>NC_080021.1:220695939-221311296 GCF_030020395.1 Manis pentadactyla
CTTTGGGGCTCAGGGGCTCCCCAGGGAGGGGCCAGGTGAGAGAAGCACCTCTCCTTCCCAAGGCGGCCCCACGTTGCCTTCTGAAGCCCCCAGGTGGGCACTTGCTGTGGGGCCCACCGAGGCTTGGAATGTCGGAATGGGGCCTGGGGGGAGAAGGGGCCTGGACTTGAGTCTCCCCGGTCCAGGCACAAGGGCGTGGCCGGCTCAGCTTCCGCAGGGACTGAGACGCTGGGCCTGGCTGGGGCCGTGCCAGGCTGGGGTACTGCCCCTGCCCACCACGCTGCTGCGGAGAGGAGCTGGGGGCGTCCCACCACGCCACACCCTCAGCCTCCCCCGGCACCCCTGCTCTGGGCTGAGCGCCCCAGCCCAGACACCTCCCCAGCTCCCCCTTGGCCCCCTTGCAGGCCTCTCCCCCAACGGCTGCCCTGGGGGTTCACAGGAAAGTGGCCCTCCTGGAGCCGTGCTCCCTGCCCGCAGAGCAGCCCCGTCCTGGGCTCTTGTCAGGGTCACGGCCATGAAGGGTGAAGGCTCCCTCAGTCCCCCCTCTGGGGCTCACTGCTCCCACCGGCTGGGTGGGAGGCATCCGGCCCCCAGACTCTGGGCTCTGCGGCTGGGTGGGGGAGTGGCCTCTTCCGGCATTTCTGCTTTCCAGTATATTTTCAATCAATTTAGGACCTGCCCCGGGAAACAGCCCAGCAGAAGGACCGGGCCACGTCATTCCCAGATTCTGTCCAACCTTAGCCTGCTGAGGGTCCCACCTGACCTGGCGGCGGCCACCTTGCACACCAGCTCCCCACAGCCCCACGCTGGAAACCCTAAGGACGGAGAAGGGGCAGGTGCTGGGGCTCCGCATCCCCACCTTCTCGAGGCCACCCCACACCCCATGTTCATCCTCTGGTGGAAGTAGGTGTCCGTGTTCTGGCGCCGCCATAACAAAATGCCACAAACTGGGGGCCTTAAAACAACAGAAATGTATTCTCTCCCAGTTCTGAGGCCTGAAGTCCGAAATCAGGCTGTGGGCAGGGCTGCTCTCTCCCAGAAGTGCCAGGGGAGGGTCCTTCCATCTCTCCCAGTTCCTGGTGATCCCACCAGGCCGGCACCCTGATCTCAGACATGCAGCCTCCAGAACTGGGGGAAATAAGTGTTTAAACTGCCTGGTCCTGTGGTGTTTGCCACGCGGCCCAAGCTGACTGAGACGGCCCGAGCACTGTCACCTCCTGCTCCCATTCCAGCCAGACGAGGCCGTGGTTTTGTGACCCGGAAGGACGCCAGTGCCCTCTCACTGGGCGTCGTGTTTTGCTTTGTGCTGATCGGGGGTGGGGAGAGGCGGGGAATTTAACCTTGAGACATGCACACAAGTCTCCGGGATGCAGGCTTAGAGGCAGAGATACGCTGAGATGTGTGAGCCCAGGGGTTCGCCGTCTCTGGGGCTCCCCAAACGGCCCTGGGTGTGTGCAGGGGGCCAGGGCCCATTTCTCATCCCATAAATGCCCACACATGGAATGATGCGCCCCCACCTCCCAGAGGACCGAGCAGCACGCCCATCCCACCAGCACAGACGGGCTCAGGGGCCTTGCTGACCCACCTGGGCGCCCACAGGCCAGTCCGGGAGCCGCCGCACTCAGGTGCTCACATGCCCCTCCACCACTGCCCCCCTCTCCCGTCCCGGGGCCTCACCCCTTAACCTTCCATTTGCTCACTGCTCATCCTGCCTGCTCCTGGCCTCCCAGGAGGGTGACCCCAGTCCCTAGAGGACCCACTTGGAGGGAGGGATGGGGCAGGAGGAAGCCACGGCCCCAGCCCTGGGAGCGGAGTTGGGGAGAAGCAGGCAAATGGCCCTAGACCCCGAAGTGACTGGAAAAATCCCAGCACAAATCTGAATCCCTCCGGACACCTTAAAGCAAACGGACTCAGCAGCCTGGCACCGCCAGGCCTTCCCTTGACTTGGTCACGGAGGCGGCAGAAAAGCTTGTCCAACAGGAACCAGGATGCCCAGGAAGCAGCGGGTAGAGTCCAGGGTCAGCTCCTGGTGTCCACATGCCCAGTGCCCTCTCTACTGCTGTGCTGATGGTTTAAAGCCAGAAGCCACTAAGATGGCAGGCCAGGGCCAGGGCCAGGGACACCGGGGAGGGGCGACAGGCACCCGGCCCTGGGGGAGCGTAGCTTTGGGGCGGGACTGAAAGAAGAGTTAGGGGCGTGGCCGGCCCGTTGGAGAGGCTGGTGTGACCATGGGCAGCCGTCCAGTGGATGACTGACTGCGTGCAGGGAGGGGCCTCTTGGGGAGCTGAGGAGCTTGTCTTCCAATCCGTGTGTGCCTGGGAGCCTGTGACATGTCCCCTTGGGGGCACATCAGTCCTATTCTGCACGGAGCTGAAGGTGGCAGGAGACCCCCCGACCTGGCCTGAACCCCACGGCCAGCCGTGGCCTCTGGGGCCTGTGGGTTTGCAGGGCTGGGAGCCCGCCTGCCCCTCCCTGGTGATGGCGCTGGTGGAGCCACCAGCCCAGCCTGCCTGTCGGTCACCCGTGCAAAGCTGAAGGCAGGCCCCCAGCGGCCCTGGCTCAGCTGCTCTGCGCAGGAGGAACCCAGGGGCCCTGGGCCTGGCAGCGCCGGCCCCACCCAGCCTGGTCGGCACAGGTCACGGCCACATCCTGGCCTCCCTGGTCCCCTCACTGACAGAGTCTTCCTGCGACCCACTAGTCTGCGTGAGACCTGCAGGCACGAGGCTCGGCCCAGTCTCTGGGCCGCTCAGGGCAATGGCAGGGTCCCAGCCCTACCAGGGGGACACACCTCTGTCCTTGCCCATCTGCACCCCCCCCTGCAGCAGCTCCCTGCCCCCTTCTTTAGCCCCCAGGGCCCCAGATCATCACTGTCCCCTGACTCCCGGCCTGAGCACCCTCCCTGTCTCTGTCCCTGTCATTTCCCTCAGCACCGGGACCAGGCCTGCTGTCACCTCCCTCCCACCTGTTCCTCTCTGTGCAACCTGACTTTCTCTCGCAGGGACATGCCAAGCAGAAGGTCAGGGTGCCCAGAGGTCAACATGGCCCCCCACAGCCCTGAGCTCGCCCCACTGCCCCCAACTCCTCTCTAGCACCCCTGACAGCTGACAGACCCCTGCAAGCGCTTGCCCTCTCTGCCCTCGGGAAGGTTCTGGGTCCTGTGCTGGGGGCAGAGCCCAGTGCCCACAGCCCCTGAATCCTGCCACCCTCCCAGGCCACTCGTCCCACCATCTCCAGGGAGCCTCCCCAACCCCCACCAAGGAGGCTGGCAGGAGCTGAGGGAGGGAGGTGGGGGGCAGGGCCAGGGCCAGGGGACAGAGCCAGGTGGGAAGGAGGGGACACTGGGTGTGGCTCTGGCCCTCCGGCTCCCACCCAGCCCAGCTCAGCTGTTGCCAGAGGGGAGCAGCCCCGAGGGTGGCTGTCCCTAGAGCCCTTCCACCTCCTGTGGGCCTTCACCCTGGGGCGGAGCCTCGTTTGCCCCCAGAATGCCTGGTACCTAGGAAAGCCTGGTCCACTTCTGCTCAGCCGGGGTGAAGGTCATGGGAAGGACGCCCGTGCTGCGGGGACCCTGCACCCGCCCAGGTTAGGGGCCCCTGCTGGGTAAGCCCTCGTCCCCAAGGCTGTCCTCACAGCTCCCTGCAGTGCCTGTCCTCCCTGATTCTAGGCTGTTGTGTGAAACAATATTTGTGTTGCTCAATTCCAGAGAAAGGTCACGTTCCATCCTCTGTCGTCAGAGGAGCTGAGGCAGACAGCCCAGTGGGGCCCTTCTGCACGCGTGCTGCCCCCGGGAGCCCGGCCTCTCTGTCCATCCCACTCCCAGGCCCCAGAGCCTCGGTCCCTGGATGCTTCTCTCCCCCACCTGTCCTCCACCAGGTGCCCAGCACAGGGGAAGGGCATGGACCCTGATGTCACCTTCAGCCACGGCTTCGGTCTACCCCACAGGGTTGGGTCCTGGCCGGGCAGGCAGCTGTGGAAAGCAGCTGGTCCCCAGCATGTAGGCCAGGAGGTGGCCACCTGACAGGCCCTTTCTTCTCACCTGTGGCTCTTGCCACCCCAGCCGTTTTGCAACTCTGCCCACTGGGGGACGACCTGGGGTCTCCTGTACATCATTGCACAGAGCTTGGGGTGGGTGGTGCTGACTCCTGGTGTCCACGTTACAGGCCAGGAGACCAAGGGACACTTACAATGACCAGAGCCCTTCCCTCCTGTGTCACAGCACCTCCTGCAGGGATGGGGACCCTCTCAGCCCCTGCACAAGGACGATTTGCAGCCTGGCAGTCCCTGGACTGAGATGCCACAGGCTCAGGTTTCCAGGCTCCCTGGAGGGTCACCTCTAGATGGGGATGGGCCAGGGCCTCCTTGACCTGCTCCTTGGCTCCAGGGCAGAGGGCTATGAGCTGTCCCAGAATTGGGCAGAGGACCCCAAGACCCCAGCCTTGGAGGGTCCAGTGCACTTTTGCTGAGAGCCCTGAGCAGGCAGCAGTGAGGGTCACTCCAGGGCCTTGGCTACCCCAGAAGGTGTGCATGTGCCGGTTCTGCTGCTGTGCTGCCTCTGCTGCTGCACCCCCCGCCCCGGGTTCCCCCAGGAGAGGCCACAGCGGCGCAGCCTCCGTGGCCCGAGTGGGTTGAGCCCCTCCCTCCCCCGAGGCTGTGGCGATTCACGGCTGGTGGCCTTACTGCCCCTGGCAGCAGGAAGCCCACATGGGCTCCCAGCCCGCCAGGAGCCAGCAGCTGAGCCCCTGCTCACGCGGAGCCTGCCTGGGGGCCACGAGCAGCGCAGAACTGGGGGGGGAGGGGCTGTGGGCGGTACGCGGGGGCAGGGAGCCAGCGCTGTGCTGTGTTGGGGTCCGCCAGCCCTTTGTGGGGCAGAGGAGGGCACACACGGGCCCCCTTGGCAGTGCCGCTTCATCCCAGCCACGGGCTCACCGGCTGGCAGCCTCGGGACGCCCCCAGGGCCCCTGCCCAGGCCTCTGTGGCACCGTCCCAGGTCACAGCCAAGCCCATGTGAGTCCCTGAGCGCCCGCTGAGGGCCCAGGGGCCAGCCGGGGTGAGCGAGGGCAGACAGGCCTCGGGCTCAAGCCCCTCAGCCCTCTGGCCACTGTCCAGGCTCCAGACCCAGAGCCTGCTCCCCGATGACCCCCAGGGCCACGGCAGCCTCACCTCTCCAGACGCAGAGGCCTGCCGCCACCTTCCACTTTGAGAGTCAGAGACAGGCCCGGGTATGGAGGATGGGGCTGCGGGAGGGGAGGGACGCGGAGGCTGTAGGGCCTCCAGTGGTCCCCCTGCCCCCTGGGCCTGGGGTGGCAGCTCAGAGGCCAGCCAGGGCCTCCACGTGTCCTTACAGCTGGGTGCTCGGATGATCTCAGGGCACCCAAGAACCTCACCCGTCTCCAGCACTGCCTGCCCCAGAGGACCTGCGGGCACAAGGGGCTCAGGAGCAGGGCCAGGACGGACTCACAAGCCCTCCACAGGCACCGCACAGCCACCTCAGGGCAAAAAAGGTTTGCATTTGTGGACAGCAACTGGCAGTGATCGGAGGAGAGGCCCCCTGTCCCCTGGGGCTGCCCACTCCTGTACCTCGCGCAGGCAGCGTGAGCTTCACGGGATTCCCTCCAGCCCCACTGGGAGCAGGCGCACAATCCCCCGGAAACTGGCTGGGGACGTGTGAACCAGCAACCCCACCCCATGAGACCCCTGGCCAGCCCCCTTGACCCAGGCTCTGCGTCTCCCCTCTGGGGTGAGAAGAGGGACCCTTGCCAAACAGCCTGGCAGGGGCCAAGTGTCCTTCCTTCCTACTGGCGTCTCCCAGGGCCCAACACAGTGTCTCCACACCTGGGCCCACAGGGGTCTTTCCTCTGAAGGATTCGCACACACATGCACACGCTCATGTGCCCACGTGCAGCCCGCCTCTGAACACCATTGCACACAGCTGTATGGCCCCTGGGCCCAGCACACAGGAGACTTTCCCCCTCAGAACCAGCGGAGCGGAGTGGGGATCAGGGCTCCCGGGAGCTACGGCTGGGGTCGGGGGGCCGGGAGCGACTGCTAACGGATATGGGGTTTTCTTATATCTGGGGCAATGGAATGCTCTGTAACTAGACAGAGGTGGTGGCACACATGTCAACGTACTAGTGTCACTAGTGATACAGCTCACGCTGTGTGCTCTTCGCCACAACAAAAAACCCTAAACCACAGGATCCCTGGAGGATTTGGTGCCCCTGCCCATTCCCCCAGGGACGGGAACGTTCCCGCAGGCAGACACACACCGCCCTACGGCCAGAGGTGAGGGCTTCTGCCACCTGCCAACCGAGGGGTGTGTCTTTCCAGACACAGCACCGCAGTCCCTGGCATTTGTCGGGCAGCTGGAGGCCTCTGGCCCACTCAGGAGATGGACACTGTTTGCTACCCAGTACTGAAAAAATCTCTGGGCTGCTGTTTTCAAGAATTAGCCAAGTGCCAGGCAAGTAGGCACCAAGGGGCTGGTGCTGATTTAGGAAGATGTTGATCACGCAGGTTCGGCTAAGTGAAGCCCCCGGCCCAGCCTCACGCTCCAAGAGAACAGGAGAGCCTCCCCCACAAGCCCCCAGCCACGTTCACCACACCAGGACCCTCCTGTCCACCTCTGCCCAAGTGGGAGTTAAACTCAACTCCAGGGGGCACGCGGGGAGCTGCGGGTCCAGACATGGGCACAGTGTGGGCTAACAGGGCGCTGGCATGTGTGTCACAAGGCAAAACAACATCTCGTTCAGAAAGCTCCTCTGCTGGACTCGCGTCCTTGTTCTAAGTGGGCGAAGACGCTGCCCAGTTTCTCCTCCCTGATCCACTTGGAGGCGGCAAGTGAATGTGGTGGGGTCTGCAGAATACTCGTTTCCAGCAGGCAGGGTGATTTTAAAGTCACTTTCCATGAGCTTTAGCAGCTCCTTGGGCAGCCCTTACATACTGACCTTATTCACAAACATGAATTCTTCCCCAGCTGCAGTTTCAGCAGTGAATTACTGTGAGAGCTCAGTTGTGTCCTGACAATTTCCAACCTCGCGTACTTCGTGTGCTAACCTGAATAAGTGCACCGTTGGGGAAAACTGCAGATTCGCCCACCAGTCCAGGGCCGGGCGGGAAGGAGACCTGCAGATACGGACAGCCCCCGGCACCCCCGGGTGCGCTGCAAGGAAAGCTTTCTGACCCAAAGCCCCGCAGGCTCCAGCCCCCGCGGGAGCCCTTGGTCTTCACTTGCTGGCGTAAAAGCATCTCCCTGGAGGCTGACAGTGCTAAAGTGCTGGGTGTTTACCCAAGACAGCTATTTGGGGAAAAAGCAGAGAAAAGCAACATTTCTCCTAGCTTCCTGCCAGCCCCCTCAGCGTATGAATTGCTCCCAAGGGCTCATTCTGCTGGTCTTTTACCGAAAGACTCAAGTTCATTTTGCTGTTTTCCACCCAGAAGAATTTGAGGTGAGGGACTGTTGTCAGCCTCTGGAAGTGACCACGGCACGAGTCTGAAGGACACTACCTCTCAATTAATAGTGAATAACCACAGCCCGAGTCTGGCGGGCGCCGGCCTCCTCCGGACTGTGGGGCCCGTCACCCCGCGCTTCCAGCCCTGGCTTATTCCCAAAACCAGCAGAGCTGCCAGCGGGGCCGGGGCGCCGGGAGCAGGCTCGGGGAGGCCAGGCCCCGCGGACCGGCGCCTGGGGAGACTCGCCCCACGGGGCACCGTGCCCCCTCCCCCGGGCCCCCTCCCGCACCCCCGCGGGAACTTCCCCCGTCCGCCCGCAGCCCCGGGGACGCGGGAGGGCGGCCGACCGGCCTTCAGCACCGCGGACGCGGACAGCTCCGAGCGCAGCCCTACCTGTCCTCGTTGGCGAAGGCCTGGTCGCCCAGCAGCAGGTCCCGGAGGCGGTACCGCGGCGGCAAGGGCAGCACCTCCGTGTCCAGGTCGCCCATCTTGAGGCCGGCGGTGTCCAGGAGCACGCCGTCCCCGGCGCCCGGCTGCCTGCGGGCAACGCCAGCGCCTCTCAGCCCGCGCCCACGGCCCGGCCCGCCCACCCCGCGCCCGCCGCGCCCACGGCCCGGCCCGCGCCGCCCAAACCCGGACGCAGCTCCCGCGGCCCCGGCAACCCCCCATCTCGGCTCGGGGGCTTCCTGGCGCCGGGACTCTCTCCAAAGCACCTCCAGGGCACAGGGAGGTTTCTCAGCGCCAAGTCGGGGGCAGGCACCGACGCCCCCCCCACCCCGGCTCTCCCGAGTGCCCAGCCTTCCCCAGGGTCCAGAGTACCCACCCCCACCCAAGGCCTCCTCTCAACGCAGGTCGGATCGGAACCGAGGGCGCAGGCAGGACCCCTCTGGGATCCGGTGTCACCAGCACCTGGGAGCACAGAGTCCCTCACCCCAGGCACCCGAGCCAGAAGGGCCTGGCAGTGGTGGGGCGGGTGGCGGGGCCAGAGCCGGTGAGCCGCAGGAGTCCCTGGTGGTCTGCAGGCTCTCGGGGCGCACATGTGTCCTCAGGGCCTCCTGCGCCTTTCCTGACCCCAGGCCCACACTGAAGTGCTTTGGCTGCAATCACCCACACGCTGCAGGTGGGGGCGGGGCTCCCGGAGCCTCCCAGTTCCTGGTCCCCCGGCCAAGTCTACGCCAGCCCCAGCTCTCCGCCCCTCTGATCCCGAGGCTCCCTAGTGATCCCTCGCATCCCCACAGTACAACCGGGCAAGCAGGGGTCCAGGCCATTGGCTCAAGTGGAGGACGTGGGTCAGACCCCAGGGCTCCTGACCCTGACCCGCACCCTGGACTCCTGGTCCTCTGGCACCACCCGGCCTTCCACAGGAGTCCAGCCCCAGGCCCCACCTTGGTGCTGCCGCTCAGAGAGCCCATGGAGGGATGCCTGCAGGAGCAGCATCTTCCCCCCACAGCCTCTGCCCACTGGGCTGAGCTTTGTCCTCACCCGGCTCCTTTAAGAGCCAAGAGCCTAGGAGGGCAGCATGTCAGCTGCGATCAGTGTGGGTGGACTTGGCATGGGCCTCCTGGGTCCCACGTGGGCTGCTCCAGAGAGACAGAATGGGCCTGGGCAAAGCGGTTCCCACCCCATCTGCCCGTCCCCTGATGAAGGCCAGACTGACAGGAGGACCCCAGGAGGATAGCAGAGCCTGGCTCAGCCTCCAGGCAGTGTGGGGGTCTGCTGACCACAGTCAGCAACTGGCGCTGGAAAATCCAGGACTGGCTATACCCTGAGGCTGGGAGTGGAGGGCCACTCACCTGGCAGGAGGTCCACGCGGGCAGACAGGCGCTATGAAGCCCTCCCGTCCCTCCTCAAGCCGGAAGGGCAGGCACGTTCCCTGAGCCTACACCGGGGCCCCATCCCATGCTCCCTGCCCCTGGGACAAGCCAAAGGCAGGTGCTGGCACCTCTCCCACAGCTGTGGGGAGCTGCTCAAGGGCCACCCCAGGCTGAAGCTTCCAGCTGCAGGTGCGGGCCCAACTCGCCTGCATGCTGTGTCCCGGATGCCAGGGTCAACCGCGGGATCTGGCAGCACTTGAAAAATAACATTTTCCTAATTGCATCAGCGTGGCTACATGTTTTTCCTTAGTCACAAGCTGGCTAGGCCATGGGGAGGTGGGGTGGGGGCAGGCGGGGAACCACATGGCCAGAGGCCGGGGGCTGTGTTTTCTTTGTTTCTGTCCCTTGCTTGCTGGAAGAAGAAAGAAACCACAATAAACTGCCGGTTCCCCAGGCATGGCTGCCTCTGACCCTGCCCCATTTTGGGTTTCTTCTCCCTGCCTCATGACCTAGGCTTCGCAGGGCCTGTGGAAGAGCTCAGAGGATGGGCCTTGGCCTGCGTTGGGGGGCTCTGGGAGGGAAGAGCCCTGGGAGGCCGGTGGCCTGGCCTCCACCCCAGATATGGCCTAGGGAGGGTGACAAAGGTGGGCTGCCCCTCACCCTCACGGAGCTGCCTTGACACCAGACGCTTGAGTGAGCAGAGGGTGGTCAGTAGAGGCCTGCAGAGCCCTGGCATCATGGTCCTCTCCTGCTCTGCCCCCTGGGGAGCCGAAAAGCCCCAGGGACCTGATACTTTTTGTGCTGGCCAAGGGCCAGGGGTCTCCTGGAAAAGTGCCCATTGTAGGAGGGATGTGGCTGAGCAGCTGCTCCCAGGTTGTCGGGGTCTGGTTGAGACATCCTCTCTAGCCAGAAAGTGTGTCACTGAGAGTTCTGGGGCACACAGAAGAGGGGCGTCCCATCCCCGCAGACACCGAGGTGGTCCGGGCAGGACGAGAACACGACTGGGCTTCTCAGCTTGCCTCCCTTGCTACCCCCTCCTCCCCGCAGGGCCCAGGAAGTCTGGGACCTGGGAGACCCTGCCCGTGATCTTTCCTCCCTCTGTGTGCGATGGCCTCACTGAAGGATCGCTGATTCTACAAGAAGACAGTGGTTTGGTGGCTTAAGGCGAGTGTGCCCCTCCCCGGCCCTCACTCACCCCCAGGACAAGGCGTGGAGTCTGATCTGTGTGGAGAGCCCCCTCCCAGGCACTCCTGGCTGGGAGAGCCCCCTGCCCTCCTGCCCCATGTAGACTCTCAGGGCCAAACCCGCTAGGTCCAGGGAGCAGCCGAGGGCCCTGAAGATGGGAGAGTGGCTTAGTCCCACCCTCTGTCCCTGCCAGGCAGCCCCGGGGAAGGAGGTCACTTCCCCTCTCTGAGCCTCAGATTCCTTCCCTGATGCCTTCCATCCTTGTGGGGTGGTTGTAAAGACGTAACAAGGCAGGGAGTGGGAGGTGTTCACGTGGTGTCTGGCACGTAAGTGCTTAGTTGATGTCAGTTTTACATTTTGGGCTGGTTAGCCAGCCATTTAGCTGAGTTCCAGCAGACAAGGGCTCTGACCCCAAGCGTGAGGTTCCTGGGATGGCCAGCACCCCCCACCATGCCTTCTTGAGGTAGCTGGAGGCCCCTTTGGGGAACTCAGGTCTGGGATGCTGACCTATGGGATCCAGGCAGAGAAGCCAAGGATGAGAAACGAGGTCTCAGCACACATGATGGGAAGTCCACCTCAGTGGTTTGGTGTGCACACAGTCATATGCCCTGACCCGCTGCCCCCACGGGAGGGAGGGTCTCGGCAGCGGTGCAGAGCGCCAGCTGTGTGCCAGGCAGGGTGCCTGCAGGGTGATGGCACAGAATCCCGAGAACAAACTGCATGGAGCCAGGACTCACTACCCCTTGGTTCAGATGAGGACCTGCGGGCTCACAGAGCCTAAGGCTCCACTGAGGCCCCACCGTGTGGGACGAGGTCCACAGGGCGGGAAGCCAGGTTGGCTTAACGTTGAAGCCATCCCATTTGCCACCAGGGTGAGCTGCCTCTGGTAGCCGAGGAGAGCTCTGAGGGCCAGGGATTTCCTCTCTTCTGTCTACCACATGTCTATGCTCTTGGCAGTCAGAGTCAGTCAGCCGGACTAAAAGAGGTAAGTGGTCAAAGATATGCTTCCCCCAAGGAAGGCACCAGGCCCTAACGGTTTTACAGTCAGGCTCTCAGTCAAACCAAAAGCACAGAAAGAAATAGAGGCTGCTCTGCTCATTTTCTAAGGCTGCCTAATCCCACCAAACCCAGATGCGGACAGGACCAGGGCAGTTATCAGGGAGCCTCCTTCACGACTCCAAATCCTAAAGGAACTGTCAGCAAAAGTCATTAAAACAACACCGCACCATCAAAATCCAATATGGTTTATATAAAAAAAGCAAAGTACCTCTTTACACTAACTTCCAGGAGAAAATACATATGACCATGTTAGTAGATACAAAAAAGACATTTATTAAGATTCAAAATCCATTAATAAGTTAGATACGGAGAGAAACTTTTGTGATTTGCTTAGCAGCAACAAAAGGAATCTACCAGAAATCTAGGCAAACATTGTCCCCTGGCGAAACAGTGGGGCCGTCCCAGCTCCAGCCAGGAACACCCCACCGCCAGCCAGCACGGGAGTCCTGCCGGGGCACCGAGAAGAGGAGCAGAGCGCACTGCGAAGGAAGGAATGGGCTCTAATTGTTTGCAGCCGGCATGACCATTTACCTAGAAAACCCAGGAGAATCAACCGAAGCACTATTAGAACAAGCGAGAGCATCTAATGACAGCCAGACCTGAGAGCCTCACACCCCGGGAGCAGAAGCGATGATGCAGCAGCAAGCCCCGGGGGGGCCCTGCTCTCAGCGGCCATGCATGCTCAAGGGCCCTGGGGCTCCCCCCTCCACACACACCGGCAGGACCATCCCAGGGGCCACACATCATCCCGAAGGACGCGCAGGAGGCTGTCACCAATGGGGGAGAAGCACATGGTCCCGACACTCAGCAGACACAGCGGCAAAGCCAGTCAGCTCCCAACAACACGTGTGGTCATTGTCTCGGAACTTGACCAGTTGTTTATGGAATTCCTACTGAAGAATAAATTCACCAGAATAGCCAGGACGAATGTGAGAAAGACAGAGATGGGACTGGCCTTCCGGCTGTCAGGACTAATTCATGTCATGGCGATGGAGGCTCTAGGGGTTGGCGTGAGAAAGGACACCCAGTCAGGGAATTCAGGATGTGACAGAGGAGGCCTCAGAGGTCCCTGTCCTGAGGGTGACTCCCAGGATGCACACAACATCCTGTGCGGTGGGCACAGCCCACCCCCAACCCCTGCTGATGGGGAAATGGAGGCAGAAGGCTGAGGCAGCTCATCACCTGACCTTGGCGGGGTCTGTGCTGGGCCTGGGTCCCCTCAGCGGCTAAGCTACCTGGCCGTGGGCCTCCCTGCAGCTAGGAGAGTACCTCAGAGCCCCACACTGAGGAACAGACGGGGGAATGCAGGGGAGGGGCTCTGCGTGGAGAAGATTCTCATTCAATACCCACAAGCCAGCCTATGCAGGGGGCAGGGGGGGGAGGGCGACAGTGGGGAGGGCCACACACGGCCATGGCCAGCTCACCGCCAGAGTGCCTGCAAGCCCGCAGGGGACAGATGGGCAGGAAAGGAGGCGAAAGATGGGTGAACGGCAGTTCACAGGAGAGAAAACAGAACCATAAACCAATATCCTCGTGAAGGGCTCTCTGCCTCGCTGGTCATGAGGGAGACAGAGAGAGCCAGGGCAGGCCATGACATGACAGCAGGCTCCCTTGGACCCCCCACCTGCATCCACACAGGCCCGGCACGGACGTCCACCACAGCCCGAGTGCTCAAACAACGCTGCGCTGTGCACAAGCAGGTCAGCACGACCGCGTGCACACATCTCCACAGATGCAGAACAAACCAGTCAATGGATCCTATTTATGTTAAAAACCAACACAACTATGCTCCGAAAGCACCCCAGCCAGAGGGGTTTCTCTGGGCAGCCAGCTCATACGCTAGGCAGACAGTCCCCATGGCACAGGGGCCGCTCAAGGGCGGCGGCCAGGGGTGGGGTGTAAAGGCTGAGTCTCACCGCAGTGCAGTACGAGGAGACCTGTGCTACTGGGCATGAGGAAGCCGAGGGGTTGGCCTCCAAGCTCACCAGACAGAGCCCCCAGGCCCTGTCGGGGGCCCATCGCCCCGCAGGCCTCTGTGGAGGAGCCCACTTCTCAGGCTGGGCAGGTGATGTCCTGGGAAGATGTTCCTTGTCCCCAGGCTCCTTTTAGGAGTCCAGACTGCTTATAATGCTCCAGCTGACCAGCCCAGGGCCAGGGTATGACTGAGGGACACCCCTTCAATCATTCATGTTTGGTTCAATATTTCCCAGGAGCCCGGAGGGCCACGTTTGGCAGGAGGACTGGGGATGGGGGATGTGTGTGCATGTACATGTGTGCATGGGTGTGAAAGGGTGCGTATGCACGTATGTGAGTGTGTCCATGCACAAGCATCCCCGTCCAGCGTCCAGGAGAGTCCTGAAGACACTGCGGTGTCACTGGCGTGGGGGGCAGTTGAGTGCTGGGCTTGGTGCCCAGGCAAGCGGAAAGCTGCCGAGTCTCTCTGCCGACCACAACAGGAGAGCTAAGTGCTTCCTTTAAACGGTGATTAAAAAGCCAGAGTTGCTCAACTGCCCAGCAGCTGGGCAGGCGGGCACCTCTGGGGAATGTCCACCCTCTCCTTAGGGGAAGGGGCTTTGCATCACGCCGTGGAGGGCCGCTCACCGCCATCCCTGAGATGCACTCAGTGCCAAAGTGAAAGCTCTGATGTGCGGTTCAGCTGAACCCAAACTGTAAAGTCATCCAAACTGATGCCGTGCAGCAGCTTTCTCTGTGTACCAACCAAGCCCAGAGGGCACAGAGGAAAGGCCTGGCAACAGTGTGGACTTGGGGCCTCAGGTGTGGGTGTGGGGAGCCCCAACCACCTCTAGCCGTGAGCCCACAGGTCCACCCCCAGGGCACGAGGGAGGCCGGAGCATGGGGGACTGTGGTTCCCACCTACCTGCCCCGCCGCCCACCTGGACTTGGGCCAGCCTCCCAGGAATGCTCCCCTGCTGCATGTCCCCCATCAGGGACGCCGCATGCCCGGGTCCCTCAGGGTCAGGGGCAAGGCCATGACCAGGTGGCAGGGCCCAGCACTCACCCCCAGGTGCCCGGGACCCTTGCCCGATCCTACCACCAGCCCATTCCCTGGCTGAAGCTGCCCGGGTCGCTGCACCCTGACTGGACACACGGTGGCCGCCTGGAGGGGCCTGGTGGCTGACTGCACACGGGCCTGAGTTGGCTGCTGGGGCAGCGCTGACCCCTTGCCCATTAGAGCTTTGAGCCCTCAGCATCCCAGAGGACCGAACTCCCTGGCCTGCTTCCCCTCCTCTGTCCTCAGACACCAGCCAGACCTCCAGACTGGTTCTCCCACACCCTAGGGGCCCCCATATCAGCCGGGTGGGGTGAAATTCTGAGCTTCATGGCACCTAGAGGCTCTGCTGCTGATCTGAGACTCTGAGCATCTCTCAAGAAAGAATCTGCCGAGGAGCGTCCGGCACAGCCTTTGGCCCAGTCTCCGGGGTCTCTGGGAAGACCTCTGAAGGCTTTGGCAGGACCCATCCCATGGGCAGGAGTGGGAGCCTATCCTGTGGGAAGGGGCTGCTCTGCTTATGGGTGAAGGCTGAGTTGCCTCCCACCGTCGAGGGCTACCATCTCTGTCACAGGGCACCACATCCCCAAGGTCTTGGACACCTGCTGAGGAGAGGCCTAGGTGGGCATAGCGTCATCTCCAGGTCACGGTGCCCCAACAGCCCCATGAGGGCGCCACACCAGACTGCCAGCCTCTCCCGGGCCTTGTGCATGCCGGGGACTGTCACAGCTGGGGCAAGACCCTGAGCTTGGGCCAGGGGTCAGCGCACAGGGGTCTCCCAGGAGAATGGGAATCAGGTGGCGTGGGTCAGTGGAGAAGGTGTTCAACCTCCCTGGGCCTGGCTGCCCCCACAGTACACGGGGTCAGGGAGTTGGAGGCAGTGCAGGAAGGTCCTCAGGCCACCAGGCCCCCTTAGTCCTCGGCCATGGGCCCTGGGAAGCCCCAGGAGCCACTGCCCGGCTGTAGGGCCGGCCTCCTATCCCCCAGTGCAGCCATGACGGATGCCGCACGTGGATGCTGGGCCTGACTCACGCTCTTGACCCTGGCTTCTCCCCACTACCCGCTACGTGGGAGAAACACGATTTCATACTCTGTCCCAGTGTGATGGGTGACAGACAGCTCAGGCTGGTCGGCAGGGTCAGAGCTGACAGGAGGAATGTGCTAGGGCCGCAGGGAGTCGAGCCTCTGGGATGGCTGGCAGCTGGCACCTGCTGGCACAGAGTGCCCCGTGGGGCTTGCACCCCTGGCTACAGCACCCTCCTGTGGCTGCTGGGCCCCCAGGGGCCTCTGGACCCCCTCCACCAGCCAGGAGGTGGTGTCTGCCCTTCTTTCAAACAGACCAGTGCCAGCTGAGGAGCCCAGGTCCCCGGCAAGGAACCTCTGGTTATGTCACTGTCAACATGTGGGAGCACCACAGGCAGGCTGGGCTGGCACGGTGGGGCGGCCTCTGTGCCTCACTACCCCACGCAGGAGGGGCCAGCTGTACCCAGAGTGACTGCAGGAGACCCAGGCCTCGCCCTGGAGCCGGGGGCCAAAGGACAAAGCAGGCCTCTCGGGAAAGGCCTTTCCGGGACGCAGCCCAGGAAGAGGGCCCCCTGCTCCTGCCTTTGTCTCCGCAAATGTTCTAAGCTCACCGGTGTCCAGTACAGATCAGCACGGACCGTGCCTCCCAGGGCCAGGCCCCAGGCTCACGCCCAAGTTCCGTAGGAGGAAGAAGTCCCGAGCCTGGGTGGTCCCATCCACACACAGCCCGGAGAATCCCTAAGACACCCCTAAACCTCCCCGGGTAATTGGATACCCCTCCGAGGCCAGCACCTGTCTTGGGGCCCCACCCAGAGGCCCCCATGCCAGCACCAGGCAGGGCAGGACCACCTCAAACTCAAGGAGGGGCACCACACCCTCTCTGCCCCAGCTCGCCATGTGGAATGCAGGTGTGCACACACACCCAGCTACGTGCGTCTGGGGCCACGGCGTGCATGTACCCACCCACGAGCCCTCCTCACCCACGGAGGTTGGGAGTACTCGGGGGACATCCCTGTTTCAGAGAAACCCTGTCTGGTGCAGGGTCAGCCTGCAGACGCCCACATGCTTGGGGAGCCGAAGGAGGAACCTCAGGGACAGCTTATAACTCGGTCACAAACCTGCAGGAGAGGGGAAGTCACCCCAGGCGAGCATGACTGCCACACCAGGGCGTCCTGAGCACCGTGGGGGCCTAGCAGACCCAGGCTGGGACACCCCCATGGCCAGTGCCGGCCCCGCATGCTTGGGGGCTGCGGCAGAGCTGAAGGGAGGGAATGTGACACCCGTGGCCCTGCACCCGGACTCCTCCTCACTCACCGCTGTCCTTCCAAGCTGCTGCAACAGCCACCTCAGTCAAAGGCAGACCTCCGAGATCCCCCCAGCGCCCCCAAACTAGGTTGCGATCTGTCCTGCCAGGCAGGCTGGGCTGTGCCTCTGGCCCTGTGAGACTTTCCCACGGGCCTGGCTCACTTCCTGCTGTGCTGCAGGCCCTGCTCCCTAATATGGGCCTGGAGGGCTGGCTGGGACCTCTGGACAGGCACGAGTCCTGGAAGGATGCCAGCCCCGGATCTCTGCGCCCTCTGCCACGAAGCCGCAGACGGTCCCCTCCAGCCTAGGGAGCAGGGCTGCTGGGAAGTGGCAGTTCTGGGAAAGGCCAGGCCAGGGGCCTTGGTGAAAAGGGTGCTTGGAGGATGTGGGGCCACCTCGGCTGCCCTATCCCACCATAGCCTCACCTCCAGGGCAGAGGCGTCCAGGCCTGGGGTAGAAACAGGAGAGAGATGCAATGACCATAGAGGGGCCTGGGACCCCACAGTACAGGAGGAGGCATGGGGTCCAGGGAGGGGCCAGGTGCCAGGGCAAAGACTCCTGCAGCCCAGAGAGCCAGGAGTTCTCCTGGGATCCCCACTTGGTGGCCTCACAGCCTGGGGGATGGCCTCCACCAGGCAGGGTCCGGGGACATAGACTGGGGCAGACAGTGGGGCTGAGACAGGGCTCCCAGCACTCCCAGCCCTGCCTGCCCCACAGTGCTATGGCTGACACCATCCACTCCTTTCAGTGCAGAGACCCACGCAAGGTCTAGGCAGGGGGCGAAGCCAGGCCGCCGGGCTCCAGGCCCCCTGCGAAGCCGGCTGCAGGAACCTGCCCTGAAGAACTCCCCACCTGGACCCTCACGAGCCAGAAGGCCTTCCTACTCTGAGCTGAAGCCCACCCTCCGGAGCCACGAGCTTTGGCCTCAGCCGCCCCTGCCCAAGCCCAGCCGGGTTCTCCCTCCCCACCCAGCCTGACCTTCCTGCGAGCTCTTCACCCGGCCTGTCCCATGTTCCCTAGGCCCCGGCAGCCTCTCCGACGGGCCTGCATGACAGCGAGTCTCTGCAGGGAGAGGCCAGTCCAAGAAGCAGGGACGAGGGGCTGTCCCCAGCACAGGAGGGTGGGGGGTGGAGGTGTCTAGGGGTACTGGGCCCACCAGGCTCAGACCCTGAGGCCATAGAGCTCCCACCGCGTCTGGAGCAGGTGGTCACATGGGGCAGGCGAAGTTGGAGATGGGTCACCAGGGAGGGTGACACCCAGCTGGGGAGGGTGGCTGGCCGAGTTATAAACTGTCCCTGAGGTTTCTCCTTTGGCTCCCCAATGGGATGGGCAGAGGGGGATGCCTGACCCCCAACGTGACAGAAATCACGAGTCCTCTCGGGGCCACTTACTCTGTACCTGATGGACGTCACCTGGCTGACCCCTCAGAGTGGCCAGAGGGAGGTCCAAGCTGCACTCACTCACCCGTGAACTCTGCTTCCCAAGGGTGTCACCGGTGATGGGTGATGGCTTGCTCTCAGAGCACCTGCTCCTCACCCCAGGCTGTAACCCCCAGGATCCCGTAGGCGCCAGGCTGGCACTGTCCCTGGGGAGGGACCACACTATCCTCGACATGTCACCAGCAATGGCTCTTAAAGACCAGCCCCACTTTACGTTTTCAAGGAAACCGAGTCCCTCAGAAGAGACCTTCAGTGGCAGCACCTGGCCGGGGCCCAGCCGCTCACCATCCAGGTTTGCTCGCCCACCCCTGACCGGAGGGTGCGGGGCCCCGGGACCAGAACCCCGAGGCATACCCCCTCCGCCCTGTGCCGCCCAGTTCTTCCCAGGCCCCTCCAGGGGCTGAGCCCTTTGTGCACCTGGATGGGCTCGAGCCCCGCAGCACCTCGGGACGCCAGGTGGAAAGGTGGCCCACTGCGCTGGCGCCCAGGCCACCTGGAAGCCCTTGTCAGTTGATCCTCTCCTCTGATTAACATGCAAATGGAGACCCCAGAAAAAGAAGTGACCAGCCGAGAATCCCTGAGCTGCTGGGGCCCGGGACTCCCGCCCTCACCCGACAGCTCACCTGCACCCCACACCCAACCAGCGCTCTTCTTGGGAAGAGCTGCCCTTGAAAAGCCGCTTCTGTGTGGGGTGCCCTTGCTCCTGTGCCTGACTTGGGCGCAGCTGCCACCTCACGCGGGAGCACCCCGACGGGTCCTTCTGCCAGCTCATCTCCCCAAGCCTGGGAGGGCTCGGAGCTCCCCCAGCCATCTGCAAATGGCCACGCTCTGGCCACCAGCGCGTTCAGGGCGCAGCCGGACAGACACTGGCAGGGCACCTGCCGGCCCTGGAGTAAGCGCCCCCTCGCCCCAGTCGGTTCCTGAGGCGCGCCCCTACTCCCCACGGTGGTGGGCGGAGGGCGCTCGCGGGTCCTGAGGGCTGGGTGCCCGGGGCGATGGGGCCCGCCCCGACCGCGGTCCCTGAGCAGCAGCGCCTACCTGGAGGCGCATCCGCCGTCGTCGAACACGAAGGTCTGGTTGGTGTGGCCTCCGCTGCGCGTCCCCGCCTGCGTCCCTCTAGTCATGCCCCCGGGCTGCGCGCCCCGTCCCTCCGTGCAGGCCGGCGGCGCTCGGACCCAGGGCCGAGGGAGAAGCGAGTCGGAAGCGTCAGATTTCTTTCTTCTGCGCGGCAACAGCACTTTTCTCCGATCAGGGAGAAAACCTGCGGCAGGGTCGGGACTCAGGGGCCTGGTCGGGCGCGCCCCCTGCCGGCTGCGCCGGGAACCACGCCGGGAGGGGGTCGGCCCGCACCCCCGCCTGCACCCCCACCCGCCCCACCCATCTCGACGTGCTGAACCCTCCTAACCGCGAGAAGCAGTAGGCGGCTCTTTAACGACTAGAACCCCCCAGGCGTGCCGCTGGCCCACTCGCCCTGGGGGTTGGCTCTGTGGTGGGCGGGGGGCTCAGTCCCGCAGGGGCTTCCGTGGGGCGGGGAGTGTGCGTGGGTGTCTGGGGCTCACCACACCGCGCTGCTTGGTCCTGCCGGACTCCGAGCTGGCTGGAGGGTCGGCCAGCATCTCCACTCTGACCTGCCCACACCTACCGCCCAGGACACTGGTCACTCATGCAGAACCCTGCAGGGAGACCCTGTGGGTGCGCACCAGCCCTTGGAGGCGCCGGCCTCAGCTGGGTCTGGGAGAGGGAAGGGTCACCTGCACCCCTTAGGCAGGAGAGATGCAGCCTGCCGGCTCTCACCCCAATTGAGCACCTTCTAACGGGATGCGAAGGACCACTCGGCAGGCAGCACAGAGGCCACATCCTGCCGCAGCCCAGCCACCCTGGGATGCCAGCTCTGGGAGGCCCCCCAGGAAGTGAAGGGTCCTGAGGCAGGATCCCTCACACAGACCCCCAGGCCGGGGAGCCTAAGGCAGGGCCCCGGGCATGCGGGGCCCTACATTCTGTCCCTGGCGTCCGGAGCCCTGGTCGGTCTGCCGTGCAGTCTGGACCCCCACTGAACCAGGAGTGCTGCAGAGACGGAGACGGTGGGGGGCCAAAGGGAGAGGCTCTGGGAGGCCAGATGGGGGTGGGGGGAGCTAAGCAGCATCACCCACACAGCTTTTTCCCAAAGTCTGGGGCTCCAACCCAGACTTGCCTGGGGGTAGTCAGAGCCGGGGTCTCCCCAGAGCAGAGCCAGGCCAGGTGATTGGAGGGCACATGGTATGTTCCCCCTGGCCCCAGCCCCTGCCCGCAGCTCATCAGGAGCTGCCCCCCTTTGCCTCCAAAACACAGCAGGCTGAGCAGGGATGCTTTGGGGGGGGACACCACTGCCCCAAAGTGCTCGGAAGGGGTCTAGCTTGCTCCCCAGTCCAGCTCGTCAGCCGTCGTACCTCCTAGGGGCTTCCCCTTGGTCCGCAGAGATGGATGCTGTGCAGGGGTCCTGGCCGGGCACAGCCCCCAGCAGGAAGGACTCGGCCTCCCACAGGACCCCTATCTGGGTGCCCTGCCGGCCGGTTGGGGAGAGATGAGCACTGTGTCAGCAATGGGGGGCTCCGACAAGGCAGGTGGCATTTCTGAGGGCTTGAAGGAAACCAAAGCTTGCTCCCGCTCTGCCCCATTAGAGCCAAGGCCCTGAACCCTGGCCCATCCACCCCTCCCCAGGCAGGCATCGCAGGGAGGAGGCTGAAAGGCGGCTGGCCTGTGGGGGTGCTGCTGGGGCCTCCCACAGTGCCACTGCCAGCTATGCACCCACTCTTGGGTGTGCACCGGCTGTGCCTTCTCGGGCACCCCTGACCCTCTAAGGGCAAAGAGTCTGGCTCCACTCACATCGCCCATAAATGCCAAGGCCCTTACACGCTGACAGAACTGAACCCAACGTCCGCAGCCTTTCTGGGCCTCAGCGCTGCATTTCCCCCTCCCTGCGGACACGGAAGCACACGGGCCCTGCGTGAGTTGGCCGACGGGCTCCCCGACCCAGCCCTCAGGGCCTGGCCAGCTCCGCAGCAGCATCTTCTGTCCCCTGCCCCACCCCTCTGGCACCCACTGGCGGATGGGTGAGGGGCGAGCACACCACAGCAGGAGCTGGGCTGACCCCCTGGAAGTGGGGTGCGTGACCCCTACGCGGGCGCCGTGCTGGGCTGCGAGCCGGCAGGCCTGACCTGCCATTTTCCGACAACTTCCGGAAACTTTGGGGCGAGGGGAGGGCTAGACGTGCATAGGGGAGGCAACACGCATGCGTGGGCGTGGGAGGTGCTGAGTGGGTGGCGCACGTGGCTGGGCGGGGCGCACGTGGCTGGGCGGGGCTGCGGGGCGGGGCGGGGCGCGCGTGGGCTCCCAGGCCGCAGTGCGCCTTCTTGCTCTGAGCTCATGGCGTCTCAGGGCCCCGAGCCCGCCTCCGGGGGGTGCAGGTGAGGAGCGCGTAGCGGGCCCGTGCCCTGGGATTCTGATGCCCCCAAACCCCCTTCTGCCAGTTCAGGTGGACCTGAGTGCCCGTCCCCCCAGCAGTGCCCTCCTGGGACAGAGCCGCGGCCCTGGGGGAGGAGAGGGTTCCGGGCCGAGTTCCTGGGCGACCCAGGCCCTGCCTGGCACTCACGCCCCAGCTGCTCACAGCTCTTCTTGGCAGCAGCTCTTTGGCGTGCAGTGCCCAGTTCTGCGAGGACCCCGGCCTGGTCACGGCCCCTGTGGTGGCCGAGGGCCCCCGCCCCAGCCTCCCGCGGAACGTGCTCAGCGAGAGGGAGCGCAGGTGGGCGGCCAGGGATGGGGAGGACGGGGTCACCAGGCTTGGGACAGGGAGGGGGCGGCAGAGGACATCAGCTTTGTGGCTGTGACTGGGTTTCAGGCAGCTGGGAAAGTGTCGTGCAGCCATTGCTGTAAGGGGACAGCCAGCATGTCCCCAAGGCAGACAAGGAAAGTGGGGGTGGGGAGTTCCGGGGCCAGCAGCGCAGCCGCCCTCTTTGCCCTGAGGCCCTGGGCTTCTTGAGGTTGTGCACTGGGACCTCTAGACCCCAGACTGTGCGTGGAGCCCACTCCTACCCCACCCTCAAGCAGTGATGGTCCAGGCCTGGGCTGGCCATGGGGGCTGCAAACGTCTGGGAAGGCTGTGGCTGGGGTCCTGGAGTCAGGGCCAGGTCCTGCCCTGACACAGACCCCTGGGGGGCTCAGACCACTTAGAGGGCCAGCCAGCGTCCTTGGTCTCGTGGCTCCTCTCCCTGAGAAGCCCCCAGGGCTCTGCTGAGGGGGTTCTGGTGGCTTCAGCCCTTCCCTCTGACTGGGGCCGGTGGACTCATGGCCATTTGTCGCTTGCCCGGAAGCAGGAAGCGGATCTCCGTGAGCTGTGAGCGCCTGCGGGCCCTGCTGCCCCGTTTTGATGGCCGACGGGAGGACATGGCCTCAGTCCTGGAGATGTCTGTGCAGTTCCTCCGGCTTGCCGGCACCCTGGGACCTGGCCAGGAGCAGCACGCTGTGAGTTGGGCCCTGGTCAGCCCTCTGTGAAGGAGCCACTGTGGGGCCTTCCTGCACAGCCAGGTGGGCTGCATCCTCACCTCCCTCTGTGCGTGCACCCTGAGGCCAGCATGGGGCAGAAGTCTAGTTGCTCTGAGGCCTTCAGCCCCCTACCTCCAGGCCTCAGGATCGGGTCTGCTCTCAGGGACCTCTGGGGCCCGAGGCAGGGCAGCTGAGGACAGACCGCAGTCTGCTTTTCCTGTGTTTCCCAGTCAGCTGTCTTTTTGGTATTTCCACGTTAGGTTCTTGCTTCCACCAAGGACGTGTGGCGCACGTGGCAGCGGGACACTGTGCAGCTGGCCCTGGCGAGCCACCCGGCAGGCGCCCCAGACGCTGGTGTGGGGGCATTCGGCGTGACCATGTTAGTGTCCCTGCAGGGCCGGGGGCCCTTGGGGGCTGTGGACACAGGCTGTCTGCAGCCCCACCTTTTTTCTTTGTATCATTCAGGCAACAGGACGTCCCCTGCTGTGTGAGCTTGGGTGAGGTCCTGTCAAGGGTGGCCGAGGGGCTGGACCGGCCACCGGTCCTCCCTGGTAAGCAGAGCCGACCTGGGCCTGGCCAGACTGACCCTGTCCAAGGGTTAGGCAGGCAAGCCCTGCAGGAGGGCTTCTGACCCCGAGGACCTCAGGGACTGTTCCTAAGGGTCGGGCTTTTACTGCCAGCTCTCTTGTGCCAAATCCTGCTTTGGGTTGAAGCGCAAAGGCCCTCAAGCTGTTTTTGGCTGTCATGCAAAATAGGCTGATTTCCCATGAGGGGCAGGTGGGCAGTGGGGCTGCCTCAGAGGTCTCTGCAAGAGGGGTTGGCCAGTTTCAGGCTGTCCCCTCCAGGGTGGCCCCTGCCAAGATCTCCCTCTGCCAGGGAACAGGGTCCAAGCCATCAGACCGCTCTTACCCCCTACCCTGGTCCCCCCCCAGGAGACTGTTGCCAGCCTCTTCACCCCTGCCAGACACTGTCTCTGTAGGCACCCCCCACCATGCAGCCTGTAGTGGCCTTGCCCAGCGGCCCTCCCTGGCACCCCACCCTGGCACCCCTTGCCAGCACTGTGGCATCCCAGCAGCCCTCCCTGGCACCCCACCCCACTCCTCTGTTCTGCTGTGGGGTGAGTCAGGGGCTTTGCAGCCGCTCCCTTCCCTGCATGGGGCCTTTGTTCCCTGATCCCCCCAGCCAAGCCCACAGGGCCTCTGATGACTGCATCCCCATCATACTGGACCCCCTGCCCTGGCTGTTTGTCACTCTTGGCTGCCGGTGACAGTATTTAAGCCACGTGCTGTGTTGGCCACGTGCCACAGTCCCTTAGTACTTTGGGAGGCAGAATGAGTGCCCCCAGAGACCTTGCTATCTTCGGGGCTGGTGGCAGAGCTGGGGCCACCAGGGAACCTCGGGACCCACACCCAGGGCACAAGGATGCAGGGTTCACGCAGCAGGGAGCTGGACCTGAGGTCAGGGATGGTTGACCTGAGGTAGAGAGGGCACCCCCTCCAGGAAGCCTCCCTGGTCCCAGGTATCAGACACCTGGCCCCTGGGATTCACCTTCTCCTGGTTACTTGTCTGCCTCCCCTTTAGCCCCCAGTCCCCAAGAGGGCACAGCAGCAGGCTGAGGACTTCAGGGGATGTGCAACCTCCAGGTGGGGAGGCTGGCCCACACCCCACTTCTCTCACAGAGCCTGCCAGCCTGGTGCCCAGGCCCCCAGGCCCGAGTCACCCCAAGGTCCCAAGGCCCCTCCCGCTCTGGCCTTCCCGCTATCGGCTGTCACCCTCCTTCCTGGTGAGTGAAGAGGCTCAAGGCCTCCTGGGGCAGCCTGGGCCCCAGGCCGAGGGGACCACACCAGCCACAATACTGGACAGCAGGTGAGTGCCCCTGAGGGCCACGAGGTGTTTGCTCTGTTCCACCCCCCAGCCCTGCCCACTTGTGTCTGGACAGGGAAGACTGTTCCTGGCTTCCAGGCGTCTGTGCCTGGGTGGCTGCAGGTCCAGCCGCCGCTCTAGCCAGACTCCACCCTGTGGCTTTGTAATGTGTGTTTCTGAAAACACTTTTGTCTTCCTAATTGTCCTGTTTTGGCTGACTTAGGGCTGCCCCAGCTGGGGCTGGGAGGGTAGTGTGGTGGAGGCTGGAGGGAAACCAGCAAAGCAGCAGGGCGGGCACCCCCTGGGTACACCCGGGGCCATGCAGGAGGGGCCTTCTTGCCCGCTCAGGTCCGTGTCCGGTGGTGATGTGGAAGACGGCACCTCCTTGCTGCTGACTGCCAATCCTGACTGGTGGCTGGGTGAGTGGGAGACACTCTGCCCAGGCCACCTTCTTCCCTGGTCAGGGGCAGGCTGGGGGCCTCAGCCGACCCCAGTGCAGAGCCAGGCAGGCAGGCTGCCGGGACTGTGGGGGGAGATGCGACCAGGCTCAGCTTGCTGCGTGACACCAGGGTCCCAGGGTCTGTTTCTGAGCTCCTCTTTCCTCCCTGCTGCTGCTTGCTGACTGCTGGGGGGTGGGGGGAACAGTAGGTTGTACGTGGGTGTGAGTGTGTGAGCTGGCTTGAGCACGCGTGTGTGGCTAGCTGTCGTCTGTGAGTTAGCGTTTCTGCCCTTTTCTTTAGGCCGTGTCCCTGCAAAGGCATCTGGGTGTGCTGTGAATTGAGTGTCTGTAGGATGGATTTAGCATTGGGGGAGCCACCTTCCTGGGTCTCATGCAGGGCGGGCAGAGGGGCAGAGGTGGGACCCTGCCCTGTGTGCCCTGGGGACCTGGTGTCCACCTGCTCTGCTGATGTATCCATCTCCTCCCAGGGTCCCTGGAGGGCAAACAGGGCAGTGGCTCCTCTCGGGCCCTGGCCAGGAGCAGCCCCCTGGAAAGGGTGGAGCCGGGCTCGCTGGTGGACCTGGAGCCCGGCTCCCAGGAGCTCCCAGATGGCGCCCTGGAGCTGTGGGGCTCAGACGTAGGCTGCCCCAGTCCGGCCCTGCAGGATGAGGTGGACGGCATCTTCCCTGACTTCTTTGCTTACTAGGCGGCTGGGGGTCCTGTTGGGCACAGAGCGACGCACAGCCGTGGTGCATGCTGGCGTGTTATTTTGGGTTTGGGTCACAGCTGCGCTCTAATTTGGGCAAGGCTGGCAGAGCTGTGGCAAGCGGAGGCTGAATATTAAATGGGGAAGCAATTTTCCCGGAGAAAGCAGAACTTGTGTGGTTTTTGTGTAATTAACGCGATTCAGTGGGCAGATGGCTCCACTTCCGTTGAGGTGTGCACCCGCCCGGGCTTTATATCTGGGATGTTCTGGGCCTGTGGACTCAGTCCCTCAGTAGCTGTGGATCCTGGGGAAGGGTCCACGCACAGAGAATTCTGGGTTCCAGGCCACTCCTTGGCGGGGCTGGCGTGGGACCCAGCTCCGCGTGGCCGGGAGGCTGGTCTGAGCCGGGACTCTCACGGTTTGGAGGGTTGGTCCGCAGAGGCCCTCTGCCCTTCCTCCAGGCCCGGCCTCCACCTCCAGGGCGGAGCATTTGATCCTGTGCCAGCAGTGGGGTCTGGGTCAGAGGCCGCCTCCCCTGGTGGGCACAGCTCCAGCCCCGTTGCTCCTGCCCCCTGGGATGCCACCCCTGTGGTCTGGCGAGGCAGCCCTGCCTGGGGCCTCACTCAGGTTGGCCCCTTCCAGAGACACTGGGCTCTGCACCCCCAGTGATTCCCCAGGCCCATGAGTGCTCCAGGGGCCAAATGGGTCTCTGTCCCCCAAGAGAGGACCTCCTGGTGCAGCTCAGCCCCCTGCCCTGGCCACCCACCCGCCCCTGCCAGGCCTCTAGCCCTGTGGCTGGGAAGTTCTGTCCATTTCCTCAGTGAGTCACTGCGGGCAAAGCTGGTGAGCAGCTGGTGCTGCCAAGGGAACGGTGACCACACACAAGCCCTGGCGGGGCTGCTGCCCGCAGACCACCATGTGCAGGACCTGCTGTGGGCTTCCTGAAGACGGAGCAGAGCAGGGGTGTGTCTGAGAGTCTGCTGCGGGCCTTGGGCCCAGCACAGTGGGTCTGGGGTGCAGACCCTGCCCCAGGAGCCCGGCTGTGGAAGAGCCTGGTTCCAGGAATGTTCCAGACCCTGAGAGCTCAAGGGAGTGGGAAGTGGCAGCCGTCAGCTCCCATGGCATCTGATTTCACGAGCGTCGTCACCTGAAAGACCGAGTGTGCCCGTGCGTGCACACACCTGTGTGTGAGTATCTCCAGTCCAGTGTTTCCCCTTGGGGTGGCCCCCTGACTCTGGCTCAGTGCCCTGAGCTAGCAGGAGGCCAAGCACAGGTGGTGGGTGACCCCGCTGGCTGGCTGCTGCCACAGGACTGAGGTAGGCGCCCGCCTGCTGCCATTCCTGGTTCTGAGAGCCCGAGGAGGACCCAGGGTGGAATCACACAGCATCCAAGCCCCAGGTTCCCCTCCAGGGAGCAGGCTTGCCTCCCCTCTGAACCCCGACTGCCTTCCTCTGTTGAAGTCCGCAGTGTCCCTGGTCACACTGACCTGGAGGAGCCCTCGGCAGCCGCTCCTCAGCACCCTGAGGTCGGTCAGGAAGCAGGGAGTCCGACTTGTTTCGAGCCCCAAAGGGGCAGAGAGAGAGGACCCGTCGCCCTTCCCCAGGCACCCCCAGGTCCCAGCCCCACGTGCAGGGGCAGACTGGTCACCTCTGTGCTGCTGCAAGCGCCTGGAGGGGTGCCCAGGGCCTCGGGAGTGATCCTGAGGCCCAGTGGGGCTTGCGGGTTGAGGGTGAGGTTGATTAGCAAAGCCTGACCAGCAGTGGGAGCGAGGGGCCTGGCACTCGAATGCTCAGCCCTGCCCTGGCCCCCAGGATCTGTGGATACACAGCCTCTCTGCCCTGGCAGGCTGGCTGAGCCTGGCTGCTGCCCCGGGCAGCAACAGCAGGGGCATGGGAGGTGGGCCCCCGTGAGCGCCGAGGAGGCGTGGGCTCTGTCTGGGCCTGGTGGGGGGCTTGGCTGCTGGAAGGTGCCTATGGCTTCAGGGAACAGCGTTCCCACTCCTCCGGCCCTTTTAGAACCAAATTACAGCTCCCGGTGGCTGCGATTGCGTGTTCAGGGTGGGTGTGAGAGCCATCACGCTGGTGGTACTGGCATATTTTGGGGAGTCATTGGGGAGGGGAGCTTCCACACCCCCGGCTCTGAAGGTGACCTGCTCTCCGTGCAGCTCCCACCAGGGGTCTTATTTGCCTGGAAGCAGGACACACAGAGGGGACCCCAGACACTCCCAGGCCATACCCTCGCCCAGGTGCACCCAGCCCTGGGTGTGGAACAGTGTCTGAGCTGGGCATTGGGGACGGTCGGCTGGGCCAGGCCGGAAGCCGACTGGCTGCTCCATCCACCTGCCTCCCTCTGTCCACCGCCCCTGTCCTCACCCTGCCCTCTCCATGCTCCCTGGACCCTACCCTTCCCTCTGGGCCAGAGCATCCCGTGCTAGGGAGGAGCGTGCCATCGTGGGGCCCTGCCCCGGCCCCCAGACTGGGACCACCTTTCTGCAGAGATGGTCCCCCTAAGGCTGCTAGGGGTCCCACCAAGCCTGGAAGCCGAGTCTGGGCCATTACCTGCCTAAAGTGGCCAGAATCACCCTCAGTCCTGCTCCGGGCCTCCCGCTGGACCCTTGACACCCAGGATACCCGTCATCCCCTTGCTGGGCTGGTCACCTGAGTGCAGTGGGGCACTACCGGCATAAAGGTGGCCACCAGGGCCGCCTGGCTCCGTTGGTGTTTGGGGCTGTGCCTGACCCTCCGCGTGGCCCATGCAGGGGTCAGTGGTGTAGCTCGTGCCTTGGCCAGGGGCCGCTGTCGCCTCTGGGTGCCCTGCCTGGTCAGCCTCCAGAGGCCCTCCCTCTCCTCCTCCTCTGTCCAGAACCTTCTGGAACTTTTCCAGCTACTGCAGAGGAGAAGAGGACACTAGTTCTGGCGGAGTGGTGTGGGTGGGGCCAGGGAAGCTGGGCCACGTTGAGGGTGGTGGGAGGCCCTTGGGGAGTGCTGACCCCCCTCCAGGGGGTCTCTGCAGAAGTGGGCTTCGGGGCTGGTGGTGGGCGGGGCTGTCTCCGCTTGCCGGGTTCCCTCCCTCTGCCCCAGCTGCCTCTCTGTTCCGTGAAGTAGAGGAGGCCCCGGCCCTTGGCTTAGGCAGATGGTGTCTGCGGAGCTGCCGGCCGGAAGGAGGCAGCCCCCCAGGGAGGCCTGGAGCCTACAGAGCCCACTCAGGTCAGTGGGCCTCTGCACCCAGCTGCTGCTGATGGTGCGGGAGCGGGTGCTAGGGGTGTGCGGAGCCAGAGGTGAGGAGGCCGTGCCCCCATGCCCTCAGGGACCCTGGTTTTGGCCTGGCCTGGGTGCCAGGAGAGGGGTGAGCCCAGTGAGGCCAGAGTCAGGGTCAGCCCTGCCCCCAGGGGGTGCCCTTGATGATACACTTCTAAGGAACATTGTTTCAGGGTCCTCCCCGAGCCTCCGGGACACCAGCATCTCTGCCTTTTAGGATGATGGGAGAGAAGGTTCTAGAAAATGTGAATCCCTCATCCCTCTGCTAATGGGGGTGGAGCTGATGTCCCCCGTCCC
This sequence comes from Manis pentadactyla, assembly GCF_030020395.1. Taxonomy (NCBI): domain Eukaryota; kingdom Metazoa; phylum Chordata; class Mammalia; order Pholidota; family Manidae; genus Manis; species Manis pentadactyla. Next base: position 220,725,301 of record NC_080021.1, read on the forward strand.
TGTATTTACTTCTGACAAATCAGACCAGAGGGTTTGGCTGGACAGGGCAGTTCTATTACATCCTCGAGGAGGAAAGTGGTTGCAGTCATGTTATACTCTCCAAAAATTGGGGTTTTATCCTTAGAAGGTACACTGGCCTTGTTTCAAATGCCTGGGACTCGAATCTGAAAGGTAGAGACGTGGGTCTGGGAGCCCCTCGAGGGGCAAAGCAGGCTAGGGTCCACTTCTCGGCCCTGCTCCCTGCGTCCTTTTACAGGCAGGTACCGATGTCGGTTTGCAGACTGGCGGGGCAGGGGTGGGGTGGGGCTGGGAGACCAGAAAGAGAGGCAGGCAACCCAGGTGGGCAGGTGGCAGGGTTAACATGCAGGGGGGCTTGCTTCTCAGCCTGCTGGGCCTCACAAGATGGTGGATCGCACCCCTCAGCCCCACTTGCGAGCATCTGACCCTTTCTACGGGGCCTTGAGGGCCAGTTCCGTCCAGTCTCAACACCGTCTGACCCCTAGGCCGTGTCAGCGAACAGCTCCCACTGCAGCACTGCGGGCAGGGTGCACATTCCAGGGATGGGAGGGGGTGAGTCTGATGGTCAGCTTCCCTACACGGCCTGCCCGTGACGTCCAACCCCCAAAGTCCAAAACAGGGCCTTGATCTCGGTTCCAGATGCTCTCCCTGTGGGTGTGGGTGTGGGAAGGAGCCCCCCGCCAGAGTCTAGAGTGTCGGGTTTTGCACAAATGGCTCCCTTGGGCTCTGCCCGCACCTGCTGCCCAACCTGTGCAAGGGCTGGGGGCTGCCTGGCTGACACCCCATGTCCATGTCACATGCTCCACGGTGAGGACTGGCCCGGAGGCTTCGAGTCTGAGGGGAGGATGTGGACTTGAGGTCCCGTCCCCCTGCTCAGAGGGAGCCCTGGGGCCTGGCTGCAAGGGGCATGTGAAGCCTCTGGAGGGGCCAGGAAGGACCAACCCTGCCAGCCAGTTCTGGCTTCAGCCTCTGGAATCCCTGTGACCAGTGAAGTCCAACCCGGGTCTCTCAAGCTTTGTGGGCCCAGCGTGAGGCCACCAGCCTGTACGTTTCCTGCATACAGACATTCTAACAGGCTGCCGTGTCCTAACATGGCTGTTTCACAGAGAAAGGACATTTAAGCCTCCAAACCCAGGGCCCTGAATCTCCCGTGAGAGAGAGGGCCATGTCACATGTGACACACGGACCCAGTGTCACAGCTTGCTTACTGCTGGAGACCAGGGCCCATGGGGGCGGCTCCGTGAGGCTGCGGCCGTGTGCCCCCAGGCAAGGCCACGGGGTCCTCGCTCTGACACGGGAGCCGCTGCCGCTGCAGTTTTTCTCAGAACTTTCCTAAATGTTGTTATGTTTTTGGCACTGAAGAGGTGAGAGGGCCAGGGGCTTTGTCTGAGCTGCTGGTCTGTCTCGGGGTCTAGTCCTTTACCCTCTCCTGTACTCAGCTGGCCTTGAGGTGGCTGGGGGCTGGCAGGGGCCGGGCCTGCAGGCCTCAGTGTGTGGGGGGCCTCTGGCTGTGGGTGCGGGAAGTGGGTGCACCTTCTCCAGGATGGTCACACCGTGGCTGCATCCTTGAGCCCGGGTGGGGTGGTCGGGGGAGTTTCCACCGGCCAGAACAGGCCCCCGGACCCCTGGACCCCTTGCTCTGGTGACTGGCCTAGCCCCAGGCAGGGGTGACACGGGGCCAGGCCTCCGCCCTTCTCAGACACCTCCTCCAGCTCAGCCTGCCACTAGTGCAGAGAGCACCCCAGGGGTGCCGACTGGCCGGCACACTCTTCCCAGAACTCCCTGGGGGCTCCCCACTCCCAGGCTGGGTGGTGCCGATGATTTACATGGAATTTCAGCATGTGAGTTTCCGTCCTGTTTTAATCACCATGATTGTCACTGGGACATACCCATCCTTTACCCTGGAGGGGACGACAAGCCCCCTGGAGCCGGGTGGCCAGAGGCATGGCTCAGCCTTCTTCCTGGGGCCCTCAGTGGGACTGGGGGCTTGGCCACACTGGGCCTGGACAGCAGCCCCACGAGGCCCCAATGAGTCCGGCCTCGGCCGTGGGTGGGCAGGAGGCAGGGGCTCACCTGGGCCTCAGCCTTGTCAGGCCCCCTCTTCCCAACTTACTTCCTGGCAGGTTGGGGTTCACCTGGGTTTTGTGGATGAAGACCCTCACGTCTGCATCCTCACTTGGTTGGTTCGAAGCCACTGCAACTGAGACCCAGCAGCTCTGACCTGCTGAGCAGAGGTGTGCGTGGTGCGGGCGGGGATGCGCTGGGCTGTGGGCCTGCCTGTCCAGTCCTCACTGGCCACCGCCCAGCCACCTCCCACCCCTAGTGCCTGACTACCACGTTCTCTTTGAAACTGGGGGCCCCTGAGAAGAGTCCGTGCTGCGGCCAGCAGCAGGAGGCCAAGCTGAGGCCCGGTGGCTGAAGGGTGACCAGTGGCACCTCAGACAAGTGTCCAGTGCCTGTGGTGGTGGCTCCTTTGTCCCTGTAGGGAGTGGCGGCATGGGCTCCTCCCTTTCACCCCAGTCACCCTCTGTTTGCCAAGGCTGTGGCCGTAGCCTCCCGGCCTTTGTCCGCAAGGCCCCAGCCCATCGTGTGGGGACTCCCGGGCTGGCCTCCAGGGGCCTCCTGTGCCTGCCCAGGACGTCTGATCCAGCCACGGGGCTCCGTACTCATGTGGTGGACTTGGGCGGCCTTAGGCTCCCCTCCAGACAGCCACCGTATGTCTGAGTGACTTGGCTGTGGTGTCCGGGCGCTGGGCGGGCAGTCCCAGGGGGCCGGCACTCTCGATGCCCTGCCACGCTGGAGGCTGACTGACCATGGCCTGGGGGCCACGGCGGCTCTGTGATGTGGGCTCGGGCCATGCTGGTGGGGTGTCTCTCCCAGAACAGCCCACCCTGGCGGAACAAGAGGGCCCCGAATCCTGAAGACTGGATGGGGTAGGGGAGCGGCAGGCAGGAGCCGAGGTGAGCCTCCCACAGGACTCAGGTCAGAGCCTCGCCCCTCCAGGTGCCTGGTACGTGGCAGAATTCTGGGTTCCTCGCAGCGTCACAGCAGTGGGGGGAGAGCAGGCGAGTGCCAGCCCCACCCACTGCTGCGTGCCCGGCGCTCTGCCCCAGCTGTGTCCAGCGGGGAGCAGCAGCTCCCTGAAGCTGCACACGTGGGTCTCCCCACCGGCAAAGCTGTGACCCTGTGTGGCCCCCGACGCCTGCTCTTGCCTCTGTGCCCCCTTTTCTTCACACTGGCCACACGGGGATGCCGAAACCCGACCAGGACAATTGCGAGAAAGGGAGGATCCCAAGTCACACGCACACGCGAGTGCGGGTTCCAGAGCCCCAGAGGAACATGGCACGGGGAACCCAGCAACGGCAGAAGGCTGGCTGCCATGACCCGGCTTGATCCAGAGGTGAGCACAGGTCCAGCAGAGCACCTGCGGATCAGTCATGCATGCATCACATTGGTCAAGATGCCAGAGTAGAAAAAGCATTTGGTAAAATCCAGCAACTGCTCGTGGTGAATACTCACACCCTCCAGAAACAGAAGGGAATTTCTTGACCCGATCAAGGGAGATCACAGGATCCCCGGAACGACCATCCTGCCCCTGGCGGAGCATCAGAAGCTTCCTTTCCCGGGTAGAGAACAAAGCCCAGTGCTGCTGTCACCCTATGCTTCCCGGGGGGTGGGGGAGTGAGGGGACAGACGCAATAGGTAGAAAGGCTTGCGGGAAGGGAGAAACCTGAGATTGCTCATGACGGTGTGAATCTATGTGAAGAATGATAACCTGCAGATAAACTGTGCAGATGAGTAAGTGAGTTTACAAAGATGAGCAGTCATAAGGTCTATGCACAACATGAACCATTTCTGTAACATTAGTGCATAATTAGAATAGGAAACTTAAAAGGACTTTATTTGCAATTCAGTAGAAATATCGAGTAACTAGAAGTAAATTAAAAAATTGTGCAACGGACACCATCAGCAGAACAAAAAGGCATCCTATGGTACGGGAGAATATATTCATAGATGACATATCCGACAAGGCGTTAACATCCAAAATATATAAAGAACTCACACACCTCAACACCCAAAAAGCAAATAACCCTATTAAAAAATGGGCAGAGGATATGAAGAGACAGTTCTCCAAAGAAGAAATTCAGATGGCCAACAGGCACATGAAAAGATGCTCCACATCACTAATCATCAGAGAGAGAAATGCAAATTAAAACCACAATGAGATACCACCTCACACCAGTTAGGATGGGGAACATAGAAAAGACTAGGAACAACAAATGCTGGTGAGGATGCAGAGAAAGGGGGACCCTCCTACACTGCTGGTGGGAATGCAAACTAGTTCAACCACTGTGGAAAGCAGTATGGAGGTTCCTCAAAATCTAAAAATAGAAATACCATTTGACCCGGGAATTCCACTCCTAGGAATTTACCCAAAGGAAACAACTTCTTAGATTCAAAAAGACATATGCACCCCTATGTTTGTCGCTGCACTATTTAGAATAGCCAAGATATGGAAGCAACCTAAGTGTCCATCAGTAGACAAATGGATAAAGAAGATGGTACATATACACAATGAAATACTAGTCAGCCATAAGAAAGAAAGAAATCCTACCATTTGCAACAACGTGGATGGAGCCAGAGGGTATTATGCTCAGTGAAATAAGCCAGGCAGAGAAAGACAAATACCAAATGATTTCCCTCATTTGTGGAGTATAACAATGAAGCAAAACTGAAGGAACAAAATAGCAGCAGACTCACAGACTCCAAGAAGGGACTAGTGGTTAGCAAAGGGGAGGGTGGGGGAGGGAAGGTGGGGAGGGAGGGAGAAGGGGATTGTGGGCATCATGATTGGTGCACATGGTGTGTGTGGGGTCACGGGGAGAACAGTGTAGCTCAGAGAAGACAAGTAGGGACTCTGTGGCATCTCACTACACTGATGGACAGTGACTGCAATGGGGTATGGGGGGGGCTTGATAATAAGGGTTAATGTAGTGACCACATTCTTTTTCTTGTGAAACCTTCATAAGAGTGTATATCAATAATACCTTAATTAAAAAAATTGTACAAGCCTTCTGCACAGAAAACTATAGCACTGAGAAATTCAGGCTAAGTAAATTCACATACCATGTACACGGATTGGCCGTCTCAATACTATGAACGTGTCTGTTCTTTTGCTAAGATCAATAGGATCCCAGTAAAAATCCCAGTAGGGTGTCTGTCCGGTGGACCTTGACAAGCTGCATGTAAAACACGAGGACACTGGGAGTCACAGGAAGCCGGCACCCTGGAAGCCCAGTGGGGTAGGATTTGCTCTAGCAGACATCTCATCTTTAGTGATTAAGCCTTCATGTAACGGGTGCAAAGCTGAAAAGTGAGCGAGCCAAAGGTCAGGAGGGCGCAGGGCAGACCCTCAGGTCCGGGCACTCCTCCCGGCGGGGGCAGGGCTGAGCGACGATGCTCAGTGCGGGGCTCTGGGTGAGCTGGGCTCCCACCAGGACAAAAATGACCTGGGACCCTTACCTCACTGCAGACACGAAATCAGGTCCAGCCGTGCTGAGCTGAGTGGTGCCCCGCCTCACAGACGGGTTGAAGCCCTGACCCCCTGACCTCAGAACCTGGCCTTGTTTGGAGGGAGGGGCTTTGCAGACTCAAGTTAAAATACGGTCCAGTCCTATTCAACTGACATCCTGGTCAAGAGTGGAAATCTGGACACAGGCACCCAGGGAAGCTGATGCGAAGGCAGCCGTGTGACCCCAGAGGCAGAGGCAGAGGGGTCAGGGGCACAAGCCAGGGGCGTGGCAGCCCCCAGGAGCCGAGAGAGGCCCGGCTGGGCTGCTGCTCTTCTGGGGAGGCGAGTGAGCAGCTGGTGGGGCCGTGGGAGGCGAGCGTGTCTGACCCTGGCACTGCGCCGCCTCTCCCACAGCCCAGCCTCCTGGCACAGAGCAGCCACCACTGGGCTAGCCACCATGCCAGCCCGAGGAGAGGCCCCAGGCTCTGCGCAAGGCCGCGGTGCTCTTGACCTGAATCAAATAGAGTGGGGGGCAGGACGGGGTGGGGGGACCGACGTCCTGGGGCCGCCCTGACACTGGATCACAGAGCACCAGGTGGCTTTATTCTTTCACAGAATAAAGAGAGGCCAGATGCCCAAAATCAGTGTCCCTGGGCTGAAGGTGCCGGTGGCTGGCTCCTCCGGTCGCTCCAGGAGGGTTCTTGCTTCCCCCAGCCTGGGGGCTCCGGGCCTCCCTGACCTGCAGCCACGCCCCCCACCCCTGCTTCGGCTGCTCATGCCTCCCCTGGGCACTGTCTCCCTGTCCATCTGGGTCAGCTCTCCCACAGCCTCCCTCTGTGTGGTGGCATCGAGGGCCCGCCATGTAATCCTCACCTTTTTTCCTGGCAGGTCTCCTGACAAGGCCAGCGTGCTTCCGAACATGAGTGCCCACACCCTTGCACCCTGGGCCCCCGGGAGGCATGGGTATCTCGCCCCTTCTCAGAGGAGCCACAGGTGGGCTTCACCCGGAGCTGCCCCACCTGGCTGCCCGACTCTCCACAGCATCCTCCTGCTCCTCGGGGACGCCGTGCTGAGTGCCCTCCCCCAGAAAGGGTCCTTTCTCAGCCAGGGCTTGACAGCAGTGCCGTCACCCCATGCCCGAGGCAGAGGCTGCGCCATGGCACTGTGACAAAGAGGTCCCCGGAGGCTGTTTGGGAACAAAAGCAGGTGTCATGTTGGCCACTTCCTGGAACACTGGTTGGGGACCAGTGCCACACACCTGTGTCCTCAGCCCTTGGAGCAGGTGTGGGGATTGTCTTCATCCTTCCCTGGGGCCCAGGCAACCTCAGCCAACTGCAGGTGCTTGCTATGCACTTAATACCAGGGTGTTTGCTTGGTGCCCTTCACCTTGAGCCTCTGTGAGGACCACACAAGGGTGAGTCAGCAGCTGTTGTAGGTCAACACACAGCTGTGCAGCAGAGGGGGCCCAGGCAGGGGTCAAGCGGAGGTTGGAATGGGCTTTTCTGTTTCTGTAGAGAAACACCTGTGAGTTTTGAGAGTGATTTGCGTTGAATCTGTAGATTGCTGTGGGTAGTGTTGACATCTTAACAATATTAAGTTTTCATTCCACGAATGTGGGATGTGTTGCTGTTAGGCAGGAAAATAGATATGAGTGGGATAGAAAGAGAATACGGCCAGGAAAAAGCCCACTAAAAAGCCCCAGAGCATGGATGAAATGAAAGTTCCTGTGGCCAGGAGTCTCACCTGGCCCTGGTTGGCTGGCTCACTACGCACGTGTGGGCAATACTTTGCTATTGACTCTGTATGAAGAGCTCCGCCCAGTGCTCTGGGTGACATGGTGGCAGGGCTGCAAGGCTGCAGGAGAGCAGAGACGAGGCCGGAGTGGTGGCAGCACGGAGGGCAGAGGCCCAGAGTGAGACAGGCACCGTGGGCTTAGACACAATAGGGTGAGGGCCTCCGGAAACAGCAAGGCAGGACATTGACAGTCAGAGCAGTGTAACTACATGCAAGGAAAACCCTTAGAAAACTGTGTTAAGCATTAAGCTCTAGTCATTCTTCAGTGAGATAAGTTAATGTTCCCCAGATAAAGAAGAGTAGCACATGTTTCTATTATGCTAATCATTTGTAATCATGTGTAGGACTCACCTTAGCATGCTAAAGGCCCAGGCCTATGTGCTGTCTTTCCTCCTTCAGACCTGATGAGGTGATTTGCAAACTGGGCAACTAATTTAGCTGCAGACCCAGCTGTAGACGACATAGTAAAAGGCAGGAGGGATTCCACCTTAAAGATAAGATTGCATTTTAACACCCAGGAAGTTTAAGAAGTAAGATTCTTAACCTACTCTTTAGCAAACAGACAATAACTCAGGCCACCTTGCAGCCCTGTTTGATATGCTCCCGGACCAAGACGCTGGTATCCCAGGGAGAAATCAAAGCAGGAAATTCCTTATGTTAAGTTAATTCTAAATATTCAGGGACCACTTAACAAGTTCACACCCCTAAGCTTTTTTTCACATTCCCCAAAATTCTCAACCGCCTATAAAACCCCTAGACAATGCACCACTATGGGCTCTTGTCCCCTCCTGGCGGGAGCCGGGAGCTCTGTCCTCTCCCTGAATCTCTCAATAAAAGCCTCTCCCTGGCTCTCCTACCTTGAGTGTCTGCTAAGTTCATTCTTCAACTCTGCAAACAAGAACCCCGGCATCAAGAGGATGCTGTGTGGACGGCTGTGCAGGCCCAGAGGCCCAGAGGACGGCTGTGTGGACAGAGAGGCCCAGAGGCAGAGACCGGCCTGCTGCCTGCAGACTCACTCTGAGTGAACGGGATTTTAGTGACTGACCTGCCACCGTGGAAATAAAGTTGGGTATAACCCTTTCACCCCAAAACTGTTTTACTGTCATTTTTTTGGTCACACTGAATCCACAGTGAACTTGCCTGGGGCTGAAACCCACTGGCAAGACATGAATACTAAACAATTAAAATAAATAAAACCTGAACATACAGTGAAATGTTTAGGAGTAGAGTTGCTGGATCCTGAGCTTCTACTGTTACTAAAGACTACCAACCCTTTTGCCCAAGTGTCTGCACCAACTTGCATTCCCGCCGGTGACACCTGACTACTCTCCTTGCACATCGCGGCTGGTGCTGGGTGAGTCAGCTCTTCATTTTAGCTGGGCTGCAAGGGCAGGGCACCGTGGCTTCCCCCAGCCTCTCTGATGACAAATGGTGTCCAGCACCTTTCCGAGAGCTTATTGGCCACCCACACCACTTCTTCGGGGGAGTGTCTTGCATTTGCTGCTTGTGTTTTAATTGGGTTGTTAGGTGTTTGAAGGAGTTTGTTGGTTTGAAGGAGTTCTTCATATATTCTTCACATGAGCTCTTGCTTGATATACGTAACTTGAGTATGTCTTTCCTCATTTGCAATATAATCATTTGATGAAAAATTTTAGTAATAAAATGAAAAGGAATTCCCATGGACTTCAATCCTCTGAAATGTACTGAGACTTATTTTATGGCCCAAGACGTGGTCTGTCTGGATGTCTGCCCGCACCCCTGAGGGACGCTGTCCTGCATGGAGGGCTGAGGGTGCCGTCCTCTACACGTCCCCTGGGTCATTTCTATTAAAAACTACATTGTTACTAACTTCTTGTCTAATTGTTCTGGCAATTACTGTCTAAGGGCCCCTGTGACGTCATGTGGAAAAATTGTCTTCGCAGGTGCGTTTAAGTTAAAGACCTCGGCATGGGAGATTGTCCGGGAGGGTCTGGGTAGCCCTGAATGTCATCACAAGTGTCCTTACAAGAAACAGGGAGAGGGAGATTTTGTTTGAAGTGTATAGACTTTATTTTTCAGAGCGATTTCAGGTTCACAGCCAAATGGAGTGGCAAATAGAGTCCCCCTTATGCCACTACTGCGCAGCACCCCCATCAGCAGCATCCCCACAATGTGGTGCTATTTTATAATCAGTGAACCTATACTGATGCATCATTTGCCAAGATCCACAGTCCACTATTAGGGTCCACTCTGTGGGTTTGCACAAATGTATAATGACACCCACCCACCATTGCAGTGTCATACAGAAAATTCCGCAGCCCTAGAAATCCCCTGAGCCCTACCTACCCATTCCCCCTCCCTGACAACCACTGAGCTTTCTACAGTCTTCCTAGCTTGTGGCAGAGGGCGGTGTGAAGGGGTTAGTGCCCCAAGCCAGGGCCGCCCAGGGCCCCGGGGCAGGGAGGGGCAGGAAGGACCCTCCCCTGGAGCCTACGCAGGGAGCGAGCCACACCACACTTTGGTATCAGCCAGGGAAACTTACATCAGACCTTTGACCTCCAGCACCTGCGAGGCCAGTTTGTGCCGGGCAGAAACGTTACTGGTCAGAGAGGCCGGGGAGGCCAGGTGGGCAGAGCTGATGGCCGCCGGCATCCTCTGACCGGGGGTGGAGCAGACCACAGGCCCAGCGTGCCTGCTGTGCTGACGGGAGGCTCCCGGCCCCGCGCCTCCTCCCCCCACCACGGTCCCTGTCCACACATCCTCTCCAGCCCCGGAATTGCCCAGCACCCAGACCAGCACCAGGGTACCTGCAGCTGGCCCATGGGGCTCATTAGCACATGCTCATGTTAGCAAGAGGCTTCTTTTCTGGGCATGGGACCCTTTGAGGACATAGGGACAGCAAATGGCTTTCCCAGAAGAATGCAGTCAGTTGTCTCTTGCACAGTGTCGGGGCCCCATGAGCCCCTGCACTGGACCGCCGCTGCCCAGTCATCAGGACAGCCAGGTTCGGAAGGCCCATCCGGAAGGCACTTCCTGCTCCCAGGGCTCCCCAGGGGTTCTGGCCACCCTGGGGTCAGGTCTGGCGCCCCCTCCCATCTCTCCAGCACCCTGGGCATGTGCTCATTGGCCGCAGTGAGGAGGCCTCTGCAGGGACTTTGGAGAGAGACCTGGGCTCATTCCGCTGCATTTTGAGGAGGAGGAGTTGGGCCGTGGCTGCCAGCAAAGGAGCCAGTGAGGGACAGAGGGAGGGAAAAGGGGCAAGAGACAGACAGAGCTGGGCTGTGCACCTGGATGTGGCCGCGCCTGAGGGCAGCCCCACCTCAGCACCTGGCACAGGTGAGAGTCGGTGCTCTCCACCTTATTGCTCACACTGTGTGTGCACATGTGCAATGTTTCCTGTCATTTCAAGCCAAAACGAATACCTTTCTGCATTATTTGAAAAGGTGAAAAAGTAACAAGTACACTTGGTCAAGTGGCATAATTTGTGACCTGAGTCCCCTGAAAGCACAGCGTGGGGGCCCTGCTCCTGGCTCCAGCCAGGTGCTCGGGTGGGGCGCTGCCTCCATCACTGGCTTTGCATGTTTTTGCAGCCCCCCACCTTGGCAATGCAGAGAGAAATGACCCCCTCTGCAATTCTGACAGGCGCAGAAGTCACGTTTTGAAGGAAACACCTTTTATTGAGCAAGAAAGGACCACAGCAGGGGTGTGGGCAGAGGGGTCCCTACCCCGGGGTGGGGGGTCCTGGGCCCTTCCTGGGTGTGGTGGCAGAGCCCATCCGGGCAGGAACGGCCGGGGGCAGGGAGGGCGCACAGTAGAAGCATGGGTGGTGGTGACCGGGTTCCTGCAGTTTGGAGGGGAAGGGAGGGCTGAGGAGAGGGCTTCCCTGTGTCCCCAAACCTCCAGTTCTGGAACCCCAAGCTGCTGAGGCCCCGTGTATTGGCTCACTGTCCCTGCGGGGCGGTGAAGGGGAGGCGGGGGGATGGCCTGGGGTGGTGATAGGAGGGGACAGGCGTGGGCTTGGGAAGGCAGGTCAGGGGTCAGGGAGCAGGGGCTCTGGCCCCCAAGTGTGCCCCTAGCCCCCTGGCCCTCCAAGCAGCTCAGGCCCTCCAGGCCGAGCTCCAGGGAGGGTCACCCACCTGAGGCTGGGCAGCGGCCTAGTCCTCGAGCCTGCGGCAGTCACCTGAGGGCAGAGTGACCTGGGGTGAGCCCCAGCCCAGCCCCCTGCCCACCTGTGACTGCAGGACGGCCACTGAACCGAGGGGGCCTGGGGTGGCACTTACTGGTGGCTTCCACAACCATGACCTGGTCCTTGTGGAGGCCAAGGCCGTCACAGACGCTCTCAAACACGGGCAGGAGCCTTTGACGCATGGCGGGGTTCCGGACTGCGGTGAAATACAGGACAGTCAGGCTGTGGCAGGGTGGGCCACGGGCAGTGGGGCCACGGGAGGTCCCAGATGGGAGGGGTGCCAGGACTGGGGGTGCTGGGGGTGGGGCATCATGGGTGAAAGGGTACCATCGGGGTGAGGTACCCTGGGGGACATGTGGTGGAGGAGTGCCCTGGGGGGTGCCGAGGTCGGGGGGCACCAGGGCTGTGCTCTCTGGGATGGAGAGGGAAGTTCTGTGTCTTGGGAAAAACTTGAGCTGGTTTGGGGGAGGAGAGAGCAAGGGAGACCCCTCATTCCCCCCGGATGAGGGAGGAGCTGGTGACCCCCCCAAGTCCAAGCAGCAAGGAGGTAGAGCCAGAGGCAAGCGGGTGGTCGTGGCCGAGCGGCGGGACTGCGTGTGTGTGAGCGGGTGTGCCGGCTCGGGGGCTGCCAGGGGCCTGGGCCCTGCCCGCCTGCCGTTGCTGCCCTGCTCCCCAGGAGCCGGCAAACCAGTCTCCCACCTGCCCCCGGGGGTGCTGCTTTCCACGGAGGGGAGCACGTACCCAGCAGGCCAGCCACCAGGCTGGTTGTGCCCTCATACTGGTTGATCACGTAGAGAATCAGGAATTCTGTGGGCTTCATTTCTGCCAAGTAGAGGTGGTTCTGCCCCGAATCTGTGGAGGATGTTCAGGCTCATACAGGCTGGGGGATGGGTGGTGTGTCCCGAGGGTGACTGCAGGCCCGCCCGGGAGGGCCACCTGTCCACTTTCTGGGGCCAAGTCCCCATCTGCAAGGGGCAGTGCACAGCCCTGCCCGCCTCATGGGGCCTGGGCACAGGAGTGACCCTGGCCCCCTGCAGTGGCTGCCAGGGCCCAGGCTGGCTGGGGGCCCTGGGGCTAGGGCCCGAGTCCATCTGCCTGCTGGCCCCGCAGACACGCGGGGCCGTGACTGGGGCACCCCCGACCCGTGCCATGTGGCTCTAAACCTGAGCTCGCCCGGAGCGGCCCGCGCTCGTCCGCACACACTCACATTCCACCGTGAACTCTCCTGTGGTCTCGGTCTTGAATGCGGTGACAGACAGTTCACTGCACTGGTCGTCCTGCCTGTGGACACAGGCAGGTGAGGTCCCTGTCCACCACACCTTTTGTTTTTTAAGTCGAGGTATAATTTGCACAGTGACAGTCACTGCTTCCAGACCAGGGCCAGAAGTTCGGCACTGACCCCCTTGAAGGCGTCTTTGTGCCCCTTGTTCCGTGCCTCCCCCCACAACCAGCACCAGCTTCTCCCAGGGCCTGGGCTGGTGTTAGCAGCGGCTGAGCAAGCCCCCTGCCCTTGCACACGCACGATCCCCCACCCCACACATTCATGTGGAGGTGCTGGCATGTCCCCTGTGCGGCAGGGCTGTTGTGACATGTGTGCACGGGACACCTATGTCTGGGAGGGGACAGGGCCATAGCTGAGGCCACAGAGCAGGTGACAGGGTCTGGAGTCAGACCCCTGATGCTCCTCCTGGGGAGCAGGGTGTCGCCGTCCCCGCCCTGGGGCCCTCCTGGCCCACCCGCCTCCCCGGCCCTGCCCCTGCACCCACGGTACGAGGATCTGTCCATGCAGGTTGCCATCCTCCACGTCCAGTCTCCTGATGAAAACCCGAAAGTGCCCGCTGGGCCTGATCAGAGCCGAGTTGTTGGAGGCCAGGGCGACAGTGTGCCATCTCCCGGAGAGCTGCAGGGTGGCAAGGGGCCAGTGAGGGGTGGGCCGCAACCCCCTCTCTGCACCCCCTCAGCACCCTGCAGTGCCCTGAAGTTCTGGCGGGCTCAAAGATCGACCCCGTGTGCCCCGCCTGCCACTTCATGGCTAACAGACTGGCCAGTGTGAGTGGGCCTGGGGACATGGGGGTGTCGGGCCATCACCCCCTTGGGACTGAGCTCAGAACTCCTTCCAACACCGTAGCAGGGGCTCCAGGCCCCAAAACTGCTCCTGGACTCCCCTGAGGCTGGCCCATTTATAAGTTGTGCAGAGGTGCCTGGGCTCCAGTCCCATGTCCTGTCCTGGGTCTGTCCGTGGTCCCCTCTGATGCCCGTTGGCATCTGTGGTAAGGGGGGCCTCTCAGCCCTGCTTCTGGCACAGACTTGGACAGGGTGCCCCTGGCTGCCTGAAGCCGAGATTCTAGCCTGGAGCCCGGCTCCCAGGAGGAGCCCCGGGAAGGCCCGGGCCATGGGCATCCACCTCAGCCAGGGGGCCAGGCTGCCCACCGTCCATGCCGCTCACTAAGGTCTGGCCGCCTCAAAGCTGCTCGGAAACTGAAGCTGTCTCCGGCCCCGCTACACCTGGGAGCAGCCGGCCCCCACAGCCCTTCGCCTGTCACCTCCAGCAGGCCGCCCTGGGGGTCCAGCTCTTCCTGCTCATGGTCCTCCCCCTGAGCCTGGAGACCACAGGCCAGAGCCAGGCCCACGGTCAGAAGTAGGAGCTGCATCTCCGCCGCACCGTCTGTCTGGATCACGACTGGGGACTTACTGGCTGCGGTGACCTGGCCTGCACTGGCCTATATAGCTGCACGGCCCGGGGTGAGGTCACGTAGCACGCGCTCCTGCCCAGGCCCTGGAAGTGGGGGAGCTTAGATCTTAATCCTAGTGTCTTAATCTTAACCTTAACGTCAGCCAGCTCTTGTCTGTTCTCTGTTGCTTTGGACACCCAAAATGTTATGTTCTCACAGAGCTGATTTCCAAAATCAACAGACAGTTGTGGGCCAAGCCAGCTTCCGGGCCTGCATGGTGCTGGAGTCACCTTGACGTGTCCTCTGAGTCTGCCACGTTGTCAGGACACGGCCGGGGACACAGCTGCGGGCAGGCCTGCCAGTGGGCAGCGGGGAGGCGGAGGGTGTGCGGGCTGGGGTCTCAGGTGCCTCCCATTATGATGAGCTCCGCGGGCCCCCTGGGAAGTTGTCCACAGAATGAGGTCGGTGACTGCAATTTGTGCTGGGCTCACTTGTGTCCCCCACAAAACACACATGTGAGCTCCTAGTCCCCAGGACCTCAAGATGGCACCTCCCCTGGAAAGGAGGTCTTTGCAGATGTAATTAAACGAGGTAGGACAGCATTTGGTGGCCCCTCAATCCATCACTATTCCCCCAAGGAATGGTGCTGCCTCATGTGGGCCCAGTTAGACCACCACCCTCATTCACCCTCTGGGGCCACAGTGGGCTTGGTGCTGGGGAGACAGGGTTGGGGGGTGGGCTGTTAATGCCTCTGCCCCCTCTCTTGGGGTCACAGACCTGGCCATGCATGGACCTAGGCCTGGCCCCATCTATGCCTCATTCATTCTGGAGCTCTGAACTCCACAGCCCCTACAAAGCTGAATTCAGTGGGTGCAGGCCAGGGAGCGAGTGACCTCAAGGGGGCCTGTGGGTCCTGCGAGCTTGGCTGATGGGGACCCTGACAACGTGGCCTCCCTGCCTCCGAGAGGGCGGCCTCAGACATGGCCACGGCCACCTTCCACCCTGCTGCTCAAACCTGGCCCGTCAGGGGTTGGTGATGCCAACAGGACACTTTGAAATGTCAGTGTTAAGAAAGAACAGGGAGAGGCCCAGGGTCTGGGGCACAGCCTCAGCGCTGCCCACGTGGACCCAGAGCCCAGCCCCAGACCACCCCCTCACCTCGAGGGAGGGCAGACTGGTACACCGGTCCCTGGCCCACAGCAGATACAGAGATTGATGATCTAACCGGACGTATTTGTGTGCCAGATTCCTTCAGCGGCCGAGAACGCACTGCTCTCCCGGCGGACCCGGAGCCGCCCCAGGAACACAGCTCCTGCCCAACAGCAACGCGCGGCACTGACTGAGCCAGCCGACAAAGCGCACTGCCTGGCTGCGGGCTACGAATTTGCATCATTCATGGACTTAATCCACATAATGACCTACGGTGCTGTGCCCCTATCATCCACAGATTGCTTGCGTGGAAACTGAGGCACAGACAGGTCAAGGACGTGGCCAAGGTCACACAGCGGGTCAGTGGCAAAGTGACCCAGGGTCTTCAGGGCAGGCCGCACACCCCGGGGCCAGCTTCTGTGCCGGGATGTTCGCTGCTGGTGGGAAGGAAGGAGCCACCCCTCCAACCGCCCCACGTTCACCAGGGAGGAGTGGGTAGGGACTGTGAGGCCTGTTAAAGCAGACAGGCCTGTTAAAACAGGGGGTGCTGGACCGAGCTGGGGCTGAGCAGGGATTTGAGCCCCAGCGACCTTGGCAAGGGCAGGTCTCCCACCCTGCACCCTCCCAGGCCCTCCCTGTGGACTCAGGACACCCACAGCCCCTGTGGGCCACGCCCTCCCCCGGCTGGGGACGGACACATCCCCCAAAGGCCAAGTGCGGGGCCGGGAGGAGAGGGCGCCCGTGACGGCTCCAGATGGTGGGGGGCCTGTTGGGGCGGGCCGGTGCCCCCAGAGCCCCTCCCAGGGTGGTTTCATGTCCTCGGGTCAGACCTACGAGGGCTGGCCTGGGACTTCGCACCCACGTGGCCATGAGGTTTCCAGCCAGGGAAGGCTGCGCTCCCGCGTGCAGCGGACTCCTTCCCAGCCTGTCAGCCAGGTCCTTTGACCTCACACCTTTGCCGCACACTTCAACAGGTCCGGCCGGGCTCAGCTGTGCTTGCTGTAGCCGTCGGGTTGTTCTGCTCATGTGCCAAGGTCACGTCCATGTCAAGCCGTGACTTTGCTGGGCCTGCCCTGCCTGGCCTGGCTGTGGCCCCTGTGGCCCTAGCGTTTGTGGAGTGTGGTAGCGCTGAGCGGGGACCGTGCCATCCGGCCATCAGCCCCAGCCCAAAATGCCCAGCAATGCCCCAGCCTTCCTGGACCCCCAGGCTCGGGGACCACAGCTCACTGGGATGGGATTCTAGGCACGTTTCTTGGGAGTAACTGAAAACTCCCAGCTTTGGGAGGACTTGGAAAGTGGGGCACCAGGTGGGCACACAGCAACAGTGTGCATGTTGTGAAGGCGAGGCCAGCGTTCCCTCTGTGGCAGGGTTTGGCGGGGCCCGGCCTGGGCTGCCCATCCCCACAGGGTCTGGATGCGCACTCAAGTCATCCCAGGCCCTAAAGCCGGTTGAGGGTCTGCCTGCTTCATGACAAGGTGACACCAGCTGGTACAGATGGGGACCTTCTGGGGAGCTGCCCACACCCATCCCCCAATAATCGGGCAGAGCTGGCCGCCTCCATGCCGAGCACTTTGGGTTTGGGGACCTTGGCCCTCCTTCCTAGCCCCTGTGCCCCTCGCTCCTAAGCCTGCTGTCTCCCGGCCGTGCGTGCTGGCCTGTGAGCTCTGCAGCCAGGCCCTCCTCCTGGCCCTCCCTGCAAACTGCATGCTGGGGATCGTCCCACACTCAGAGGCAGCAGCAGGGGTGTGACACACAGGGCTGTATGCGTGGCGCGGGGAGCAGTGTGTGTTTGGTGGGCCCAGCCCGATGCCTCCCCTGCTGCAGACCCTCTCCAGTGGGGACGGACTCCTTGGGTCTGGCTGCCCCTCTGCCAGGGGCTCCTTCCTTGTCACGCACATCAGTGTTCGGGATCCTCCTCCTGCCCTCGGTTATCCAGAAGGCCATGGGGGAAATCAAAGGTGAGAGAAGGCAGGTCATGCCTGGGGGCTGCTGCTGGGGCCAGGAGGGGGCAGTGGCCCTTCCTTCCTGGCCTCCCCCGGCCAGGCCCTGCGGTCCCACCCCTCTGCACTTAGAGAACAGGACTCCAGAACTGCCCCTGCCCTGGGGCTTCCCACACTCAGGGTGACTCGCACCTCTGTGGTGGGGGGCATCCCAGGGACCCTTCACAGGGCCCTTCTTAGGTCGCCCAGGAAATTCAGGACATGGAAGCCCGCCCGACCCAGCACCTGATAGCACCCCGTGTGCTGGGCGCTCTCCTCCGCCTGGCAGCCTGGTGCCTTTCACGGGCCTCCTCGGGGCCTCGGGATGGACGGCAGCGATGTGACAGGCCGGCGGGGTAAGGCGAGCGCATCGTCAGGGCTGCCAGCGTCCTGTGTCACCGCAAGCGGCACCGTCTCTAATCAGAAGGCAGTCGCGGCTGGGGCTCAGGCCCCCACTCGGGGTTGCACTGGCCTTTTGGAGGCCGTGGGTATCTCTCTGCTCACCTGGTGTTGATGAAGCCTCACCTTTTACCCGAGTCTTGACCACAGCCACCCAAGTGCCAGCAGCCCCACCCGAGTCCTGCTTTGCCCTGGCGCCTGACCCCCAGGCCCCGGGCCCCAGCTTCCCTGCCCACTGCACCCACTGCCCACCTGGGGGTCTCCGGGTTGGGTTGGGCTGCAGGAGCCTGCACATTGGGCACAAGAGCCCCACTCAGACGGCCGGGGGCCTGGGTGCAGTCCCTCCCTGCACCTCTTTCTGGGTGGGGGTGTCTTCTCTGGGGTCCCAGGGCCTCTGTGCCTTTGTGCACTGCCTTCCCTTTTGGGCGGCCCCTGTTCTCCTCAGATGCCAACTTTCCACACCAGCAGGTCCCAGCTGCGTGGGCAGCTTCCCACTTGTGCCCTGCCATGGCCCAGCAGGCTGGACCGAAGTTCTGGACAGAGATGGAGGCCAGACTGGCTGTGGGAGTGCCGGGCACCCCCCAGAACTCTGCCCACCCGATGGTGCTGCTCTGTCCCAGCATCGGGCTCCTTTGGTGGGGGCACAAAGCCCTCTGTGCCCCAGAGCCCGCAGCGCCCGGCCCTGGCCCTGGAGCAGCCGCCTCAGCTACGATGAGCAGACACTGGTGCTGGGCAGCGGCGAGTTACCCCCCAGCCCTGGACTGTGGCGTGAGGGAGACCCCCCTTGGGACTGGCGTTCGATCCTGTCCTGCTGACTTCAGCCGGGGCTGGCCAGCCGATGGGCCCGTCCTGCAGTCGGCCTTGGGGGGGTCTCGGGCTGTGCTCTCCTGTGGGCCCAGCTGCTCTCACACTGGGTGTCAGGGTCAGGAAAGCCCCTCGTGGCCGTGCCCGGCCTCCACGCCCTCCAGCTGTACAGCCCCCTGGGGAGTTGGGGCGGGCGGTGAAGGCAACACTGGGCGGGCAGAGGGGTCTGGCAGGCAGGGCCGCTGGTGTGGGGCCTGGGCCCCAGTCCAAGCCGCTGCACCATGAGGCCAGGGCTGGCTTGCGGGGTGGTCCCTCTGGACCCACCGGACCCACCCCACGGGACCGGGGGAGGCAACGGGGAGCCTGTCAGCCTGGGAAGGAAGGACAGACACTTTCTCTCTTTCCCTTTTACTCTGAGATGGCGGCAGTCTCCACGCAGTGTGAGAGTTCAGAGACCCCGGAGCCTCCACCCGTCCTCCCGGGGCACACGACTGGCAGGGCACCACCCAGCCTGCCATGGTACAGTCCGCTCACGCAGCGGGTGTGAGCGTGAGTGTGCTTAGGGCCTGTGTTCGTTTGCACATGCAGGTTCCTGCATCTACTGCCACCGTTCAGATCCAGAACTTTCCATCCTGCGAAGACTCGCCCTGTGGCCCTTGTGAACCACACCCTCTTCCATGTCACCCCGTCACCACCCCAAGCCCTGCAAGTCACGGGCTGTATCTCCTCCTCTGCAGCTTTGTCATTTCGAGAATGTTCTACGGTGGAGTCTTAGTGTGGCCCTGGAGGTGGCCGCCTTCTCCTGACACAGCTCCCTGGGGATCACGCGGATCTGCGCGGAGCCGCGTCCTGTGGTGTGGGCCTCTCTGTCAGCCCTTCACCTGTCGAGGGCCGTTTCCTTCCGAAGGCTGTGGGCAGGGCTGCTGTAAACCCTGACGCCTGCAGCCTGGGAACGGGACCTTCTTTGGAAAAAGGGTCTGCAGATGTGATGAGGGATCTTGAGATGGGCGCATCCTGCATTGTCCAGAGGCCACACCCAGGGACGCATCGCAGACAGGAGAGGAGAAATACACAGGAGAGGCACGGGGCTGGGAGCCAGAGGATGGGGGGACACAGCCCCGGGCTGGGGACGCCGGGAACGCCGGGGACCCCTGGGAGCTGAAGAGGCAGGAGGCGTGCTCCCTTGGGTGCACAGGCCTGCCCACACCATGGCTTCAGGCTGCTGGCTGTGGAGCTGGGAGAGGGGGTCGCGGCCGCTCCAGGCCCCAGCCTCTGGTCCTCTGCCACGGCAGCCCCGCCCAGCCCCCAAGGGAGGCTCGTGCACCGAAGGCCCGCGGCTCCTCTGCCTCTCCTGTGTGAAGCAGACTTCTGGGAAGACAAAGCCAGGCTCTCAGGGGGGCGCCAGGGCCACCCCCCTGTCCCCCAGCCCTGGGCTCCTCATGGTGGGGCTGCTCTAGAAACTTCCATCCTCAGAGCCCCCTTGCAGGCCTTTGGCTGCCGGTGTGGGGGCGGCGAGGCCTTCCTTGGGTGCCTGGGTTGATGATGTTTTGGGGACCAAGTCCATATTTTCAGCAGATTTTTTCAAATCTGTTCAGGAAGCTGGAGTTCAGCTCCGGGATCCGTCCTGAGGACAGAACAGCAGGGGCTGGGGTCCCTCTCAGGTCGTTTGGGACGATGTGTGGGGTGGATCTGGGGGGACATGGGAGACTGTGGAGGGAGGGGTCCTGCGAGCATGGGGTGTGGACATGCGTGGGCAGCTGGACGTCCACTCTTGCCCCTGATTGCCCTGCTGGGGCCGGAGCCTGGAGGCAGGGCGAGACCCCACCAGCGGTGGGCCAGGTACCGTAGAGAGCCAGCACGTGCGTCTCCGTCCCGCTCGTGTTCAGCAGGTGAAACGTGATGTACAGCCTGTAGTCCGTCTCCAAGAGGGTCAGCTTGTTGTCCCCCTCATCTGTGTGGCATGGACGCTCAGCTCAGAGTGGCCCTGGCCCCCCGGGTTGTGCTGTGTGTCCACAGTGTGGGCGGCGGGCTCGGTGGGAGGAGGGGAGTTTGAGCAGGTGCTGGCCTGCTGGCCCCTCACGGGCTCGCCTCCTCTGAGACCCCTGTGGACACACCTGCTTTTGCGGGACTTCCGGGGGCCCCTGTGGGGGTGGGCAGGTGTCCAGGGGTCCCATGTAACCCCCTACATCTGAGCTGGGCAGGAGACAGCCAGGCCCTGAGGAACGGGAGCTCTGCCCCAGACGGGAGGCTGGGCTGCTCACAGGCGATGGTAAACTGCCCACTTTTCTCCACCTTCCTGCAGACCACGTCCACCAGCTCGCACTCCCCCTGCACCCTGAAAACCGGCATGGGGGCAAGGCAAGCCCCGCCAGGGCTGTGGCCCACCACCGAGCCACCGCCCGCCCGGTGCGTCCACCCCCACCTGCGGCCAGTGGGCTCTGCTCACATGAAGCGTCAGCAGAACTTCAGACTGCGGTCCTCCAGGCCCTGCAGGCGCCGCATGAAGACCCGCAGGTCCCGGCTCTCCTCAATCCATCTCAGGTCGCTCGAAGCCATGGCGACAGAGTGCCAGGTCCCCGAAACCTGTAGGCAGAGGCCCTAGATGGCAGCCCGTGGGACAGCCTGCTTCCTGGTGCCTCCCTCCAAGGGACAGGCCCCTGGGCAGATGGTCCCAACCAGGGACCCCTGCACTCCCAGGGACCCCCTGTCCTCCCAGGACACCCCCTGTCCTCCCAGGATACCTTCATCCTCCCAGGGACCCCCTGTCCTCCCAGGACACCCCCTGTCCTCCCAGGATACCTTCATCCTCCCAGGGACCCCCTGTCCTCCCAGGACACCCCCTGTCCTCCCAGGATACCTTCATCCTCCCAGGGAACCCCTGTCCTCCCAGGACACCCTGTCCTCCCAGGGAACCCTCCATCCTCTCAGGGACCCCCTGTCCTCCCAGGATCCCCTCTCTCCACCCAGGGTCCCTGTGTCCTCCTAGGCTGTGTTACCGTTGGGGGAGGAGAGGCCAGCTCCCCCAGGAGTACAGCCAGAGCCCCCCTTTTGCAGGAGGACAGTCGCCCTGCACCTGGCCCTGGGGAAGGCCTGGACCCCAGACTCACCCTGGCCAGGTCAAAGTTGCTCCACACGACAGTTCGGAGGCTGAACTCCTGGGCAGAGACCAGGCTCAGCCCCAGGCTCAGCAGGAGCAGAGCCATCCCCTCCTGTGGGCTCCTGGCCTGAGGCCCACCCCCTTTATAACCGTTTCTGCGCTGCCATTTCCAGGCCCCGCAGCCCGGCTCATCCTGCACACATGCACCCTGCACTGGGAACGCAGCCAGTAGCCCTGCGGCCACCCAGGCTGCCCCCGGGTCCACTTAGGGCTCTGTCCTGCTGGGTCGGAGGCCACAAGGCAAGTCAGGACAGTCAGGGTGCTTCCCACCAGCGGCAGAGGACCCTCCGTGCCATAGGGCCTGAGCAGCAGAGGACCGTCCCCTGCCCCCCGGCCTGGGTCGCCTTCCCATGTAGATGCTCCTGTTGACATCTGCTCCGTGAACACTGGGCAGACGAGACACAGAGATGTGCACACACACACGCACACACACTCCAGCCCTTCAGGCAGCAGCCTCACCTCCCCATGTTTCTTGCTGATGGAGGGGACGGCCATGTGATACCCCGCACGCAGGAGTCTGAGCAGCACGTTGGCCCAAGCCTGAGAGCTCACTCTCTGCCCAGACTCCCTGGAAAATGCATGGGCATTTGGGGCCCAGCAGGTTCAGGGAGAGGCCGAGGGTGCTGTCAGGAAGGCAGCCTGGGGAGGATGCCGTGAGTGGCAGTGGGGGTCTTGCCCACCGCTGGGTGTCCCCCTGTCACCGATGGAGGAGCCGAGCTGCCAGGCACAGGCCCAAATGCTCCTGCTTTGGCATCAGTAGTGGCTGGAGCCCTCAGAGAGGACTCGAGCGTACCTGGAGGTGAGCGGGGAGGGCTCTGGCCTGCAGCCACCTTCCATCGCCACCATCCCCAGTCCTGGGGGGCACTGGACAGCACACAGGATGCCAGAGAACCCTCCTCTGCCCCATCAAGGGGCATGTGCGGGAAGACCTCCGAGTCCCATGGAAGCTTCCCCGGGGGCCTGGCAGCCTGAGGAGGAGCTCCATCGGCCCTGGAAGGGGGCTGCCTGTGCCCTCAGGAAGCCATGTCCCTCCCTGGTGCCAAAGGAGAAGTGGGGGGCCTTGCCTCTGGACCTCACTCCAGGGGATCACCTCTGAATCGGGGGGTGCAGAGGAGACCTGCCCCCAGCCACACCCTTCCTGTCCTCCTAGGGACTTGCAGGGAGTGTCTGCCAGGCCCCTAAAACACACCCCACCCGACGCAGGTCCCTGCCCACATTCTCCGTCTCCTGGCTTCCCAGCAAGCTCCAGTTCTGGGAAGACTTCCCTCGGGGGGGTGGCAGCCTGGGGGACCCAGGAGTGGCCACACTGGGGGCCAGGACCCCGATCCCCTCACAGGGCCCCAGGCCAGAGGCAGGCGCCCTCTCTGGAAACTGTAGGGAGAGCTGGCTGCATCCCCGGATGTGCCCATGCCTGCCTGCATCGGGGTGCGTAAAAGCTCTTGTGGATTCTATAGAACTGACCTCCCCCACATACGTCCACCTGGGCAGGGCTCCCTCCAGGGAGCAGGTAACTTGGGTAACTGTGTCGTCGTGTTTTTGTGGAGGTGAAAGTTGCATGCAGGGAAATGCCCAGGCTCTAGATATGCAAGGGGTGTGTGACACACGCAGGCACCCAGGTCTGGATGTGCAAGGGGTGTGTGACAGATGCAGGCACCCAGGTCTAGATGTGCAAGGGGTGTGTGACACACGCAGGCACCCAGGTCTGGATGTGTAAGGGGTGTGTGACACAAGCGGGCATGCAGGCTCTGGATGTGCAAGGGGTGTGACCATGCAGGTACCCAGATATAGATGTGCAAGGGGTGTGTGACACACGCAGGCACCCAGGTCACCCTGCCAGTCAACACGTGGAACATTTCTGCTGGCCTCTTCCGACTGCGATAGGAATCACAGTTCTGATCCTATCAGAGAACTTCACGAAGCTTCCAGATCCCCAGGCATGAGGTGGCCTGTCTTGAGTCCTCAGGCCTGCCAGGAAAACCTGATGTCCAGGGCCCCATGGTTGGGGGTGGGGGAGCTGCCTCTGCACTGGGGGCTGCGTGTCCTTTGACCTCGTGCTACCTTAGGTCTGTCGTGGGTGAAGTGCGGTCATGACACCCCCTATACTCAAAGCCTGTATCAGTGTCCTGGGGTCACCATAATGAAGGACTGCAAACAGGGAGCTCAAAACAACAGAAATGCATCCTCTCTCAGTTCTGAGGCCAAAGTCTGAAATCCAGGTGCAAGCAGGGTGCACCCCCGCCGGGGGATCCAGGAGAGGGCCCTCCTGCCTCTCCCAGCACCTGGGGCCCCAGGTGCCCTCTGACTTACAGCCATGTCCCTCCCGTCTCTCACACAGCCTCTCCTGTCATCAGCCACTGGATTTAAGAACCACCAGCTTTACCTTCACTACATCTGCAGACCCAGAGAGGCAGGTGGGGACGGAGACCCCAGGATGGGCCAAGTCCTGTTGGCATGAGGGGCTTGGTGTGGCACGGGTCGGGTGCCTCTCCGCTGACCTCTGGGTTGCCTGCCAGCCTGTGCGGAAAGCACTTGAGGCGAGTGCAGAAGTGAGAACTGGTGTCTGTCTCACTCATGGACTCAGATTTGGAACGTCCCAACATAGTATCTGCAAACCGGCCCTAGTTTTGTAGTAAATCAGCATATGTCATACCCAAGCGGAATTTATCCCAAGCACAAGGGGTCATTCAAACTGGGAGAACGTTTCAATGCAGTTTGCCCCTTAAGCAGTTGAAGAAAGAAGACAGTAAAATCACTCCCCAGACACCAAGTCATTTTTGTTAAATTCAGCCACCATCCACGATAAAAGGCCAAGCAAACCATGGCACTGGTCGTGGTTTGATCAAAGCCTCCCACAGAACCTTCTGGGCAGCAAACAACACATGCCTGTTGGGGAAACAGCAGCGTCCTTCCAAAGACAAGGACAGGATGAACGGACAGCCACTGGCACACTTCTCTTCCTGCACTTGGGGTGCCACCAAAATCAATACAGGAGGCAAACAACCGGGAACAGTATGTATTGGAAGAGCCCCACGTCTCTGTGGCCCCGCGGTCACCGCCTCCCCATGGCGAGGTGCTTCGCCCGCTTGCGCCCTGGCCTGGAGGAGCTCAAGGCTGGGCTCCAGCCCCTGTGGGCTGCAAGGCAAGGCAGGGGCGGCCATTCAGAGAGGCCACGTTGTCTGTCTGGTCCTGGAGTTCAGAGGCAGAAACAGTCCAAAGGCAGACCAAGGAGAGGAACTGAGAGTCACCACACACACTGACCACAGCCCGTTCGGCTTGGCGGAACGGCAGCCCTGTGCGCAGGTGTCTTCACAGGTTTGCCTCCGGCCTGAGAGAGGACACAATGTCCTTTCAGGAGTTTTTGGGAACGTCAGGCCTGGACCAGTGCTGACGGGAGTCCACTGGCCGAGGACCAGGAGGCTCATGACCCCCTCAGACCCTCGTGGATGCTGGGGCGTCCGTGGCTACCTGCCCCTCCTGATCCCCTTCTGTCCTCTCTCCCAGCATGAAAGGAGCTTGGAATCAGCCCTCAGCTAAGGTGGGCCTTCAGGACATTAGCCCCCATCTCCCAACCTGCAGGCTGACTGACTAAGGCTCTTTCTGTACTCGACACCTCATCCCTTGGTGTACTGGCTGACCTGGGTGCCAGTGGGGCCCAGCGTACTGGGAAGACTGGTAAGTGGCTGCTCGCAGGAGCCACGGTCTTCCCAAGTGCAAGTGCAGACCTTTAGAGAGGCAGCCGACAAGGTCTTATCCACCTTGATGACACACATCTTGCAAAACGAGCAAGACCCCTACCAAGAAAACAACAATCTTCCCTGAAGAACCCAAAACCCTTTGAAAGCAGTGGGGATGCGAGCGGTGTTCTCGGGGGAGACTGCCTGTGATGGAACCCCCCTTCCCTACTTACCTATGGGAAGATCTGCGCACCCGACACAGTAACAGCTACCGTCCCAACAGGACAGCTTGTGTTCCCAAGACAATTCCCTAAAACGGGAGAACAGTAAGTAGTAAAAACGTTTGAAATGAACCTCATGTGCATTGGTTTGCTTTGCTGCCCTAAGATATGCAAGAAAGTTTTACACAGCAACACGGGATAAATGTCAAAATAATTTTGCTGAGCAAAAGGCACATAAAGAGTCCACTTACGTGAAATTCTGGAGAATGCACACGATCTCTAGTGGCAGCCAGCGTAGCAGTGGCTCCCTGGGACGGGTCGGGGTGTAAGGAGGGCAGGATTGATGGCAGAGGAGCAGGAGGAGGTTCTGGGGGGCTGCTGAAAAGGTTTTCCTGTGCATCATGTGCGTATATGTCACGGTGTGTCACATCTCATGCTTTAAACACGGGGGGCTTGTGTTCAGGTACACCCAAATAAAGTTCCAAATACAGTGGAGCACCACGGTGATTGGAGAGTGTGGTATATTTTCAGGTACAGATAAATAAGTCAGTGGGGCAGAGTCTGAAAACAGAAATCTGTTTCATGATAATGCTTCTCTTTCAAATTGGTGGAGACAGGGCCACTGGGGAAACGGTGGAGGGCGAGTGGCTCTCCCCTTGCGGAAAAGCACAGCACCCCCACCTCCAACCTAAGGTGCCAGTCTCGAGGGATTGGGGGACAGAGGCAAAGCAAAGCCTTAGAAGGAGGCATTGAAGGTTACTGTTAAACTTGAAGTTGGAGGGGACTTTCTGAGCAGGACACAGAAGCTGGGAAGAGCCGTGGCAGTGTAGAGACCACAGACAGATGCGGAGACCCGGGGCCTCCAGACCCTGCAGAGGGACTTACCTGGACACAAGGTGTGAGGGGCCTTGTCCTTGGGGCCTGTATCGTGGCTGAGGACCGTGTGTCTCTAACCCAGGATTAGGGCTCATAGCTTACAAAACATGAACACAGCAGGCAGGGCAGTGTAGAAACAGGGAGCGGGGCAACTTCAGGCTGCAGCCCGATGGTCTGGGCAGGCGGGCACTTTACTTGGTGGCCTGGGGCTGTGCGAAGTGTCCCCTGTGGGGGAAGGGGCTCCGTGGCTTGAACCTCCCGCTGATGCCAAAGGAGGGGTGCCTGGGTTTCTGACCAGTCTGCCCCCCATGGAGCAGTGGGGGAGGAGCAGGGTGCAGTCAGGCCCAGAGAGGGCACCCACGGGGGCCTTCCATTCGCCCCTGGAGGACTCCCACAGAGGCTGGCAGAGAGGGGTGACCGCATCCAACCTTGGCCGCTTGAAAAGAGGGCACAGTCCGAGTCACTCTTCTCAAGGACTAGGTGTAAAGGCGGGGGTCCTGGGCAGGGCCGGCCAGCCTGGGTCTGCTCCCCCAGGGTGCAGGCAGTCCCACGCCCCAGGAGTCTTCTGAGAACCCCAGGCCTTACAGCCAATGTGCCCTCCTACCATCTGTGCGCCGTCCCACGGCTGACAGCACAGAGGTAGTGGGGACAGAGGCAGAAAACTGGTGCTGCCGCCACCAACTGGGGTGCATCGAGGACGCCACCACCGAGGCTGGAGAGGGGGCGCAGCCTGCCCTCATCGGACCATGGACGCCGGGCCTCCGCCACCATGCAAGTGCGGCCCTGTTGCATGTGGCTGCCCACCGTGAGGCAGCCCTGCTCACGGAAGCCCTCGGAACTCACACAGCACGCACACACGTTGCTTTCTCAATGATGAAAACAAATTCATTTTCAGAGGAGTGGGCAAAATAAAAGTATGTTCCAACCACAGATGATGGTGGTTGTCTCGAGGTGCTCCATCACCCACAATCGTTTCCCTATGCCTTGATGCATGTAGCAGCACCTAACACACAAAAACATGCATGTCTATGATCAGAAAGAGAAGTACTTAACAACACTTGCAAAAAGCATCAGAAGGGCCTGTTCTGGGGCGGATTGCACACTTCCTGAGGAGCACGGTGAGGCTGGTGCATCTCTCCCCCTTCCCGCATGTACGCACATACCGTCCGGATGCCTCCCTGCACATGGGGACCGGTCATTAGATCCGAGGGGCCACAGAGGAGACAAAGGGCAAAACAGAGTTTAAAAACAGCATTTAATTTTTCAAACAAAAGTCTTTTTGTCTGGCAATCCCGAGAAGCCCCCGCTGGCAGGGGTGCCATTATGACCACGACTTTCCGAGGCTTGCATCGTTACAGGGTCTGCTGACATCGCCATCCACAGGGCGCACACACTGTGAGGGCAAGTGAGGTGTCTGGCTTGTGGTTTTACAAAGACCCAAAACACACTCGGGGGCGTCCGACCTTGGAGGCTGCCCTCAGCCGTCTGATATCGCCAGGCCAAGGCAAGGGAACCCTTCAGAAGGGGTGCTGGAGAGTTCAGATAACGGCGGTGAAAGTGGCCTCTGCCGTGGGGATGGTGTTGCCAAGGCGCATGGCAGGAGAGAGGCCTGTCCTGCTCTAAAGCCCTTGAATTTTTTTTTTTTTTTGAGAGGGCATCTCTCATATTTATTGATCAAATGGTTGTTAACAACAATAAAATTCTGTATAGGGGAGTCAATGCTCAATGCACAATCATTAATCCACCCCAAGCCTAATTCTCGTCAGTCTCCAACCTTCTGGAGCATAACAAACAAGTTCTTACATGGAGAACAAATTCTTACATAGTGAATAAGTTCTTACATGGTGAACAGTGCAAGGGCAGCCATCACAGAAACTTTCGGTTTTCATAACGCATCATGAATTATAAACAATCAGGTCAAGTATGAATATTCGTTTGATTTTTATACTTGATTTATATGTGGATCCCACATTTCTCCCTTTATTATTATTATTATTTTTTTTTTTTTTAAAATAAAATTAAAGCCCTTGAATTTAAGAGGTAGCCAGATCCTAACGGGGACCCATCCGGTGCGCAGCTGCCAGAGACCATCAAGCAGAAATATAACGTGAGCACATCTGTAATGTCTTATTTCTTAGCAGCCACATTACAAAAGGCAAAAAGAAACAGGCAAATTAATTTTCATGTTGGATTTGTATTTAGCACAGTGAATCCAGACTGTTATCATTTCAATATATGATCAGTATAAACTAACAGTGAGAGATTTTAATTCTTTTCTTTTGTGCTACACTTGTCTTCAAGCCCTGGTGGGCACAGTTACCTCAGCGCGTCTCAAGCGGGTGCAGCCACGTTTCCCGTGCTCGGGGTCCACATGGGAGCTCGCCGTGCGGGCATAAAGCAGCTTGCATGCTAACCAAGTGCCCTGGAAACACTCCCGTTTTGCTTCAACACTACAGAACCCCACAGACTGGTGAGCAGAAACGCATGTAGAACCCCCAGCAAGCCTGGGGCACAGGCTGGGGCCAAAGGTCCATGTTGGAGATTACTACCCCCATTGACAAACATCGACCTTCAAGAGAACTCGTGCCTTTAAACAACCGCAGTCTCGGGGCAAATGGCCCATCGCACTGTCTCTGTGAGTGAAAAAAATGAAAATGGTATTCTCGGGGCAGATTCCATCCTCCTGGTTGGGGAATACATCCTCCGCATGACCTCATTCTGTGTTACAGGATAATGGAGAGATTTTGCAATCAAAGTGGACTTTGGGCAGGAAGTGAGGGGGTGTGGGTGACTGTGACTCTGTCCCCAGCAGAGCAGCCAGCGCCCTGGGGAGCTTCCAGGGGGACAGAGCCTCCCTGCTCAGGCTGGCCTCCCGGACGGACACCGGGCATTCCCGGGGCAGACGGGCTGGTGTCCTGACGTCTGTAAAATAGCCCATTAACCCATCGTTAGGAGGTGGAAAAGGCGTGACTTTTTACTACTTAAAACCAACTCCTTTCCACTTTTTCTTCTAGGAGACAATGAATTACAAAAGAAAGACGCTGCTTTTGATTTCACGTGTTTTATCCCTCACGTTGGTTAAGCATCATTTCAGGTACTCATAAAACTCTGTCGGAGCAAGACCAGTAGTGATGGGCGGAGACGGCGTCAACTGCCGAGTCTTGGCCGAAGGCGTTACAGACACTTTTGAAATTAAGCGGTTATCACCTCCTCTCTGTGGGACTAAGCAAAGCAGACATCCCTTAATTCTTCCATTCTTAACGTCCAGCAGTCATCCACGGAGAGCCGTCTGGGCGCCGGGAGCCCCCATCCCGAGGGGCGAGGCAGACGACAAACGAAGCAGGGGACCGGGAGTGCTGCACTTTACGCAATACGTGTCCCGAAGAAGAAATAAGGCAGGTAAGAGAGAGCACCGGGTTGCTCTTTTAGACAAACTGAGCTGTCTCAAGGTTCCAGCTTGTGTCTGACGTGAGCAAAGCTGAAGGTGACCTGCTCTAGGGCCTGGGTGCTCTGGGGACCCGTCTGTCAGACAGAGAAACTCCAGTTCTCAACTTCCTCTACACCCCTCCTCGTGGTCTCTTTATAAGTGTGCAATCTTCCCACACGCTCTCCGAAAAACAGTCTCTTATCAGACCAGAAATAGACTCATAGACACAGCGGACAGACCGGCGGTGGTCACAGGGGACAGGGTTGGGGTGGGCGGGCGAGACAGGTGGAGAGGAAAAACATCAGTGAGGATGTTTGGTATCTCAATCAAGAGGACGGACGCATGAGTTACACGCATGACCTAATGCACCGAGCTGTCCTTTAAGATTTGTGCATTTTATTGTATGTACCTCAATAAATAATTTCTTTTGAAAATCATCACGTGAGAGATAATGGCTTTAAAATTTAAACTTTCACAAAATATGTATTTGATAAAAGGATTGCACCCAAAATATGCAAAGAATTCTTAAAACTCAACAATAACTTAATTAAAAAATGGGCAAACTCTGACGAGACATCTCACCAGAGCAGATATGAAGACAGCAAATGGGCGATGAAAAGACGCTCAACATCACCTGTCATTAGACAACTGCGCCCCGTCAGAACGACCTAAACCCGGGACCGCGACCCCGCCAGTGCCGGCGAGGACGGGCAGCAGCAGGAATTCTCAGGCCCGCTGGTGGGAACGTGGATGCTGCCTCCGCTGGGGGAGGGGGGCAGTTTGTGGATTCTTACACAACTAACTATAGTCTTTTCAGTATCCAGCAGTGATGCCCTTGAGCATTTAATCCAAGTGATTTCAAAATTTATGCTCACAAACCGCCTGCATTTGTTGTTTATAGCAGCTTTATTCACACTTGCTAAAAACTGGAAGCAAGCAAGATGTCCTTCAGCAGGTGACTGGATAAACTGTGTTCCATCCAGGCAGTTATTCAGCATGAAAAAGAAGTAGGCTGTCAGCCCTGAGAAGATACGGAGGAAACGTAACGGCACGTTACTGAGCGAGGGGAGCCGGTCTGAGAAGGTCCCATTCTGTATGGTTCCAATCACACGGCGTTCTGGGCAAGGCAAGGCTGCACAGACAGCGAAGGGTCAGTGATTGTCCGGGAGCAGGGGTGAGGGGGGCGGTGGCCAGGAGAGGCGCAGAGGGTTTGGAGGGGAGGGGACTGTAAGGCGTCTGTGTGACCCTGAAATGGTAGACGCATGACACCGCGCAGCACTTCACAACGCAAAGACTGAGCCTTAACATACGTTAAGTTAAAGAATCGTTTAGGAGGCCGAGGAGTCCCGGGAGGAATGCTCAGTGAGAGAAAGTTGGATACCTACCGGCGCTGAGGCGCGCTCCCCGCAGGAACTGACCCCGGGACTTGCAGAGCGAGTAGGACCGGAGGAGGCAGAGGCTGCACGCGCGCTGTCTCTGGCCGAGGGTGTTGTTTTCCGCAGGCAGGGAGCACTCCCGAGCCCCCTGTGCACGGGCACCAGGACGGAGCCGTGGAGGGAACGGACGGCGGAGGATGGGACCCGGGGCTCTTGCATTTGGAGGGAAAGTTTACAGGTAGGCAGGGGGAGGGGAGATGGTCCAAGCCGTGTCAGCACTCCAGGTCAGCCTCAGAGAGCCCTGTGCAAATCCTGCACCCGTTAGGGTTCGGCTGCACACGGCCAGTTCCTTGTCCTGTCAGTGGCAGTGCCTGGAAACGAGCCCCCACCTAGCCCCAGAGCTTGGTTTCTGATGTTATTCTGCAAAACTACACCGACCCGGTAACCAGGGGTCCCTGGAGAAAGGGCTGGTTCCAGGGCTGGGGCAGGAGACCTGTGAGGTGAGCCTGGGACGCCCTGCAGTGCCGGGAAGAAGGAGATTCTCCAGAGAGAGAAAAGCCCTCTGTCGAAGGGAATATGTCAGAGGAACTCAGGACCCAGCTGAAAGTCTCCAGTGGATGAGGTGGAGGAGTTGGAGCAAGACAGTGAAGTGTGCTGGATTATGACCCAAAGTACAAAAAATGGCCATGATTCCACACGATATAAATGACTGAGCAAACAGTAAGTGAAGGGGAGAAACAAGACAAAATTCCCATTCTCAAGAATTCCGAATAATTCCTCTCCAAGGGGGGGGATGTGGCCCCTACCCCCGCTCCTTACGCATAGGCTGCATGTGAAGATTGCAGATGGGAAAGAGGGAGAACATGACCTTGGAAAAGCCTGAAATCGCCCTCAGCCTGCGGTCAAGGCCGAGGCCAGCTGTGACCCATGGGTCCTGTGGTCTGGGAAACTGTCACAGCCCAGGGGAGCCAGACCAGCCTGAGGGCTGAGCATGACCAGGTCCTGGATGGGACCCTGGGAAAGAAAAGGGCAGGAGGGATGCCCAGGGGGCTGGCTGCAGCGCGGACCTGCGTCCATGGCGGCGTGTCCCTGTGGTGAGCCTGTGATGGTGCGTCTGTATTGCGAATCTGCATGGGTGAGACCCTATTACTCCGTGACTAGTAACAAAGGCCCCCACAAACACAGTGGCTGAAATGGGGTAACTGGATTCAGGGGTTCTGTGTATCACCTTTACAATTTTCTTTGTAAAATTGCTCTAAAAATAAAGTTCATTTAGCAAGATGGGAAAATAAACAGAAATAAATGAATGCTGCACCACCGACAGGGTCCGCTCAGGGCTGCCTTCCCCACTGTAGGCTTCCCGAGAGCTGGAGCTGGGGCTGCCTGTCCAGCTGTGAACCAGCACCAAACAGCACCACGCCCCGTGGCTCAGTAAACAATGAATGGATTACTTGTAATGACTCAGTTTTCCCTTTGCACCCAGGAGCCAAGGAGAACTTCGACTCTCAGATCAGCTTTCACCTTATCCTAGGTAAGGATAAAAATGTCACTCACACACACACAAATAATAGAACTCAGTGTGGAGTGGTAGTTTTTTTTTTTCCCAGTCACCAGATTCACAGTTATCCTGGGGGGTTTCCAGTAGTTGGAATTTTAATTTTTAATTTTAATTGTTAATACACACTTCACTGGGGTTAACCTTCCTGGTTTATTCTGTGAAAGAATCTCCTTGGAAGCAGTGTGCGAAGGCCATGCACAGCCCCTCTGGTTTGGGTGTCAGCTCTCGGGGAGATCCTGTTCTTTGTAATGGTTGCATAGTTTTCTCCTTACGACTATACACCATATTTATTTAACCAATTCCCTACTGATTTTAGATTGTTTACAGTTTAGGGCTATTGCAAATAATGTTTCAGTGACTAACCTTGTACATATGTATTTTTACATTGTCATGTGAGTTTCTCTGTGGGATAAATTCCCCAAACACAGGCTTTAGGTCAAAGAAGGCAGACATTTAAGATTTTGATGTAGGTTGCTAAACTACCTTTTAACAATCATACCATTTTATTTTCTTATCTACGGCGGATAAACTAAGGTACCATAAAATCTTTTATTCTTGGCAAAACTGCCCATTAAAATGTTCCAATGCAATTTGCATTTCTGCAATTACCATTGTATTTGAAGATATTTTAATAGATTTATCATTCATTTAAGGGAATGATTTATAGCTAATGATTTGTATTTAATCTGTGAATTCCTTTTCTGCATATAAATAATGTTAAATGGATCTCGAATGCTTAGAATTAGTCATAATCCATGATTCAAGAAACAGTATCATCGGCTCATGCAAAACTATTAGTTTTTAATTATGTATTTATTTGCTTGCTTATTTTTAATGAAATAAAATTCCAACTTCAGTAACTTAATCGAACTTTGTGTCCTTCCTCACCCTTTACCCTGTCCACTTCCTGACCTCCTCACCTCTGAAATAATCACATCCTGAATCCTGGTTGATCAAACTCTTGCTTTCCTTT
Organism: Manis pentadactyla; assembly: GCF_030020395.1. Taxonomy (NCBI): domain Eukaryota; kingdom Metazoa; phylum Chordata; class Mammalia; order Pholidota; family Manidae; genus Manis; species Manis pentadactyla. Next base: position 220,759,056 of record NC_080021.1, read on the forward strand.
TAATACCATTTTGTCTCATCTACATATATTCTGAAAAAAGTCTATTTTTGAATTTTAGTTGTTACTTTATAAAGAGGATATTATGCTTACATAATCTTCTGAGACTTGAATTTTCCCTTGATACTATATTTCTGAGTGTCACCCAAACTTTGTGTATCCCTGGAATTCATTTTGAAGGACTGTATAACAGTCCAGTGTGGAAATATACCAGTTTACTCATCAACTGGCCTGCTCGTAGGCACTTGACTCGTATCTGTGCTTTTGCTATATGACACTGCTGTCACCATTATTGCACGTGTCTGGCATACGTGTGCAAGAGCCCCCCTTGGGTGGAAGTGGAGATGGGTGGCGAGGCATTTGACAACCTGACCTGGAAGGTAGTGCCAGATCAGTTTCCGAAGTAGGTATCTCGAAGTAAATTCCAGAAGGTCTTGCTTTCTGATGCTTGGTGCTGCCAACAGAATGGGCATAAAAGTATCTCAAGTTGTATCACCAGAACAAATGGAGTGATAACCTCCAAATTTTTTTCCTCTGTAAAACCAATGAGAAAACATGCAAAAAGTGCTACAATCAACTCTTTCAAAACTCTGGAAATTGACCAAAAGCCTGCACCACTTTGCTCAAGAAAGAAACACTAAGTCTGAGTAAGAAACGTGAGCTCTGTGGCATTTTCATGTGCCAGGCACCGACCGCCCCTCTCCAGTTCCACACGAGCCTCGGGCTGGGCTCTCCCTCCCTCCCCAGGGTTTGTTTCTGCTGTTGGTGGTTCTGTTTGTTTAATGACTTTTCTGATCTAATTTTATAAAGTCTGTATTCTTTGTTATTTATGGCCACTGAAATCTCTGCTCAGTTAGGGAGAACCTGATATGCAGAGTTGCCATATTATGTCATTTAAATTATCCATTCTTCAACCAAAAGTTACCAAACATGCAAAGAAACAAGACAGTATGGCCTGTACACGGGAAAAAGAGCCATCAATAGAAACAATTCCTGACAGAGCCCAGGGGTGGACCTTACTAGACAAAGACCTTAAATCGGCTATTTTAAAAATGTTCAAGGGACTAAAGGAAAGTATGAGGGCAATGTCTTTCCAATGAGAGAATATCAATAAAGATAAATTGTAAAAAAAGAACCAAATAGAAATTCTGGCGTTGAAAAGTGCAATGTCTGAGAGCCAGATGATTTCCCTCATGTGTGGAGTATAACAACGAAGCAAAACCAAAGGAACAAAATGGCAGCAGACTCAGAGACTCCAAGAAGGGACTAGTGGTCACCAAAGGGGAGGGGTGTGGGAGGGAGAAGGGGACTGAGGGGTATTATGTTTAGTACACATGGTGTGGGGGTCACGGGGAGAACAGTGTAGCACAGAGAAGGCACATAGTGGATCTGTGGCATCTTCCTACACTGATGGACAGTGACTGCACTGGGGTGTGGGTGGGACTTGATAATATAGGTAAATGTAGTAACCACGTTGTTTTTTCATGTGAAACCTTCATAAGAGTGTGTATCAATAATACCTTAACAAAAGAACTAAAAATAAAAAAAAACAAATGTAAAAATAAAAGAGAAAAGGGCAATGTCTGAAATAAAAAATAATTCAGTAGAGGAGCTAAACAGTAGATTTAAGCAGCAGAAGAAAGAATCAATAATTCAAGGAGCTGAACAAACTCCAGATAGGATAAACTCAGAGACCCAGTGCTAGACGGATTGTAATCAAACCAGGGACGAGGACTGAAAGCAGCAAGAGGGGAGAAGCTCAGTAGGATTGAAGGATGATTTTCAACCAGACACCATGGAAGCTAGAAGACAGTGGGATGACATATTAAAAATGGTGAAAGAGAAACCTGGCAGTTAAGAATTCTACATCCAGAAAAACTATCCTTAAAAAAAAAAAAAAAAAAGAAATCCAGACACTCCCCAAAAACAAGAGCTGAGAAAATGTTTTACTAGCAGAGCTGCTGTACAGGAAATACTGAAGGGAGGTCTTCAGGCTACAACAACAGGCCACTAGCTGGTAACTTGAAGCCACATGAATACAGAACACCAGCAGAGGTAACTACGTAGGTAAATATAAAAGACAAACTTAATGTGTTTTTGTTTGTAATTCTCTTCTCCAATCTGATTTAAAACACAGCTGCATAAAGCAATAATTATAAATGTGTGTTGATGGCCACAAAATGCATGAAGCTGTAATTAGCATGACGGTGACAGTGCAGGACAGGAGAGGGAGTGGAGTCATACAGAAGCAAATTTTTGTATCCTATTGAAATCAAGTTGGTGTTCATTGATCTAGACTGTTACAAACAGTACGTTAATTGTAATCTCCAAGACAACTATTAAGAAAATTACTAACATATATATATAGTAAAAGAAACAGAAAGTGAATTAAGATGGGACTCTAGCAAAGATCTGTTTCACATAATAACAGGCGTTAATGGAAAGCCAGAGGAATGAAGAGGACATAAGACACACAGATGGCCATGTGAAGGGGTCAGACTCTCCAATTAAAAGGCGGAGGTTGTGAGCATGGATAAAAACACCCAACTAAATGCTGTCTACAAAAGACACTTTAAATCCAAAGACACAAACCTAGTGCAGACTGAACGGAAGGGACTGACCCGGGAGTACCATGCAAAACGCAGACAGTGCCCAAGGAGGGCTGGAGGGCCGTGCCAACACCAGGCAAAGCAGGACATTTCATAATGACAAAGGGTCAACAGAGTCCTAAAACACATGAAGCAAAACCTGACAGAAATGAAGAGAGAAATAGACAATTTAGCACTAGTAGTTGGAGACTTCAATACCTTGCTTTCAAAAATGGACAGAGCAACTGGACAGAAAATCATCAAGGAGATGGAAGGTTCAAGAACACTGTGAACCAGGCCTAAGGCACATGCACAGAACACGCCTGCCAACAGGGCGTTCATCCTTCTCACACAGGGAACGTTCTCCAGGACAGGTCATCTTTTTTGTTACATGATGAAATAGGTCTCAATAAATTCCAAAGGATCTGATTTATACAGAGTTGTTCTCTGACCAAAATGGAATAAAAGTAGAAGTCAGTAATAGAAATATATTAGAAAAATTCCCAGGTATGTGGACACTAAACAATACACTCCTAAATAACCAGTGTGTCAAAGAAGTAACAAGGAAATTAAAAAATACTTTGAGATGATTGAAAATAAAACCAAAATATGCCAAAATGTATGGCACGTGGGGGTAGCCATGCTACAGCAGAATGTATAGCTTGTAAATGCCTCTGCATTAAAAAGCAAGACCTCGAGTTCATCACCTAATGTGACACATTAAGGAAACAGAAAATGAAGAACAAATTAAACTAAAAAGCCAGCAGAGGGAAAATGATAAAAATTAGAGTAAATAAATTAAATAGAACATAGAAAAATAGAGAAAATCAATGACACCAAAACTGGTTCCTGGACGATAGCAACAAAACTGACAAACCTCTAACTAGACTGACCAAAAAAACAGAAAGAGAGAGAGAGAGAGAAGACTCAAATTATTAATACCAGGAGTGAAAGAGGGGGCATTACTTACAGACATAAGCCACAAATTCCTAGAAATTCCTGGAAAGACTCAAGAAGAAAGGGAAAATTTGAATAGACCTATAACAAGTAAAGGGATTGAATTAGTAATACAAATTTTTTCCATGAAGAAAAACCTTGGACCAGACGATTTCATTGGTAAATTCTACCAGATATTTAAAGAGGAATTAGTACTAATCTTTCAAAAACTCTTCCAAAAATCAGAGGGGAACTCATTCTAGGAGGCCAATAATACTTTGGTCCCAAAACCAGACAAAGATGTCACTTGAAAACTTCAGACCAATATCCTGTATGACTATAGATGTGAAGATTTTCAACAAAATACCAGAAAACAAAATCCAGTAACACATAAAAAGGGTTATATACTACAAACCAGTGGGCTTTATCTCAAGAACGCACGGTCGATTCAGAATAAACATCAGTGTAGTACACCATATTAATAGAATAAAAAAGCTACACGATCATCTCAATATATGCAGAATTATTTGACAAAAATCCCACATCCCTTTATAATATAAACATTTGACAACATTAAGACTGGAAGGGAGTTAACCTCCTCAACCTGATAAATCAAAACACACCAACAAAAGAGAAAAATGGGTTAAATGGCTTTGTAAAAATTACAAACTTTTGCGAATCAAAGGTCACTATCGAGAAGGTGAAAAGACAACACAGAATGGAGAAAATACTTGCAAATCATAAATCTGATAAAGACCGCGTGTCCAGAATATGTGGAAAACTCTTACAACTAGACAACACAAACACAAATAGCAGTTTTTGTTTTAAAACGGGCAAAGGATCTGAATAGATATATCTCCACTGAACATATACAACTGGCTAAAAAGCACAGGGAAAGATCCTCGACATCATTAGTTATCAGGGAAAGGCAAATCCGGATCACAAAGAGATGCCTCTTCACACCCTATGATGTATAAAGATGGTAGGATGACTGGGATCAAAAAGTCAGACCACCAGAAGGGTCGGTGACGGTGTGAAGGAATTTGAACTCTTATAAAACTGCTGGTGGGAATGTAAAATGGTGCAGCCGCTGTGGAAAACAGATTGGCAGCTCCTCAAGAAGTTAATACCGAATTGTGATATAATCCAGAAATTCCACCTCTAGGTACATACCCAAGAGAATTAAAAACATATGTTCACACAAAAACTTGTACACAAATATTCATAGCAGTATTGTTCATAATAACCAAAATATGTGAACCACTAAAATGTCCATCAATTGCTGAATAAACAAATTCCATACAATGGAAAATTATTCAGCCATAAAAGGAATAAGGTGATGATGTATGCTCCAATGTAGATGACCCTTGAAAAAATGCTAAATGGCCATAAACTGTATGATTCCATTTATATGAAATTTCCAGGCAAATCCAGAGAGACAAAGTAGATTCGTTGCTGCCACGGGTTCAGGCCGGTGAACCTCGTGTGTGACTGCAAACGGCACAGTGGTATAAACCGAAGGACTGCATTTTCTTGGGAGCAACCGTAATCAGCACTGTGTTTTAAATTTCAGTTTCTGCATGTTCATTGTTAGTATATAAAAATGAGATTCATTTTTTTGTATGTGCTGATCTTGTATTCTTCGATTTTGCTGAATCCACTTGCTAGTTCTAGGACCCTTTTTGGGGTAGATTCCTTAGGATTTTCTGCGGAGACAAGTCTTCAGCAAACAGGCACAGCATGGTTTTTCCCTTTATGCACGGTCCTTGTCTTTTTGCGCGGCTGAGAGCTCCCCTTTCTCTGTTGATTAAGCGATCCTGGCCTGGTTCCCAGTCTGAGAGAGAAAACACCGCCTTTCGCCATTAAGGATGGTGTTCGCTGTAGGATCTTTGCGACGTCCTCGACCGAGTTCAGTAACGGCCTCCCCTCCTGTTTCCGCGAGCTTGTGTCCCCTCCTCCGTGGTCCCCGCGCATGGCTGCGGGACTTCGCGTGACGCTCTCCTACCTGGGGGCATCTGGCTGTTCTTTAGCTGCAGACACGGTGGGTGGCGCCTAAAGGGTCTCGAACCTGGAGCCGGCTCTGCGTGCCTTGAATCCTGTTGTTACTTTGTCCTCATTGAAAGCAAATCGGGTATTCCTCCCTTTGTGGATTCTTTTTCTTTCTGCTGTATTGCACTGATGGATTTAGCGCACGAGGGGAAGGTCTTTAAAAAAAAAAAAGCGTCCTCTGGGTCTGGGCAACGGGGAGGGAGGGAAAGGAAACTGGCAGAAGCGAGGGACGCGCAGGGAGGCGGTGGCGCTGTGCCCGCACGGGCGTCGCACGAGGACCGGGGCCTCCCTGCCTCTGGGACGCCCCCGTTCGGGCCGCAGTCGGAGCGCAAACACGGAGCCCCGGGAGGCGGTGGGCGCGACCGACTGGCCGGCCGCTCGCTCCCCCGCCGCGGCTCTGCCTCCCCCGCACGGAGGCCTGGGCCCGGGTCGGGCCGCCGGGGGGCCTCGGGGGCAGTGCGGCCCCCGCCTCGGATCCCGGATCAGTGCCGACGGGCGGGGGCACCACGGCCGAGCTCCTCCGGGGGGCCGCCGGCGCCCGTACCGCGGGGTGCCCCCTCCGCCCGGCCGGCTCCTACGCCCCGAGGCTCTCGGACCCCCGCCGTCCGCTCTCCCGAAGTGACCGGCTGCGCAGCCGCCCTCCGCGTCCCGGTGCACAGCCTCCCCGGGTGCCCGACCCCAGGCCCGGGCCTTGTGGTCAGACTCACGGCCGCCGTCCGGCTCTGCCCCCCACCCCCCGCCGCGCCCCGGGCGGGCACTCGGTGGGCCTCGCCGGGGTGGTGGCGGCTCCTCTCCAGCGTGACCGTCCATCAGGTCCTCCGGGGCAGCGCGGGGTGCGGGCCTGACCACGTGCGAGGCCCAGCTCCGCGCCTGGTGGTAACTTTAAAAGCCCCAAGAATCTCCCCTGGGAGAGGAGGCCCCTGTGAGCAGCCGGCATCCTGCGCGGACAGGGGCATTTCCACTGTGAGGGCACGTTTGTGGGACCCCCGCCCTCGGGGATGTCATGCCTCACCAGAGGCTACCTGAAGCGGATATTCAGGACGTGAGAAACGGGCCGAACCGCACCTCGAACGCTACCGAAACAAGCACTTCGTCCTCAGCGAGCCCGGGCGCTGGAGGAGAGCGCGGAGGCCGCGCCGTGTCCCCCGCCGCAGGTTCAGCGCCCCTGATCGCCACCGCCCTCCCTCGTCATGTAGGACGTCCTAAACCTTCCCAGTTTTCAGACACACAGCAATTTACCGCGTCCCAGAGAGTCTCCTGTGCGCGTTTTGAACCATCAACCTGGCCGCTGCAGGGTAAAGGATGAAAATATGGTTGTTTAATGTCTAATACCCAGGAATCTTAATTAGATCTCTATATTGTAAATAGCCCTGATGTCATTTTGAAGCATAAAATGAAATGTTTTTTTTAAATGGAGAAAGACTTTAGTTCAGAAAACTATTTATACTCACCCAAAAGAGCAAAGATCCATAGGTAAAGAAAAGACATTCTTCGGCTCGCTCAGGGAGTGCAGGGCACGTTCTGGGTGTTGGGAGCTCCAGCAGGGTGCAATGGGATGCAGCAAATTAAGGACTTTCTGCAAAATACGTATCTTTCTCTTGTTACAAGGAAAGATGCCAAGTCCGTTAAAAAAAAAAAAGCTATAGGCATCTTTTATTTCATTTTATTTTTTTTAAATATACACCGAGCTCTGAGGTGAAGGCACCCTGCCAGACGCAGTGAGGGATAGAAAACAGTCCAGGGCAGGACTGAGGTGTCCCGCAGCGCAGACCTGCTGAAAGTGACGGGGAAGACGTGGGCAGCCAGGGCACCTGCGGCTTGGGGGGGCCACGTGTGCGGACTGTACGTGCGCGGCAAGTGTGGGCCTGCCATTTGTTCGTGACAGTGAGGTGACAGTCCATATATGGGGGGGTCTGGAGTCACCTTACAGGCTTCTTCTCAACCCTCTTTCCTGGGAGAAAAACAGGTTTAGTGGGTTTTGTGACTTGGACTGTGTCCCCCCAGAGTCAAAGGTAGAAATCCTGACCCCCAGGACCTCAGGAGGTGATTAATTTGGACACAGGGTCTTTAAAGAGGTATTTAAGGTAAGATGGGGTCCCTAGCAGGGCCCTGATCCAGTCTGCCTGGTGTCCTTCTGAGAAAAGGTGTCAGGACTCAGACACGCACAGAGTGACGGCCACGTGAGGATGCAGGGGGCGGTGCAGGAGGAGCCGGCCCTGGGCCTCCAGACGGAGAAGGCACACCTGCGCTGCTGGGGCCCCGTCTGCGGAGCCTGTGGCAGCCACCTGCACAGACTGACACAGCGAGCATCCCCAAGATAATGGCAATCAAAACACAAACACCTCCGGGAACGCTGACGGTCACTGCACGGGGGTGACACCGGTGGCCGGGTAGGTGAGCCTCATGAAGCCACTGCAGGGCTTCTCGGACCCGGGGCTGGGAGCCACCTGTTCCCTGATTGTATTATGCCACCACCCTCTTAAGTACAGTCATCACCAAGTGTCTTAACACATTCGTCAAAGGTTAGCTGATTCTACTTTTTTCCACCTGTGTCTTCCTCAACTAGATGACGATGCTATTTCCAGTGACACATTCATTCTTGCATGTTACAGAATAGCTGGCAATTTTTAAAAATGTATGAGAATTTTCAAACAGAGGGAAAAAGATGTTCCGCCAGGCACAGAGACTGGTGCCGGCTGTCTTAGGCCAGGCTGGGCAGGAGGAGGGCAGCATGAGCCAAGGCCCGCTGAAGCTGACCCTGCGCTCCTCCCAGCAGAGCAGGTGTCGGGCCAGGAGGCCGGTGGGAAGGGTTCGCTGAGCAACGACGTTTGCAGCAGCCATGGGATCAACGTGAAGGCGCTGGGAGCTCCTTGACTCCTTTGAGAGGAGAACAGGGACTCATTATGTCAAGATTTTGCGGTCCGAAACCAAGCTTGTTTGTGAGATGTGGAGACCAGGTCACCACACCCGGCTTCTCCGACTTCCACCCCTCCTAGCAAGAGTGTGGGCACCAACTGAGTTAATGTTTTAGTTTTGCATTGATAAGCAAAAGGAGCACCTTTTCTTCTTGGATTACTTAGAAAGTTGAACCTTTTCTAAACTATAATCATCAGCCACTCGGTTTGCCTGTGCTCTGAGGGACGGTGTCTGTCTTTGTCCATTTCCCTAGAGTGTTCCCGTTCAGCCTTCAAGGGGTTCTGATAGACGCCTATATTCAGAGATGTAATAGGAACCCCGTGTCAGGTTTGTTGAAAATGCTCATTTCAGGTATTTTTGTATTTAATTTTCTTGATGCTTTTGTTTTTTTTTTTTTTTTTTTTTTTTTAATAATTATTTTTTATTGAAGGGTAGTTGACACACAGTATTACATTACATGAGTTTCAAGTGTACAACACAGTGGTAGAACATTTATATACATAATTCTAGGTTCCAGCTATCACCCTACCAGGCTGTTACAATATCTTGACTATATTCCTTATGCTATACCTTACATCCCGGTTACTAATTTATTTTACCATTGGAAGTCTCTCCTTTTTTTTTTGTGAGGGCATCTCTCATATTTATTGATCAAATGGTTGTTAACGACAATAAAATTCTGTATAGGGGAGTCAATGCTCAATGCACAATCATTATTCCACCCCAAGCCTAATTTTTGTCAGTCTCCAATCTTCTGAGGCATAACAAACAAGTTTTTACATGTAGAACAAATTCTTACATAATGAATAAGTTACATAGTGAACAGTACAAGGGCAGTCATCACAGAAGCTTTCGGTTTTGCTCATGCATTATTAACTATAAACAGTCAGTTCAAATATGAATATTCATTTGGTTTTTATACTTGATTTATATGTGGATACCACATTTCTCTCTTTATTATTATTATTTTTAATAAAATGCTGAAGTGGTAGGTAGATACAAGATAAAGGTAGAAAACATAGTTTAGTGTTGTAAGAGAGCACATGTAGATGATCAGGTGTGTGCCTGTAGACTATGTGTTAATCCAAGCTAGACCAGGGCAATAAAACATCCACGTATGCAGAAGATTTCTCTCAGAACGGGGGGGGTGAGGTTCTAAGCCTCACCTCTGTTGATCCCCAATTTCTCACCTGATGGCCCCCATGCGACTGTGCCTGTCTTAGGTTGTTCCTCCCTTGAGGAATCTTACCCGTCTCTGGCTAACCAGTCATCTTCCGGGGCCATACAGGGAAATGTGAAGTTGGTAAGTGAGAGAGAAGCCTTATTGTTTGAAAAAGTTAGCTTTTTACTTCTTTGCATATTTATGCCCTGTGGCTTCTGTGCCCAGCATTTGTCTTGAGGTATCTTTACCACTTGGAAGAATTATGATACTCGGTAAATTTGATATGAGGCACGAATTCTATTTAAGGGTTGTAATTAGGAAGGAAGAAGAAAAGCTATAGAAGTAGCAGGCGGAAGAAAACATGGGAAGATTGATTATTTCTTTGATATATCTTCTTGTAGAGTAACTTCAGCATGTATAGGTTTTAAGCTACTACTTAAATTGCACACACACATTAACATAATAGGAGTATAGTTACATAACCAAAGCATATCTGTAATTACCAGCCATCTGCAGTGAAACCAAGAAAACCAGTTAGGCACCTTAGGCATTTGTGAAAACTTATCTATGATATGGTGGATATTGTCCAAATGAACTTGAACAGTCTGAGAGAAATCAGACAAATTAAAACAACCCATTCCTGGGGACTGTTCACATGCCATATGTTCTTTTAACAATAAATAGTTTGTAGTTGTAAGACTTTGGAGCGCTACAATTTGCACTTCTCCAAATTCTTGGTTGAGTTCCAACAGTATAGATCCAGTCCAATTTTGTTGTTTTACTGTATGCACAGGCCAGCTTAGATATCTCCTTCCTCATTCCCATGGCAGGTCCAGGAACTGGTGGGATGAGTGCATCTACAGCTGTAGCAGTGCGTGGATCTTTGTTGGGGTTTTTTGATGATCATCTTCTGGCATGAGTCTTCCAGAGGGTGCAGATGTTGGAAGTTCTTTTTCATATCGTATCTTAGTTCATTTTCGGGGTAGCCCAATTAGGCTTTGATCCTCTGTATAAACACAAACAGACCCTTTGCCTACACTTTTATATGCCCTTTATACTCTTGTGTAGAACTCATTGGAGATTACCACACAGGAACTGCCCTTTTTTTTTTTTTTTGCTATCACTAATCTACACTTACATGACGAATATTATGTTTACTAGGCTCTCCCCTATACCAGGTCCCCCCTATAAACCCCTTTACAGTCACTGTCCATCAGCATAGCAAAATGTTGTAGAATCACTACTTGCCTTCTCTGTGTTGTACAGCCCTCCCTTTTCTCCTACCCCCCCATGCATGTTAATCTTAATACCCCCCTACTTCTCCCCCCCTTATCCCTCCCTACCCACCCATCCTCCCCAGTCCCTTTCCCTTTGGTACCTGTTAGTCCATTCTTGAGTTCTGTGATTCTGCTGCTGTTTTGTTCCTTCAGTTTTTCCTTTGTTCTTATATTCCACAGATAAGTGAAATCATTTGGTATTTCTCTTTCTCCGCTTGGCTTGTTTCACTGAGCATAATACCCTCCAGCTCCATCCATGTTGCTGCAAATGATTGGATTTGCCCTTTTCTTATAGCTGAGTAGTATTCCATTGTGTATATGTACCACATCTTCTTTATCCATTCATCTATTGATGGACATTTAGGTTGCTTCCAATTCTTGGCTATTGTAAATAGTGCTGCAATAAACATAGGGGTGCATCTGTCTTTCTCAAACTTGATTGCTGCATTCTTAGGGTAAATTCCTAGGAGTGCAATTCCTGGGTCAAATGGTAAGTCTGTTTTGAGCATTTTGATGTACCTCCATACTGCTTTCCACAATGGTTGAACTAACTTACATTCCCACCAGCAGTGTAGGAGGGTTCCCCTTTCTCCACAGCCTCGCCAACATTTGTTGTTGTTTGTCTTTTGGATGGCAGCCATCCTTACTGGTGTGAGGTGATACCTCATTGTAGTTTTAATTTGCATTTCTCTGATAATTAGCGATGTGGAGCATCTTTTCATGTGTCTGTTGGCCATCTGTATTTCTTTTTTGGAGAACTGTCTGTTCAGTTCCTCTGCCCATTTTTTAATTGGGTTATTTGTTTTTTGTTTGTTGAGGCGTGAGAGCTCCTTATATATTCTGGACGTCAAGCCTTTATCGGATGTGTCATTTTCAAATATATTCTCCCATACTGTAGGGATCCTTCTTGTTCTATTGATGGTGTCTTTTGCTGTACAGAAGCTTTTCAGCTTAATATAGTCCCACTTATTCATTTTTGCTGTTGTTTTCCTTGCCCGGGGAGATATGTTCAAGAAGAGGTCACTCATGTTTATGTCTAAGAGGTTTTCGCCTATGTTTTCTTCCAGGAGTTTAATGGTTTCATGGCTTACATTCAGGTCTTTGATCCATTTTGAGTTTACTTTTGTATATGGGGTTAGACAATGGTCCAGTTTCATTCTCCTACATGTAGCTGTCCAGTTTTGCCAGCACCACCTGTTGAAGAGACTGTCATTTCGCCATTGTATGTCCATGGCTCCTTCATCAAATATTAATTGACCATATATGTCTGGGTTAATGTCTGGATTCTCTAGTCTGTTCCATTGGTCTGTGGCTCTGCTCTTGTGCCAGTACCAAATTGTCTTGATTACTATGGCTTTATAGTAGAGCTTGAAGTTGGGGAGTGAGATCCCCCCTACTTTATTCTTCTTTCTCAGGATTGCTTTGGCTATTCGGGGTCTTTGGTGTTTCCATATGAATTTTTGAATTATTTGTTCCAGTTCATTGAAGAATGTTGCTGGTAGTTTCATAGGGATTGCATCAAATCTGTATATTGCTTTGGGCAGGATGGCCATTTTAACGATATTAATTCTTCCTAGCCACGAGCATGGGATGAGTTTCCATCTGTTAGTGTCCCCTTTAATTTCTCTTAAGAGTGACTTGTAGTTTTCAGAGTATAAGTCTTTCACTTCTTTGGTTAGGTTTATTCCTAGGTATTGTATTTTTTTTGATGCAATTGTGAATGGAGTTGTTTTCCTGATTTCTCTCTCTGTTGGTTCATTGTTAGTATATAGGAAAGCCACAGATTTCTGTGTGTTGATTTTGTATCCTGCAACTTTGCTGTATTCCGATATCAGTTCTAGTAGTTTTGGGGTGGAGTCTTTAGGGTTTTTTATGTACAGTATCATGTCATCTGCAAATAGTGACAGTTTAACTTCTTCTTTACCAATCTGGATTCCTTGTATTTCTTTATTTTGTCTGATTGCCGTGGCTAGGACCTCCAGTACTATGTTAAATAACAGTGGAGAGAGTGGGCATCCCTGTCTAGTTCCCGATCTCAGAGGAAATGCTTTCAGCTTCTCGCTGTTCAATATAATGTTGGCTGTGGGTTTATCATAGATGGCCTTTATTATGTTGAGGTACTTGCCCTCTATTCCCATTTTGCTAAGAGTTTTTAACATGAATGGATGTTGAACTTTGTCAAATGCTTTTTCAGCATCTATGGAGATGATCATGTGGTTTTTGTCTTTCTTTTTGTTGATGTGGTGGATGATGTTGATGGACTTTCGAATGTTGTACCATCCTTGCATCCCTGGAATGAATCCCACTTGGTCATGGTGTATGATCCTTTTGATGTATTTTTGAATTCGGTTTGCTAATATTTTGTTGAGTATTTTTGCATCTACGTTCATCAGGGATATTGGTCTGTAGTTTTCTTTTTTGGTGGGGTCTTTGCCTGGTTTTGGTATTAGGGTGATGTTAGCTTCATAGAATGAGTTTGGGAGTATCCCCTCCTCCTCTATTTTTTGGAAAACTTTAAGGAGAATGGGTATTATGTCTTCCCTGTATGTCTGATAAAATTCCGAGGTAAATCCATCTGGCCCGGGGGTTTTGTTCTTTGGTAGTTTTTTGATTACCTCTTCAATTTCGTTGCTGGTAATTGGTCTGTTTAGATTTTCTGTTTCTTCCTGGGTCAATCTTGGAAGGTTATATTTTTCTAGGAAGTTGTCCATTTCTCCTAGGTTTCCCAGCTTGTTAGCATATAGGTTTTCATAGTATTCTCCAATAATTCTTTGCATTTCCGTGGGGTCCGTCGTGATTTTTCCTTTCTCGTTTCTGATACTGTTGATTTGTGTTGACTCTCTTTTCTTCTTAATAAGTCTGGCTAGAGGCTTATCTATTTTGTTTATTTTCTCGAAGAACCAGCTCTTGGTTTCATTGATTTTTGCTATTGTTTTATTCTTCTCAATTTTATTTATTTCTTCTCTGATCTTTATTATGTCCCTCCTTCTGCTGACCTTAGGCCTCATCTGTTCTTCTTTTTCCAATTTCGATAATTGTGACATTAGACCATTCATTTGGGATTGCTCTTCCTTTTTTAAATATGCTTGGATTGCTATATACTTTCCTCTTAAGACTGCTTTTGCTGTGTCCCACAGAAGTTGGGGCTTAGTGTTGTTGTTGTCGTTTGTTTCCATATATTGCTGGATCTCTATTTTGATTTGGTCATTGATCCATTGATTATTTAGGAGCGTGTTGTTAAGCCTCCATGTGTTCGTGAGCCTCTTTGCTTTCTTTGTACAGTTTATTTCTAGTTTTATGCCTTTGTGGTCTGAAAAGTTGGTTGGTAGGATTTCAATCTTTTGGAATTTTCTGAGGCTCTTTTTGTGGCCTAGTATGTGGTCTATTCTGGAGAATGTTCCATGTGCACTTGAGAAGAATGTATATCCCGCTGCTTTTGGATGTAGAGTTCTGTAGATGTCTATTAGGTCCATCTGCTCTACTGTGTTGTTCAGTGCTTCCGTGTCCTTACTTATTTTCTGCCCAGTGGATCTATCCTTTGGGGTGAGTGGTGTGTTGAAGTCTCCTAGAATGAATGCATTGCAGTCTATATCCCCCTTTAGTTCTGTTAGTATTTGTTTCACATATGCTGGTGCTCCTGTGTTGGGTGCATATATATTTAGAATGGTTATATCCTCTTGTTTGACTGAGCCCTTTATCATTATGTAGTGTCCTTCTTTATCTCTTGTTACTTTCTTTGTTTTGAAGTCTATTTTGTCTGATATTAGTACTGCAACCCCTGCTTTCTTCTCACTGTTGTTTGCTTGAAATATGTTTTTCCATCCCTTGACTTTTAGTCTGTACATGTCTTTGGGTTTGAGGTGAGTTTCTTGTAAGCAGCATATAGATGGGTCTTGCTTTTTTATCCATTCTGTTACTCTGTGTCTTTTGATTGGTGCATTCAACCCATTAACATTTAGGGTGACTATTGAAAGATATGTACTTATTGCCATTGCAGGCTTTAAATTCGTGGTTACCAAAGGTTCAAGGTTAGCCTCTTTAGTATCTTACTGCCTAACTTAGCTCGCTTATTGAGCTGTTATATACACTGTCTGGAGATTCTTTTCTTCTCTCCCTTCTTGTTCCTCCTCCTCGATTCTTCATATGTTGGGTGTTTTGTGCTGTGCTCTTTCTAGGAGTGCTCCCATCTAGAGCAGTCCCTGTAAGATGTTCTGTAGAGGTGGTTTGTGGAAAGCAAATTCCCTCAGCTTTTGTTTGTCTGGGAATTGTTTAATCCCACCGTCATATTTGAATGATAGTCGTGCTGGATACAGTATCCTTGGTTCAAGGCCCTTCTGTTTCATTGTATTAAATATATCATGCCATTCTCTTCTGGCCTGTAGGGTTTCTGTTGAGAAATCTGACGTTAGCCTGATGGGTTTCCCTTTATAGGTGACCTTTTTCTCTCTAGCTGCCTTTAACACTCTTTCCTTGTCCTTGATCTTTGCCATTTTAATTATTATGTGTCTTGGTGTTGCCCTTCTTGGATCCTTTCTGTTGGGGGTTCTGTGTATTTCCGTGGTCTGTTTGATTACTTCCTCCCCCAGTGTGGGGAAGTTTTCAGCAATTATTTCTTCTAAGATACTTTCCATCTCTTTTCCTCTCTCTTCTTCTTCTGGGACCCCTATAATACGGATATTGCTCCTTTTGGATTGGTCACACAGTTCTCTTAATATTGTTTCATTCCTGGAGATCCTTTTGTCTCTCTCTATGTCAGCTTCTATGCGTTCCTGTTCTCTGGTTTCAATTCCATCAATGGCCTCTTGCATTCTATCCATTCTGCTTATAAACCCTTCCAGAGTTTGTTTCATTTCTGCGATCTCCTTTCTGGCATCTGTGATCTCCCTCCGGACTTCATCCCATTTCCCTTGCGTATTTCTCTGCATCTCTGTCAGCATGTTTATGATTCTTATTTTGAATTCTTTGTCAGGAAGACTGGTTAGGTCTGTCTCCTTCTCTGGTGTTGTCTCTGTGATCTTTGTCTGCCTGTAGCTTTGCCTTTTCATGGTGATAGGAATAGTCTGCAGAACTGGGACGAGTGACGGCTGGAAGGACTTCCTTTCTTGTTGGTTTGTGGCCCTCCTCTCCCCCTTCGCGAGGCGCTGGGTTCTCTCAGGTGTGGATGTGGTCTGGATATTGTCCTGTGTCCTCTGGTCTTTATTCTAGGAAGGGTTGTCTTTGTTATATTTTCATAGATATATGCTGTTTTGGGAGGAGATTTCCGCTGCTCTACTCACGCCGCCATCTTCCCTATCTTGATGCTTTTGATGTACCCAAGTTTAGAGTTTTCACAATTACCGTCTTTACCCTTGATGTCTGTCTCCACAGTGTAGGCAAGTTACAGACATTCTAGGACTTCCAAGGTTGCTTTTTATTTGGAATTAATCAGGAGTTAATTTTAAGATAAAGTGCAGAGTTAGATATCTAACCTTATATTGTTCCTCCAAAGATCTTGGCATTTTCCCCGACACTATTTATTATAAATAACGTGCCTTAAAGCGGGCTGTCTATACAAGCTATCGTCATACCTACTGGTGTTCATTTCCGGACCCTGAGCTGATGGCACACAATCTGATTGCCTCACTTTCATGCTGGTTACAGTAGAGGGGAAGATCAATCACATTGCTTTTCTCTCTAAAACATTTCAAAACTCCCATTCCTTCATGTGGATTTTAGATTTGGGTTTGCAGTTTGGAGAAAATACCCCATTGGAATATTGATCGAACTGCTTGAAAAATGTAGGTTGGTTTGAGGATTATTAAATATTTATGATGTCAGAGACTATGCTGGATACCCCATATCTATTCATTCAGGTCATTTTCTCAGTGTCCCAGAGCAAGGATTAAAAAAAAATCTCTCCATACAAATTCTGCAGAACATGTGAGCACGTGCTTTGTGATTATAATGGGTCTGTTGTATCTTTCCAGTGGGGCTTGCTGGTCCGTAACACAGCTCGCAAGCCTTGAG
Organism: Manis pentadactyla; assembly: GCF_030020395.1. NCBI lineage: Eukaryota > Metazoa > Chordata > Mammalia > Pholidota > Manidae > Manis > Manis pentadactyla. The sequence goes on from NC_080021.1 coordinate 220,775,987, forward strand.
GCCCTGGTCCTCACCAGCTTCTGAGCCAGCTTGTGAGCCAGCCGCAGGCAGAATCTGCCCAGCGGTCAACTGCGTGTGCTGCCTACCCTGTGCTGAGCTCAGAGGTTGGCTGTGGTGGACGTCGTCTTGCTGAGGTGTGGCCTCCTGGGAGAACTTGCCCTGGCTGAGGGTGTTTCTAGGGCAGGATCTGGTCATACCTGTCTCCAGCTTTCCCTGACGGTGCGTACTGAGCCCCTGCCCCAGATTTCCTAGGAGCCTGCCCCGCTGGGAGTGGCCCCTGGCTTACCTGGGCAGAGGTGGATGCCCTCTGTGCATCCACCTCCCTCGCAGGGCCTCTGACTATCACTGTCAGGAGAGGGCGGTGACCTGTCTCAGTTCACCTGTCGTGCAGGTGCACGGCCTCTGTTCACCTGGCTCTGCTGGGGAGTGCAGGCTAGTGCTGAGGTCACCTTGTCCCTCTGGCCTGGGCAGGCACATACTGCGCTGGCTCGCAGAGCCCAGAGCCCCTGTCCAGAGCCATCCAGGTGGAGGCAGGTCAGGGGAGTGCTAGCCAGGCCCCCGCAGGGCCGCCATCGCTGAAGAACGTTGCGGCTGGAAGCCCGGGGCTGCCTGCTCCTCCTCGACCCCCAGTGGTGTTCCCAGGCCCAAGGGCCAGGCTGGGAGAAGCTGGGAAGGGGGCAAGGAGTGGGCCAAGGGTGGAGGGGCTTCCTTGGGTGACAGAGGGGATGGGAAGCCCCTGAGAAAGCCAGAGGCGGGGGGAGGCAGCGAGGGCAGGGTGGCGGGTCAGGGAGAGCTGCCATGGGCCATGCCCTCTCCCTGACCCTGGGCCCCCCCGCCCCCATGCCCTCCTCCCAGCCTCCCAGCCTTCTCTCCTCTGCTGCTTCCCCACTCTGGCTTCTCCCCAGCAGCATTTGTCTCTGACGAATGACTGAGCCAGTGTCCCCGTGCAACCTGCACAAGGACTGCAAAATGTGCGCCTTGTTCCCTATGCATCCCCAGCCCCAGGAGGAGGGCCTGGCCTGTGCGTTTGTTGATCAGCTGAATGATGCATGTACTAGGGACGCCCATGGCACCAGGCTGGGGACAAATGTTCCACCTCCTTCCTGGAAGCATTCTTCCCTCTCAGGCTGCCCTTCGCCCACACCCCCTTCGACACCCTCTTTCCCTCCCCCCTTCCTTCAGCTCCTGCTGTGTCTGGTCCAGCTCCGTCCTGTTGGGTCCACGTGCCCTGGTGAAGCCCCTGGAACTGCTCTGGCAGCAGCTCCCCGGAATGGGCAATGGGCCGGTGGCTCGGGGCAGGGACTGACTCTGGGCCCCTTTGTGGAGCCAGGACCCGCACCCTCCTGTGATCCCAGTGGTGACACTGCCAGCACTGGCCTGGGCCCCCAGAACCCCTCTTCTGGCCTGGGCACCCCCCAGTGACCAAGCACTTTGCTTCTACAGCTGCCCTGTGGGATTTCCTGGGAAGTTTACCCACATCCTGATCCTGCCAGGACAGAAGCCCCGAGGAGCAGCTGACCCTCCAGCAGCCAAGCCCCTCACTGGCCCCTCTCCATTCTCGTCTTGCACCTCCCCTGCCCGCCTGCCCCAAGTGCCGCCATCCTGGCTGCAGGGCTGAGTGGGCCCCGACCCCACACAATCACCTGCTGGATATTAAAACCTGGCTGCACCGGCACTTCTAGGGTGTTCTGGGCACCGGCCAGGCCCAGGCTGAGGGGCAACAGCAGGAGTGGCCCACGCTCCAAGGCCATGACTGCAGGGCCCAGAGGGAGGGGAGGCCGGGCAGCCGGCGCCTTCTCGTGTGTCCTGGGCCAGCAGGGCGTAGGGCTCGCTCCCCCCTCCTGGCCTGTGTGTCTCCCGGGGCTCCATCCTCCCACAGAAAGAGCCGGAGGACAGTGCCTCCCTCCTCGCCTCCCGCAAAACCAGCCCCAGGTGTCTGCTCCATTCCCTCTCCCAGCAGCCCCCACCTGAAGGCCAGGGACCAGGCCTCTGTGTCCACCTCCTCCCACCACCTTCACCCGGAGGCCTCCGAGAGGCCAGATCCCGCGGGCCAAGGGGCAGACGAGAGCCAGGGGCTGATGCAGAGCCGGCTTACTGCACCCGGGGCAGGGAGGTCAGGACAGCCACGTGGGGTGGGCACACCCTGGGGACAGAATTTAAGAGGCCCTGGGGTCACACCCACTGAAATTCTGGAGAACCAGCCCAGCGGGGCCCCTCCCCCCATGCTGGGGTCACGTGGATCTGGGGTCCGGGGTTGTGGGTGTTTCCCATGCCTCTCCGCTCACCCAGAAGTCCCACCCCTTCCCTCCATCTGTCTGCTGCCCTAGTGCCCCGGGCCCTGCACACGCAGTGGCCACTTGAGGTGGTCAAGCTGGTGGCCCCTGGAGCCCCCTGGTGCTGTGTCTGTGCCCCTGCACGGCCACAGCCCTCAGGGTCCCGGACTCTGCTCCTCGGCCCCCTCCTGGATGTGGTTCTTTCATGAGGGTGAGAACTAGGGGCCCTGTCCTGGCTGCCCTGCAGGGAGCCCCGGGCTGTGTGGGGAAGCCTGAGCATGGGGGAGCTGTGAGTTTTTGGGGCTCTCTGAGCCAGCGCGAGGAGGAGGCTGGTGGGGTGCTGGGCGGCCACCCCACCCTGGGGCGAGGGGACATGATGTCCATGCTGTGGTTTTCCAGGAGTTTAGCGTCACGTGGACACACTGGAAGGAGCCTGCCGCTTCTGTAGGGACCCAGGCAGCCCTGGACCCATGTCCCGGCCCCCACCTGAAGCAGCATCCGGGCACTTTGGGGCTTTGAATGGTGGACGACTCCCTAGGCCAGCCAGGCATCTGGTCACGCTGCAGCGAGGTGCGATGGCCGGACCAGAGCAGCAGCCAGGTGGGCTTTGTCCTCAGCTCAGGGCCAGACCGTTTGTGGGGCCAGCCCACCTCCTGACACCGGGAGAGACCCTAAGAGCTGTGGGTGCTGTGAGCTGGGGGGACCCCCGCTTGCTGGATGCCACCCCCACTCTTCTGGGGCCCCAACCCCACAGTTTTGCCAGGAAACCCAAATGCCAAGCCCCCTGGAGGCGCCCCCACCCTCCGCTGCACTCTGGGAAGGAGATGAACCCCTGCCTCCTGGGAGCTGGCGAAGGGGTCAGGGTCCCCCAGCACAGTCATGGAATATGGGCCCTGTGCCCTTCCTGGGTGACAGAAAGGACAGGAGGGAGACGGGAGGTGGGTAGACCTGTGAGAGCGCATGCTGTGTCCCCAGGACAGCCACCAGGGGGCTCCGGCTGCCGTCCTGCTGCTCTGTCCCTGGTTTTGGTGGGAGGGGGTTAGAGCCGAGCAGCAGCCACTTGGATCGCGTGGTGCATGTGCACTCAAGTGTGTGTGAGTGTGTGCACTAGCATGGGTGTGCACAGCTGTGTGTGCACATGTGTGTTCAATCATGTTCCTTGCCCATACTTTGCCACACTTCCAAAGGGTGCGTGGCCTTCTGGAATGGACAGCCTCTTCTGGCCGGGTCAGCCCAGAGACCGCGGTGCCCCAGGTGACCTCTGTCAGCCCCGGGCTCGGCGCCCCTGTGTTGGGGCTCCCCCTGTACCTTCCTCAGCTCCCGGTCTTGGCTCCTGATCTTCACACCCTGGGGACAGAATTTAAGAGGAAATTCAAGATTCTTGGACTGTACTGAAAGGCCACAATCACCCGGAAAACCCACAGACTCACGTTCCAGAAATCGTCGTAGACGACATCCGTTGAAGTGTGTGTGGGGCCTGGCGGGGGTCCGTGCCGGGGGCGGCGGGGGGCAGCAGCAGGGCGGGCAGCCGGCCCTTCGGAGGCTGAGCTGGGCCAGGAGCCGGGAGCTCAGCCTGAGCAGGGCCCCTGAGCATCTGACCTCCCGAAGGGGCTGAAGTCGGACTTGACCACCACATCCGAGGCCCCAAAGCCCGGGAGCGTCTGGAGCAGCAGCAGGTCTGCAGGGCAGGGATTATGCTCAGCCGAGAGAGAAATGGGAGCACAGCCACTCCGTGGTGTCACTGCGTCTCTAACGAGGTCCCTTTGCAAAAGCCCACGTGGCCCCTTGCGGGGGGTTGGGGTCTGGCGCAGGAGTCCTGGGCTGCAGTGGTTGAGCCCCCGGGTAAAATTCCCCACTGACAGTTCTGTAGTTTGGGCCACTTTATTCCGGGTGCGTTGGGGCGACAGGGGGACTCGGGCGCCACCAAGTGGCCGCTGGGGACTTGGCCCTGCGGGAGCCCTGGCGTCCTCCCTGCGGAGGGGCAGATGTTCGTGTCTGAATTAGCTCCGTCAGGACTCCGGGCGAGGGCCCGGAGCTGCTTGTCCGCTCGGCAGCGGCGTGCCTTTCCCGCCCGGGCCCAGCAGTGTTGACCCTTCCGCCCGAGTGCGGTGGTCTCAGCGACCCCAGGGCCCTGCGGGTATCCGGCGCATTTCACAAGCCATTGCCTGCTTTCTCTCCGCAGGGCTGACTGAGCCGGTGACGGAATCCCTTCCCCGCACGGCGAGTCCGTGGAAGCCCTGCGGCCGCTCCGTCACCGGGGCTGCTGTGACTCCGTGCGGGGTCAGTGCCGGCGGCCGGGCACCAGGGAAGGAGCCGCCTCTAGCCCGGAGTTCAGAAGTTGCAGCATTGAAGGCACAAAATAGACCTCCATTTTTTAAAGATAGGAGGGAGCCGTGAAAAGTACTGCTCCGGGGCTGTCTAGGGGAGAACGGGTCCCAGGGGATGGCGTTCTGGGGGTGGGGGTGGGGGCAGCGGCGTCCTGCGGTCACAGCTCGCCCCGCCCCTGCAGGCTGGGGTGCCCAGCCGCAAGCTGTCTACCGGAGCAGCTTTGCTACTTGGGTGGAAAAAGGCCAGGAGCTCCGAGGGGCTAGCCAAGCAGCGCTGGCCTGTGATTTGGAGAAATAAGGCTCTTTCCTATGAGGGACCCACAGAGAGAGGCACAGAGAGGCCGCTGTGTGCTGGGAGCCTTGCCTGGCGCAGAGGGACTGGAGCAGATGGCACTTAGCCTCAGAGGAGCACCAGGTGCGAGCCGGCCTGCGGAGCACACCCTCATCCTGTACACACAGTAGGAGGGCTTGGCGTGGTTTGGGGGACGCCCCAGTCCACACCACTGCATGTCGGTGGGCACATTTGTGTGGGTCTGTTTCTGAGTTCTCTGTTCCGCTGATCTGTGTGTCTCTGCCTCTGCAGATACCAGTCTTGATCACAGTGGTGATATAATTAGATCTGAAATTTGATAGACCGATTCCTCCATGGTATTTGCTCTCAAAATTATCTTAGCTATTCCAGTTCCTTTGCCTTTCCATATAAATCTTAGAATAATCTTATGTATGTCTACAAAAAAACCTTGCTGGGATTTTGATAGGAATTGCATTAAACCTGTATATCAGTTTGAGAAGTGTTGACACCTGCCGTGTTGAGTCTTCTAGTCCACGAACACGGCCTCTCTAGTTATTTGGATCAGCCTTAATGACTTTTACCAGCATTTTGTAGTTTTCACACACACATCCCATCCATGTTTTGTTAGATTTACACCTAAGTATTCAAGTTTTTTGAGTGATTATAAATGGTATTGCATTTTAATTTTGGTGTCCACACGTCCATTGCTAATATGTAGAAATGCAATTGATTTTTGTGTGTTTATCTTGTATTCTCTCACCTTGGTGAACTCCCTTATTAGATCTAGGAATTTTTATTATAGGTTCCTTAAGATTTTCTACATAGACAATTGTGTTATCTTCAAATTGAGATGCTTTTATTCTTCCTTTCATATCTACATGCCTTTTATTACCTTTTCTTGCCTTACTGCCCTGGCTAGAACTTCCTGCTCTATGATAAAAAGGGGAGTCAGGGCAGGGATCCTCGCCATGTTCCTGAGCATTCATTTGCTCATCATTGTTGAAAGCATTCATTATTCCCCATTAAGCACTGTGTTGATTCTTAAGTTTTTTGTAGATGCTCTTGCTGAGTTGAGGAGGCTCTGTGTTCTTATTATTCTGAATTCTCTTTTCCTTCATCCTCCCCCCAACACTTCACCTGTCTCTCCCACCCCTTCACTCCTCCTTCCCTATGGCAACGGCTGATCTGTTCTCTGGGTTTATGCGTGTGTTTCAGGTTTGTTTGTTTCTGAGGTTTTTTTTAAATATCATGAATAGGTGATGAATTTTATCAAATGCTTTTCTGTGTTGATTGATATTATCATATGATTTTACCTTGTTAGACTGATAATATAGTGGATTACACTGATTGATTTTCAAGTGTCAAACTAGCCTTGCATTCCTGGCATAAATCCTATTTGGTTATTGTTAAAAATTCTTTTTATATATTGCTGAAATCTATTTGCTAATGTTTTCTTAAGGCCTGTTGATGCTATATTGGCGAGAAACGTTAGTCTGTAGTTTTTGTTTCCTTAAAGAAAGGTCTTTGTATGGTTTTGGTATCAGAGTAATATTAGCTTCATAAAATTAGTTTAAAAGTGTTCCATCCTCTTCTATTTTCAACAAGAGATTGTGTTTTTTGTACATTTGTGATTCGTAATTTTACATATAGCAGATAAAACCATCTGGGCCTGGAAATGTCTTTCTGGGGAGTTTTAGAATTAATTCAATTTTCTTAATAGTTGTAGAGCTATTGAAATTATCTGGTTCATATTGATGAATTTGTATTTTTTGAGGAATTGTTCCATTTGATCTAAGTCGTCAAATTTATGTGTGTAGAGTTGTTCATTGTAATCCCTTATATCCTTTTGATGTCTGTAGGGTGTAATGATACCTCCTCTTTCATTCCTGAGACAGTGATTTGTATCTTGTCTCTTTTTTGCTTTCTTAGTCATGCAAGAAGCTTCCTTCCCAATGGTTATGCCATTTATTTTTATTGCTTTACTGCACCAAGACTTTCAATATGATGTTGAGTAGGAATACTGGGAGGGGACAGCCTTGCCTTGCTCTCCATCCTAGGGGGAAAGTATTCAGTCTCTTCCCTTGAAGTGTGATATTAAGAAATTTAAAAAAAATTTTTTTAATTATCAGGTTAAGGGCATTTCTCTCTGTTCCTAGGTAGAATTGTACTTTCTGGTTCCCTTATAATGGGGCAATAATGTCTGACCAACACAGTGAGAGGGGAGACGTTGTGTGTACCTTTTAGGGTACAGTGTTGAATGGACACTGAGGCCCTCCCGATGTTTTTCCTCTGGAATGGCGACCAGCAGCCCCCCAGGTGGTGGCTGCCTGAACACCTGGATACTTGAGTGACTGGGAGGTGCAGACACCCCTGTTAACCTACAAAGGAAATTTCACATAGACAAGAAATTGATCTTTGCTCTTCTAAATCGCTGAAATTTTAGAGTTGTTCATTAATACACCTAAGCCTATGTTGAATGACACTCTTGATAGGTGAAGAATTTACCTCATGAATAGAGTGTTTTTGAAACATGTATTTTTAAATCAATTAAAAGTTCTTATATGAGTGTTTCTCTCTTAATGTATTAAGTTAGTGAATTTTTTATATATTTTCCAATATGGAAATATCCTTGATTTTTCTGGATTCAATCACGATGTACTGAGTACATCAGTAGATAGATGTTTGTGTTTTTATACTAAAAGGTAATGGCTGTCCTCTTTTTTCTCTGGCATCATCCTCATCTAACTTTGTTATAAGGTAGTCCAGCAACTTCCCAGCTGTCTTTTACACCCTTGAACACGTTGTGTGAGACAGGAACCTTCTAAGAGAGGTTTGGGGTTCTCCTCCATAGAACGAGAAGATATGGAACTGTTCAGTTATTTTAAAGTTTTCTTTTATAGCAGACATTGGTAATTGGGGTTTTTCTAGAAATGTACCATTCCATCTACGTTTTTAAAACTTAAAAATATGTATAAATTGTTATATACATAATTTTGTATTGTATAATTTTACATATATAAATGTGTATATGTTATTCTATGTAAGTTCTTATTTTTTTTAAAAAACTATTTTTCTGTTGCTATGTACCCTTTTTCCATTTGTGATGGTCAAAAGTTTGTGAAAAACAAATTTCTTTTCCACCTCTGACCTCTTTTGCCAACTCTCTTTGTTTTATGTCAGCCCAGAAAGATCAATACATTTACAGGCATGTAAGTCTGATAGCAAACAGCTCCCATGTAGCATTTATCCTTATGTTCCTAAAAGATGGCCATGAGGGTCATGGGGCTGCATTTTTAAAAGAGTGCAGAATTTGATTTGCAAGTAACTTATTAAAGTTATATTTATATCAATATTTTTTAATTAAATGACAGGTGGTTTTTTATTTCTTGTCCTTTGTGAGGTGTTTGTACTGACCGGATGTGCAATGGGAACCAGTGACCTCTTCTGTAGCTCTTCTCTACTTCCTGAAAGTTTGAAGAGCCCCCAAAATGTGTGCTGATCCCCAGATGTCACAGACCTACAATGCAGAGGCCTGAAGCCCAGCCCTTTTCATCCCCCGCTGAGCCGCCCCCTGGGATCCATCCCACCCCCATCAGCCAGAAAAGACCCAGGCGGAGTCTGCACAGGGTCACTTCTTTATTGCTGAAGGAGGAACCGCTCAGAGCAGGAGACCCCGGGCTGGGGCCTGGAGGTGCCTGGCCCCCAGGCGGAGCCCCGTCCTGCAGCCCCCTCTGCCTCAGTCCCTCCTGATTGTTCTGACGGGGAGGCAGGGGGTGACGTCGTCTCTCTGCAGAGGACCAAGGCTCCCGGGCCCTGTAGTGGACGGAGCTCCCCTGTGATTTCTGAGGAGCCTGTTGGACCCTCGCCAGCCCCTCCCTGGGCAGCCCGAGGGCAGCCCCTGACGCCCTCCTTGTCTGAGTGGTGTCACCCCCTGCCAGCCCTTCCTCAGCCTCTGCGTCCATCCACACCCTGGCAGAAGGAGTGGTGGGGACATCAGCATGTGTGTGTGGCCAGGACACAGGGACAACACCCCCAGAGAACACTCGAGAGGGTGGGTACGGGGCCAGCCGCTCCTGCAGTCACCTGCAGGGGACCCAGGGACCGGACAGAGGAGAGTCTGGGGTCCCGAGGAGCTGCCCCCCCTACCCGGGATGCGGGGCAGGGCTGGTATGTTACTCCGGAGATGGACGGGCAGGTGCTCACCTAGACGCGGCACTGCTCTGTGGGGGGAAAAGGGGAGGAAGAGTCACAAGGTGGCCACCACAGCCCCTGGCCCAGGGTCGGGAGGGAGCCCCCAGGGGCTCTGCAGCCCTCCACCCGCCTCCTGGGAAGTGGGGGGCCTGGGGAGCACCGTGGAGAAAGAGGCCCCCAGGGCTCATGGCTTTCTGGTGCAGGGGCCACAGCAGAAGGCCAGCATTGACTCGAGGCCCGGGGATGGTCACCTTCCGCCTGGGTCGGGTTGAAGAAGAGCTGGGTGCGCATGGACAGGGGCCTGACAGCTCTGTTGAACTTCTCCATGACCTCATCGTCAACCTTCAGGGTCCTGGCTGTGGGGGCAACGGGTCAGTGCCCTGGCCAAGAGCTCGGGGACCCTGAGGGTTCCACCTGGGGAGCCAGCGCAGGGAGGACATGCCAGCGTCCTGAGGCCGGCAGAGCTTGGCCTGGCCCAGCTTCCGGGGTGGTGTTCAGGCTCAGTGCCCCCTCGGGGCCCCTGCCCCTCCTCTCCCCGCAGGGAAGTGCTTGGGGGTCTGCAGGGGCATGGGAGAGAAGGGCCCTCAGCTCCGGGCTGTCTGGGGCCGGCATGGCTGAGGTGTGACGTCTCCGTAACCGCACACAATGTGCTTCATTCAGGGAATCCTGCGCTGTTTCCTCCCAGGCTGTGCTGGGTTCAGAACATCGTAGTCCTAATGGTGCCCTCCCTGAACCTCACCGCCAGGGGCTCTGAATCAGCATTGATCTTTTGACCAGGCCAGGGACGTTAAGCCCGCAGGCCCTGGCCCCCCTCCTAGTCGAGCCACATCAGGGACGCACCCAGGTACTGGCAGGCCAGGCTCCGCTGGGGGGCGGCGGTGTTCTCCATGCAGAGGAACAGGTAGCGGGTGTAGTCGGTGTCGAGCACGGTCAGCTGGTTCTCCTCCATGTCTGGGAGAGACCAAGACAAGGCCAGAGATGAGTTCTGGGTCTTCCTCTCCAGCAGGAGGGGTGAGCAGTCGACTCCTCTGCATGACCGGTGGGGCCCCTCCATGGTGACTCCCCGGTGAGGACCGGGCATGGCGCGGCTCTGCCTACCGCGGCCCCTGAGAAGCCGGAAGGTTAACACCTCCACCAGGGCTGTTTCTTGGGCTCCCGGACCTAGGCTCACTCATCCCTCCATCCAAGATGCCCCCTGTGTCCTGGGACACAAAGTGGTGATGAAATGGGGTTTTCAAGCTGATCTCCAGTGAGACTGGACCCCACCCTGTGAGGGGGGAGAGGACCCTCCTGAGACGAGATCGCACTGGGGGCAGCCCTGGCCCGGGAGCTGCGAGCAGCGTCGCAGCAGAGTGCCCTGGACAGCCTCGGCGGGGCGCTGCTGCCCCCGTGCTGCACTGGGTCCCTGGGGTGGGTGCCCTGGCAACAGCACTGGTGATGGCCGGTGCAGCCAGGCCAGCCAGTGGGGGTAATGTAGGATGCAGCCCAGGCTGCAGGGGCAACGGCACCAGTGGGACCTCCCCCCAGACGCACGCTCACCTTGGACTTAGTGAGGAAGGAGTGAATGAATCCCAAGTCTGGGGCAGGCTGGGGTGCGCCGGGGTGCCCTGGCCCCTGCGGAGGGTCAGCGGCCCCCAGTTCTGCCTGGGCAGCCGGGGAGGCATGGGGCAGGGCAGGCAGTGGCCACCCGAGCTCATGTCGGGATCGCCATTGTCCGCTGCGCCCTGGTGCCCTCAGGCCAGAGCACAGCCCTGCTTGCCTGCACCCTGACGGCCCGCACTTACAGTTGATCTTGAACTCAGCAGCGACCCCGGTTTTTTCCGCCAAGATCTTCCTCTCAACACAGTGGTCATCCTCCCTGGAAGGCGGTTGTGTCTGTGAGCCGCCAGTGGGGGAGCAGAAGCCAGGCCCCAGGAGGGTCCCTGGTGGAGGGCATGGGCCCTGGGCTGGTCTCCCGGGCCTAGGCTGTGCACACTGTGACCTCTAACGGCCGGCAGGTGACCAGGTTGGACAGGGCCATGAGACGTCAGACGGAGGCAGAGGGAAGGAGCCAGGAGTGCCCCGGCCCCCAAGGTCGGGGGCAGTGGCCTACACTGGGGGCAGCCCCGGGTTCCAGTCCTCATCTCTGCCCTCCACACCACCAGTGTTGTCCTACTGCACCCCCACTTCAGGGGCTGACCAAGGGCCCCAGCCTGCAGCTGGCCACCCACCTCCACTCAGGCCTCTCCACACACTGGCCCCGGGGCTGAGCTGTGGAGTCACCCAGTGGGCCCAGAGACCTGGGAGGGGCCTCTAAGAGGACTAGGAACCTCCGAGCCCCCTCCCCACACCTGGGGCACAGTGCCTGCCTACAGGGCCCCCTCGGGAGCCCTGCCCCGCCTGCCCTGGAGCCAGGCCCTCGTGGGGGGCCCTCGGCACACCCACTGTTGGCTCGTGATGATCTCCAGGTTGTCCTCGGGGGTGGGTCTCAGCTCCTGGATGTACATTCTCAGGGGGCTGCTGGCAGAGTCCAGGAGGGAGATGTCGCTGGCCGCCATGGCCATGGAGTGCCAGGTCCCGGCCACCTGGGGGGGAGGGGAGCCTTCAGCTGCACTTGGGGGCAGGAGGGGGTCCAGGCCCACAGAGGACGCTCCGCCCACCCCGTCCAGCCGGGCCCTGCCCGCCCCCAGCTCCCCCAGGCTGGCCTTGGCATGAGCTGTGCTGTGGCTCTTGGGGCATGCGCTGGCCGGCCCCCACCGGCCCCAGGGCCCCCATCTGCCAACATGAGGGGTGCTCTGCCTAAAGTCACCTGAACCCACCACCGTGGGTGAGTGGGGAGGCACGTGGTGGAGCAGAGAGCACATGGGGGAAGCCGGGGGCCCTGCCATGGACCAATCTGTGTCCCCCAAATTCACTGTAACCCTGACTCCCAGGACCTCAGAGCACTATTTGGAGGGAGGGTCTTAAAGAGGTGATTAAGATGACATGGGTTGACTGGGAGGCCCTGATCCAATCTGCCTGCTGCCCTTAGGACAAGAGGGCGTCAGGACTCAGACACGCACAGTGACGGCCATGTGGGGATGCAGGCAGGGGTGGCATCTACACGCCCAGGGAGGGGCTGCAGCAGAAGCCAGCCCCGCGGCCCCTGGATCTTGGGGCCTTGGGCCTCCAGGACGGGACAGTGGTTTCCGTCCAGCCACCCGGTCTGCGGTGCCTTGTGAAGGCGGCCCCGGCAGGCGGGTGCAGAGCCCTGATGGTGGGGCCTCCCTCTGGCTCTCCTTGGCCTCTGGGGCCCCTGCCCCCCTCAAACCTTTGTTAGGTCCAGGCTCCCCATGGTCTGGGGGACGTCGGCGGCCCGCATGCCACACAGGAGGGCCATGCCCAGGGCGAGCAGGAGGCACGTCATGGCTGCAGCTGTGGTTGCCCTTCTGAGCTCAGGAGAGTGGGGAGGCCGGGAGGGGGCTCAGCCTTATAGAGGAGGAGGGCTGGTGGGGGCTGCCAGCCAGCGCCCCAGGGCTCCATGCCCTGCAGTTCCCCGAATGCCCCCAGGCTCATCCTTGGGCCCTCAGGGCTTCCTCCACTGGGACAATAGGAGGCCTTCTTCCCTCCAGTGCCCTGTGTCCCCAGGGCCCGGACCCTTCCTGGTAGGGCCCAGATGGGAAGGGTCTGGGGTCTGGGGGGTGGGTCCTGGCTGGCCACCAGCATCAGGAACACTTCCTGGGTCTGGCTCTGGACAATAACAGGTGGGAGCCAGCGTGGAGGGGAGCTGTGTCCCAGGGGGTGGGCCCCATGGGTCAGCCAGTGGCCAGAGAGCCCATGCAGCCCAGTAACTGTGGACGTTGCCCCAGTGGCTGTCTATCCTGCACCAGGAAGCACATCATCAGCCCCCCTGCACCCTGTCCTGTCTGCCCTTCCCCTGTGCTCCCACAGGCTACCAGTGCCACCACCCCACCGCTCTGCCTGCCGGCCCGGCTTCCCCCGAGCCTGGGGCATCTCCTGTCTTCCTCCCCTGTTTGGCCTTCCTGCCTCGGGCATCAGCTCCTCTGAACCCACAGCCGTGGCCTTAGGCAGGCAGGTTCTCCTATGCCCACCTGCTGTAGGAGGGGTGGGGGTGAGGCGGGGCTCAGGTAGCCCTGGGAGGATGGGCCTGGCCCATAGTAGGCACTCTGCAAGCGTTTGCTGCTAAGTAAGAGCAATAATAATAGTGACAAGGTCAGTAGCCATAATTGTAACTAGGGTTACCCAGACGATGGCCCAGATGGGAAACGACCCAACCTTTGGGGAGGGCTGTACCTCGGGGCAGCACGGACCCATGCCCAGCAGGTGGGTGTAACACAAGCCCACAGTATCAGAACCTTAAGGCCACTAACCCCCACATTTCAAACCTTGTAAAGCACTTCCATATGTGACATTGCCACAAGCCACTGTCCACACGTGGGACCTGCAGGGGTGCTGGTGATGATAAGTTTGGAGGCCAGAGAAGGTCACAGGCCATGACTTGCTGGTTCCACTTTGGCAGACCAGCCCTACGGTGGTGTGTGTGCCTCTGTGCCTTTGCTTGACGTTCTGGTCAGCCTGCTCATCCCCAGAGGCGTGGGCATCGGGGTGGGGGATGGGAGCAAGAGGGGGACAGGGCCTCCAAGGTGTCCTGCAGTGGGCGGCCCCACTCTCCCGACGGGGCCTGGGGAGCCAGCCCTCGCCCCGCCCTCTGTGGCCCATGTCTGTGCTGGGTCTCGCTGCCCACACGGCCGCTGGCACCTCAGAGGGAGGCTGAGGGTCCTCTGGCCTCGCTCTGGTGTGCGGGCTGGTCTCCATTTCTTTCTTTCTGGAAGAGGCCATTCGTTACTGGACCAGGAAAGATCCCACCCACCACAGAGACTGCAGGCTGCAGACTGACCCCCTTTCTGAAGGTGGGTGCGGTAGGAAAGGAGGTGGGGCAAGGGCCACACCCAGCGGGATCCCCAGAATGCGCCCTTCCGTGGAAATAGTCTCTCCAGGGGTGACCAGTTCAGATGAGCCAGACTGGATGGGTGGCCCAAAAGGATCATCTGGTGGCCTTACAGGAGAAAACAGAGACAGAGGGGACACAGGGAGGTGGCCGGGTGGAGGATGGAGGTGGAGATTGGCAGAAATTGGCATCTACAAGACAGGGGAAGCCAAGGGTGGCCACCACCAGCAGGAGCTAGAAGAGGCCAGGGCCTCCTCTCGATCCCCCCAGCGTCCACAGTGGACCAGGTCTGGATGAGAGATGCCACCTGGATTCAGAAGAGTGTCAGGCAGAGAGAGGGAGGCCTGCAGGCAGACACGGGTGTCTAGTCTCCCGGTAAGCTTGAGAAACACCAGATCCTGCCAGCTGCAGGCTGTGGTGTTCGTGGGAATGGCAACCGCAAAGCATGCTTCTTGGGGCACACCTATTCATGATTTCTAGGAAGAGTGTTCCACAGATGCCACGAAAAACAAGCACATGAGGAATAAAAGCTACCACCGGCCTTGGGCAGCTGGCGCTGCACGGCTCGAGAGGGAGGCCCCCCAGCACCCAGCCCTGCCTTCCCGCCAGGACAACCTTGCACTTTATAACAAGGTCAAGAGGGCAAGCCTGCCACTGCAGAATTAGTTTTCTCAGAATGAACTCTCAGGGTCAGTGGGCTTTTATGGGGTTGAGAAGGAAGGCATTGACTCCCTCCCTGTTTCCCCAGGACCTGCCCCCAGCAGCTGGGGGTCCACCACGCTGGGAAGCAGCCAGAGTTCATGAGTGTGGGGTGAGCACCAGGTGCCCACACGTACGCACCGTCGTGGGTGGCCTTTCATCTGGTTGGCCAAGGGCTGGGAAGGGGAGGGGAGTGAGTGTTCAGTGTGGACAGAGACTCCGCTTGGGAAGATGGAATGTCATGGAGACAATGGTGGGGACAGCTGCACAGCAATGTGGATGTGTTAGGTAGAAAAATAGACGTGGGTGAGTGGAAGGAGAATAAAGCCAGTGAAGCCCACTGAGAGGCACTCAAAGAGCCGACCAGACGAAGCGGAGAGCCAGCGAGGACGCAGAGTTAATGAGTTAATCAGCCGGAGCTCCAGAGGCCAGGAGCTACTTGGAATGTCCGGACAGTCCCCAGTTAAGGAACAGCATCTGGGCGCGGCCCATGCCTTCACTGTGTCAGTCAGATCGCGCCGTTGTAAGGTTTCCTTTAACCTGCTAAAGGGCCCGGCTTGCTCTTTAACTTAA
Source organism: Manis pentadactyla (assembly GCF_030020395.1). NCBI lineage: Eukaryota > Metazoa > Chordata > Mammalia > Pholidota > Manidae > Manis > Manis pentadactyla. Next base: position 220,791,269 of record NC_080021.1, read on the forward strand.
CCTGTATGCTGTGTTTTCCTCCTCCGCCAACCCCTCATCAAGTAATTTGCAACCTGGCCTACAGACAGGCATCATGGCAAATTTTCCAAAAGAGCCCAGATATAAACAGCATAGTAAGAATAGGAGGGACTCCACCTTAAGGCGAAGATTCCATTTTAAAAACCAGGGGGTTAAGAAGAGAGATTCCTAATGTAGTCTTTGGTAAACAGACAATTACTAACCCACCTTAAAGCACAGCAAACAATCTTAACTGAAATGTATCCGCAGAGAGAAGTCACTATCCTGGGGAGGAAATGGATTAATAAGTTTCTTGTGTTAAGTTTATTCAGCAGAATTAACTGGAGAACTGATAATACAAGAGAGGAGACATGGGGTCTCTCACCAGAGATAAGCATCTCGAGACCACGTGACAAGTTCCCACCCCTGGCCCTCTGTCACATTCCTGAAAAATCCTTAACAGCTTGTAAAACCCCAGACCCTAAACCCTTAGTGCACCTCTTCTCTGAGGTTGCCCACACTCCCCTTTCTTCAAGGGTGCAACTTTTTGCCTTAAATAAACTTCTCGCTTACGTTTTGTCTCTGCATTATTCCAGTGGTGAGTGTCTTTGTTTCTTTGCTATTTCATTCTAATCCTCCGATTTAAGCTCAAATCTTCCTATTTATCTGTCCTATTTCAGATAACTGGGGGGGGGGGGGGCTGCTGAGAGCTCTGATTTGGGCCTGCAAGTTCCCGCTGCATGGACGGCCCGGACGGACCTGAAGCTGTACGGCCACACTCTTCAGCAGCCTGCCTGGGGGTCTCCCTTTTTGCCTCTAGGAAGTTTGCAGAACATAATCTCACTCCACCCAGAGCTCTGCGGCTCGCCCAAATCCTGGGGTGGTGAGGACTCAGTTCCCACACCATGCAGATCCAAGTAGTCACTGGACGCCAGGGGACCCTGGCTTTAGGAGTCAGCAGGGAATGTGCCCCATGATGCGCAGCACTGCAGAGAGCGTCCCTTGCAGCTCAGCCCTTCCCGGCACTCTGCTGCCTGCACGGCCACTGCCATTCCAGATACTCTCACTGGATGCCCCCCTCACCCGGTGCTCCGACTTCCCTCCATCTCCAAACCGAAATCCTCCCCAGCAGATGTGCCTGATGCCCTGATGGCAAATGCTATGTTGTACGTATTTCACTGCAATTTTTAAAAAAGTCAGATTGCCCGCGGATACCATCCACTCTCTGACTTCCGTCCCCAGGGTTGCCCTCCTGGTCCTCCTGTCAGAGCCTCATTTTGGGGGTAGATTCCCGAATGCCCATGGGGGCCTCGCTCTCTCTCCTGTCCTCCCCTGAGGCCCCCGGAGCCTGCCTGCTCTTCTGCAGCAACGTCAGCACAGCCCATCCCGTTACCCCCTCCGGGCACACTGTCCCAACAGGCATCTCCACGGTGTGCGCCCCACTCCACCGAGCCCCAGCCAGCGCACTGAGAGCCACCGCCCTGCTCTCGGAGCTGCTCCCTGGGCACCAGAAAAAGCTAAAATCCTGCGGGCAGCTCGTCCTGCTGCTCAGACCTATGTTCTTGCCGACTTCACGTCCAGGGCTCAGCCTGCCTTCCCGCTGCTCCACGGGACGCCCACGGCCTGACTGCGCGCAGGTCTGTCCTTCTCCCCCGTCGGCCCCGTCGGCCTCTGCTGCAGGGGGCGGTGAGCTCCTTTAGGGCTGTCGCCTGTTCCTGCTGGCCGGTCTCGCGTCACTAGGTAATATCTTCCTGCAGCCATTTCCTTTGCTCTCAAGTCCGCTTATTGGCTGTTAAGTCAGCCGCCTCTGCCCTCTCCGCTAATGTCTGCACGGCCTGCGCTTTTCCGTCCTTCCCGCCCGACCTGCCTGAGTCTTTGGACTTGTCGTCCCGCTCTGCCACCGAGCCCATCCAGGGGACCCATTGCTCTTACTGCGCTTTTAGTTCTAGGACTCCCATTTGGCTTTTTTCCATAACTTGTATTTCTTTGCCAAGAGTTTCTGTTTTCATTTGTTTCAAGTGGGTCCACAGTCACATTTTTATCATAGTTGCTCTAACAGCCTTGTCAGATAATTCCAGTGTTGGATTCCTCCAGGCTTTGCCTTTTCTCATTTAAAGTCTTGACTCTCTTGGTTGTGGTCTGACAGGTGATGTCTTACTGTTTCCTGGTCATTTTGCCGGTCATGTTAGGAGACTCTGGTGCTATTTAAGTATTTTGTGTGGCAGGCAGTCTCCCTGTTGAGTTCAGCACCTGGATCCTGGCCTACTTCTGGGGACTGTGGTTCCAGTGACGGTCTGATGGTCAGGCCTCTGTGGGGGCGCTGCGGCCTGCCTGGTGTGTGCGGCTGCGCGGGCTCTGCCGTCCCTGTGGGCGCGCCTCGGGGCAGGCGGGGTCTCCCAGGCAGAGGCCAAGCTCTGGGGCGATGGGGGTGGCATCCCTGGCCCGCCTTCTTGGGAAGGGTAGCGCACCCTTTGGCAGCTTATCGTTAGAGGGACCCTTGGGGCTTTGGGCTCCCCCGGTGCCGTCGAGGGACACCCATCAGATCCAGGACGGGAAGGAGCCCCTGGGCCGCCTCCTGTTGCCAGACCAGTGTCAGGAAACGCGCGGCCTGGTCGCGCAGGCCTCCCGAAGGGGGCTGCCACGGTGCTGCCCCTCCGACCCCAGGGCCCCTGGCCGGTCTGTCCTCTTCCCTCGGGTCGGATTCGCCTTTTGCTGCAGTTTGTGTTATTTTGGGGAGGATGAGTGTGCTGATCAGGGAGGAGCAGGGCGGGCGACCCTCCTGCTGGGGTGGAGGCCCACCTCCCCGGGGTCTTTTCAGGGAGCTTTCTGGGGCTCAAACTCAGCCTCTCTGGCTTTGCTTGTTCCCAGCCAGCAGTGGTGGCGGGAAGCGGCCTGCAAACAGGAAGCTCGGGGATCTCACACATGCCCCAGGGCTGGGCCGGAAGTCTGGGCAGACCTGAGGCCCGCTGGCTGATGGTGCGGGTGGGTGATGGTGGCGGGATGGCGGCTGCAGGCTGGGGAGGTGGTGCGCCAGTGGGGGCCCTGGCAGCACTGGTGTGTGGACCGCAGGGCAGCTCCCTCTGGGCCATTCCTCCCACCATCCGCGCTTCCCAGGACAGACACAGGGCAGGGCTCGCCCCGGACGCCAGCAGCAGCCTGTGCCCTCATCCACCCCACTGCCCACCCAGCCAGCACGCGGGCCATGACAGTAGGGAGAGCAGCCTGGACCCCCGCCGCGCACCCTGAGCCCTTACAGGAAGGCCCACTACTCCCTCCCACCCGCCCCGTGTCTCACCTCGGCTTCACCCCACCTGCTCCCAGAACCACATCTTGGGGTCCTGGCAGGCCTGCAGTATGGGGCCCATTCCTGCTGTCATCTGGTCCAGGCATCGCTGCAGCAGGTCTCACCCCTGGAAACACCTGGGAGCTGCCGGGCACCCTGGGCACCCCCTGGAGGGCACAAAGCGCAGGATCCGGGCAGAGCAACCCCTGTGCATCCCGCTGCTTTCCCACGTGGTGAGGCCAGAGGAGAGGGAAGCTGGGCTGGAGGCAGGGAGCAGTGGGCCCCTCTTGGCCTGCACCCCCAACACACCCCGTTTGGTCAGGTCGCTCTGCCCCCTGCCCCACCCGACCATGTGACGAATCCCATCCGATGGCCCGTCCTGCCGGAATCAGCAAGGACTGGGAGCCAGGCAGGCCGCCTGGGCACCTGCAGCTGCAGGCCGGTCTCCCGGCCTTGGAAGTCCCCACCTTCCCCTTGGGAGGAGCCCCTGGGCCGGGTGTTTGGGAAGGTCACAGACAAGGGTCCCGTCCAGAGTTCCCCAGTCCTGGGTCCCCCACCGGTTTGTAACTCATCCTGTGTAGAATCCAGGGTTGATGGGCAGGCTCGGAATTCATTGTGAAGGGATGAGCTGCTCTGAGTCGCTTCCTCCTAGAAGTTTGGCCCTCTGCCTGCCTGCGACCTAACGGTGGCTTCGCTAGGCCTGGGATCCCGGGGCTGGAGCAGGGTGGAGACCCCAGGGTGGGGCCGGGATGAGCCCCTGAGCTCTTGGCGTCTCCTTCCCCATAGGTCTGCAGATGGCCGTGGGATCCCAGGGGGCTCCGTGTTCTCTGCACACTCGTGGGCACCTACCTCCGTGCATCCAGCCTTTCCGGTTCTTCCCTCCCAGAGACACACAGTGCACAGCTGTCAGGTGACCACTCCAGGCTGTGGCTCTGGGGGGCAGCCCTGCTCCCGGGCCCGGGACGAATGACCCAGTGTGACGGGAAGGCTATTCCAGCGGCAACGGGAGGAACCCGCTCCCTGCTCACAGTGAGGCCGGCTCCGCTGGCCCCTCGGGCTGCCGACCTCGCTCTCCTTCTCCGGCGGTCATGGCGCGCTCGCCTCCCCACCCTCCCAGTCCAGAGGCTCTGCAGAGGGATCCCTGGCAGCTGACAAGGGGCTCCGGAGGGCAGGTGTCATCTGTTCCCCACCGAGAGACCCAGGTGCAAGGTTTCTCCTGCTTCTGACCTCAGGGCCCAGCACGCCCTCCCAGACGTCCACTCCCGGGGCTCTGATACCTCCCGGAGCCTGAGAGGAATGCCCAGCTCTGTAATGCCTCTGCACACCTGCCCTCCATAGCAGCCTGGAGTTCCAAGTGGCGTGGGAGCAGAAGAAATGCAGCGAAATAGACCCTGGAAGGGTGTGAGACCTTCATAGGTTAGTTTCCTCATTTTGTTTTTTGTTGTTTGTGCTATGAAAACAGGTGCAAGGAAGAGACCCGGGGTCAGGAGCAGTCCTACAGGGCCCCACACCCCTCCCTGCCTGCCCTCCCTTCTGGAAGCCAAAGTGCCTCATGAGCACAGCACAGACAGAAGCCAATACACTACCTTTTCAAGAGGAAAAAGAAACATTTTTATTGGGGAGACTTAAATATCTTGGATGTGCTAATGAGAAAAAGGTTTGAATTTTTCCTTATACACAACAATGAGGAAAGGTTAGAGCACCTTGCGGTTGCCCAGACTAGACACCTCTGCGAAGAGGACAGTGCCGCGGGCAGTGTCGCTGGTGGCCTGGGACGGTTCGCACAGCTGGTCCACCCTGGCAGCGACTGAGTGGTGAAGACAAAGTCTTCTTCTGGGACCAGTACGAGGAGCTCCTCAGGTCCAGCTGCTCGTTGTTCAAGGTGATACGTTCCAAGGGCTCTCGGCGTCTGACTTGTCTTTCCCTGACCAGACATGTCTGGCCCTGCTGGGTGGCTGGCTGGCTGCAGGGTTTACAACTCGTTTTCCCTGGCTCTAGGGAGCCACGCCGCCCGTGGGAGTAGTGACACCCACGTACTGGGGCTTGGACTTCCTGCTGATGTTTGTTTAACTGTGGTGTGAAGTCCACGGAGAACTGCCACTTTCTCCTCTAAAGTCTGTCCGCCCGCTCTCATCAGCACCTGAGCCTCAGCATCTGTGTTCTCCAAAATTGATCTTCTTGTGAATGATCCCTGGCTCCGGGCGGTGGCTGGTGACAGTTTACGTTTTGGCACAGTGTACTGGTGTTTGCTTTTTATACTCTGCAAGAAGAGCGTCAGCCTTGCCGTGAAGGAGCTTTCTGGAGGCATCTGTGTCTCCCCTGGTGGGCACTGTGGGCATCTGTTCCCAGCGGAGTGTGCTGCTCCCCAGACCCGGGCAGGCCGGCTCACAGTCACAGCCTGACGTGGGCCCAGAGCCGCAGATCCCTCTTCGTGCTCTCCCGTAGGCCTGCTCTGGGGATGGCACGGGGGCACCGGAGAAGCCACGTTGCCTCTGATGAGCGGCATGTGTGTGGGACAGTGTCGAGGGTGGTTCTGCGATGGTACCTTCACCTTGGGCTTCAGCTCACTCTCAGCCTCTGTGTTGGGATATGCTTCTCCTGGGTGCAGGGAAACAGACTTTATACAGAGCAAGGGACTTTCCCTGAACCTTGGAGCTTCTGACATCCCTGCATCCTCGTTTAAGTCCTGAGATGCTGTTTCCAGTGTGACTCTGGACTGTGGCTGAAGAGGTGGGAGCGCCGTGGCCTCCCTAGCCTCGGTGGCCCTCAAAGACCGCGATGTTGAGCTCACCTCCAGCATAGTCGCCTTCCCACAGGGGTCCTGTGAGGCCTGTCCCCCACTGTCCTTTCTCTGCTCATCCCTGACCATTGCTGAACAGGGACTCAGCTCCGGGCCACCCCTCCGGGCCTGGCCACAGACCCATTCTGACAGCTTCCAACTGTGACGCTGAGTGTGGGGCGCTGAATCGGTGGCCTGCCCTCCTGTCCGGTCAGACAGGATGTGGGGCGCCTGTGGTCATCACCCAGTGGGCTCCCTCCCTAGACATTTTGCGCTCACACACGTGAGGGGGCGAGGAGAGGCCTCCCCGTGGTGGAAGCTGACTCCTCGGTTTCCACCGTCCCTCCTGGAAAGGCCTGAGGGAGTTTTCCCACAAAGTCAGGAAACTTGGGTCTTGTGGGGATGCCTGACACACAGGTGCCTGGGAGGGGGGGTAAGGTCGACTGCAGAATGGGCCAGGCGTGAGTCTTTTTGGTTGAGAGAGCACCTTGTGGTTGCCCAGTCTAGACACCTCTGCGAAGAGGACAGTGCCGCGGGCAGTGTCGCTGGTGGCCTGGGACGGGTTGCACGGCTGGTCCCCCCTGGCAGCGACTGACTGCAGAAGACAAAGTCTTCTTGTGGGACTGGGACGTGGAGGTGCTCAGGTCCAGCTGCTCCTTGTTGAAGGTGACACGTTCCAAGGGCTCTCCGCGTCTGACTTGCCTTTCCTTGACCAGACAAGTCTGGCCCTGCTGGGTGGGTTGATGGCCGCAGGGTATACGACTAATTTTCTCTGCCTTGGGAGAGCCAGGCTGCCCGTGGGAGTGGTGACATGCACGTACTGGGGCCTTTAACTCTGTGCCCTGAAGTCCATGGAGAACTGCCAGTTTGTCCTCTAATGTCGGTCTGCCCGCTCTCATCACCGCCTGAGCCTCAGCATCCACGTTCTCCACAGTTGATCTTCTTGTGAATGATCCCTGGCTCCGGGCGGTGGCTGGTGACAGTTTACGTTTTGGCAGAGTGTCCTGATGTTTGCTTTTTATGCTCTGCAAGAAGAGCGTCAGCCTTGCCGCGAAGGAGCTTTCTGGAGGCATCTGTGTCTCCCCTGGTGGGCACTGTGGGCATCTGGTCCCAGCGGAGTGTACTGCTCCCTGGACCCGGGCAGGCCGGCTCACAGTCACAGCCTGACGTGGGCCCAGTGCTGCAGACCCCTCTTCGTGCTCTCCCGTAGGCCTGCTCTGGGGATGGCACGGGGACACCGGAGAAGCCACGTTGCCTCTGATGAACGGCATGTGAGGGGGACAGTGTCGAGGGTGGTTCAGCGACTGTACCTTCACCTTGGACTTCAGCTCACTCTCAGCCTCTGTGTTGTGATAGGGTTGTCCTGGGAGCAGGGAAACAGACTTTATACAGGGCAGGGGACTTTCCCTGGTCCCTGGAGCTTCTGACATCCCTGCATCCTCGATTAAGTCCTGAGATGCTGATTCCGGTGTGACTCTGGACTGTGGCTGAAGAGGTGGGAGCGCCGTGGCCTCACTAGCCTCTGTGGCCCTCAAAGACCGTGATGTGACGGTCACCTCCAGCATAGTCACCGTCCCGCAGGTTTCCTGTGAGGCCTGTCCCCCACTCTCCTCTCTCGGCTCATCCCTGCCCATTGCTGGACAGGGACCTAGCCCCGGGCTGCCCCTCTGGCCCTGCTCCATAGTCCCATTCTGGCAGCTTCCACCCGTGACGCTGAGTGTGGGGCGCTGAATCGGTGGCCTGCCCTCCTGTCCAATAGGACAGGATGAGGGGCACCTGTGGTCATCACCCAGTGGGTTCCCTCCCCACACCATTTCCGCACACATACGTGAGCGGGCGAGGAGAGGCCTCCCCGTGCTGGAAGCTGCCTCCTCAGTTTCCAAGGTCTCTCCTGGAAAGGCCTGAGGGGCTTTGCCCACAAGGTCAGGAAACTTGAGTCTCCCGGGGATGCCTGACACACAGGCGCCTGGGGCGGCTAAGGCCGACTGCAGAATGGGCCAGGCGTGAGTCTTTTTCAGCCGATAGACGGCTAGAGCCTGAACGACCTTCAGGAGTACCCGCCGCCTGTGCTGTGCCCGGAGCCTTCTGGTGCGTGCTTCCAGCATCTCTCGAGTGTTCAGCTCAAGGGAGGGAGTCCCGTGGCAGGTGTTCACACGGGGTTTCCATCCCTTAGAGAGTCCCCGACAGGTGGATGTAGGGACGCTGCACACTTCCTGAGGCCTTTCGACTGCAGAGGATCGAGCCCACTGACTTTCCGGTTCCTTCTGCAACGTGGGCCGTTCTGGGTGTGGAGTCTCAGTCGGGACGAGACATTGCGGCTTGTTCTGCAAAGAAGAGCAAGGTACTCGGCAGGCCCTAATCTGGTGTGGACACGGTGGTAAGGCTGGGAGGGGGGATTGGAGACAGGCTGGGATACGGACATGAGCCGGAACTGGTGCCTCCCATTGATGTAAGCACGGAATCGGGGGCTGAGACGGGAACTCCAGTTGGGACAGAGGCTGGGACTGGACAGACGGTGGGGAAATGTAGCCTGCATTTGACCAGTGTAACAATTTGAGATTACATGGAGTAAAAAAGATGGAGACTGTGGTGCTGGAGGGGCGCTCAGAGGTCCAGACAGTGGCCCCAAGGGATTCTCTATGTAGGGAAGGGTGACCCTTCATCACACAGAAAAGCTGGTTAGATGTGTGCTGTACGTGGCCCTCCAAGACTTTGGGATCTGAGAGCTGCCCAGGACCAGGCAGCTGTTCTGGTTTGCCTTCTGTGCTGCAGGAGAGTTGGGGGTGTGTGTACGCCTTGATCTCCCCAGAATGAGGCCACTGTGTGGGACCCACCCTGTGAGGGGTGGGGGGAGTGGCTGCAGGCTTTGGCAGCCGCCTGCTGCAAGGACAGGGCCGAAACGGGGACACCAAGGCCTGAGACGGCTGGGGCAGGAGAAGCTCCCCAAGGGGTGTGTGCGGACGGGCTCCGTGAGAGCGCCACTGGGTCCCAGTGAGGAAGAGTCAGAGTGGAGTCTTGGGGAGGGGTGCAGGGGAGGCTGTCAGAGACGGAGGGTGGGACACGGGGGTGGAGGTGGAGAAGCAAGGGGCTGGGGTGAAAGGCTGTCCAGGGGAAGGAGGAGGTCTGGCCGTTGAGAGGCACTCGGGGAGCGGGGAGCATGAGCAGAACATGTGGGTGCCTGTGGGCCTGGTGAAGCAGTGGAGGCCAGGCACGGAGGCGGCTTCAGCAGGGGGGTCTGGGAGGCTGAAGGGGACACGGCAGGAGGAACACCGCCTACAAGCTCCCTGCATGGCTGACGGGCTCCAGCCATCTGTGCTTTGCGTACCTCACCAGGGGTGTCCTGACGTGACCGATGATCTCCGCTCTTGTCCAGGATCCTGCTCAGGTGGCTGGAGAGGACAGGAGGCACAAGGTGCAGCCAGGAGCAGACGGGGCCAGGAGGGCCAAGGCGGCCAGGCAGGGGCGGGCATCTGGGGCCCATGGCCTCCACAGCCCCCACACTGACTTCATGGTGCTCCTGCTGTCCCACACCCCAGGTCTGTCCCCACCCCTGTCCCCACGGCTGCCCCCCGCAAGTTGGCTGCAGGCTGCGGCAGCCCTGGAGTCCCCTTACAGGCTCAGGGAGGAAGGACCCGAGAGGGAAGGGTGAGCTTCATTACCTCTTTAGATGTGACAGCAGGCTGCTTGCCACCTCCAGTCGTTGCAGGCGAACTCTGCAGCCTGGGGAGTGGGAGACATGATCGTGGTGGGGAAGGCAGGGACCTAGGGGTCAAACAGGAGCCTGAGTGCCATGTCCCTTTAGGGGAGACTGGGGAGCCCAGTGTCCGGGGCCCGCGCCTCAGTGTCCCAGGCTGCAGGTTCCCTGCCGGCGATGGCAAGGCTCGTGACGGGGAACGCTTTGTCATCTGCAAGGGCTACTACATCTGTTACCCTCTGCCGCCCTCACAGCCACCCTCCTAACCACCCTTTGCGGGGTCGGGGCAGGGCCACCTTAGAGGGCTCCGGAGGGAAGTTTAACACATCGGCCGCACGTGGTCCTAGGGTCCCCGCTCTCAATCCGGGCACTCTTGGGCCCCTCCAGCCCACCCCGTCCGCGCTCGGTGACACCCACTTCCGGCCCCTCTCAGCTCTGCTCCACCACAGATGCTGGGGAGCATCCCGGCTCGGGTCTCCTGCCCGGCAGCCTCCCCACGGGCTCCCGCTCCCAGGGGACAGGCCCTGCCGCTGGCATCCTCAGGGGTGTCGAGGGGCTGGGCCCTCAGGCGGGGGCGAGGGAGGCTGCCCCGGTGCGGGCAGGGTGGCGGGCAGGCACCCACCTCTCAGAGCTGCGCTTCTCTTCCTCCTCCTGTTCTTCTCCCTGGGCTCCAGGGGAGGCTGTGGGACCAAAACAGCTGAATCACAACGGGGTGGGGACACGTGCACTCGACTCACAAACGGGGCGCAGGCCTCAGAGTCCGTGACCAGGACTGTCTACATTTAACAGGCCTGGAGGTTTTCCTTCTTCTACTTTTTTAAACTAGATAAAAATATTTTAATTTTCCTTCCTTGAAGAATGTAAAGAAGGATTTTGTACTGGGGACCCGCCCTGGCTTTCTTGCGTCACTGCATTTCTCTGCTCAGGAAACACACTCGCGCTCAGACCCACAGGCCCCTTGAGCTCCGTCAGGCCGCACGCTGCCTCCCGAGGCCTGCGCCCCACTGCAGCCCCTGCTCAGAGGCGCTGCGGGCTCAGCACTGCCCTCGGGTCGGCCTGGACGAAGCCCCGTCCCAGACCCCTGCCCCAGACCCCTGCCCCGGGAAGGCAGCCGGTGGGTCTGTGCTCAGGGGCCTGTCCTCCCGCGGGCATCACTCTCAGGATCTCGGCCGCAGCCGCTGGCCCCCGGTTTGGGACTTTGGCCTGCAGCCCTCTGGCCCACCTGGCTCCTGTCTGGGATCTTGGGAGAGATCCTCCTGCCGGAACTCGGGCCCGGCCTGGCTTATGCCTAGAAGGAGGATCTTGGATTCTTTCCTGAGAAAAGACGTTCTCTTCTTTCCCATCCCAGGAGCCTCTACAGCTGACCCCCAAAAAGCAGAAGTAATCATGGGAAAGAGAGACTCCCGTTGTGTCCGGTCTGGGCCAAGGGCTCCTTACCTTCCTGATGTTTCTAGGCGGCGGTGAGGGTGCATCATAGGGGAAGAAGAGGAATTGCAGGAGCAGGAGCCCCAGTCCACACAGGATGCCCGCGGTGACGGCAGTCACCCAGGAGGTGGGGCTGGAGCTCAGCCAGGTAGCTGGACCGCTTCTCAGAGATGGGAGAGGACTCTCCATGTCTGATCCGCACTGCTGCCCTCGAGCAACTGGGCTCTGGGCATGTGCTTGGGCACAGCACAGCAGGCCCGCATCACAGAGGGTGGCCTGGTCACAAAGGGCCCCTGCGGGCGGGGGAGGGGACAGGGGAGGAGCAGGCGGGTCCGCAGCCCCCCCCCCACCATCTGGTCCCACAGGGCTCTGCCCACTCCTTTCCAAACCTATTCACCTTGTCAGAGAGACGGTTTTTCCATTCATCCAGACGTTATCAGGTTCCCGTGGTCCATTAGAGATCTTGACTAGAGGACCTCCAATTTCATAGACCTTGAAATTCTAACGTTGACCCTGGAATTTTAGCCATTTCTCCATGATTTGTACTGAGGATTTCCTCTGTCCACCTTCCCCACAGAATGTTTATGCCCGGTAAAAGCCAAGGCACAGAACTTAAATTTATTTTACACTTACTTAGATTTGTGAATTTTGAACAGTGCTTTGTCCCATTTTCAATCAGATGGACTGACACAAGAATTTAAATAATTATTCAAAATTCATAAATCGAAGTATGAAAGAATTGTAAGTAGTTACTCCTTGAAATGATATTTTTGTATGTCTGCAGCATTTAAAATGATGGCATTAATAAACCTTTAAATTGCATACTCTCAGGACTTGCTATATACACACACGCACACACAAAGTCGTCTTCTCACAAACCAATCAGGTATTTTCAGATCCGGGAATCCATAATTATCTATTAAAAATTTGTTTTTCATTCGCTGTCTTGATGAGTCTTATTCTGCCAGAAGATAGTCCTCACTTTCCGTGTAAGTTTGCAGCGTGTTGTCTTAGGCCAGCGGGACCGCCGTCACATCATGCCACAGGCCGGACAGATTACAAACAGCAGAAATGTACTTCTCACAGCTCCGGAGGCAGGGAAGGCCCAGGTCAAGGCTCCAGCATGGCCACTTCCAGTGACGGCCCTGTTCCAGGACCACAGCCAGAGGCTTCTCCCTGGGGTCCCAGCGGGAGGGCGTCGGGGGCCTCCTGGGGCCTCTGTTACAAGGCACCAGTGCCTGGACAAGGGCTGAGAACCACATGCCTGTGGCCCGCATCTTAACATCTCAAGGAGTTAGGATTTCAAGCTGTGACCCCTGGGAGGACACAAACGTTCAGACATGCACACGTGCTGCACCCAGAGGCCAGGAACGGGTGAGGGTGAGCTAAGGGTCCCAGGTGAGCACTGACCCTTAAGGTCTGCGGGGTGGAGGGTGAGACCAGGAGTCAGAGCCCTGGGGCTGAGTCAGCTAGAGCAGCCTCGTCAGAAATCCCCTAGGGGGCGTATTTTTTTCTGGGTGAGCCTTGCCTTCCGTTCCCCTCCCCTCCACACCACTGGAGCCCCAAGTCCAACCAACACCACAGAGAGGGGGAGCCTCGAGCCATCTGGGGATCCCTCATGATACCATCCTCCGTCCCCTCTGCGGCAGCAAGTCAGGGGTCCTTGAGGGATCCACGCGCTGAATGTGTCTCGATGCTCCATGTGGACTTGATGTGTATCCCCAGCTCGCTGGTCATAATGTTTTCCTACAGCCCTGGTGGGAATGGCACTCGAGTTTGTTTGGTTTTATTGTCACGAATGTGCACACTCTTAAGCACGTTCTGCACCTACTATTGCTTCTGTGGCCTCTATGTCATTTCCTCCTTTACGATGTTCTCATCTTGAATTTCACCTTTTATCAAGATTTGGACTTAGGTCCTTTTTGTATGCATATTTGACCTCGTTATTTTTTCCATGACTCTATTTTCAATATATTTTGTCTGATTTTTTTATGCCACTTAAATATCTTGCCCAGCTATCTTTCACTTGATTTATTTAACTTGTTCTATTAAAATTTATTTATATCACCCCATTCGATGCTTTGTTTTCCATACTTTATTCTTTTTTTCTGCACCTTTTGCATCTTTCATTTTATAGATCAAGTATTTTCCTGCTTGTTTGAATTTGGAAATTCTTTATATTGTAATGTTTTATATCGTTATCATGTGAATTTCCTCCTCAGTTTCTTATGTGTGTCAATTTTAGCATCATCTCAGCAAACCAAGCAGGTATTCTTACCTCCTCTCCCCTCCTCTGATTTTTCCTGTTCCATCATCATGGACTTTATTGCAAGGGGATATTTCCTGAAGATGTACTTCTGGGTTATTTCAAATATGCTACATTTTCATGTATTTTTTATTATACAATAAACATCACTAACATCAGTCCTGATCTCCACAAACCTAATTGCATATTCCCAGGTTTATTTTTTTCCTACTTTAATATTTCCTCTAAGAAAATTTTCAAACAGATTTCTGTGAGATAATACTTTTGAGGTCTCATTTTCTGATAACATGTTTTTCTGTGTCCTCATGTTTAAAAGGCCTTGGCTGAATGTAAAGGCTTAAGACTAGTTTCCTTTCAATTTTTTAAACATGTTATTGCCTTGTATTGTGATCTCCAATGTTGCTGTGGAAAAGCCAGATGTCAATCAAAATCAATTTTTCTTTAGAGGATGATCGGACGTTTCATCATATCATCAGGATGTTAAAAAATAGTATAAACCATTTTACTACTGTAAAGTTAACAAAATATCAGTACAATACGAAAGGAATTAAAACCTTCTTGAGACATTTAAGTATACAGGAAAATTAAGTATCACTCTCAGTGAAAAAACACAGAAAGAAAACAATGAACGAGGCAGTCCTAAGACCCCCGGATGGTTTATACTTGGGTCTTCCAAGTATATACGTTAATGCTGATAGCTGGTAGCCAACCTAGCAGCCTATCTGTCCAGAAGTAATCATTTGTCAAGGAGAATAAGAATAATTAGGTTTTCGTGGTGATGTGATGAGAGATGTGTTATATTTCTTTTTAATAATTCAAAACAAACGTAAGTAAAACTGGAAAGTAAGAAATAATGATCTTTTTATGTACTCAATTTGAGAAAAACTACCATATTTCTATGAATTTGAAATGATATCTACTGTAAGTTGCATCCCTTTTCAGAAGAGCATTTTAGAATTGATGGTATGTTATTTAAAAATGACATGATTCCAAACAATTAATGGAATGAAGATAATTATCTTCTTAATTCTTAGAACCTGGATGTTTTGGACGCTTAGGTGTATTCACACATGATTTGTTTTCATAAAAATTGAATCGTGCCACCTGCACCTGTGGTTTAAAAGCAAACTAGCAAACATGTAGATTCATTTGAGATTCCATGATCTAAATCAACCTATCAACAAGTATGGGACACTATGATAATTGCAAAAGAGAATATAAAGTACATAAGACTAAAAAACACTCAGCCAAGTACATCTGAAGATCTAACTGGCTTTATTAAGCGATTCAAGAATTGGGCAGCAGCCCATCTTGCAAGTGGAGGGGAGCTGTGAGGAGCTGTACAAAATGGGAAGTTTTTATAGGAAGGAGGATGGGATGTGAAGTTATTAACAAAAGAAAGGAGACGCGCGGACACGCTTTTGGTGGAAAGGAACGGCAGGATTTCGTCATGCAGATCGCCTCATTAGCGCTGGTCAGGACATTTCAGATCTTAACAGGTGAATCCGTGAAACAGGTGGAAACTGTCATTGTCTTGGTTTGCTGTTGTGAGGTGGGTGGCAAATGACTGCATCGGGGCTTTCTTGTTTTTAAACACCCCGCTGTGATCACACTCTCAGCCTCAGTTAAGAAGTGTGTTTCTAAAATATAAGGCACAGATACAGCAGGAGCAGGAACTGTGAGGAGCAGGAACCAGTGAGAGCCCTGGGGGCTGGGGCTGCGGGGACCGCGGGGCTGCGGGGCGTTGCCACAGAAACGCCCGAGCCCTGGCTGGAGCGGGGAGAGAGGGGCGGCGGGGTCTGCGGGGCGTCTGCTGGGCCCTAGCGCCGTCGCGCGCCCCAGGCAACTCCAGCTTGCACGGCGGGGGCGCTCGTAGCGTTGCCGTAGAAACGCCGGGACCCTGGCTGGAGCGGCGGTGCTCGGGGCGGAAGTTAGGGCTCGGGGCTGCGGGGCGGCTGCGGAGCCCTAGCGCCGTCGCGGCTTGGCCCTTCGGGCGCCCTCGCGCGATCCCGCCGCTTCCAACTTTAACAGGGGGCGCGCGTCGCGTTGCCTTAGAAACGCCCCAACCCCTACCTGGAGCCGGGGGCGGGGGGTCGCGCGGGGTGACCGTTAGGGCTCGCGACTGCGGAGTGCCTGCGGGGCCCTAGCGCATCCCGGGTTTTGCCTTCGGACGCCCTCGCGTGCTTCCGCCGACTCCAACTTAACAGCGGGGAGGGGGTGGGGGGCGCGTCGCGTTGCCACAGAAACGCCCGAGCCCTGGCTGGCGTGGCGGCGCACGGGGCGGCCGCTAGGGCTCGCGGCGGCGGCCGGCGCCGGAGCGTCCAGCGCCGTAGTGATGCCGCGGTTCTTGCTCACGAAGCCGGAGAGTGAGCTTCACCAACAGTCAAGGGAGGAGAGCGAGGCGCAGGCGTTTACCTGGAGATGCAGTGAGAGGACCGAGCTCCCGGCTCCCGCCAGGACGGGACGAGGGCGTCCGTGGTGGTGTGTTGTCTCGGGGGTTTTATAGGCAGTTGAGGATATTTGGGAACGTGAAAAAGAGTTTAGGGGTGTGGACTTGTTAGGTGGACCCTGAATATTAAAAATTAAGTGATCATAAAGTTCCTGCCTTGATTTCTCTTTCGAATACCGGCGTCTGGGTCTGGGAGCCCATCGAAAGGCTGCCTGCCCAGCCCCCAGGGCTCTCACTGGATGCCCCCCTCACCCGGTGCTCCGACTTCCCTCCATCTCCAAACCGGACTCCTCCCCAGCAGATGTGCCTGATGCCCTGATGGCAAATGCTATGTTGTGTGTATTTCACTGCAATTTTTTTAAAAGGCAGATTGCCCGCGGATACCATCCTCTCTCTGACTTCCGTCCCCAGGGTTGCCCTCCTGGTCCTCCTGTCAGAGCCTCATTTTGGGGGTAGATTCCCGAATGCCCATGGGGGCCTCGCTCTCTCTCCTGTTCTCCCCTGAGGCCCCCGGAGCCTGCCTGCTCTTCTGCAGCAACGTCAGCACAGCCCATCCCGTTACCCCCTCCGGGCACACTGTCCCAACAGGCAGCTCCACGGTGTGCGCCCCACTTCATCCGAGCCCCAGCCAGCGCACTGAGAGCCACCGCCCTGCTCTCGGAGCTGCTCCCTGGGCACCAGAAAAAGCTAAAATCCTGCCGGCAGCTCGTCCTGCTGCTCAGACCTATGTTCTTGCCGACTTCACGTCCAGGGCTCAGCCTGCCTTCCCGCTGCTCCACGGGACGCCCACGGCCTGACTCTGCGCGCAGGTCTGTCCTTCTCCCCCGTCGGCCCCGTCGGCCTCTGCTGCAGGGGGCGGTGAGCTCCTTTAGGGCTGTCGCCTGTTCCTGCTGGCCGGTCTCGCGTCACTAGGTAATATCTTCCTGCAGCCATTTCCTTTGCTCTCAAGTCCGCTTATTGGCTGTTAAGTCAGCCGCCTCTGGCCTCTCCGCTAATGTCTGCACGGCCTGCGCTTTTCCGTCCTTCCCGCCCGACCTGCCTGAGTCTTTGGACTTGTCGTCCTGCTCTGCCACCGAGCCCATCCAGGGGACCCATTGCTCTTACTGCGCTTTTAGTTCTAGGACTCCCATTTGGCTTTTTTCCATAACTTGTATTTCTTTGCCAAGATTTTCTGTTTTCATTTGTTTCAAGTGGGTCCACAGTCACATTTTTATCATAGTTGCTCTAACAGCCTTGTCAGATAATTCCAGTGTTGGATTCCTCCAGGCTTTGCCTTTTCTCATTTAAAGTCTTGACTCTCTTGGTTGTGGTCTGACAGGTGATGTCTTACCGTTTCCTGGTCATTTTGCCTGTCATGTTAGGAGACTCTGGTGCTATTTAAGTATTTTGTGTGGCAGGCAGTCTCCCTGTTGAGTTCAGCACCCGGGTCCTGGCCTACTTCTGGGAACTGTGGTTCCAGTGATGGTCTGATGGTCAGGCCTCTGTGGGGGCGCTGCTGCCTGCCTGGTGTGTGTGGCTGCGGGGGCTCCGTGGTCCCTGCGGGCGCGCCTCGGGGCAGGCGGGGTCTCCCAGGCAGAGGCCAAGCTCTGGGGCGATGGGGGCGGCGTCCCTGGCCCGCCTGCTTGGGAAGGGGAGCGCACCCTTTGGCAACTTATCGTTAGAGGGACCCTTGGGGCTTTGGGCTCCCCCGGTGCCGTCGAGGGACACCCATCAGATCCAGGACGGGAAGGAGCCCCTGGGCTGCCTCCTGTTGCCAGACCAGTGTCAGGAAACGCGCGGCCTGGTCGCGCGGGCCTCCCGAAGGGGGCTGCCACGGTGCTGCCCCTCCGACCCCAAGGCCCCTGGCCGGTCTGTCCTCTTCCCTCGGGTCGGATTCGCCTTTTGCTGCAGTTTGTGTTATTTTGGGGAGGATGAGTGTGCTGATCAGGGAGGAGCAGGGCAGGTGACCCTCCTGCTGGGGTGGAGGCCCACCTCCCCGGGGTCTTTTCAGGGAGCTTTCTGGGGCTCAAACTCAGCCTCTCTGGCTTTGCTTGTTCCCAGCCAGCAGTGGTGGCGGGAAGCGGCCTGCAAACAGGAAGCACAGGGGTCTCGCTGGGCAGACCTGAGGCCCAGTGGGTGACGGTGGCGGGGTGGCGGGACAGCGACTGCAGGCTGGAGAGGCGGTGTGCCAGTGGGCCTGGGCAGCACCGGTGTGTTTATCACAGGGCAGCTCCCTCCGGGCCATTCCTCCCACCATCTGCGCTTCCCAGGACAGACACAGGGCAGGGCTCGTCCCGGACGCCAGCAGCCGCCTTGGCCCTCATCCACCCCACTGCCCACCCGGCCAGCACGCGGGCCATGACAGTAGGGAGGGCAGCCTGGGCCCCCTCCGCGCACCCTGAGCCCTTACAGGAAGGCCCACTACTCCCTCCCATCCACCCTGTGTCCCTGGAGGGGGGACCCGGCTCTGTCCCTTTGGAGGGGCAGGTGTCAGGTTCAGAGTGGGGGTGAGGATCCAGGGGAGCCTGGGCCACATGCAGCTCTGCCTCCCACCCAACAGGACCAGGCTGCCGGCTGCCCGCCCAGGGGCTTGGGGAGTGGAGGGATCCGTCGTGTTCCCACCAAGGAGGGACGGGGAGTGGAAATGCTGGGAGCAGGTGGGGGCCGGGCGCGGGTGGGCCTGCCCTGTGCTGGGGTGCCAGGCTCTGTGGCCCTGTCCACCCGTGCACAGGCTGCACCCTCTCCCTGCCCTGGAGCTCCGACGCCCCCACCTCCAGGGAGGGCAGGAGGAGCTAAAATCCTCTGAGACATTTCTTTTTCATGGGACATAAGTGAAAAGTGACTGTCTGGGTGTGATGGCCTACCAGCAGTAAGGTCCCCACACTCCATGATGACAGAGCAATGGGGACGGAAGACTGTCCACCGCCCCACACCCAGGGGCGCCACGCTCAGGGCTGTGTCTGGAGCTCCGCACCACCTTCCCACTCTTGTCATCCCCCGCTGCGCCGCCCCCTCGGGCTCCATCCCACACCCATCGGCCAGGAAAGACGCAGGCGGAGTCTGCACAGGGTCACTTCTTTATTGCTGAAGGAGGAACCGCTCAGAGCAGGAGACCCCGGGCTGGGGCCTGGAGGTGCCTGGTCCCCAGGTGGAGCCCCGTCCTGCAGCCCCCTCGGCCTCAGTCCCTCCTGATTGTTCTGACGGGGAGGCAGGGGGTGACGTCGTCTCTCTGCAGAGGACCAAGGCTCCCGGGCCCTGTAGTGGACGGAGCTCCCCTGTGATTTCTGAGGAGCCTGTTGGACCCTCGCCAGCCCCTCCCTGGGCAGCCCGAGGGCAGCCCCTGACTCCCTCCTTGTCTGAGTGGTGTCACCCCCTGCCAGCCGTTCCTCAGCCTCTGCGTCCATCCACGCCCTGGCAGAAGGAGTGGTGGGGACATCAGCATGTGTGTGTGGCCAGGACACAGGGACAACACCCCCAGAGACCACTCGAGAGGGTGGGTACGGGGCCAGCCGCTCCTGCAGTCGCCTGGAGGGACCCAGGGACTGGACAGAGGAGAGTCTGGGGTCCCGAGGAGCCGCCCCCCCACCCCGCACCCGGGATGCGGGCAGGGCTGGTACATTATTCTGGAGATGAATGGGCAGGTGCTCACCTAGACGCGGCACTGCTCTGTGGGGGGAAAAGGGGAGGAAGAGTCACAAGGTGGCCACCGCTGCCCCTGGCCCAGGGTCGGGAGGGAGCCCCCAGGGGCTCTGCAGCCCTCCACCCGCCTCCTGGGAAAATTGGGACCGCAAATGAGGTGAGATGCTGCCTGTATCCCACAGCACCCGTTCTGGTAGCCGCTGCTTCTCCCCAGGCTGAGGAGGGGCCCCCGCGAGGAGGGGCCTCGGGGGCCAGAGCTCACCTCTGCCCTGGGTCAGGTCCAGGATGATGCGCATGTGCACAGGCAGGGTCTGGAAGGTTCTGTGGAACTTCTCCATGACCTTGTTGTCCACCTTCAGGGTCCTGGCTGTGGGCGCAATGGGTCCGTCCTTGGGCTGAGGGCTCGGGGACCCAAGGACCCTGCCCGGTGAGCCAGCACCGGAAGGACATGACAGAGTCCTGAGGCCGGCAGAGCTTGGCCTGGCCCAGCTTCCGGGGTGGTGTCGGGGCTCAGCGCCCCCTGGGGGTCCCTGCCCCTCCTCTCCTGACCAGCTGCAGGCTGGGGCCCCTGCTTGGCCCCTGGAGAGGTCTACGCAGAAAGGCAAACCCACCCCCACCCCTGTCCCCCCAGCTGCTCTATGAACCAGGGAGTGGGCCCCCGCCCCGGGCCCTGGGCACTCTGCAGCCCTGGGGGCACCTGAGAACGGACACGGAGCCAGTACATTAACTGCCATCAGAATATCACCCTTTAAAGGTGCTCTCTTATCTGAAATGATTTTGAAGTCATGGAAAGCCTCCAAGATGGTTGGGTCAGTGCTGACCAGTTCTCCTCACTGGCGAGTGTGGCCCCTCTGCGTGGAGGCAAACCCCCTTGTCCTCCACTTCGCTCCTGGCCTGTCCCCGGTCACCACATCAGAACACCCCTGGCGCCCGAGGCCGCGCCCTATGACCTTTGCTAAGGTGGCTCACAACAGCTGGCAAGGCAGGCCGTCCCCACCCTCCCACCACCCAGGGAAGCCCCCGGTGCTCCTTGTGACCAAGGGGCGCCCTGCCGCACACAGCCCTGCAGGGGGCTCAGCTACGCACCCAGGTACTGGCACACCGTGCCTTGCTCTGCCGTGGGCTCCGTGGCGTCCATGCAGAAGAACATGTAGTCCGTGTAATCTGTGTCCAGCACGGAAATCTTTCTTTCCCCCTCATCTGGGAAACGGGCCGAAACAGAGAGCTGGGCTTAGCTGAGGGCCCCTCCCAGCCTCCCCCACAGCCAGGCCACCTCTGCATAACATGTCACTTGCCTTTGGGGCTGCCTCCAGCAGCACTGGCTCATGGCCCCCCGGGGGGAGCCCGGGCAGCACTCCTGGGGAGACCAGCCCCACCCACACTTGGCCCCACCCTACACCCCCACATCCTGGACGTGGCAGAATTCATTCAGTTATTTGTCCACATGCTCGGGCCCTAAATCCCAGGTGACCCCACAGCAGTGCCCAGGCCCAGGGAGCAGGCGGGGTAACTGGGGACTGGAGCCCGCTGGAGCCTCAAAGAGCGTCAAAGAGCAGGACGGTTTGCAGGGGCAGGGTAGTGACGCCTCTGCTCTTCAAAGCTGGGGACGGGGACGTGTGCACATGCTGAAGCTGTGGGGCCGCAGCCTGGCTGCATTTGGACCAGGGTGATGGGGGGCAGTCAGGCAGCTCCCCGCAGGGCACGGCCTGGCTCGGGAGGCTCCCGCCAGCTTGTCAGGTAGACGGGATTCCTGCAGGCGAACTCCCAGGGAAGCAGCAGGGGGCGCGGGGTGGGGCTGGGTGGCCGCCTGGGCTGGTTCTGGGGTAGAGACTGGGCCCCCCACAGCCACCGCCTGTTAGAGGAAAGGGTGTGGCCAGAACGGAGGCAGGAGGGGCAGGTGGGCCCCGGAGGGAGGCGAGGGCTGGCACCTGGGGGACAGGCCCAGGGGACTGTCCCAGATGAGGCCAAAGGCAGGACGGAGACTGCCAGGCCCAGGGCAGTGCTGCTGAAGCCAGTCTGAGGGCAGGGCATGGGAGGTCTGGGGCCAGGACGCTCCCGCTGTTCCCAGGGGGCCTTCTCCCAGGTCTGGTTCGTGTGTGTTCTTGAGGACACTCCAGCCACCGGTCCCTGAGCAGGGACGTTGCCACGGGCCTGTCCAAGGAGCATGACCCTCCGCCAACCCACGCCTGCCTGGCAGCCTGGGCGTCCCGGTGGGCGATGCTGGCCCACTCTCTTCCTGTCCTGGGAGGGAGTGCGGGAGCCAGGCCGGAGGGGAGCCCGGGGGAGTGGGGACCCTGAGGCCTCACCAGCCACCGCACCATAGGGGTGGGAGTCAAGCAGGGGATAGCTCCCTGCTGGGGCCGCGAGGGGGAGGGGAGCTGGCCAGGCGGCCCGCAGGCATGGGGCGGGGCACTCACAGGCCACCGCGAACACAGCCGGGTCCTCGGTCCTCCGGGCCGTGATGCTCCTCCGCACACACAGGTGGTTCTCCCTGGAAAGCCAGAGTGCCGGGGTGGCTCATGGGCCCGGAGCGGGGCTCTGGGGAGTGTCCACAGGACCCGGGAACTCAGCCCAGCTGGCCTTGGCCGGCCAGGAGCAATGTCACAGGTGCTGGCCTGGATGTAGGCTGCTCTTGAGGCCCTGAGCACGTGACTCGGGCCAGCTGACAATAGGGCAGACAGACCCGCCAGGAAACCTGGCAGGCAAGCTGGCTGGTGGCTGAGGGCGTGTGGCAGCTCAAAACTGACCCTGCCTACGTGGCACCTGGTCACTGCGCTTCCAAGTATGTCATCACAGATGCCCTCAGGACTCCTTGGCCCTAGGCCCCCACTCCAGGGGCCACCAAGGGCCCCAGCCTGCAGCTGACCACCCGCCCCCACTCAGGCCTCTAGGCCTCTCCACACACTGGCCCCGGGGCTGTGCTGTGGGGTCACCCAGTGGGCCCAGAGCCCTGGGAGGGGCCTCTAAGAAGACTGGGAACCTCTGAGCCCCCTCTCCACACCTGGGGCACAGTGCCTGCCTACAGGGCCCCCTCGGGAGCCCTGCCCCGCCTGCCCTGGAGCCAGGCCCTCGTGGGGGGCCCTCGGCACACCCACTGTTGGCTCGTGATGATCTCCAGGTTGTCCTCGGGGGTGGGTCTCAGCTCCTGGATGTACATTCTCAGGGGGCTGCTGGCAGAGTCCAGGAGGGAGATGTCGCTGGCCGCCATGGCCATGGAGTGCCAGGTCCCGGCCACCTGGGGGGGAGGGGAGCCTTCAGCTGCACTTGGGGGCGGGAGGGGGTCCAGGCCCACAGAGGACGCTCCGCCTGCCCCATCCAGGCAGGCAGGGTCTCCTGTCACCCGGGTTTCTCAGATGGTGTATGGCGTGTGCTGTGCCAGAATCCAGGACACCCGTGCTGTGCCAGTCCTGGAGGTGTTCTCGTGGACTTGGTACAGGTGCCTCTGAACCCCAGCCTGTCCTAAGGCGGCTCCCATTCAGGGTGCAGCTGGGTAGGCAACTCCCAGGACTGAGAGAACCAGGGTATTTGGAGTTGAGGTGGCTGGAGCTGGACAAGTCCCTCCAACCTTTGGGGGGACAAAGGTGTCCCCCACATGAAGGCCTCACTTTGCCTTCCCTTTAGGTTCTGAGGTCCAGGCTTCCCTGCCCTCTCTCAGACCACCCTGACCCAGCCACACCACACCTTTGTTAGGTCCAGGCTCCCCATGGTCTGGGTGACGTCGGTGGCCCGCATGCCACACAGGAGAGCCATGCCCAGGACGAGCAGGAGGCACGTCATGGCTGCAGCTGCAGTTGCCCTTCTGAGCTCAGGAGAGTGAGGAGGCAGGTGGGGGCTCGGCCTTATAGAGGAGGAGGGCTGGCGGGGCCCGCGAGCCAGCGCCGCTGGGACCCCCACCACGTGGTTCCCCGAATTGCCTGAGGCTCATCTTCAGGAACAGGAGGACGTTATCTTCCAGGACAGCATGAGGCCCTCTTTCTGGGACAGTCGCTGACTTCCTTCTGAGTCAGAACAGGAAGGTCCTCTGTCTCCCTGGGGCCCGGACCCTTCCTGGTAGGGCCAGAGGGAAGGGGCTGGGGTGCAAGTTCCTGGTTGGTTGGCCACCAGAATCAGGAACACTTCCTGGGTTGGGCTCTGGACAATGACAGCTCAGAGCCAGCACAGAGGACAGCTGGGTCCTGGGGGGTGGGCCAGCCAGTGGCCAGAACACTTCCTGGGTTGGGCTCTGGACAGTGACAGCTCAGAGCCAGCACAGAGGACAGCTGTGTCCTGGGGAGTGGGCCAGCCAGTGGCCAGAGAGCTCCATGCACGAAGTGGACATTGTGCCCGCAGGTGGCCGTCTATCCTGCCCTAGGGCGCCACCACACTGCAGACCCGCCCCTCACACCCCTGTCCCCAGTGTGAGCACCCTTGGGCTGCACGTGGCCACATACTCTGTCGACTATGCTCCTCGAAGACCGTGAGGGCCCTGCTACCGTCTTGTTCCTGCGTGGTCCCCCAGCCCCCACACACTGTCAGCCTGGGGGTCAGGAGAGGTCCATGCAGACAAGCTGCCTGCAGCAGGGGGGCAGTGGCACCTTGCATGTCCAGGCCTCACAGGGTGGCCAGAGGGCTCAGGCAGGACCCCTCGGCCTCTGCCCCCTTCCCAGTGCCTCCTCTGAGGCCAGGTCCAGATGACCCAAAGCTTGGACAGCCCACCCCCCTCTGCATCTCGGCCAGTCGGGGTCCGGCTGTCCTACTTCCCTCTCTCTGGTATTGTTGGGGCCTCCTGGGTCTGCAGCCCCTCTTCTGAGCAGGGCCTGCTTCAGGAAGTGCTGCTGAAGCCAGTCTGAGAAGCTTGCCCAGCCCGGATGGGTGCTTGTGTCCTGCGCTCACCTGGCATCGGGCTGGTGTCGGCACTGTTACCATGGACGTTGTGGCAGTGAGGCCTTGGAGAGCTAGCAATGCTGCAGAAGGAGTGCCGCTCAGCACAGAGCTGGCGTGAGACCTGACAGCTGCACAGCCCGCTTCCCACCCGTGGGTCAGGGCTGGAGGCAGCACCGAGGCCCCCAGGACGTGCTTATGTGAGGTTCCCCCTGATTTCCAGCTTGCCGAAACTGTTTATCATGGAACTGAAGGGAGGCAGCCCGTGGCCCCTCTTCTCCTTGGGGAGCAGCATGTGCCCTGCCCAGTGCTTTATGTACCAGAGTCCTACAAGCTGGGGGTGGGGCACGGGCCTCCTCACGCATCAGCTGGGAGGGAGCTTGCCTGGCCCCCCTGCCCCCTCCTCTGCCTGGACACAGCACAGAAGACACAGAGGGGACTCTGGCCCAAGTCCGCCTGGGGCTGGGCAGGACAGGACTGAGACCCCCACCCAGTCCAGGAGCTGACGTGGGAACCAGGGGTGCCGCGGCCGTCCCTCCCAAAGGCTCTCACCTCGCGAGGCTGGGCAGGCGTGAGCTGGGGCTTCTCGGCTTGCGGCCTGAGCGCAGGCTGAGCGCGGCTGTCAGGGGGGCAGCGGCTCGGCCCGGGGTGCGGCTTCAGCTCCTTGTGTCCCAGCCGCCCATTTGTCCCCGCTCTGGCCGCCCTGAGACGGGTCCCACTCGCTGTCGCCCTCAGGAAGGCCCCCGTTTTGCAGTGCAGGGGATGAGTAACTCGTTTTGTTCGGATCCCCGGATGGACATTCTTGACCTTGTGTAATTAGCCGTCACTGCAGTCGGGTTTGATTCCTTCTGAGAAGCCTTATCTGGAGGAAGCATGTCACCCAGCAGCCCCTCTGGCTGAGAGCCAGCAGGGAAACGTGGCTCCTGGGGTCCCTCCCGGCCGGGAAAGGGCAGCTCCCGGGAACCTGGCAGCAGTCGGCCGTGACTCATGTCTGACAGGCCTCGTAGCACAAGGAAAGCGGGCTGGTAACGAGCAGCCTTTTTCCATTTCTATTTTCTAGAAATTCATTTTATTTCAAGGGAGAAGCAGAATAATTCCCCCTCCACCCAAGATGTCCAGCTCCTAATCCCCAAAACCGATGAGCATGTTAGGGTCATGGCCAAGAGAGGGTCATGGGAGGAGGTGCTGGGCCAGGCTGTCCACCCATCCCGGCCAGCCAGGCTCCTGTGTGCACAAGATGTGACGGGGGGGTGGGCATCCACGCGGGCCTCCGCTCAGAGCCCCTCCAGGTGAGAGCCACCCCTGAGCTGGCCGGGGCCCCCAGAGGCTGTACCCCGGGATGGGGCTCGGCGGCTTGGGGAGGAGGTGCCGGGCCGGGCTCTCTGCCCCTCCAGGCCAGCCAGGCTCCTCTGCGGGTCGGTGGCCCCATTCGGCTCCCTCCCCCCGACCCCGCCTTCTCAGTGGCCGCTTCCCAGGGGACCCAGCAGAGCCAAGAATGAGGACCAAGCCCAGGAGCAGGAGGGCCGACGGGTCTGCAGGAAGACGGCCTCCACGGGGCGGCCCCACGGCTCACTTCCCACCCTCTGCGTGTCCACACGCTGCTCGGGGCACCACGGCCGGCCCCTCTGACCCGGGCCCATGGGGGCTGGTTTTGTTTTAGGGCCAGTCCTGGGTCTCCAGCCCACAACCAGGTCAGGGTAGAGGCCAATGCAGTGGTCTGGCGTCAGGGAGGACAGAGCTGCCCCTGGACCATCTGCCATTTCCAGGCCTCCGGGTCACCCCCTCGGAAATGAGGTTTGCAGGACTCTGTTAAGATCCTGCTGATTCTGCCCCACCTCGTGCATGACCAACCTCCCAGGACACCGGGGCCATCCGGGTGCAGCGCCCCCACCCCACATCCACTGCCCAGCACAGGCCTGGCACCTGGACACCTCCAGGCAGGGCCAGTGTGGGGAGTGGATGGTGCTGGGCAGGTGCTGGGCTGGGCTCCCCACAGAGGAAGCGTCTCCCTCAGGGCCTCTGCTGCCCCCTCCCCAGGAAGATGAACCCCAAGGAGAGGCTGCATAGAGGCCCAGGAAGTGGGCGTGGGGACCCCCAGCTTGGACCTGTTTCTCCAGAGGCCTGGGGCTCGATATGCCCAGGATGGTCCCCTGTCAGACCTCAGCACCCCCACCCTGAGTCTTAGCCTGCAGCCACAAGGGACCCTGGGCCCAGGCCCCCGCCAGCCTGCAGCCTCGCCCTGCACAGCCCCCTGGGGGCAGCCATGCCATGACATGGCCCACTGAGGGGTAGATCAGAGTGAGGCAGACAAACGGGGCAGGGCCCTGGAGTCCCGAGGCTCAGGCAGCCACCAGGACCCCCGCAGGTGCCTGGCTGGAGGGTCTGGCCTCTTTGCAGGGTCAGCACTGTCTCTACAGAACATGTGAAGCCGAGGCTGGTGAGGCCTGGGACGGCCTGGCCCCCAGCCCCAGGGGGGCGCTGGTGCTGCTGCTGGGACCCCCGCCCAGGGTTGCCTGCCCAAGCCCCAGCACTCTGCATTTGGGCTCTGCTGTGTCCAGGAGAACCCCGGAATGCTGGCTGCTCCCCACCAGCGACTGTGGGCCTTGACCTGCACAGGGGGAGCCCACACACCCACTGTCTCCAGGGAGGCTGGGCTGGGCTCCCCCTCCCACCATTTGCCACACTCACACGGAGAGCCAGGGCACCCCTGAGTTCCCCCCTCTTCCCTGCCCCGGCTTGCCCAGTGGCTCCCCATTCCCAGCCCACCTGAGGGCCCCACAGACACACAGAGGCAGCAGGGATGCTGAAGCTCTTTATGAGGAGCCAGGAGAGGGGGTGGAGGGCGAGAGGGGTGCACGGGCCCAGGCTCCTTCCACGTCCTGCAGGACAGAGGGTCCCCATGGGGCTTCCAGGGCTGCTGGGGGGCCATGGTGCCCCGTCCTGGGGAGGAGGGGTCAGTGAGGCTGCAGTTGGAGGGCAGGGGGCCGCAGTGGGGGTGCAGGTGTGCACTCTGGGAACTTCTAAGCAGACAGAAGGGGACCTCTGCGCTGCCCACAGGCTCCAAGCCCACTTGCAGAGGTGCGGCAGGCGGCTCCAGGCCAGTGGACGGCTCTATGAGCACCTGGGCAGGTGACCGTGGATGAGCTGCTGAAACTCAAACTCCAGTTTCCAGAAGGATCCGCAGGGGGACAGACCCCAGAGATCTGAAGCATCCGCCCGTGGCCGCTGTGTTCCTGACTCTGAAGCAACTCACTGGGTAAAGAGTCACCACGACTGTTCTGGGTGACGGGGGGCTTCATGCCTGCCGGCAAGCACTCTGGAAGCCGGGTGGAGACGCTCCCCACTCACACTGAGCCCACAGATCGCTCATCCAAAGTGGGCTTCCTGACTTCGTGGGGACTTACACTCCTAGACCTAAGCTAAGGAGACACTGTGTGCCAGTGACTCCAGGAGCAGAAACCCCACCTGCCTGGTGGGGCCTCCTGCCCGGGTGGGGTGAGGGCGGGGGACCGTACGGCCTTCCGAAGCCCCACTGATCCCGAGACTTACTTCGTCCTGTGCCTCTACAGCTGTTCACTTACCCTAACCTCTTCAAGGAGGGCAGGTTTCTGCAGAAAAGGAAACACACGGGATTCAGTAAACCCCAAGGTTCCAGTTGGGGCCCCAGGCCCTGTTCATTGACTGTTTCACACGATCCCAGAAGCACAGTGACAAAGTCAGATGTGGTTGTTCTCGCAAGATGCCACTCTGCTGGCTGTGCCAGTGTGGGGGCGCGGGGCAGAACCAGGCAAGGCCCTCCTACCACTTTGGTGGGGGATGAAGATCTCTAAGGCCAATCCCCCAGCTCTTGCGATCTCCTTAAAATCCTGCAAGGCCTCCTGGTTGTTCTCTGGGTCTCTTCCTGTGGGTGGAGCCGAGAGACACAGGGTGAGAGGCAGAACCGAGGACTGCTGGCATCTCCAAGCCTGGGCAGGCGCTGGCGCCCGTGGGGTGTGGACCCGGAGGCCCCTCGGCTGGAGGGAGAGCCGGGCAGCTGTGAGCATCTGGCGCGCAGCCTGTGCAGCATGGCCGGGGGCCGAGCCCCTGGCTTCTCTCTGGGCAGGACAGGCCGCAGACCCCTCCCGGCTGCACAGGCAGATCCCCTCCCAGGACCTGGGCCCCCGCTGGGGGCTGTTCTCGCAGGAGACCCTCTCGGGGGCCTGTCTTCAGGCTGGGGTGGCACTGAGGACGCCCCCTTGAGCCACCTCCCCCAAACGAAGCCCCAGAAGCTGGAATGCCCCTCCTAGGTGGGCTCCTCAGTGCACCCCCAAAGGCACGGTGCTATGGATGACATTGCAAGGATCCACTCCCACAAGCCACATGGGTGGCCCTATGACACTTGAGACATGACACATGTTCCCTGTGCCACAGTGTCCTCTGCTCTTCCTGTGCCCCAACAGCTGAGACCTAGACTGGGAATCACCGGGTGGTGGTGCGGAGCTTTCTTCAGGAATCCCAGTGAGAAGGAAACTGCCGGGGGGTTCCCCGGGGAGGGTGAGGGAGGGTGGGGCTGGGCAGACGGTCGCAGGCGCTGGGGCCAGAGCCTCACCCACGAGCTTGGCCATCCGGACCTGCTTGCCGTGGAGCTCGCCCTCACAGTAGAGAATGTAGTGGCCCTCCACGCGCGACGGCCTGATGTACACCACACGCTTGCCCCCGTCTGCGGAGGAGCAGCAGCACCATCCTGAAGCAGGACCCTCCAGAAGGATCGGAGCCCGTCCGGCACCCCAGCAGCACAGCTGACCTGCCCCCCCTCCCTTCTGGGCTGAACCCCCCGCTGCAGGCCCCACACCAGGAGGGCCCCACATCCACAACCTGCGGGTCTCAGAGCGGCTTCAGGTTGTGGGGTGCGAGGAGGTGGAGCATGGGGTGCTCAGCTCCTAACCCCAGATGCCACTGCTCCCCGCCCCCATGTGGGCACAGCCCTCCCACGGGAGCCCCCCAGGCAGGCCAGCCCCTTCTGGGAACGAAGCCATCACACTTGGCATCAGCTGTGCATATCCTGAAGGCACACTGACCAATACGAGGTGGCATTTAGTGGGGTGAGAAAGGAGGGGAGCTTCACAGGTTAAAAGGCCACCCCAGAGCTGCACCAGCTGCCCCCCACACCCGCCGTCCCAGAGTGTGCACGGCGCCACCTGCTGAGGCTCCCCGGGACTCACAGGCCAAGTATTTGCCAGATTCGCTGGTTTTCTCCAGGAACTGTTTTAGCTGCTGGCACTGACCATCTATCCTGGAATACAGAGGCCACTGGACACTGCCTGGGTGCCCACATTGGCAGCATGCCAAGCCTGGCAACAGCGCCCCACCTGGAGCAGCTATAGGGCACGGTGCCCCCAGGGACGCCCCTGCCCCTGGGGCCCCTCCCTGCAGCCCCCTCCATGGGGTGTCCCCTCAAAGCCGCCCAGTGCCGAGTATATTAGGAGGGCCCAGAAGGACACAGGGCAGTCTGCCACCCCACCAGACGCTGGCTCTCCTAGTGTGGGGAGGGGAGGCCACAGGAGATTGCAGGTCGCCTGGTGGGCAGACACTCACAGCATGGTGATTGTGGCTTCCAGGTTACCCCCCTCCAGGACCGTAAGGGTCATGGGGGTCACCGAGTCTGGCTTCTTCCAAGGAATGTCCTGGTCTGAAGTCATGGCCTTCATATACCATTTCCCTGACACCTGGGGAGAGTTCCCTCCTGTCAGGGCTTAAGCCAAACCCCCAGGCCTCGCCCTCCCAGCAAATGCTCTGCACCCTCACCAGAGCTGCCCAGATGCCAGCTCCCCGCCCCAGCAGGTCCCTCTGCACCTGGGACCCTCTAACACAGACCCTTTGCTCTGTCTGACCGTTCCCTCAGAAGCAGGGCCTACAACCAGTGTCTCTGCCTCTCCCCGTGCCCCTGCAACCCTCCTGCCCCATCTGAGTCTCACATCCGAAGTTTTCTCCCCCAAGGCCAGGGGCTCCTGGGCCTGTAGGGCAGCAATGAGGCTGAGGCTGACGGTCAGGAACAGGGTCCTCATCTCCAGGGCTCTGTGCTCACAGCTACCAATAGGCGTCAGTTGCTGGGGCTCAGAGAGGCTGCGCTGGCCCCTGACACAACGGCCCTTTATATCCCCCAGCCAGGGTCCTCTGGGGAATTTGGCACAGACGATCGACCTATCCCTTCCCAGCCATAGACCGGGGCCAGTTCTGCAGTGGAGCAGATAAAATGCCATTATCCTGAGCAGAGAGGACCAACGCCCACTAGCCCCCAGCGACCGCCAGGGCAGTGCCACTGCCCAGGAGGAAGGATTTGCAGGAATGGTCCTGGAGGGAAGCCACAGAGGGGCCGCACAAAGTGCCAGCGGACTCCGTGCCCGCCTGTCCCCAGCAGCTGGTCTTGCATGCTTGCGGGCAGCCAGGGGTACAGGCTGCATCAGAGCACCATGGGCTGAGGTCTCTGTGTGCCCCCCGCATCCCAGGGCAGTTTTTCAACCTCCAGCCCAGCATCAAAAAGAGGGACCTACTGGTACCTCTCAGCCCCAAACAGAGCCTGATAGCACAGGCGTGAACAGGGACAGCCAAGGCAGATGAAGGGGTGTGGGTGTATGTGTGCACGTGCACACACTCACGTGTGCACATCACACGCCCACGGGATGAAAGGGAAGCACAGCCTGCCTGGAGGTGAGGCCTCAGTCCAGGAGGATGAGGGCTTGGATGCAGCCTCCAAGGCTGATCGGGGACTAGCCCTCCCCCGAGGTGGCAGCCATCTGTGATCCCCTCCATAGGGCAGCAAAAGGGATGCCCAGGCAGGGGAGGGAGGTAGAGGCCACGTCAGGGCCTCTGGACAGACAGTGGTGGCACAGTGACAGAGAGAGGAGAGCGTGTGTTGATCCAGCGTCCCCACCTGAACACAAGCTAGTTCACGGTGTTCCAAGTCAGCCACAAAATGTCAAGTGGAAAAAATCAGATTAAAAATGAATAATCGGTACAGGAACTCCTTCCAGATAATGAACAGTGTGACAAGCACTGCACGAGCCCAGCACAATGAGGAAGGTGCCTGAGATGAGGAGGGTGAAGCCGTGAGGCTGGCTCCAGCCACAGAGAGCACGACACAGCGCACTGCGCGTGTTGCCGGGGGGGCCACAATGAGGAACACTCAGCGGGGCCCCAAAGACCCAACCCCCAGAACCCAGCCCTGCGGGAAGGAGACCCACCAGGTCAGAGGAGCAGAGGGGCCTGAAAGAGCAGCCGACGTACTGGGACAGGCTGCACATCTCCAGGCCACACGCAGAGATCAAATGGTGCAGAGGGCAGTAACCCAGAGTGAGCAGCCCTGGAAAGTGCACGTGCACACAGACACACACGCACACACGCACTCACACACATATACACAGATATGCATATATATATACATACACACACACATACACACATGCACAAACATGCACACACAAAGAGAAGTTAGTAGCCAGAATAGGAAGTGGGTTCCAATTTAGATAACGGGAGTTACAAAGACAAGTGCAGAAAAAGAGAGGAGCTTGGGATTCTCCTGAAGACGTGAGATCCCAGATCATACACACCAGTGATGAGCAAAATAGAGAAACCCTCCCCAGAATGACACAGAGAGCTGCAGGTCATCCGGGATCAGGGGGCAGTGAAATTACCAGGGAGCAAGCACACCCCCGGGGGAGGGGGCGGTGAACTGCGGCTGGGCAGGCTCCCTGCAGTGCTCGTTGCTGGAGACGATGGGGAACGTCACCTGGCCTCAGCTTTGCGTTGGGCCCAGCGGCTCTCATGGAACAGGAAGGTGGAATGGAGACATGGGAGACGCAAGGGAGCGAGGGCTGAGCGCTCCCGACTCCCACCACAGGCGCTTCTCAAGGGTGAACCTGGAGGGGCAGTCCAGGCACCAGCACCAGGACTAGGAAGGTAAATCAGCAAAGTCGATCAACTACCAGGCAACACCTTACACACTAGTATAGCAGAGCCCCCCCCTTGTTTCGGCTACACAGCAATGAAATCAGAATCCATGAAGAACAGAGTGGTATTATATAAAGACACATCCAAACAAAAAATGTACCTGAACAACTCATGGGTTGGAGAGGAAATCATATGAAAAATACAGAATATTGAGAGCTGAAAAGCTATAAACAGTGATCTATCAAACGTAAAGGCAATACACACTACAGTCTGGATGTGTGTGGCCCCAGATCATCTGCTGGCATCCTGACCCTTGGCTGTGATGTGCAGGAGGCGGGGCCTCTGTGGTGTCGAGGTCACGAGGAGCCTCCAAGAACAGGATTGGCGCTGTTATAAGGGGACCCCCGAGTGCACCCTCGCCCCTGCTGCCACAGAAGGACGCAGCAAGGAGACAGTCTCCGAACCAGGACCCAGGCCCTCACCAGAAACCAAATTTGCCATCACCAGCATCTTGGACCTCCAGCCTGCATCCGTGCCGAGAGTCAGGTGCCCGTGCATCCCAACCATCAGCAATAAAAAATGAGCTCTGACCGCCTGTGCTAGAGCGGATTCTGAGCTATCTTTCTATCCTCCTTATAAAAAATAGTGGAGCGTCAGTTTCATAGGAAATGATAATCCTGAGTAACAGCTAAAGTCATGGGAAAAAGAGGTGTTTTTAGAGGTATGCCACGTATCAACTAATCAAATTTTATGGTTTGGGGTGTTAATGATACTTGATCAGCTTTTTAATGTGTGAGGGGGTTTTCTCACTCCAAACAATATTTATTTTAGGTCTAATGTGACTCATCATTGTGTTCTTTGCCCTGCACCCCATCTGCATCAGGGTGTCCCCGTTGAGCCTCCTTGCCTCCTGGGTGACCCCCGAGTGTTCCATCAGTGGACTCCCAGCCCGCCCTGCCTGAGTCTAGATATGTCCTTCCACCTCCCTGCCCTGTGACCCCCCAGCACAGTTGCCCCCTCCTGGGGAAGAAGGGCCTCACCGCCCGGCCTGCAGGGGCCACATCACAGCCGACAGGGTGTCTCTGTAGCTTCCTCCCTCAGGCGGGTTGGGTCCAGGCCTCCCTACCAGGGCTCACTCGCTCTTCCTGAGCTGGACGTACAGACCCCTTGAACTTAACCTGAGCCCCAGGGTGCAACGGGATAGCCAGAAGGCCTGTGTTTGCTCCCAGGAAAGGTCATGCTGTGTTTGTGTTCCTGCTCTGTCTTCCTGAGCAAGGCCCCGGCTGACCTGCACACTGGACTCCTTTGTACCATACCAGTCTGCTCATGATACAGTGAATGTCACACAAAGGTACGTGCCTGGGGGCCATCTAGACCGTGTCCTCCGGTCTGGGCTGCCAGGTTGATGGCAGTGGCTGTGGCCTCCTGGGGAGGCTTGGCCAACCTTCCTCACCTTGACCCCAGGGTGGGGAGCTCCTCACAGGCTCCCCACGCCCTCATCCCAGAAGGTGGAGGCCAGGGAACAGGGCTACTGGAGACAGACCTCTCCCAGGCAGTGGCGTCTGGGAGACCTGGTAAGGTCAGCACAGGGATCCTGGCAGGATGGCCCGGCCAGCATGGGCCCCAGCAGCCAGGAGGGGTGGGCGGGTGCACCAGGAGCATGCAAAGCTCTTAGCCACACTTCTCCCTGGGCACTGGACACCTTCCTCTGGGTGCAGCTGGGCCGGCCAGCCCAGACCAACCCCAGCTGTCCTACAAGATGATGACCTGTGCACTGTCCTGATGGCCTCAGGGTCCAGGACAAAGAGGGGCAGGAGGGAGGGAGGCGTCACGAGCCGTGAGGAGGGAGCCATGTGAAAATCCCTGTGGGCCTCCTGGCAGCTCCGGCCCAGCCAGGGAGAACCAGGCCTCTGGACTGCTGCCTGGGGTTCTCGGCCCACTCCCAAGCAGGCCCCCAGCTCACACACAGCTGCGTAGGGGGAGACTGGACGTGTCCCAGGTGGGCCTGTGTGGGAGGCCCCCTCCTCTGCCCTTCCTCCTGAGCACCTGCCCTTCCCCATGTGACCCGGGAAGGTGACCCTCTGGGGCCCTGGTGACACTAAGGAACTGAATTGTTTGTGATTCATGTGGGTAAAATTGTGATATTTCCAGAATCTCTCTCCTGGCTTATCAAATGGCATTCCTCAGGGGTGGAGAGCAGTTCAGCTCCATATCAGCGGGTAATTACCCGGCAACCGAGGGCTGATCTGAACCTGAAAGGTCAGGGGGAGGGCTTGTTTGCTTCTGCCAGAGCAGGAGAGAGAGACGGCCCCAGACTGCAGTTTGTAAGCAATAAGGGTTTTAAGCTGTATTTCTCCCTTTGACTGATTTCGGTTTTAGAGGTTTTTTGCTCTGGGATTTCCTCTCCCTGAAGTTACATTCAGAAAGGCCTTTGTGGTGAAAGTTTTCAAGGTGCAGATAAATTCGTAAGAATAAAACTATTGGTGCTGTCTTACGTATAATTGTGAAATTTTAAAAATGTCCTAAATGCCCGAAATTGGGACAAATAAATAATGAAATAGCTGTAGGGTTGAGGTTTAATGGCATTATTTGGAGATTTCCGCCATCATTTATCAATTTTGAAAAAAAACATTGTTTTCAATATCCAAGAGGTAGGTACAGTTAGAGCCCACAGCCTCACCACACGGTGATCTGCTCCAACTGGCCAACAGAAGCAGGCGGAGGGCGACGTGCTGTTCCCATGCCGTCCCCTCCCGCGGAGGGGTGAGGGGCTCAGCCTGCGCTGGGCAGCCGCCCACCTCCCCATGAGCCCTCCGTGAGGCTGAGGCTGCACCTTCCAGAGGCGCGGGCTCTGAGAACGACAGCCCCCCACCTCCCCACCTGCCGCACAGCCCGGGCCCAGGTCTGAGCCACTGGGCCCTTTCAAAGGCCCCCTCCTGGCCCTTCCCCTTTCTGCCTTTGCGAGGCCTTACTTGTAATTGCCCGTGGGTGACCCCTCACCGGCCCCCCCACCCCCCGCCCCACATATACCAGATACTTATACAAAGGCTGCCCTCTGGACAGAGGGTGCTGAACCAGAGAGGATCTTTAACTCCTACTTTGGGATTTTCACCGTTTTCTGATTTTTGCATAATCAGGATCAAATAATGTGATTTGTATTAAACAGAAGGCAATATATTTGCATTGTAATGTTTACACTTTTAAGACAAAAAAATGTAAATTGCTATGCTTACAGTCTCAACCCTCCCACCCCACCCCACCCACCAACAAATCCCCAGGGATTCAGACCGGGATGACAGACCGGGTCCATCTGGGCTGCCCAGGCTTCTGTTTCTGCCCTTCGCATCTGCTCCTTTAGCTGCCCCCAGGGTGCCCCTCCGGGCAGATGGACGTTTCCTGGTGTCCTGGGGCTGCTGTGCAGTCCGGAGCTGTTACTGCAGGAGGCAGGGGCCAGATGAGGCTTTGGGTGCCACTGTTGGTGGCTGGCCCGGCATCCACGTGCCCCCCACCCAGACAGGCACCCTCCTGGACATTGACCGCCCTCCCAGCTCCATGGGGAGTCTGACTGAGCCAAGGGCCACCCCAGCCCTCTGGTGGCTCTGAGATGAGCCGGAGACGTGAGAACAGGAGCAGAGGCGGCTGAGAACCACGGCAGGAGCCTCCAGGTCCCCCACGTGATCACGGAAGCCTGGACGGCGGTCCGGAGGGTGGCGCGGCAGGAGGGGAGGCGTGGTGGTGACGGGCGTGGGCGTCAAGGGCGGCAGCTCTGGGCAGCGCGGGGTCAGGAGCGGCGAGATGAGTGGCTCCTCGCAGGCCACAGCCCCAGGGTGCACCGCGGCCGGGTCCCAGCTGCAAGGGCCGAGCCTCTGCCGAAGCACAGGATGCGTCCCTGAAACGGACCCGGTCAGGCAGGAGAAGGTTGACGGGGAGCTGGGAGCGGAGCCCGATGCGCTGTCACGAAGCATAGGCGGAGGGGCGACCTCAGAGGCGGCTTCTTGCAGGAGCCCCCCACTGCCCCCGCTGGAGCTGCCGGGAGGGCCCCTCCCCGTTGCCAAGGACTGAGGGTTTGGGCCAGGCCCTGCTCTTTTTATACCAATCAGAGGGTGCTGAGTTTTTGCCTTCTTTGCATAATCCGCGGGCCAATCAGATCGTGCTGGGTTTTCAGCTTATTTGCGTGGAGAGCCAAGGGAAGCAGCAGCCAGTGCCTGGAGCAGAGCGGCGCGCGCTCCGCCGGGCACCCCCGCTCCTGCTGCAGGCCGCAGGCGCTCCTTCCCCTCCGTCGGGCTCTGCTGGGTCTTCAGAGCCGCAGCAGCTCACCTTGAGCCCCGCAACTACGCAGCGCTTTGTGCCTGCGGGAAACCGAGCCCCGTGTGCACGCAGGTTTTTGCGGGCCCAGCAGCGGGCCGGGAGCCCCCAGCACCGGCCGCCAGGCAGCAGGGCCAGGCAGAACCTGCGACCTCCAAGGGCCAGCCCAACGCCCCCCACCTTCATCAGCTAAAGGCCAGAGCTGTCTCCTCACAGACCTCGGGGTCCGTCTGCTTTGTCTGCTTCGTCATAGGGAGGAGAGGGTGTTCACGGTCGGGTGCCTGGGCTGGGACTCCCACACACCCTGCCCTGCAGCTCCGCTCCGGCCCCATCCCTTGGGACCATGGTTACATTCTCCTGCTTTGCCTCAGCTGAGGGACAGACCACTTCCAGATCACCTCTGATTATTTTAACAAGTTGGCGGGTGTCCCTTACATCCCGTAATATTCATCCCTCCTAAATGTACAAGTAAATGTTAATAGTGCATTTGAAGGGCTGTGGCAACCTTCACCATATTCCTGTTCTAGAACATTCCTGACCCCTCAAAGGACCCCCCGTGCCCACCAATCCCACCCCAGGCCCTGGAGGCCAGGAATCCACTTTCCACCACTGCAGATCATCCCGTTCTGGGCGGGCCACGGAAGGGGACTCACAAGACAGTGGCCTTTGGGGCTGGCCCCCTTCACTCAGCATGAGACTTCCCAAGGTCCATCCTAATCTTTAATTCATCTGGGATTTCCCTTTCCAATAAGAAAAATACTGTTTCCAATAAATACAGAAATTAACCAGTCCCCATGTAAAATATGCAGACAGACACAAAAGAGACCTGTTGTTTGACTCCATTGACAGGAAACATCCAGAATGGAGGAAGGAGCCGAGAGAGAGAGAGAGAGAGAGAGAGAGAGAGAGAGAGAGAGAGAGAGAGAGAGAGGAGAGAGGGCAGATGGGGGCTGCTGGGGCTGGAGGAGGGGCGGTGGGGGGCGCGGGCCGGCAGGGCTGACTGTGGGGAGTGACGCGCTCTGACCTGGCCGCTGCTGACGGCCACACACACTGTACTGTGCAGAGTGCTAAAGAAGCTTTCAGATTAAACTATAAAACAAAATTTTATTATATTTACATTTTAAAGGATAAAATATAAAAAGCAATGAAAATGTAAATGGAAAAAAGAACCCTAGGTAAAAACGCAAACGGGAGACAGGGTCTGTGGGGAAGGGAAGTCGGGGTAGCAGGACAGGGGGGCCATGTGGCTGGGGAGAGAGTGCCAAGGGCGGCTCCAAAGTCGGCCTTCCTGGCAGGGGTGCAGTTTCCTGAGCGGCTCTGGGTCCCTTACAGAGGCAGGGGAAGGATGGGGGTAGGCTGTCCCTGCAGGGTTTATGGCCTTCAGACGCACTGGGCCTCCTGCAGACCCAAACTGGGGCCCAGCAATCCTGCAGTGTTGCATGGTCAAGACTGGGACCTGGGTCTCCTGCAGAGAAAGGAGCAGGAGAAGGGGCCAATCTCCCTGCAGGAGGTCACAGGACGACATAGAGGGGTGGGGAAAGCCCAGTGTGCAACTCAAACGGGCCGGGGCATGTTCAGGGACCTTGGACCTATTCCCAGTTTCCCATGGAGGATGACAGAACTGAAGCACAGGCACGGTCCCCTCTGACACACATGCGTCCAGGGCCTCTGCTAGGCTCCCACTCGGGTCCGAGGGGCTCGCTCAGCACGTGGGGCAGCAGCAGGACGGCCCCCAGGGTCCCCTCCTCCTGATCCTCACCCTGGGCCAGCCCCCTCCCTCCCCTGGAGGGCTGCTGACTTTGTCACTGGGTCTAAGGAACAGCAAATGGCCAAGTGAGGGCGTGTCACTTCCAAGACCGGTTAGAAGACGCGTGCGGCTTGTCTGGTTCCCTCTCTCCTGAGTTCTTTACATCTCTGTCTCTCAGAGGAGCTGGACCTGAAGCTCCAGGGGCCATGGGAGGGACCTCGGAAGCCACTTGTCCCCGGTTTGGCTCCCGTGTCTTGGCATCCAGGTCACTCCTGAGGCCTCACCCAACCCACTCCAGATGGGGACTTGTCCCTGGTCCCTGGACGAGGGGTCCCGGGCTCTGCCACGTCCTGCAGCACCCAGGTCCACAGGCTGCCCTCTGCTCAGGACGTGGAGCACAGTGGGTCATGGGCAGAGAACCCAGGCCCACAGCCTCTCACAAGCCTGTGGGGCCCTGGGATCACCCCCTCTGCACCCACTTCCAGGGGAGTCAGCTGCGGCCTTGCCTCCGGCAGGCCCCTCTGCACAAGGGGTCTCATCCCTGGTCAGGCGCCCAGAGTGGCAGGAACAGGGCCCCAGGACTGTGCTCCCCGGGCTTCCCTGGGGATGGCCCCAGCCATGCAGCCACCCGGGCACATGGGGCATCCCGCCTTCAGTGTGGCATGCCTCCCCCACCGTGGGGACCCTGGCATGCTGCTCGGAGTTGGGGGCCCCTGCCTGCCCCAGGCCCTGCTGCCACCAACCTCTTCTTCTTTCCCCTTGGCCCCTCCCCAGTATCCACTGCCCTTCTGACCCCCTGCTGGGTAGTCACTGTGTGTGTGTGTGTGTGTGTGTGTGCGCGCGCGCGCACGTGCGCACGTGTGCCTGTGCATGCATGCACAGGCACACCTGTGCCCACCTGGAGATGCCCAGAGGAAAGGGCTCCACGTGGGAACACGTGGCAGGGTCCCCCAGGACCCCAGGGGCTCTCACTCCCAGTGTAGATGCCATGGGAGAGCTGAGCCCTAACATAGGATCACATCCAGCACATGGGGATGCAGAAGGGGGACAAAAGCGGTTCCAGGTTCCACAGCTGAGCACGGCCTCAGTATGTGGCAAGTCAAGACTGTGGGGTGACATGAGAACATCAGGGAGAATCCAGGTGTGCCCAGAAGCACCTCAGGCTGCACGCCTGGGCTTCCTGGATGCCCCAAGCCCTGTCCATCAGTTGGCAGAGACCCAAATTCTAATAATCCAGCACAGAGCTCTGGGCTCGGCTTTTGGGACCTGGAGCAAATTAGACTCAGATGAATAGGAAACCCACAAGGCAGGTAAAGGTGCTGTGTTGGCAAAAACCCTCAGGGAGGTGTGCAAAGTGCAGACGGGCCTCTGGGGCCCCCAGCTTTCTACAGGCAGGAACGGGCTGGGACACATGCCTCCTTCAGAAGAGGCCAGTGCGAGCAACCAGCACAGGCAGAAGGGAGGCGGTCCCAGAGGGCATAGGTGAGAGGACAACAGACGGGGACCCTGTCACCAAAGCAGGGAACACCCCAGCCCCAGAGTAGGGAGACGCAAGCATGTGGTCTCAGCAGGTCTGCCACCACCCTGTGTCCTGGCCTTCCTCCTGACAGGGGGTTTTTGGCCCCCTTTTACCCTGTCCCTCCGGGACTGAGCACTTGAGGGTCTGCCAACTTCTCGCTTTGTCCGAAGGTGTGTGACCCATGGACCTTCATAGGACACGGTTCACAGGGGCTGGTACCCCAGCCTGGCACCCTGATCAGTGAGCCCTGGGGTCCTGAATCAAGGCGGGCTGGTGGCCTCTGCAAACGAGGCTGTGCACCTCCCGGCCTCCTGGCTCAGGGTTTGGCCCCGTGACTTGCTTTGGCTCAGAAGATGAGGCATAAAGTGCCATGTGCCCACACTCAGCCCTGTGAGGACTCGGGTTTCCTGCCAGACTGCTCTGCCTCGACAGTGCCATGAGACAAGCATGCCCGGGTCAGCCCGCGGGTCAGAGGGACAGAGGGGCACGTGGAGCCGAGCCTTCCCCTGAGCCAGCCCAGATCCACCCCCACACTGCACCCCCAAACCTCAAGAACAACCCCGACTGAGACCAACAGGGCTGCCCTGCTGAGCCCAGCCCCCATAGGCTGGCCCCACGCTGACCCCCAGGTGGCAAAGCGAAAGCCACTGGTCCTGGTTTACGACACAGAGATCTGTGGTTGTTACGTGGCAGTAGCCGACCAGTCCCTTCCCATGACTTCCTCCTCGGGTGGCCTCATCCACGCCTGTGACTTCCACTAGCAAATATATGTCAGCAACTCCACGGTGTCTGCCTCCCACCTAGACTCGGCTCAGAACCCCAGCTCCCTATGTGGCGTCTCCACCTGGAGGTCCTGGAGGAGCTGCGCCTCTCCCCGTGTTCCCTCTCCTGTGTCTGAACCCCACTTAGGATCCCTGGACCCATGCCCTTCTCTCCACATCTACCGCTCCGGGGTCATTTCCTCTTCCAGGGACATCTGCTGCCCAGGCCCACCCATCTTACTCGCTATCCTTCATTGCTCACTCACACGTCACCTCCTCCAGGAAGCTCTCCTGGACCCCTCTTCCCCCACCTGGAATGAGTCACCTGCTGTGGTTTCGTGCTTGTCCCTTCTAGGTGCATTTCTCAGAGTCTGCCTCGTGTGCATGGCGGGCTGCTTGGACATCTGCCTCTCCTGGGAAGGCACCAGTTCTGTCAGAGCTCCTTTTGCCTTATGCCCCCTGCCCTCTCTCAGGCAGCTGGCACAATGCCTGGCACATGGCAGGTGCTTATGAATGTTTGGTGATCAGCAAACAGCTCCCTGAGAAAGTACAGAATGTCAAGGACCACAGAGAGCAATGGCCTAGACTCACTGTGGGCAGGATGCAGGGCAAGGGCGCACTGGGCCAGCCTGAGGTTTATTCACAGCAGACAAGGGGTGGCAGCATCTTTCTGCCACGTAACCTGCAGGACACAGGCAGAAGGGACCTGGTTTGGCAACCCCTGCCAGCCATCCTGGACCCTCCTACCCCCATCTCTCGATGATAAAAGATACCTTTTGGGCTAAAGTCATGGCCCTGAGTTTCACACGAGCAATGGCCTGGGGTCACCAAACACTTCTCAACAAACAGTTGGATGTGAAGACATGCAATCTGGAACAACGCTCCTGGGGTCTAGTGGAACCACGATCTGGGTCCCAAAGGAGCGGGTGACTCACCCTCACGGCAGGATGGTGTGTGCACAGGAGGCTGTTGGGGGAAGGAGGTGTGGGGAGGGCTGGCACTGCTCAGGGAGCCTGTGTCTGCCCTTGAACATGGGTGCCACCCCTGCCCCACATATATGCTAGTCTGAGGGACTGCAGTGGGCAGGGCCACGCAGCCCCTGGTCCTCTAGCCACAGCTGCAGAGACCTGAACAGATGGGCCCGTGTGCACGGGTGCCACCCGCACAGGGCCCGTGAGCCAGGTGCTGACACAGGCCCGGAGGCGCCAGGGGAAGCATGTGGGTGTGCCTGGCTGCTGGCTGCAGATCCTGGGCCTCCACCTGGTCCTGTGCAGGGATGGGCAGGGCCAGGGCCTGTGGTCCAGACCGAACCATGCCTTACCATCCTTCGGGAGGATGGTGGCACTCCTGGTGAGCTCCAGAACCTCGCACGTGTCTACAAAGCTTTTCAAGCTCAGGACGCTGGACGTGCTCTGTCTGCCTGCGGCGGAGAGTCAGGGTCACCACCGCCAGGGTGCTCCCTGACCCCGGCCCCAGCAGCCTCCATGCTGCCTTCCAAGCCTATAGGACAGAGAAGCGCAGGTCAGCTGAGGGAAGGAGGGGAACGGGAAACGCTGCACCACTCCCTCCCTGCTCCAAGGCAGGTGGGGGTCCCAGGGAGGCTCTGGGGGTGAGGTCACCCCAGGGTCACTTGGGCAGTCCGCTCTGCTCACCAGTGGCCTCTGGTCAGCTCTGGAACCCTCCCAGACATGCTCATGAGACTGCGCCTCCCCAGGACCCTCCCCCTGCAACAGGGCAGCTCCTGCCCCCGCCTGGTGAGCTGGGAGCCTGAAGTGGGCTCGTGCCTCCTTCCCCACCCGCCACCTCCACACCACCTGCCCCCGGGGCCAGAAGCTCTTGGCTTTCCACATGCAACCCTGTCTACCTGCCTGCTCCCCTAATCCTGCCGTCAGCTGGGAGGCCTCTGCACCCCCTGTACAGTCCATCCCACTCACCCCTGCCCACCAGCCTGCATCCCATGAGCCATGTCTGACCCACGGACAGCCTATGCCCTGAGCCCCACTGTGACGCGGTCAGGGCACGGAGCCTCGGGAGGTGATTGGGACTGGCTGAGGCCAGGAGGGCAGGGTCCCCACAACAGGCTTGGTGTCCTAACATGGGGAGGAAGAGACCAGAGCGCCCCACACAGCCAGGAGGCGAACCGGTCGCCTGCGCACAACCAGGCTGGCCACAGCGGGCGAGGCCTCCCTCTTGCCAGCATGCCCACCCTGGAGCCCAGCCCCTCCGGCCCCTCTGGCCCTCACGGCCCCACCCCCATGCTCACCACCCAGGCTGCCGGACTCACCGAGGAGCAGCAGGGTCTTGAAGGCCTGGCCAGCCCGCCCCAGGCGCAGGTAGACCACGCCGTAGCTGTAGTCAGTGGACAGCACACAGAAGCCTTGGACGCCCTTCACTGGAAGGGAGGCAAGCAGAGGGCGCTCGCCATGCTGGGCCATGTCCCCGTGCCCTGCCTCCCCCTCCTGCACAGAGGGCCCCACCCTGCAGGCTGGGGGTGCACACCACGCTGCCTCCGGGCCCACGCCCACCAGCTGCCCTGTGTCTGGGGGGTCCGCCCACCACCACCCCTATTCTCCAGGGCACAGGGCTGCTGGGGTTCATGGGGTCAGGGCGCTGTGGGGTCAGGGCACCACATCCAGTGCTCAGGGGCCTTAAGCCCGCAGACGTGCCCACTGCAGGTTTCTCCCACCCCAGGCTGTCACACGCACACATATTCCTGAACACGGCTTTCTTCCTGTCTTTCCACAGGATCAGCGCATGGGCCTGGCAGCCCTGTGGCCTGGGGGAGTGAGGTGGCCGCGAGCTCGCAGCCAGGGAGCCCCTTCTTGCCTCTGTTCTGGAATTTTCCAGTTTGGACCAGGGCCCACCCCTCAGTATAGGCAAAATGCTCCAAACACCCACTGCCTGCTAAGTGCCCTCATGGCTGGCTGCCCTCCTAAAATCAGCCCTTTGAATTTTAGGGGTAGGAAGTGAAGGAGCTCTGGACTTCCAAGCAGACACATGGGGCTGGCTGCCCCTGCTCAGCCCCCTCCCCATCCTGGGCTGTTTGCACCAG
The DNA here is from genome assembly GCF_030020395.1 of Manis pentadactyla. Classification (NCBI taxonomy): domain Eukaryota; kingdom Metazoa; phylum Chordata; class Mammalia; order Pholidota; family Manidae; genus Manis; species Manis pentadactyla. The sequence continues at coordinate 220,834,950 of NC_080021.1, forward strand.
GGGGTCTGAAAGGGGTGTGCCGGGACCCCAGCTGCAGCCCGCTCGCTGGCTGAAGGCCAGGACCACCTTCAGCTGACCGGCCTTGTGAGCCTGCGGTGCACACGCCCCCAGCTTCCTCTTGTCTCTGCCAGGCACGAGCCCCCGGGCATCAGAGGCTGTGGCCGGAATATACCAAAACCCTGGACACTGTGGAGAGGGCGCTCGCAGGGCGAACACAGAAGCGGGAGCTGCCCTCCCAGCTCCCCAGCCACCCGGGGCTGGGCCGCGTGGAGGTTCCTTCGCGCGGGGGCCTCCTGGGCCCCTTTCCTTCCTGCCCGCCTGTGCCCTGACCACTGATTCTTCCTGCCAGGAGCCCATTCCCCCGGGCACCACACACCCACACCCATCCCCCCCAGAGCCTCCTGCCAGCTGGCATCTCGCCGCTCCAGGGCACGCTCTGCTCCTTACCCCTCCTCCTGGCCCACCTGGCATCTCCCAGCGACCTTGGGCATGTGTGCCTGGGGCGCCCAGCCCTGCCCTCTCCCGGACCCGCAGTCCTTCAGGTGGGCAGCCCTGCTAGGTGGGCAGAAACCCATGCCAGAACCTCCCACGAGCCTCGGGGGGCTGCCCGCGGCCTCCGGACGGCCCTTGGAGGACGTTCAGGGAGCCGTCTGGCAGCAGCCGCACCCACACCAGCACCTGGCCTGGGACTGTGGGCTCAAGGCTCGCCGTGCTCCAGCTGAGGTTGTGGGAGTCCCTGGGGAGCAGCTCCCGTGGCTGGGACCCCACAGCCAGCCCCAGCGCCAGGACCAGCCCTGTTGGCAACCACCCTGGCCCCATCCCCACTCGCCTCCACCGGCGACCAGGATGCAGCCTTGAAATCTCCCTGCCTGCCAGCCCTGCCCTGGGCGTCGGCCAACCCAGAGCCTCGAGCCAGCGGGCCAGCAGGAAGGGAGGGGGGCTTTGGGCCCTACCCACCCTCAGCCCCTGCGCTCAGCCCCCAAGGTGCACAGCCACTCGGGGGGCACTGCCTGCCAGGGAGGCCCCTGAACACGGAAGTCATCATGTCCCCAAGGCCACTTTCTGGGCCTCAGGTCACCGTGTGTCCCCTGGAGCTGTCTTGCCGGGCAGTGAAAGCCCCGGGCCTCCCATCCTACCCCCAGGAGAGAGGCCCACACCGGGCAGTGTCCCTGGGAGCCACGTCTCAGGGAAATTTGCAAGGGCTGTCACCATGAGGATGGGCTCAGACGGTGCCCGCGCTGATGCCAGGCTACCTTCTTGGTTCCCTGAGCAGGTACTAATGGCCAGGATGGGGCCGCACGTGTGTGTGCATATGTACATGTGTGTGTGCGTGCATGTGTGCATGTACGTGCTAGTCCAACCTTGCAGAGCCAGCCCTGCGTGCCCCTCGCCTGACCGTGAGCCATGGGAAGCCCCCAGCCTGCTTCCAGCCAGCCCCTCAATGGCCCATGCTTCGGCCAGGACTTCGGGTAGGCCCTCCAAAACACAGGAGGGCTGACAGGCTCAGGCCCTCCGGGGTCCCTGGCCCCTGCCCCTGCCCCCGAGCCCCAGGCTGGCAAAGCCAAGCACTGCCTGAGCCCAGTGCCCTGTCCGAACTGCATTCAGACCACACTCTTGCTCCAACCCAGGAAGACTAGCCTCCCGCCGGCCCAGGAACCACGGTCACACTGCAGGAGGAGCAGCTGCCTGCAGCCCAGGCCCCACCTCGGAGCTGGACCCTGAGGGACTCTGCCGAGGGACCCCCGGTCCAGAGGTGGCTCCGTGCTCTGCGGTTCAGTCCTTGGCGCGCCCGCCCGCCCAATCTTCTCCCTCTGGTGTCTTCTCAGAGCCCTGGCCGGCTCTTCCCGAGCCTGCACGGGGCTGCCTGGCACACAGGCAAGGGGCCCCGGGCGGGCTTGTGGATTCAGTTTATTTGGCCCACAGCAGAAGCCCAGCACCCGGTACCCCAACATGCCCAAGGCTGGGAACAGGAGCCCCCGGGTGCAGGGACGGTCACACCTTGGGAGAAACCCCAGCAGGCCTGGCCCTCTGTCCATTGGCCCCACCCACTGCTGGCATGTGGAGCCTGTCAGTCACCGATGGACAGCACGCAAGGGCCTGTCCCAGCTCATCCTGGAGCAGCTGGGCTGGGATGGGCCCCCGCCCCCCATCCTGCCCCACTGGGGACAGATGCCATCCCCCCTGCACACTACAGGGCAAGGCCTGGGGTACCAGGTGGGCCGGCCAGGCAGAGTGCTGTCCCCTATCCTCAGGGCTGGTGCCAAACCTGACAAAATGAGGTCCCTCGCCTCTGGTGGAGAGTTCTGATGAAGCTCAGGATGCAGTCACCCCTCCCCTTCCACCAGCACTGGCCCTGCCTGCACGGGGCTGGGGCCACTGCAGGGGACCCGGGCCCAGGGCTGAGGGTGGCAGAGCCCAGCCCAATGACAGCCAGGCCGGGAAACCGGGCCGCGCCCACGCTGGTCCAGGTCAGGCCGCCAGGGCCATCTTCCTACTGGAATTTTCAAACACCCATCCACCAGAATTTTGTTTCAGCAGCCCCATGACCTTCAGGTCACATCTCTCCAGCCTGGAAAAGAAAGGCCTGGTGTCAGCTCAAGTCCAGACGCAAGAGGAGAGGAGGCAAGACTTCCTCTGCCCAGACTGGCCACTGGCAGCGTGGCGGCCAGAAACCCTGCTCTCCAGCGAAGGGTGGCATCTGGGACACTGCGTGGTGGGTCGGCCCCCGCCCCTCTCCCCCTGCCTGCCAGGGCCACAGAGGGGCCTCAGCAGGCGTAAGGGGAGCAGCGGTTTTGGACAGAGATTTGCCATCAAAGGGGCCATTGTTCCCTGCTGGCTGCGGGCGACATGAGCAAACCCTGCAGAAGCGGCAGTGGCCGGCCTCACCCGGGAGAGCTCAGGCCACAGTGCGGGCAGACAGAGCGGCAGGATTACTAGGAAAAGATTGTGGTTTCCCCAGGGAAAATTCCAAGTACAGTGAAAATGGGGCTGGGAGGTGCCTTCTGAGCAACTGTCACAGAACCCAGAATCCCCAGGGGAGAGGCTGACGTTCACGTCTACACACAGATAACAAGAAACCCTTCGTGCCAGGACACTCCTCGGTGCTGTGAGAAAAATGACAGACTAGGAAATATATTTGCAACTCACCTTTATCACAGACAAGTGACTAATATCCCTGATATCTGAGGGTTCTTATAGATCAGTAAAAACACACCCAAGAAGAAAATACACAAAAGATTTGAGCAGCGTGCTGGGAAGGAAACACAAAGGGGCCGTTAACATAAACCTAGATGCCCGTCGGCTCTTGTCATTGGAGAATGGGGCATAAAATCTAACACAAGGCCATTGTGCCTGTCAGATGGCAAAGGACAAAGAGGGAGTGGATGCCCAGTACAGGCAACGGTTTGCAGACCAGCCATGCACCTCTTGAAGCACTCTCAACAGAAGTACAGACATGCCTTGACCCCTAGGGATTTATCCTTCAGAGAGACCCCTCAGTGGGAAGGTGCCAGGGTCCGCTCCCCAAAGTATATTTTCAACCATAAACAATCGTTCACTGCCATCTGTCGTCCATCAGCAGAGCCCTGGAAGGAAGCCGGGTGGAGTATTGCATGGCTATGGACAAGAACCAGAGCAGAGCTCCTCAGAAGACGGGGCCCAGGGCCATCACAGGAGCCAACACTCCCACGCCTGGGGCCCTAGGGCTGTGAGGAGCACCTCGAAGAGAGATTTGCACACCCGTGTTCACAGCAGTGGGGTGCTCACAAAGCCAAAAGGTGGAGGCGGGGCACATGTCCATCACCACCAACGGATAAACAAAACACGGGCCTTGCACACCATGAGTACCACTCAGCCCTCAAAAGGAGGGACTCCCAATGGGCACTACTGCACATGTGGGCCTCAGGGACACTGCGCTCCGTGAGACAGGCCCGATGCAGGAGGACAGACCCTGTGGGACTCCACTCCCAGGAGGCCCCTGGAGGGTCAGGTCCACAGGGACGGAGGGTGGGTGGGGGGCTCGGGGCTGGGGAGGGCGGGGAGGAGTGTTCAGTGGGGACAGAGCCTTCATCTGGGAAGATGGGAAGTTCTGGATGGTGAGGATGAATGTGCCACCGTGCAAATGTGACTGATGCCCCCAGCTGCACACTTGGAAGTGGCTAAGATGGCAATGGCTATGTTCAGTTTATTTTACCACAATTTTTTTTAATTTAATAAAGGCAAAGAGAATAACATTTTACATGCTTTAAAAGCAAGCAGAGACTCTGTGGACCAATACAGACCAGTGTCCAGCACACACGAGCTGTGTGGGCCTGGACATCTCTGAGGGGCCCCCAGTGAGAATCTGGGCTGCCTACGTGGTGGACCAGCCGAGGCAGGGAGGACAGCCGGCACTGCGTGCCCTGGGGACTCTGGTCCTCCAACCCTGCAAATGTATTTCCTATTCACAGGTCAAAAGGTGAAAGTAAATTAATAATAAAAAGCAAGGTCCACTCTCCCCTCATATAAGCCCTGAGCTGCATGAGCTGTCAGCCGGGCACACTTGGCCTGGCCAACCCAGGGTCTGGCCAAGGTCCTCAGACAGATGTGCATTGACAGCAGCATTGAGAGAGGCCATCGACCAGTCACACCAACAGGCTGACACCAGAAGGAGTGTCTGAGACCCGCAGCAACCCTCCTGGTCCACACATGGCCTGTGGTTCCCCACGGGAGCCCAGGGGACCTCAGATGCCAAGTGTCTGTATTTGGGTGTTTTATCCCACCCACCTCATCGGGACGCCCCAGTCACGCAGCTTTGGGAGCTAACACCTGTGACATGTCTGACCCTGTGTGCCCCCAGCACGGCCAAGCCACCACCTTAACCCAGACCTCCTCTGTCCTTACCAACCCATGGCCAGGTGCAGCCCAGGTGGCAGGGCCCCCCTCCTGAAGGCAGTCTCCAGGGCAGGAGGGAGGGCCCCAGGGAGCAGGGGAAGGGCCTCCCCCTGGACTGCGTCTGCCTGAGCTGCTCAGGCCCGTGCTGTGAAGCCAGGCTGCCAGGACAATGCCCACTTTCACCTACCAGCAGGATGGGCTCAGCCTCCTCCATGCAAAGGGTGCACAATGCCACCACAGACCCCGGGCACCCCAGGTGACAAGGCTGCCCACCGGCTCTTCCAGCACCCCCACCAGCTGTGTGGGTCAGCTGACACGCGGCCTGACACTGCAGGGCCAGCTTGACAACAGGGACCACATCCCGTGGGCATTCACTTTCTGGGCCAGTGGCTGTTGGGCGCAGATGCATGACCCCCTCTAATGGCAGCTCGAGAACACGAAGAAGAGGCCCCTCCCCACTGACAGGAGCCTCCACCAAGCTGACCATGGGCCTGGAGGGCAGAGGCCAGTCCTACTCGGATGCCCTCCAGGCCTGGAGTCCAGGGATGCAGTCCAACGAGGAGGGCAGGGCAGGGGGCCGGGCATGCCTTGTGCAGGTTTTGTGTGGCCTCTGGGCCTGGCCATCTGGACTCAGCCTGTGGGGCCTGCGACCACAGCCTTGCCTGCCGAGGAAGACCCCCCTGGGACCCAGGCCACACCCACTCACCTGGGCCTGGGAGACCAAGGGTCACCATGACCCCCTCAATGTTGTTTGTGGCCTTCTCCACAGCAAAGTCCTTTTCACCGGAGGCCACGGCAAGAACATACCAGGACCCCAGCAGCTGAAGGGGGCAGGAGCAGGAGAGGGTCCTTCTCACCTGGGAGCCCAGGGGCCCCTCATGCGGGCCAGCCCGACCCCCACAGCCCATGCTGGTCTGGGGCAGGGGAGCCCAGAGTCTGTGTGGCCTCACAGGGGGTCCTGGCCCCTGAGACCAGTGTGCCCCAGGCATGTGCTGGCACCTACAGTGGGGCTGCACCTGCTTAGGGTCCAGCCTCCCCAGCCACACTGCCTGGAACCTGGGCACTGAGGCCAAGGCCAGAAGCATGGTCAGCAGCACATCCCTCATCCTCCCAGTGGCCTGCGCACCAGCACGCACACCTTGGGGCCCAGGGTATGTAGCCCCAGCAGCCCCGGGACACCCCTTTATATGGTTCTGCATGTGTTGCTGTGGGTGGCCGCTCACCAGGACACCACTCCTGCATGGTGGCAAAATCACCCAAGGCCTGGGCAGCACAACTGTTCAGTGGTGGCCCCCATGGCCTCGTGCCCTGCCCACACATGCTGGAGAGCGGGGAGCTCCGGGGAGCGTGCCCGGACCTTTCTAAGTCAACACTGCCCTGTGAGTCCCTGCTTCTCTAGCTTCCTGCCACCTGGAAGTTTCCAGAATATGCATCCCAACCCCTCCTCCCCTCCTCCCCTCTCCCAGGAGCCCGTGCTCCCCTCACTTAGTCTGGGGTGGGCAGAGATCTTGCTCCTGCACCCAGGCCGGCAACAGGCCAAGGTCAGAGACACACAGGAAAGAGCAGTTCTCCCGGAAACTGTGGTTGTGGTTTGGGATATCTTTGTTTCAATCATTAAAAACACAAAAAGTCCCCAGTTTTTATAAAGGCTACCACCCCTTCGGGGCCCACACACCCTTCTGCTCTGCTGGCTGTGGCCTGTTGCCTCCATGCAGTCACCCCAGCCCAGAATGCTCTGTTCCTCCCTCCCGCTGCTCTGGCCGGCCTCAGCCCTGCCACCTCCCACCTCTGCTCTCTGTGACCCTGGCTGGGCCCCAGGGAAGCTATCTGGGCCAGGGCTTCCTGCCCTGGGTCGTCTGAGCCCCTGCCTGGGAGCAGAGGGCAGAGGGCTCAGCATGATCTATCTGGGCCCCCAAAACCCTGGCCAGGCTTCCTTCACTAGGTGTGTGGGGGGTGGAACCTTCAAACTACATTTTTCCGCTTGATTCCAGGGGTTCTGTTGACACAAGAACAGGCAGGCTTGGGGAGGTGAAGGGAAGGAGGCTGTTTGTCCTACCAGGGCGCCCCAAGGAAGGGTCTCTGATAAGCCACCGCACCAGCCCCTGCCCGGGAGATGCGCCCCACCTGTAAAGGGGAATTAAAGTAAACCCGCCCTTTGCACAAACTGGCAGCTAAGCTTTCCACGCCCAGAAAGTCTCACGCCTTGAACTCAGATCAGGATGCTCCCTGGCTTTCTGGATGACAGAAGGAACTTAAAATGGCAGGAAAATCACCATCCTAATCTTCAAATCATCCCTACCCATTATTTCTTCAAGAAAGTTCTCTGATAAAACCCTTGAGGCGACTCAGACAAAGTGAGGGGCAGCGGGAAGCACAGACCGCAGGCCCAGGCCCGGGCCCCAGGTTGGCAGTGGTCTTAGTCTGGTTGGGCTCGCACAGCAGAAACCAGACAAGGGACTTATAAACAACAGACAGTTATTTCTCACAGTTCCGAAGGCCGGGAGTCCGAGCTCAGAGCTCCCACGCGAGTGGGGGAGGGCTCTCCTTTGGGCCACACTTCTCACGGCATCTCAAGGGGTAGAAGGGGCACGGCAGCGCTCTGGGGTCCCCTTCCCAGGACCGATCCCGTTCATGCAGCTCCACCCGCACAACCTGATCACCCCCCAGGGCCCCACCTCCTAACACCACGGCAATGGGGGGTAGGTTTTACCGTGTGGATTGTGGAGGGGGCGGGGGGCACACACATTCAGACCATGGCGTACACTGAAACCAGCTGTGACTGCTCAGCTTAACAAGACAAAGCCACATTTGAAGTTGTATTGTATTGTCATAATTTTCATGATACAGCTGGACACCATTAAAAGTGGTGTAGATAAAGGTCATCTGTGTAACCCAAGATAATGCAAGTTATTAAAACTGAAGCTCTGTACAAGCCTTCAAAAATATGTAGCTCTGAGAGAAGAAAAATACACCAACACACATCATGAAAAATATTAGAAACTGCATACTATGTGTAAATAAAAAATAAACGCAAATGTCCACCAGAGATCTCTCTCAAGCCTCTATCTCAAGATTTCATGGAGAATTATGGAGGTCTAGAAACCTATGGAGAAGAGAGAAGATAGCACTAAAAGACCTAAGATTGAGCAAAATAAGTCTGCTCTGACTGCAAAGCTCCTAGAAAGGAGTTCTAATGGAACAGAGAGCCACCGGCAGGACAGGGCCCTGGGAGAGCATGGGGCTTAGGCAGGACCTTCAGAAAGGCATCACTCCTGGGAGAGAAGAGCGTTTAGAGAGGAAAAGCATGCCTTCACAGACTAGGTGATGGGAGGTAAAATAATGCAACAGGGAAATACAGGATCCTTCAAGACAAAAGAAAACTAAACTTCACACACACACACACACACACACACACACACACACACACACACACACACACAAACTACCCAAAAAAAAACAAGAAAAATGAACTGAGGCTTAAAAAAAGGAAAAGCAATCTCTGTATCTGATGATATAATAGTATAGTTGGAGAATCAATGGTAAAAATAATTCACATAACAACAGAATTTATTGAGATAGCCGAATATAAAATTAACATGCAGAAACCAATAGCTTTCATGTGCACAAACAATAATCAGAAAATATGATACTAAAGAACATCATTTACAATATTAACCAACATTATAACATGCTAAGAGATAATCATATAAAAAACTGTGCAAAACCTTTTTCAGGAAAACTGTTAAATAGTGCTGAAAAACACAAAAGTGGGCTTGAACAAATAGAAAGTTGTGTCGTGTCCTTGGATAGGATGACTCAACATCATAAAGAGGTCTGGTCCCTGAGTTAATTTTATGAATTTAGCACAAACCAAATAAAAATACCAGCATAGGAAAAGTTAAACAAACAAAAACAGCTAGGAAAACATGGAAAAGAAAAGCTATGAGGGATGAGGGTGGGGATAGGAGGGGGTATTTAATGGGCAGAGTCTCAGTTTGGGAGGATAGAAAGTTCTGGAGACAGTGGTGGGGATGGTCACCCAACATGCTCTAAAAGGGGACAAAATAATCTGGGCTGGAGCAGCCAACATGCCTCGCTCACGTGTCTGGCACTGCGGTGCTGGCTACCAACCGCGGCACTTCATTCCATCTCTGTGTGGTCTCTCTTTTTCTCCACACAGTTTCTCATTACTCACTAAGAAACCCAAACTTCTTAGAAGATGAATATCACAAGACTTAGCCAAATCTGTAATGACTGAGGGAGAACGTTTGGGCATGAGAGCACCTATCAGCGCTTGGAATCTCAACCCATCTCTGTGACACTTGGGGCTTGAGGATGCCCGTGATTTCAGCAGCTCTTAGCACATCTTCACACAAGAACCTCGGAATGACTGAAGGACGACCCGACATGTAACCCTGAAGACCCGGCGGGAGATGAGCCGACTACCATAAACCAAGAAGGTGTTGCCAACCAAAAGTTGATATGGAATTAATGAGAATGTGTCCCACCCCTTCAAGTTCAAGACTGCGCTGCTGTGAAACCAGGACTGCATCTTAATTCCAGACTCAAGGGAACATGACTGAGGATGGAAGGGAAGACCTCATCTAGCATCGCTGACCACTGGGAACACTGGTTCTTGCCCTAAATCCTCCGGGTCAGGATGCACTGTCGGCAGCTTTGACGTGCTTCCTGCCTGCTGCCCCATTTCCTAGTCTTCTGCCCTATTGACCCTAAATTCTAGTAATTTCTTTTTGATTCCCTCCAGCTTCCTTTGCTCCTGGGCACCAGTTACCCCAGAGTGAGTCCTTCCTGGACGCACGCATCCAGGTATCTTCAATATACGGTATATGTAATAAGCAACAGTGTCTGACTTGAGAAGCCAGGGTCTTTATTGAAACCTGCAGAAAACCACATCCACTGTGTAATATGTCATGTGCACTTCCCCCTAATAATAATAATGATGAAGACGATGAGAATATATTATTTTTATGATGTGCATTGTAGCTTTCAGTTAACATTCATCCAGTTTCTATTTGAACCTTACAGAATGCTACAATTGGTTCGGTCTCACAGATGGTGAAGCTCAAATGGTGGACGTGGCATGTCCGAGGTCACACAACAATGCAGTGACCGAACTGAAGCCAGCCCTGACTACGACCCTTGTGTTTTCCTCCTTGACAAAAGTAATATAGATACTGTTCTGTTTTGTTATTGCTGTTTTTAGCAGACTGTGATAAACATTTCTACGGAATACCTCCATATTCACCAAGAAGTGGTTGAGTGCCGAATAGGAACCTCTTTAGTGTCTCCCAGAATAATTCCCTTAACTGGCAATAGAAATCATTCTCTGAAAGATTTCAGATAAATGGAGCAACCTGTGTGAATGCTGATCTCAATGTTGGCTCAAAAACTAAAACACTTGCTTAAGTTTTTGTTCAACAGGTGTTTAAGCAAATTGTGTTGAATGTCCGTGTTTGATTCAAAAGTGAGTTTTGAAACATTTTTGTATTCTTATATATAGTCTTAGCTCTATATTATTATAATATATCAAGGTTGGTCACCAAGGGCATAAATACTTGAGTGCAGCTGTAGAATTTAATAAAACCCAAAGTTTGAGCTACAGATGAAAAATTATATATTATTGGAAACTTGTGCTCAAAGTTGAAACTTGAAGGAAATATTTTAGCGCTATCACAATATTACAGTGCAATCATTATTTAATTCATCTCTTCTAAAATGACTTAAGTAAAGTGCCCACAAAGCCCTATTTACCTCCGCCAGGAAGTGAGGCAGCGGTCAGCAAGTGAGTGAAGTCACGGGAAGCTGACAGTACCACCGTGTAAGGGCGCCTCGGAGTACAGTTTGTCGCTGACCGAGTTGGGAGTAAGTGTCGGGAAGTTTTCATTTCATCTGAACAAAAGGCTAAGACCAAAGCAATAATAGGAAACCAGCTTTTTCTTGAATTCTGTTTTTTCCCTTTTAATTGAAAAGTATCCTTAAATGCACCTGGAAGAAACGAATGTGTTTTGGTAATGAAGATTTTGGAAACAGTTTTACATTTTAAAAATGTATTTAAGTAAATAGTGTATCTTAACCTATCTCTAAGTATATACTATATAGATATTCATAAATGCTACGTGTCATACACACACACACACACACACACACACACACATATATACGTACACACAAAAATTTATTTAAAAAAGGGGGGACAAAATAGTTAATCTTATGTCTATTTTACCACAATATAAAAACGTTTACAATATATAAGTAATAGAAAATAGGTAAAACAAAAGGACAGGGAGCCACTAGGCTTAGAGGGTGTGCAATCCGGCAGTGAGGTCGCAGTGACCGCCACAGAGAGGCCCTGGGCCAGGGAGAAGGCGAAGGCTCAGTACCGGCCCCGGGCACACGGGACTGTGGCCGCACAAAGCCACGGTGCCCAGCCACCCAGGGTTCCAGTGCCAGTGCCCTGCGAGGGGGGTAGGGCCCCACCCGGGGTACGGCCCCACCCTGCAGGGGTCTGACGACTTTGGTGGGGCAAACAGTACAAGTTCACGCCACCAATGTGATGTCACAGAACGTAGATGGGGGAAGAAGTGTGTACTGTAGGCCCTGTGAGCTGGGATGACAACCCTGCTACATAGGAGGCATGGTAAGTCCTGGGGAAAAGATGTTTATTTTTAAATAAATTAGCTCAGGAACCTGGATGCCATTTGGGAAAAGATTAAAATGAATCACATTCACCCCAAGCACAAGATGGGCCAAACGGGTCAGAGATCTGAATGCTAACGTGGAAATGGAACCCCACAAGTCACAGCAGACACACGGGCGATTCCCCCAGACGTGCACGCAGGGAAGGCCCTCTAACAGCATCAGGCAGACCTGAGGGGGCTGCGTATACTCACAAACGAGGGACTTGTGGCAGGGTCTGCCCGTAAGCCATGTGGCAGCTCCCTACAAAGTCTCTGTAAGGCCACGCCGTCACGTCTGTGCGGAAGCCCGAGCTCACGGGCTCCGGGCTCCAGCGGCACACCCTGCAGAGGCCAGGCCCTCATCTCACAGCCAGACTCACATGCCGGGCCCAGGGGCCGAGAAAGTGCAGAACGGATCCTGGAAAGGTGAACCCCTGACAGAGTGTGGGAGCTACAAATGGCAGTTGCCCCCTTATGCTTCCAGATCTCCCACGAGAATCCCCCTGGGGTGCCTGGATTGGACACACAGAGGGAAGGGACCCTGGGGAACGTCGTTCAGCCAGGTGGAGCCACCACAAATCTGTATGCCCCTCCAACTGGGTCAAAATCCCGATGCACTAAAAGAAAGGACTTCATAATTTGCCTATATTGTTACACCTTTTGTGGCGCTCTGGTCTTGGCTTCTCACTGCCCTTCTCTACAGAAAGGAACCCAGGGCTCCTCGGAGAAATTATTCCAAGGCTGAGTCAGAGAAAACCTTCCAGGAACTTGGAATGTTTCTTGTGCCAGAGAGTAAGCATGTGTTTGAGGAATCAGGGAAATGTGTCAATCAGGAGACAAATCTGGAAAGATGTGAGCATCAAGAGGACAGAGGCGACTGTAACTCCCACACGGGCACAGAAATGAGCGGAGGGGGCAGGAATCCCCTTGCAGGAGAGGGCTGCCTGCACACACCCGAGGGCTCCTCCGCCCCCGTGGCCTCGCGCCCGAGCTCACGTCAGTCACCGTTCCATCTGCCTGGAGAACATGTCGGCATTTATTTATGGCGCCCCACTTTCATTTACCTGGAAATATCCTTACTTCCTGGGACTCAGGATGAATCAGGTGTGTGCTCCCATCACGTGTCATCGATCAGCTGCCATGCCCGTCAGTAAGGCTTTTCTCCTTTAGGGTTTCCTCCCAACCAGTGGCTTGCGGTGCACCGACCGTGATGTCCCCTGGTGTGATGTGGGGGCATTTTTCTTTGTTTCATCCTGCTTAAGTATCCCTGAACTTCTGGAGTCTCGAAGTTGATGTTTTTTATCCGGTGTGGGGATATTTGGGCCACTAGCTCTTCCAAGTAGTTTTTCTGCCCAATTTCCACCAACTCTCTCCTCTGTCTAGGGTTCCTTTATGCCCCGGTCTTCGCCGTGGGTCTCTGAGGCCCTGCCGGCCATTCCCTCACCTGCTCCTCAGATTGGGGGACTTCAGGCGCACGGGCACTTTCTTTCGCCGTCCCTAATCTACTGCTAAATCCATCCAGCACAGCCACATTTCAGCTACTATATACTTCTCTGTCCTAGAATTTCTGCCTGGCTCTTTTTCCTGGTCAGAGGTCAGAGATCTGAAGGCTAACACGGACATGGAAGCCCACATTTCTCTGTTGCATTTCCCTGTCTGACCCCTCTATCTGATCGCCCATTCACGCCTTATTCAGGGGCTCATCATTTCATCCTGTCACATTAATGAAGTCCTGGAGTCTTTCTTTCTTCTGTCCTTTAACATACTTTCAGCAGCTGCTTCAGACATTCATCTTCTGAGTTCAGTTCTGGGTCTTCTCAGGAGCACTTTTTATTAACTCCCTTTTTTAACCATAGATCATATTTTTGTGTTTCTTTGTATGTCTAGCAACTTGTGTTGTTATGATACCTCGTAGACACCCTGGATCATGTTATCACCCTCTGAATGGCAGTGTCTTTCGTTATGGACTGAATTGTGTCCCCCCAAAATTCCTATGTTGAAGCCCCAAGCCCTGAGACTGTTTGGAGGTAGGGCCTTGAAGGTCAAAAGGTTACATGAGGTCATAAGGGTAAGGCCCTGATCTGGTAGGTTCAGAGCCCTTATGAGAAGGAGAGACCCGGAGACCTCTCCATGTGTGCGCAGAGGGAGGCCATGTGAGGACATGAGGGAGGGCCACCATTCACAAGCCAAGAGGAGGTCCTCACCAGGTCACCCCCTGCAGCCAAAGACCCTGATCTTGGACTCCAACCTCGGGAAATGTGAACAAACAAGGAGCGGTCATTTCAGCGGCACGTCCGGCCTGTCCATGGTCTCGGCAGCCGAGCAGGCTGACAGCTGTCTATCAGGAAGGCTGACTGCAGGTAGATCACTTGCAGCAAACTGTCCAGACCCATGTGCGGAGACACCACCTGCTCCCCGACAACCCCCCTTGTCAAAGTTCAGCTTCCAAACATCTCCTGTGGGCCTTGTGCAACTTGGTCCAGGATTTGTTGAGGTGAGTCAAGTAGGCCCTACCCTCGATGGGAGTCCTGACTCCTGGCCACTGGGTGCCTGAGGGACGCCAACATCTCTCCAGTCTGGCTTGGCTGGTCCCCCATGGTCCCCAAACACCACCTGGCCTCAGTGTCAACCTCCTGCTATGAGGCAGGTATGAGGCAGCAGTCCCAGCAAGCCGGGTCATCCTGCTCCACACAGGTGGGTGTCTCAGGCTGACCTGCTGACCTGACCCACACCACCCTTCCTGCCCTCCCATCCTAGCCCCAGCTGACGCATGAACACGGGGTGATCGGATGGTCATAGTGCAGGTCGTGGGCTGGGTGTGATGGAGACCGAGACACCGCCTAAGGCTGGGCCACCATGCAGGGCAGGTGGGAGGAGCCAACAGGGAGCCCTGGACACAAGGCCCATGAGCTCTGCGCTCTGGGCAATAGGGAGCCATGGGAGACAGTAGGCAGGAGCAGGTGTGTTACCTTGTGTCTGAGAGCCCAAACAGGATCTCTGCTCAGGGCCGGCCAGGGGCTGCCTCGGGCCCCTGGGGACCAGGACAGGGCCTGCAGCAGTGAGGAAGACCACAGGGTCCCCACCGCTGGGGCAGCCTGGCCTGTGGCTCTGAGCAGGGCAGGACCAGGTAGGGCTGGGGGGGACGCTTGGGGCAAGACAGAGGGGGCAGGCCGGGGCCTGTCATCCTGTGCTGGAGCCACATGGCCCCTGGGCCCCAAAGGGAAGGGAGCAGGGAACAGAAAGGAAGCCAGCCTGGCCCAGGGCCCCCCCTAAGCTCAGCCCCCTTCCGGGGGAGGTCCAGCCAAGCTGGGGCCCACCACGGCTCACAGTCGCCAGCGGTGGTCACGGCATACACAGACCACGGGGTTGGGTCTGGCGTCCTTTTTGGGGGGCGGTCACCAAGAACACACCCACAGCCCCACCTGTCAGCCTCGGCCCCCCAGGAAACACTTGGGACAGTTGGTTTGGCAGCGGGGTTTATTTGAGCCGCTGCAGGCAGGCCCTGGGCAGGCAGGCTGGGAGAGGGGTGGCAGACAAGGGCTTCCAGCATCCTGACCCGGGCAGGGGCTCCACTAGATCAGCTCCTGAGACACGGAAGGCCAGGACTCAGGGTGCTGTCCACACCCCAAAGGCTCCACGGGCAGCGGTTTTACGGCCCCTGCCCAGAGTGGGTGTCCCAGCTCTGTGGCTTTGAGCAAAGCTCATGGCCCCCTGGGCCTCCAATTCTCCACCTGCAAAGCAGATGACAGTCCCAACCTATTGGGGCTGTGTTGAGTCAGAGGCTCATACAGGTGATGGGCTAGCACAGTGTGGGACATGGGGAGCCCTAGACAGCACACCCAGGGCATGTGCCACCTCTCCTGGGCAGGACGACACAGGCAGAGCCCCACTTGCTGCCAGTCAGAGAAGTAGGGCAAGGGCCCAGCCCAGCCCCTCCCCTGCCAGGCCCAGCCCTGCCCTGAGCCCCGAGCCTCCAGGGGCCCCTCCTGGCAGTACCTGCCCCCCTCCCTGGGCATCACCACCGAAGCCCAGGTTCTCAGGTGAACGGGGGCTCCCATCAAGTAGGGGACTCAGCCCAGAGGCTCACCTCCTTCAGGAGCTTGGCACATCTCCCTGCAGGACAGGGGCAGGGTGAGGTGCAGCAGGCCGGGCGTCCCGACCCCACCCATAGGGCCCCAGCTCCGCGCCCACCCAGAAGACGTGGAGCTCACCATGCCGGGGAACCAGGTATAGCCCCGTGTCTGCTCTCAGCTGGCAGAACTTCCAGAAGCCTGGCTCATCCTCATCCTCAAGGCCCCGAGCTGGGAGGACACAGGGGGCTGTCTTTGGGGTCCCCAGGAGGGGACAGCAGGGCCCGTCCCCCAGAGCAAGCTTACTGAAGTATCTGAGCGCGTGGAAGTCCCTGCCCTGCCAGTGGAGGGAAGCCTCAGGACGGTGGAGCACCCGAAGTCCGTATCCAGCACACGGACCTCCCTACAGCCTGGGGCAAGCAGGAGGGGGGCCGTGTGCATGCCGTCCTGCACCCCTCAGGGCGCCAAACCTCCAAGGGGGGAGTCTGCATGGTCTGACCCCGTCCTCTCCCCACCTGGCACTGAGACCCCCCCAAATGCCAGAGGTACAGGGCAGGTGTGGCCAGGGCAGCCCTTAAAGGACAACCCCTCTGCTGGCTGGAGGAAGGGAGGGTCTGGGGCATGAGGAGCACAGGGAACAGGGTGGGGAACAGCACGAGGAACAGCACAGGGAACAGAAGGCCAAGGGCAGCTGGTGAGCAGGGCCAGGTTTGTAATCGCAGCAACAGGGCAGTGGTTCTTACCAGGAAAAACAAATTTCCCTGAAACGTCTATTTCTGAACCCACTATTTTTTCTGTCTCACAGCTTCCTGAGGTGAAAGGCAGCAAAACACTCATTAGGAAAATGCCAGGCTTGGTACATTCCCAGCAGAGAGGAGAGGGGCCAGTCTTCCTCAGTGTGTGCCCCCCAGGAGAGCCGGGGCAGCCCAGGAGTGTGGAGGTGCAGGTGCGCCAGGCCAGCCTCCCTGTGGGCCCCAGAGAGCCTCTTCCCCTTAAGCCCATTTTCCTTTCTCATAAATTGACAGGGCTTCACCAGAACTCCGTGCTTATGTCTGGGAGAAACGCCGATCTGCGCCAGGCCCCGGGTCAAGGTGCCCATTCCCCGCGGAGCTCCTGAAGCCCCAGGCCCCTGCCTGTTGTACGCAGCCTTCACGGTCAGCTCATCCCCTGTCCAGTCAGGAACGAGGCCTCCCGCCTCTTTGGGGTCTTCAGGGCCAGATTTTGGGTGGAGGCCACACCGACCTCCCGCCAGAATCCTGCAATCTACAAAGAGGAGCCAGTGTGCCGTCGCCGGGGACGGCTGCCATAGCACTCCTCCTTCCTTGCCCTGCCGAGTGGGAGCTGGCAGGCTCTGAAAAGTCAGACAACAGCCACAGGCTCAGTGGCGAAACAGCCGTTGTCCTTCCAAGGGGTCCCACTGGCCGTCGGACAGCGGTGCCGGCGGGGCGGGGGCGGGCCCCTCACCCCCCCACCCCCCCGGGCCTGTCGGCTGCTGTCCCGTGAGAGCCAGCCTCTGCTGCTGGGGCGCCAGGGGCGGTGGTGGCTAGACCCCAGGGGCGAGGGGCTGCAGAGGGCCAGACATATGAGAAAGAGGCCAGGGGGCAAACGGCTCTGCAGGACCAGTCAGCGGCCCCCACCCCTGGAGGCGTGCGGCTGCCCAACCACGCCAGGGGCGGATGTCCTGCCCTCAGAAGCTGCCATCTGAAACTTCTGGGGACAGGTCATGTTTGTGAGAGAAAAGACTCTGCGTCCCCAACATCCGTCTTTCCCGAGCTGGTGTGCTCCTGGCCCAGCAGCCGACACAGTCCCTGCAAATAAGGAGCCTGGGAGAGGAAGCCTCTAGAGGGAACCAAAGGCCCCAGCCGAGCTCTGCGCTCTGCGGAGAGCCTCTTCTGGCTGCCCAGTGCGTGGACCCGAGGGAGCAGGGACCCCACCTACCCAGGAGCAGGAAGTGGCCACACTGAGCCCCGGACCCTGGAGGGCCAGCAGGTCGGGCTCAGGATGCGAGCCTGCCCACAGAGACCCCCAGGGAGGGCTCTGCCCCCGCCTGTGCCTGGGTGCTTGCTTCATACCCAGTCCCCAGGAGAGATAAGAGCTGGCCGGGCTGTGCTCGGCCTTTGTGGGGGCCGACCTGTGGGTCCTGGCCCCCACGTGGCTGCTCAGGCAGCAGCTGTGGGGGTAGAGGGGCAGGGGCCTGGAGTGGCTGCGCCCCGGGCCCTCCCTGCCCAGAGACCCTGAGCCGAGGAAGAAAAGCCACCTTCTGCATGTCCAGGTCCTGCATGGCCAGCTCCAGCTGCACCAGGAAGGCGCTCGGCAGGATGGCACCCAGCAGCCCAGCTTCCATTGCAGGGCTGTGCTGGCTTGTGGTCCTCCACTCCCCACTGCCCGGGTTTACATCCGCAGGGAGAGCCCACGTGCTGTGCAAGCACCTGAGAATGTCGTCAGGCCAGTCTGGCCTCGGACTCTGCAGACGCCCCACCCAGGCCCCTCCACCCGCAGCTGTGGAGGTGGTGCTGGCCAGGGTTAGAGCTGCAGCCCCAGCACCTTCCTGGCCTGGGATGGCAGTGGTCTCTGCAGGGGCCCTGCCTGGGGGCCGCTGGGGGTCACACCGCCATGGGACCACGGAGAGGCCAGAGGGATGGGTAGGCCAGGCTCAGCGGGTCCTGGGTGCACCCCTGGGCTCCTCCTCACCGGCACACAGTGGTCTGGGGGCTCTTTCTGATGTCCTGGGACAAGTGAGCAACCGCTCTAAGGGCCTGGTGTGGCGCTGGCTGAGGGTCCTGCCCTGCAGGTGGGGAAGTGAGTGAGGGGCTTTCTGTCCTGGGAAGGTTGCCACAGAGCCGGCGAAGCTGGGTGCGGCATGCAACAGCACAGAGGCCCAGGGACAGAAGCCCCCAGGAGAGAGGCAGGGTGGGCCTCACAAACCTCAGCGGGCGAGGGGGCCACCAACTGCTCTCTCCTTCCTGTGGCCTGCACCCTCTCGCACTGTTCCCCACCCCCATGCCAGGCCCCACGCAGCTCAACTACCCTGGCCTCACTCAGGCCCCACAGTGAGACCCACAGCCCAGAGGGCCAGCCTCACAGAGGCCCTGTCCTGCTCCTGCTCCGAGGCTGGTGTGCGCACAGCCAGGATTTGAACTCAGCCTGGGGGATGCCAGAGTCCTCCCCTTCCCCATCTGTGCCCCAGGACCCCCATCTGTACCCCAGGACTCCTATCTGTGCCCCAGGACCCCCATCTGTGCCCCAGGAACCCCATCTGTGCTCCAGGGCTCCCAACAAATTTTATCACAGAACCAGGACCCAGCGATGATCAAGGCAAGGTGAGGATGGAGCCAGGCTTCCTGGGCACCGGCCCTGACCCCCCAGCCATGTGACCAGGGCCAGCTGCTCTGCCTCAGCTTCCCCATCTGTGATGATGACAAAGCAGAGGAGGCACCACGTGGCCAAGAGGGGTTCAAGGGTTCCCAAAGCAACTCCTGCCCAGATCAGCAACCCTCATCCCTGGCCAGCTGGGGGGCAGGCTTCCCACCCTCAGGGCTGGAACAGCACCCCCAGGATGGCTCCAGGCATGGTCAGCCAGGAGGGAGGCCCCGCTCACCAGGGGGACTTGCCGCAGCGCTGCCCTCCCACAAAGCTGTTGGTTTAGGTCAGGCAGGCGTGGAGGGCGTGGGAGTCAAGCTAGGACAGGGCGGCCCAAAGCTGGCAGGCACACCAGCAGTAGAGAGGGGCCATCCAAAGAGCAGGAGCAGCAGGGACCCGGAGGAGGCTGGGGACTCGCTGCCCCTGGCCCCGGCTGACCACAGCTCTGGGCTGGTGAGCCGGGCCTCCAGGGCTGCGCTGGGCCAGGCACAAGGGGGAGGACAGGAGGCATGGGAGACACCCGGCCGCTGTCTCTGGGTGGCTGGGGCAGGATGAGGACAGATGCCCCTCGAGGCTGAGTGCCTCCAGCACCAGCCCTGCGACGAGCGGCCAAACAGGACTTCTGCACCCCCCTGCCTTGCCCCGCGCCCAGCCCTTTGAAGTATGTGCGCTGGACACCAGCTGGACGTCCAGAGCTCTGAGTGGGAAGACCACTGGCGCAGTGTCAGGATGTGGAAGGTGGCCGCAGCACAGAGCCTGACCACTGAGCCTGAACCCCAGCCTGGCCCTCACTGGACAAATCACCAACCTCTGTGCCTGTTTCCTGACCTTTGAAACCAGGAGCATGATGGGCTTGCTATGTGTGTCTGGGGTCGGTGTGCGCCCACAGGCGAGGACTCAGGCCATGACAGTGGACCTTTCCTGGACTCTCAAAGGTTTGCGTAATGTGCCCAAGATCAAGGTCACACCAGTGGTGGGAGGGGAAACCCCAACAAGCTCCACCCCACAGCCCCTGTGCGGCTCCGCCTCCGGCTCAGGCAGGGCCTGTGCACACCTGGCTGCAGGGCCAGGCCTCACGGGGCACTTTGGTTCCCCACAGGTGCTGTGATCCCACGGGGGCCGGCAGGTGGGGGACACAGCCCCACACAGGTGCCAGTGTCCCTGCCTCAGTTTTTCAGAAGTCCTGGGTTAAGATGGAGCCACTGTGCCCTTCCCAAGGTCCTCTCCAAAGAAGTGAGGAGTCTGAAGTCTGCAGAATGTTTATTGAGCGGGAGGGGGAGGCCCAGGGATGAGGAGGGGAGGGTGACCCGAGGCTCGGGGTGGCGGGGGGAGGCGGGAAGTCCACGGGTCTGGACCACTCAGGGTACTGCTGCTCCGGCTCACCCTGCACAGACAAGAAAGGGGAGCCACTCCATGTACCCACTCAACAAACACTCCCAGGACGCCCCCAGCTGGCCCCATAGGGCACCCCTCCCAGACACGTGTTACCCACATGCCAGTGTGAGCCAGTTCTGCCACCAGAGCTTCCACAAGTGTGCAGACACACACCCCGCTGCCCCCAGGCTCCTGGGGCCCAGCCACGCTTCCCAGCACCCCGCCCGCTCCATGGCTGACATGGCAAGAAGGCCCCAGAATGGCCACCGAGCCACAACAAAACCCAGAGCCTCAGCAGCTGAAGGTGGGGTTGTGGGGCCCTGTACCCCAAAGGCTGCTATTTCTTTTTAAGATAATCCTGGGCGTGGGCAGAGCAGGAAGATGGATGGGCCTCAGTCTCCACACACAGACCCTCCTGGAGGGCAATCTGGCGAGATTCCCTACACCCTCTCCTCCCACCCGGTAACCTTTCTGAAACAACCACAGGGGGACAGTGCCAGGACGTGGGGCAGCACCACGGGGACTGTGAAAAACTAACAGCCCAAATGTCCCCTGCATGGATGGCCAGGACAGCCAGGGACGTGCTGATGCAGAATGAGGGGGGCCTGCCTCACGGGACCCTCGGGGTGAGGACAGGACCCGGGCGATTGCAAAGCAGGGCCCAGAGGCCCAGGGGGTGAGCCAAGGGGCTAGAGGGACACAGAGTGCTGGCTGGCTGGGGTTCCCCCAAAGTTCAAGTCTGCCTGGAACTCCACATGTGACCATATTTGGAAGCAGGGTCTTTCAGATGTGCCTAGTTAAGGCCCTGGAGGTGAGGTCATCCTGGTCAGGGTGGGCCCCGCGCCCAGTGGCCCCCAAAGAGGGCAGTCCGGATGGACACACGGGCCAGCTGGCCATGTGACGACCGAGGCAGAGACGGGGGAGCAGTGAGTCTACAAGTCAAGGAACGCCAGGCATCTCGGGCAACACCGAAGCCGGACGAAGCAAGGATCCCCCTACAGCCCCGGAGGAGCGACCCTCACACCCTGACTGGGGCTTCAGGCCTCCAGATGTGAGGACTGTTTCTGAGACCCCGGTTTGTGGTCGCCTGTTAGCCGGCCCCAGGAAATCAGGGGAGGCTCCTGGAAGGGGAGATGGGCGAGCCGAGGCCTGAAGCACACGGATGGACGGATGGACGGCCAGGCCGCCCAGCGGGGTGGGGTGGGGCAGGTCGCACAAGCAGGGCTGGCGGCTGGGGAGCAGTGGCGAGGGGCGGCAAGGGCAGCCCACCGGGCCCGGGCCGGCAGGGCGGAGTTACCTGCTCCAGCTCTGGGAAGCCCGGGGTGGGACTCCTGAGGGGTCAGGGCGCCTCCTTGCCCGCTGAGGAGCACGCGTCTGCCGGAAGCAAGGCAGTTGTGAGCGGCCCAGCAGCCAGGACTGCCTGCGTGCCCGGGGCCCAGGGACAGCCCCACGGGGGTGGAGCAGAGCCCCCCCTCCCAGCTGCCCAAAACCCGTCCCTTAGGAGTGTTAGAGGGCAGGTGGTGGCTGCGGGCCGGTCCACCCTTAGCAGAGAAGCCCACCTGTGCTTGCACATGGGAAAGGCGGAGATGGGGCGGGACTTGGCCGGGGGTGGAACTTGGCCCTGCGGGCGCCGGGCGCAGCTTGGTCCCGGGCGGGGCGCGGCCAGGGGGCGGGGCGCGGCCGGGGTACCTGACTTGGGCAGCTTGACCATCATGTCGTCGGGGAGCCCCACCGTGGGGTAGAAGTCCTGGAAGGCCTTCTCAGCCTGGGGGCTCGCGTCCTGGGTCCGGCCTGGGCAGAGCAGGGGCCCCCATGAGCCCCATGGGTCAGAGGCGAAGGGCTATGTGAGACGAGGGTCTCCTGGCCTCACTGCACTGCTTTGGGGCTGACAGTTGGTCTGGCACCAAGGTTGGGCGGGGTGTGCACTGCACAAAAGTGCCTGCCTGGCGGAGGGATCAGAGGGGCCTGGAGCTGCCCAGAGTTGCCCTTCCCTGATCCAGGGCCGTCTGAAGGTTGGGGTGGCCTGGCTGCTCCCCCAGGACACCTTCCTCCGGGCACCACCGCCCTCAGGCATCTTCCCCTGATCTCCCAAAGCCAGCTTTGGGCCCTCACCTCAGCCTCACCAACTTTAGGGAGCCCCTGGCCCACTGTGCCAAGCCCCCCATGAATTAAAGCAAAATAGATGTCAGCCCCTCTGAGATAGTGGGGACAAACAGGGAAGGGTAAGTCCTGACCCTTGGGAGGCCAGAGAGGGGCACAAGCTTCACCTGAGTGCCCAGCCCTCAGCAGCCCCTCCAGGCAACCGCTAGTACCCCAATGCTGTGGGGTCCCGCCATGCCCACCCCACCCCAGCTGAGTGTGATGAGGTTGGGTAGAACAGGAGAGGGGGCAGGGCCTGAAGGGACGGGACCAGGGGAGATGGGGAAGCCCGGGGCAGTGCCAGGCGGGGGCCAGTGGGGCAGGGGGCCTGGCGGGGATGGCAGGCAGCCAGGGGACCCTCACTGTAGAGCTGCACCATGGTGCTGAGTGCCCCCTCCAGCTCCTTGTAGATGTAGACCACAGCGAAGGAGCTGTAGTCCGTGTCCACGATGCGCACGTCCAGGTAGCCCAAAGCTGCAGAGGGGGCGGCCGAGCAGCCATGGGGAAGCACAGGGCTCAGGCCCTGACCCCCCTCCCCCACACCAGCCTCTGCTTGCCACGGGGTGGGGGCAGGTAAGGGAGCGCCCAAGGGGAGGGTCCGGAGAAGGTGATGGGGAGTGGTCCAGGGCAGAGGGACAGCCCCATGTCACCCCATGGAAAACAGGCATAGGCGCCCCTGAAGGCAGATGGGGCAGGACCTACCTGGGACTCTGAAGTGCCCCTCGGAGCCCATCTTCAGGAACTGGGCATCCACCTGGTTACAGCCATCAGCCCTGGGGGCACACAGCAGCACTCACTCCCTGCCACCCACCCCACCGGGCCACCCTGCCCCGCCAGGCCCCACTGCTCACTGAGGGAACTCCATGTGCACTCTGAGGCCGCCCTCTGCTGTGGCCTGGACGGCCCTGGTGGACATCAGCAAGTGGTCCTTCTTGCCCAGGAAGACCTTGCAGTCGGAGACCATGGAGACCACGTGCCAGAGGCCTGAGAACTGGGAGCAGCTCAGGGACATGCCAGCCAGACCCACCTGCCCGGACCCAGGGGCACAGAGCCAGCTGACTTGTCTGAAGGCACAGCCCACCAGGGGTCTCTGGAGTGTGCATCCCTTGGTCTGAGGCCTTGTTCTGCAACTTACCTGGGGCAGGTTGCATGGCCACTGTGTGCCTCAGTTCCCCAGCTGTGAAATGGGTCAGTAATTACCCAAACACAGGGCGATTTCAGGATTAAATGGAGAGGGAACCTTAAAGGGTCACAGGCCAAGGCACAGAGCAAGGGCCGCACAGAAGGTGGCACTATTATCCCTGTATTGCTATTATACAGTGTCGTTGCCATTGTTTCCAGCTTGGCCCCCACCCCCATCCGAGGCGCAGCATGGAGACGTCTGGTACCTTTTTGGCATCGAAACCCGGCTGCACCAGGACCTCGACCTGAGCCCCAGACACCCAAGGCAGCGCCAGAACCCAGCCCAGCAGAACAGACTTCATCCCCATGCCTGTCCTCTGGCCCAGCACATGAGTCCCACCCACTGCAGGCCCAGCTTTATAGCCCAGCCTGCTAGCTGAGCTCACCAAAGAAGCAGGCTGGGGAGCGGAAGGCCCCCCTTTGTCCATTGTTTGATACAATCACTGGAGTGTCCCCACCGGCTCCAGGGCTCATTTCCTGAAGGGCTCTCACCTGACTCACCAAAGCTAGGATTTGTCGCCCAAACCTTTCAGGCAGGCACAGGGAGTCTGAGAGCAGGTGGCCATCTGCCTCTGGCCTGGCTGAGGCTGGGGGCCTAGGGCCCTCAGGGGTGCCGCCAGAAAGCAGCCACACTCAGGTTTGTGCTGGTCAGCAGGTCCCCACTTGGTGTCTAGGCCCCCAGAGTCCTCACCCCCTTCTCCTCGGCAAAGGACCAAAGTCACCATTGGCCCGAGCCTCTGGACCACGTCTAGGGACAGAGCCTGCACCATCCCAGCTATGACAGAGGGGACATCAGAGGGCTGGCACCCCTCCCTCCAGACCCCCACTTCCTCCTTCCAGCCACCAGCATGGCCTCGGCAAGCAGTCTAAGGGTGGGGCTGAGCCACCACACCGGGTGGATTATGGTATCAAAGCCACCTTATCACCGGCTGCATAAGCATGAGGGCAGGTGCATAGCCAAGGAGGCGCCATGGGCTGGTGGGGCGCAAGCCGGCAAGGGCTCTCCTGGCAGCCTCCTGTGTCCACGCAGACAGGACAGAGCATCTGGAGACCTATTTGAGGAGCAGCACGGGGCCTTGGGGCACACCACCCAGATGCCTCTGGCCGGCACAGGGGTCTCCAAGGAAGGCCAGTACTACCAGTTCTCTGGAGTGGAAGGGGTACAGGGCTGGAGAAAGACCCTCATCCCCCAGTGGGGAAGGGGGAGGAGCCAAGGGCTTCTGCTCACCTCCTCCCCCAGGTTTCAGGAGGCGCCAGCTCTCAACTAGGCCCCAGGGTCCCTGGGCAGCATGAAGCAAAACCTTTCTGTGAAAATGTTTACAGAACGCAGATCTGATATATAGAACTTAAATCCTGAATCTGTAAGGAACTCTCGAGACTCTCATAGCAAAAAAGCAAACAACCCAATTGCAAAGTAAAAAGGGACAGCAAAAGAGCTGAGAAGTCATTTCAGTAAAGAAAATACCAGGTGGAAAATGAGAGACCAGAGGGTGCTCCATGTCATCAGCCACCGGCTGGCACAGACTGGGGCAGCGCCCAGAAAGGCAGGCACATCGGGTCCCACCAACTGCACAGCTGCACGCCTCGGGGTTTGCCCAGGGGAAACGAGAAGGCACCCCATGAGCCTGCACAGGCCGATGAGCGAGAGCCACCCAGCGCCCTCCCAATGAATGCATGCAGGCCGCTGCCCCTCCACAATGGGCCTCTTCTCCAGAGTAACCAGAACAACCCCTGATTCGCGAAAAAACCTGGGTAAGTTCCGGCTGCACCGCCTGTGTGGGAGAAGCACTCTGAGACGGCTCCTTTTCTATGACATTCTAGAACTGGCAAGTCCGCAGGGGCAGAACGCTGCTCGAGCCCCAGGGCTTCGGGAGTGGCTGACGACCTAGGGCCACCCAGAGCCTTTAGGTGGTCGCATCCCTGTTGGTGACTGTCTGAACTCACAGACCTGTACCCCAAAGGGGGGGGTGCTCTACTGCATGTAAACTGCATCTCCATTTCTAAAAGGTGTAGATGTAAGCTACAAAGCCACGTAAAATCTTCCCCCAAGTGCCACCTCCTGCACTGAGCAGCCGCAAGGCTCGGGAATGATAAGGCCCAGGCTGCAGGTACAGCACCCCAGGGAGAGGCTTTCCAACAGGTGAATAAAAGACAGCACGCATGGGACCCCCAGGCCCAGTGGGGCATCTGTCCTTCCTCGAGTCAGCAAAGATGCAGGGACACCTAACTGCAGCTGGCAGACCCCCCCAGGGACCCCTCGGCAAGCACGGAACCTCGGAGGTGCAGGACAGCTCTCAGCCCACAGAGAGCACCTCCCACTCTGTCAGCCTCAGCTCCCTGGAGGGCTCAGGGGGCACACGCTGCTGTACAGGCCTCAGCGGGCATCACCAGTGGGAGAGCTGTCCTTAGCGGGCAGTGGGCAGACCCCAAGCTCCAAAGGGGCTTGGGAGGGGCCTCCAGCCTGCTGGGGTCGGGTGGGGAGGTCTCAGAGCCTGAGTATCACCCTAAGTTGCGTGTGGGCTCCACTGCGTGGCTGCCCAGCTTCAAAAGTGTTGCCAATAGGAAGCAAAGCACATTGGTCTGCAGAACGGAGGGCATCTGGCACAAGAGGGACCCAGGACTACCGGTGCCCCCCGAGGACGAGCTGGCTGAGCGACAGGCCACACCCAGAGGCCCCCTGTGAAATGCACACAACAGGTACATCCACAGAAACAGAGAAGATTGGTGGTGACCAGGTGCTGGGGGAAGCCTAACTGTGTGGGGGGTTTTGGGGTCTCCTGGCATCATGCAAATGTCGTGGAGACCACAGTGATGACACACTTGTGAATGCACACAGACCTGCCGGACGTCCACTTGCGTGGGTGGACATGCGGTCCCTGCACGGAATCTCAGTAACGCTGTTGGAAACAAAGCCCACAGCCAACTGCCGTCCACCTGGGTTCCAGATTCACACATCCCACTCCCCTGTCCCCAGACATCCCAGACCCGACAGCGCCCAGGGCCAGCAGAGCCCACACCGCCTCCAGTGCTGTCCCACGCCAGCCGCTGCCTCGGCCCCCACTGCCGCCCCCTGTGCTCAGGGCAGCGCCCGCAGGCAGCCTGGGCCCCCTCCCTCTTTCTCTACACCCCCAACCCAGTGTCAAGGCTTGTCAGTGAAGCCTCCAGATGCACCCTGACATGCCCCTGCACCCCGACAGCGCTTCATAGCACCCAGTACCCCAGCAGTCTCCTTTACCACAATAGTACCCTTACATCCTGAAAGGACCCCGTACAACCCACAGCATGCCTGCACCTCACAATGTCCCTGTGCCCCCCAAAACACCCCTGCACCCTAAAGAGCCCCTGTCTGCTCCACTGCTGGGACACGTTCTGAGCCCTGGTGCATGCGCTCTTGGAAGACTGGCCCCCACGCCATCCCAGGACAGCCAGATGTCCGTGGAGCTGGAGCTGCCATCCCCGCGTGGACCCGCCGCTGCCCCTCGCCAGCCTCCGCTCCACCAGGCTCCAAGGCGCAGCAAGCGACCTGACCTCACAGCTCACCCCCCACCTTGCCCTCAGATCCGGACATTCTGCGCATTTCACATCTAAGGGTCCTCTGCGGAGACCCATCCTCTGAGGAGCTCCTGGGGTGTACCCCACACCTCCAGCCGCATGTGTCCTGATGTCCCTCGGGGTTCTGTTTACCTGTCTGCTCCGTGGGACCCCAGCTCCTAGTGCTTAACTGGCACCAAGTATGGGCTTTTAGCATCGGGGGAATTTGCTAGATAGTCACTCGATTATTATCACCACCACCCCGCGGTCATTTTCAAGAGGTTTAATCCCTTACGCAAAGCACCATCCCAACAAATAATACAAAAACCATTTCGCGTCCTCGAGCGTGGAAATGAGGCGGGGCGACCAGGGCCAACCCCGCCCCCAGCCGCGCCCACCCCCTCGCCCAACACTCCAGAGCCCGGCGGGGAAGGCCCCGCCTCCCTTCGGCTCCGCCCCCTCCGCTCAACCTCAGAGCCCAAGTGGGCGGCCCGGCCCCGCCCCCTCCCGGGCCTGCGCAGACCCGCCCGCCCGCGCTCGGCCCCGCACCCTCCTCCTGGGCCCGCTCCCTGCCAGCCATGGTGAACTTGGGCCTGTCCCGGGTGGACGACACCGTGGCCGCCAAGCACCCGGTGAGAACGCCGGCCTAGGACGCGGGTCCCGGATTCGGAAACTGACCTGAGCGGGCGGGAGCTGGTGGGGGTGCTCCCGTCAGGGAAGAGGGGCAGGGAGGGGGGACCCCCTTGCTGTGGGGATCGGGACATCCGGTGGGCGTGGGGGCAGGTGGTATGTGTCCAGGCTCGCAGGGCGTCACGGCGAGTGGTCCCCTCCCCAGTGGCCAGAGTGTGCCCAAAGGAGGGACAGGAGGGACGGTGAAGGCAGGGGGGGGGAGCTGAGCCCCCGACCCCCGCCCCTAACCCAGGGACTGGAGGAGTATGCCGCGTGCCAGTCGTTCGCCTTCACGAAGGGCATTGCCACCTTTGTCGCAGGTAGGCTGGATCCCGGTGTCCTCGGGTGTGGGGGCCTCCCCTCCTATCCCGCCCCGACTGCCCAGCAGGTGGCGCCAGGTCGCCTGCTAGCGTGTGCTGGGAGCCTGGCAGCGGGGCCCCTGGTGCGCCCGGCGGACAGGCCGGCTGATGGAGAGCCCCGATCTCGGCAGGCACCAGTGGGACCTTCGGCCTGCAGATGTTCATTCGGAGGAAGTTCCCGTACTCCTTGCAGTGGAACGTGCTGGTGGCCGTGGGTGGGTACTCCAGGGCGGCTGCCTGGGGCTCTTAAAATGCACCCCAGGAGCCGAGGCGACGCTGGATCCTCAGCGGGGTGGGTCCCCAGTAGTGGTGGGGGTGCTTTAATTCCAGGCATCCTTGCCCACTGGGGTGGGGCCCAGGTCTCGGTGGGAGCCTGCCCAAACCCACCACCACCTGCCCAGGAGAAACTGTGCTCCGGTTCCCTTTCCCTGAGAGGTGCAGGGGCCCCGGCCCCTCAGCCTCTGGCCCTGACCCTTGCCCTCCAGTCGCAGGCTCCGTGGCCAGCTACTGGGTGACCCGAGTGGAGTCACAGAAATGCAGCAACCTCTGGCTCTTCCTGGAGACGGGGAAGCTCCCTGGAGACTCAGGCACAGGTGAGATGTGCAGGCTGGACAAGGGAACCTGGAGCTCCTGTGCCCAGGCTGTTAAGCAGGCCAGCCCAGCACCCCAAGCCTAGGTGGACAAGGCCTCCCCTTTGCCTGCCTCTCACGCACTTCCTGGAGCGGGTGCAGGAGTGCATGCAGCAGCCAGACGGTCCAGAGCCCCAAAGGCAGGAAGAAGGCTGGGTCGGGACTAGGCAGGCCTGGGTGGGCCTGGGTGCGTGGTGCCCAGTGAAGTGTGGCACCCTAGCCATTGGAGCTCAGGCCTTCTTGTGCAGGCCTGGGGTTTGCACAGTAAAGTGGGTGCGGGGACCATGAACAGCTTTAGGGTGGGGTTCCAGTTTTCTCCTTTTGTCTTTCCAGATGTGCACAGAAGACCTGGTGCCAGGGAGCTCTAGAGCACAGCCCCAGCACCTCTCACCTCTGCTCCCCAGGCTGGCCTTCTCCAACACTCAGGCCCTCCCCACACCCTGAGGTGTCCCAGTCGGGTGGTGGGAACAGCTGCATGGCTGGGTCTGCAAAGCCTGTGCAAACTGCTCCTGCCCCCAGCTGGGCCCTGCCCAGGAGGAGTCTGCAGACAGCTGTCCCTGGTGGGGTGGGCCTTCTGTGGAGCAGCAAGAGCACAGTGGGCACTGAGCCAGGGAGGATCAGAGGGGAGTGTGCACACTCCACTTGGGTGCTCTGACACACCCTTTCTGGCCCCACAACCACCAGTCACAGTGACTGCTGTGGGCGGTGCAGGACTAATAAATGCTGTTTTCCCACCCAAGATCTGAAGCAATTGGTAAAAAGCAGCAGGGGGTCAAGAGACATGTGTCACCTGGTAGCTGGAATTGGAGGATGTGTCAGGGTGCTTCCTAATACTAGACCCCAGAATCAGACACCCCTGCTGACCCTGTGGGCCCCAGACTACCACCAAGACCTCTCCAGAGGGGACCTGCTTCACTCATGGCTTGGAAAAGCAGAAGGTTTACAGCCAATCAGTGCCTGGCAACAAAGATGCAAGGGACAGGAAGTGGCTATGCCTACCACCTCTCACTCCAAACATGCGATCAGCTGAGCCACTTCTCCAAGGGAGGAAGAGGTGTGGTGTGGAAGGAGCCCGGAGCTAGCCTGGAGTGCTCCCCACATGCAAGGAAAGTGGGCAAGACTACCCACCTTACCCACTGGGAGGAAGAGGCAGAGGCCGTGCAAAACCTGGGCAATCGCCATTTTCTCCCGCCGACTGCCCCAGGACACTGAAGGAACGCAGCACCCCCAGCCCAGCCGCATGCCCCTCGGCTGCCAGTCACTCAGAGGAATGTCTACCAAGTAGCTACTGTGCCCCAGCAGATCTGTGGGATAGGAAGCCCAAGATAACCATGGCCAAAGTGAGCCAGGGTTTTAGTTTTCTTTCATGTATAAGCCCAAGTGGGTGGTCTGGGGCTGGTAGGGGGTCAGAGAGCCAGACTCCCTGCAGCCTGTCCCCTGCTGTAAAGGCCTCCTGCCTCATTGTCCCAGGCAGCTGGACCAGCTCCAGCCATCTTGTCTTCATCAGTCAACAGGAAGGAGGAAGGGGAGGAGGGGGCAGTTAACTCCCCAGTTCTGCTTACACTCCATTGGTCAGAACTAAGCCTTGGGGTACACCTAGTGCAGAGGCACCTAAGGAAGCAGCCCAGCCTTGGACAGCCGTGTGCCCCACTTAAATTCATGGGTTCTGTATCTGAGGAAGACAGGAGAACCAATACCGTGGCTCCATGCAGGCTCTGCCTCAGGCCCTGAGAGAAGGCGGGGAGGGAGCAGGTCGTGCCCACGGCAAGTGCTTGAGGGTAGGACCGGGGTGCAGAGGGTGAACTGGTAGTTTCAGGTGGGACTGGGCTCGCTTTTTAAAATGTGGAGTGACCGGAAGGGTGAAGGATCTGTGGGAGAGGTCATAGAGGACCTCTAAGTAACAGCATATGGGTGAAGGCCCCAAACTCCTCTGTTGCAGCCCTAGCCCCCAGGACCTCAGAATGTGCCTGCATTTGGAGGCAGGGCTGTTAAAGAGGGGGGCTCTGATCCAGTCTGCCTGATGTCCTTAGGAGAGAGGGGATCGGGACTCCGGCACCCACAGAGGGGCGGCCACATGAGGGTGCCAGGAGAGGGCGGCTTCTGCACAGTCAGGGAGCGGCCGCAGGAGGAGCCGGCCCTGCCAGCTCCTGGACCGTGGGCCCCCCGCCTGCAGACGGGCAGTTGAGGCCCCATCTTTGGTGCCCACATGGCAGCCCCAGCAGACTCATGCCGAGTGGTTGGACAAAGTAACACACATGGTGTGCACCCCTGGAGTCCCATGGGTGCTCGGGGCATACGGCTAAAAGGGAAGCTTGGACTGGGGCAGCAGAGATGGGGAATGGACCCCTCCTGGAGTGGTGACATCTAGACCCAAGGACTCAGCGAAGTGGAGGCAGAGCAGGGCAGGCCCCAAGCAGCAGGTGAGGGCCAGGAGGAGATGGCACAGTGAGGTCTTGTGCCAGGTCACCCAGGCAGCCTCGGGCTGTGGAGGGGATGGGAAGGGTGTGGGATACAGCGCCAAACCACCACAAATCCCCTCCCTGTGGAAGGAAGGTGCCCTGAACCCAGGGATCCTGAGTAGAGAGCAGCCACAGACCTGCACTTCCAGTGGACAACCTGGAGGCTCCCTGGGGGCAGAGGGTGGGGGCAGGGCAGGCCAAGAACTCCAGGGCTCCCCAGGCATTGAGAACCTGGGCCCCCATCACAACAGGCCAAGACGCCGGGGACAATATATCTGCAGCTGTGCCCAGCACAGGGCAGACGAGGCGCAGCGAGCCCCTGGGCAGCCCAAGAGCTGCCGTGAAGATGCACAGCTAGGCAGATGTGGATGAGGTCCAGGAGCTGAAGGCCGTCACGCGGCTCCCAGGTAGGCCCACCGCGGGAGTGACCAGCCCCACCTCGGAGATCAGGGACTCCCCAGTGCAGGACTTCAGCTTTGACTCAGGGACGGTATGAGGCAGACAGGCTAGTGGCCACCTTCCCACTCAACCCCGAACTGAGAGAAGGGCTCACAGGGGCCTGCAATGCAGGGGTGGGCAGAGGAGAAGCTGGGGGACTTCAAGATGTGTGAGTGCAGTGGGCCCCCAAGGCCAGGGGTCAGAAAGCGACCCACCTGCTTCCTTGGCAGAGGGCGTCTGAATGGGATCATAGGACCGGCCCACCCCTGGTGTCTTGCCAATGGGTTTCAGCTCCGGGCAAGTTCGCTATGGATTCAATGTGACCAAAGAAATTGACAGCAAAACGTTCTTGGGGTGAAAGGGTTATACCCAACTTTATTTCCAGGTGGCAGGTCAGTCACTAGAATCCCGTTCACTCAGAGCGAGTCTGCAGGCAGCAGGCCAGTCTCTGCCTCTGGGCCTCTCTGCCTGCACAGCCGTCCCACACAGCCGTCCTCTGGGCCTCTGTCCTCAGTGCTGCCACCACTCCAGCCTCTGCTCTGCTCTCCTGCAGCCTTGCAGCCCTGCCACCGTGTCACGCCCAGAGTTCTTCATACAGAGTCAACAGCCATGTATTGCCCACGGGTGTGCAGTGAGCCAGTCAACCAGGGCCAGATGAGAATCCTAGCCACAGGAACTCTCATTTTATCCATACCTGGCTTCTGCCTCACCCTCCCCACTGACCAGCACAGCCACCCAGTGACAACTGCCTGGATGGGCATGGCTGAGCAGGACCCAGGCGCCGGAGGGAGGGATGAAGGCGGGCAGCGTGGAGGTGGCGTGCCCACGATCCCTCAGGCCTTCCCCAGAGGGGCCCCCCCAGACAGCGTGGTTGGCAGGCTCACGGCCCACATCCTGGCCGCCCAGCCCCACCTGCCCACAGAGCAGTGTCGGGCGCTGCAGATCCAGGCGGTGAAGGAGAAGACGGTCAAGAACAGGGCCACGCTGGCTCTCCTGCGCAGCAACATCCGCCGCGGGGTCCAAGAGTGGGCCTCGGCCATGAAGGTGACCAGCACGGCCCCTCCCTGCTGCCCGCGGGCTGGGGGCGGGGCGGGCACGTGCAGAGAAGCCACGCCCACATAGCCACATTCTCTCCTTTCCCCTCTGACCCCAAAGTTTACAGAGCCAACGGGCATCTCAGAGATGGGCTCCAGTCACTCTAGCGAGACTGGCGGGCAGGTTCCCCACCACCCACCTCAGAGGGCAGGGCGGGGGGCCTGACTAGGGTCCCTTTCCTGGGCTGTCCCTACAGCAGGGGCTTCTCTGGCTCATTGGCCTTGTAGGGGAGGCCCGGGCCCTCTCCACAACCCCGTCACATCTGAGCTGGGATGGCCTGGATGGGGTCCTGTGGCCCCAGGGGCTGGGGTCTTCCTGCTGGAGGTCACAGGGCAGAAGAGGCCCGTGGAGAGTAGCTGGGGGGCCCGGCTGGGGGGACTCGGAGAGCCTGGGCCCCCGGCTCAGCTGCTGCCACGGCTCCGCAGTGGAACCAGCGGACCACATCCCAGGCCCGCGGGAAGGACGTGCCAATGAGGCTGGCGCACTGCCGCTGCACCACGGACGTAAGGCGGCAGGAGGGACCCTCACCCCAGCAGGAGCACTCCACTAAACGTCGTTGCAGAGCCGGTGGGTGCAGAGTGAGGTCCCAGCCCCAGGTCCCTGCGGGGTTGCCACGGTTCCCTCCCTGACCGCCCCGCACCCGCGTGCAGGCCGTGCCCTCCTGACCCAGGGGGCTCGGGAGAAGCTGTGCAAGTACGTCTTCAACCGTGTGAACGTGCACAACGGGCTGACCCACCCGGTGCGGCTTCGCGGGCAGAAACTGGGGAGCTTGCAGCTGGAGTGGGCCAGCCCGCGCGGGCAGCCCGACGCCACCAAGCAGGAGCTGTGCATGCACATGGCGAGGGGTCGCTGCTGGGGGCCCGTGGGCGGGACCCGGAGCAGGGCTGGCTCTGTGGTGGGGAGGGCAAGGGTAGAGGAACAAGACCCCCGCCTCGGAAGAAAGCCTCCCGCCTGGCCTCTGGGCCTCCTGGCGTCCCCAGGCACTTTCAGCGGGCCCTGGGACCACCCCCAGGTCATCCGCCGGCTGTATGTGGACCTGCTGGGTCCCCTGAAGAAAGTGGGCCCCCCACCCCCCCACCTGCACCCCGAACCCGGGAAGCCCAGCTGGATGGGGGGGCAGGGTGGAGGGTCTCAGGCCAGGCTTGCAGAGGGTGGGGATCTCCACAGGATGGGGAACCTGCAGCTGCTCCCCTCCAGGCAGGATTACCCCCAGGAGGACAGAGCCCTGCTTTGGGCGCCAGCTGATCAGCGCCACCCCGTACATGGAAAACATTCTTTCAGAAGCGTACTTGCTACTCCAGAGACACGTGGGACATATCAGAACCGTGTGAGTTTTCCTGCACGCATCTGATGGCTTGGTGGCATTTTGATTTTGCCCCGTCGTGTTTCGTTGCCTGGACTCTGAAGGCAAGAGATGGACCCTGCGCCCTCAGAAAGTGCCCTGACATATGTGGCAAGCCACCTCTGAGCAGGCCGGTAACCTCGCTTGCCACCCACGTCTTCCAAGCCAGCTGCCCCTGTCCCTGCAGTGAGGGCAGGGAGGAGGCCTCCCAGGGCTGTGAGCCCCACTGTGAGATAAGACCCCTTCACAGGGGGCCCCACAGGAGAGGCAGACAGCAGATGGGGCAGGATAGGACAGGAAGGCTGGAGGGTAGGTGCCAGGGGGCTGAGGGGGGCAGCTTGGTGGGCAGGGCAGGGGAAGTGAGGAAAGCTCCCCGACTCCCCCATCTTGAAACTGGGGGAGGGGAGCCCTGCAGGGCAGTGCATCCAGGAGGGTGACGGTCAGGTGAGTGGTTGGGGAGAAGGGTGTGGCAGGCTCTGCAGCTCCTCCTGGGCAGGGACAGGGCTCCCGGACCCCGCCTGTGGCCCTCGGGGCTAGGCAGCACACAGTCATCCTCAGTCTGCCCCTGCTGCCTTGACCCCCCTGGGCCTGGACCCTCACCTGAAGGCCCTGCCCGGCCTTCCTTCCTGGGCCCCTGCTCCTCACGACCCTTCCCACCGTGCTACACTTGGGGTCCAGCCCTCCTTTGCCTGGGCACATTATGACCCCCGTAACACCTTATGTTTTCAGAACATAGGCAGTTTTTTAATAACCCCCGTGTTCACCCACATTTCTTAAAAAACTGGCAAAGATTCTACATTGTAGTTATTCACCACAAAATACTAAGAGCCGAGGTACCCTGGACGTCCATGAACCTGACCCTGTGCTAAGTGCCTCATATGCCTTCTCAGTCGATCCTGGCAGTAGCAGCCTTCCAGGAGAGCCACTATCACCTTTCAACAGATGGGGACACTCAGGTGAAGTGGCTCTCCCAAGGTCCCAGAGCCACTGGTCAGGGCGCCCTTGGCCTTGAGCCTGAGTCTCTGGCCCCAAATCCAAGCTTCAAGCTCCTCTGCTTCACTTCCAACAGCAGCCACTCCCCAGCAGTGGGCCTCCCTGGTGGCAGTCACCTCACAGAGGGACATTCCATTACAAACTCTTTGGCAGTGTCTCTGGGCTGCGGGGCCCTGGTCAGTGGGAGACTCGCTACCAGGAAGACGCTGTCTGCCCCTGCTGAGACGTTTCCTCTCACCTTCTGTGTGCCCTGTGGGGGCTGGGGCTGCAGGCCAGATGCATCACTGTCTCCTCAGGTCTCTCACAGTCTGTGCTAAGAGGTGGTAGGCAGGTGAGGTCCACCCTGTAGGAACCACGAGGGAACTGGAGAAGGGCCTGGGACAGCATCTGGTTGGCCCAGAGCCCCTGGCCATCAGGCCATGTGCCCAGTTGCAGGAGCTGTGCCTTGCAATGCAGGAGCTGGCAGGGTACCCCACAGAGCTGGACAAGCTGCAGAACCTCGTGGTTGACTACTGCTCGGAGCTGGTGGATATGACAGTCACGTCCCAAGACGCCATGATGATTACAGATAAGGTCAAGGTGAGCTCAGTTCCCAGTGCTGGGGGGGCTGGCCTGCAGGGCTCCCTCTCCTCCTGTCTGGCCCAGGGTCCAATGGGACACACCCATGCGCACACCACCCATGATCAGTGGAGGAATCTGGCAGCCCCCCTGCTCGCCTGTTCTGCTCACACACTGGCCCTGGACAAAGGGGTCCCACTGGGCATGGAGCTCTGAGGCAGGTGTAGTAGAGGAGCTGGTCTGGCCCGGGCAGCAGCCACCTATTCACCCAGTCTGTATAAGAGCCAACCAAGGCCCCTGCCAGGCAGGTTTGCCCTGTCCTCACGAAGTGAGCAGCGCAAGGCAGCTGCTCACCCAGGAGCCCGTGGAGAAATGTCACGCAGCCTTGGCCAGCGCTGCAGAGGTGTGGGTGCCTCAGGGCCGCCCTGGGGCACTGACCTGCCCAGGGAGGTGGTGCCCAAGTGGGGCTCTAGCAGTCAAGGCAGCCTGAGCCCTGGAGGAGGAAGACCAAGTCCTAGGGCACAATGGGCCAGGAGGGGTGAGCAGCTGGAGCAGCGAGGCTGCAGGGAGGGCGGCGGGGTGGCTGGGGCTGAGCACTGGTGTCCCCATAACCTGTAGCTGGGAGATGGCAGGATTTGTGTTTCAAAATGGGCACGCCCTGGCTGCAGACCGGAGGGAACTGGGGCCGAGGTGCTGGGCACCTGAGCCAGACTAGTGGTGGAACTGATGCCCAAACTGGGTGCCAGGAAGCCCGTAAGGGATCTGGTACCGAGTTAGATGTGAACAGTACGGGAGGGCAGTGCCCAGGACGCGTGAGCAGGCAGACGGGCGATGGGTTTAACCACCAAGCAGGACACACTGGGAGAGACCAGGTTTGAAGGAAATTGAGTTCGTTTTTAGACGTGGAATCCACTTCAGTGGGTTCTGAGTGGAGCTGGCCGGCAGGCAGAGACCATTCTGTTAAGCACATGTCCAAGCCCCGCTCCAGCTGGGGAAACGGGGGTGAAGGAGAACAAGGCCAGGTGGCAGAGGTGCCAGGGAATGGAGAGAAACAAGGGTGGTGAAAGCCGGCAGGGAGGAGCTAGCTAGGAAGAGGGGTGTGGCCCCAGCCTTGAAGGCTATCCCGAAATCCAGGAAGACGGGGACTGAAACTGACCGCTGTGTGTGGCACCATGGGAGGCTTGGTGGCACGGCGCCACCCTGCCTGTGCCCCCAGATGAACATGAGGCGGCGGGGAGGCCAGCTACATGGAGGAACACCGGGCACAGGAGAACCAGCTAGACCAGCAGAAGCAGCTGATCGGCAAGGTCCACACCGAGGAGACCAGTGAGGCACCTCTGGGTGAGTCCTGCCATCCGGGCACCAGGCACGGCCCCGGCCCCGGCCCCTCCAGATGCACCAGCCAGCTTCCCAGACATGCTGCTCACCTCCTCCCCACAGGGCCAGCGGGACTTGGACTTCCCCTCCAATCTGATGAGCGCGGACACCCTGAAAGGCAATGCCCAGCTCTCTGCCCACCCCCAGGCAGGCCGCCACAAGGCCAGCTCTGGGCTCACAGCCAAGTGTGGGGGAGCCCCCTGGCTTCTCAGCTGGAAGACGCACTCAGCAATGTCATCCCATGGCACCCCAGGGCCCAGTAACCCCTCAGAGGAGATCAGTGGAGTCCCCGGAGGCCCTGTGCCGCCTCTGGGAAGTGTCCACAGCCTGCGGAGCCAGGCGGCCTCTGGCTGGAGCTGCCAGGGGCAGCGCTGAAGGGCAGCCAAGGAGGGAGGTTAAGGTGTGGGTGATTCTGATGGGACCCAGCTCCTGGGTGACCTCCACTGCCAACTGAGCATGAACAGAGGCACTAACAGCCTCCTGCAGAGGTCCCGCGCTATTCCTGCACGCCCGCCATCCTTCCCCTCTACTCTGTGTAGCAAGGAGGAGGGAGACCTCCAAGGTGGACATTGAATACCAGGCAGATGTGACAGCTCTGGTGGACAAAGTGAAGACCGCTGTGCAGCGCTCCCACCTCTGGGTACTGCTCCCTGACACACCTGGGGCGTGGGCGGAAGGGGGGTCTGCTCTAGCCCAAGGGCTGGCTGAGCTGGGTGGGGGTCTGCCCACATTTTGAACAAAGGGGCACACAAAGCTGCAGCCCTCGCAGGTCAGAGTAAAGGGTGCTCCCAAGACAAAGCTGGCATATCCGAGCCGCATTCCAGGGGCTATCAAGGGCAGGCCTTTACCTCCAACTCCTCCCCTTCCCAACCCGATGGCATCGTATCGAGCAGCTGCCTCTCTGCTGCCCACCTTTTACTTTAATCCGATCTGGGTTTGTTATTAGCAAGCCTTGAGCTCCTGCCTTGGCCCTGACAGAAGCTCCATCCTTGGGCCAGTGCCTCCGAGCCACACAGCCTCTCAGTAGTGGCCTCCCTGCCTCCCCCGTGGGGTTGTCTGCCCTCTGCACACTAGGAGGATATCGTGACACATGTGCCACCTGACGGCAAGCCCCTCACAAGCCCTCAGTCCCCAGCCTAGTGGGGTGAATGTTGTTACTGGCCATTGGGAGGGACCTGGAAGAAGCCAGTTCTTTGGGGCCTCCACCTGCCTAGCCCAGCCCTGCTTTTCTCCCCAACTGCCCAGCCAGGGCATCACAAGCCGGTTCCTGGCTCAGAGGAACACAGAGGAGAACCTGGAGCTGCAGCTGGAGGCCTTGATGGACAAGCTGGAAAGGCAGGGTGCAGTGCTGAGGCTCCACCAGGTGCCCGGCTCCGGCAGGTAAGGGACCCTGCCTCCCCATGGCCCCCACAGTGGTCTTCACAGCCTGTGGGCTAGAACCAGGCTTGGAGCGGTGACCCCTGCCAGCGAGTCCGGGTGCTCTGCCCATGAGCTGCAGGCCCAACTGGCACCTGCAACCCACCTCTGAGCTCTTGAGACCCTGAGTTTAGCACAGCAACCAACGCAGGACCCCGGGCACCTTGCCCTTGGGTCTGTGCTACCCACTGCCCCATTGTCCTCACCAGCTCCCCACCTGCCGAGAAGATGAAGGATGTGCTGGAGGAGGAGAGGCTCCAGCTGGCCCGTGGCAACATGACCAAGAGCCAGAAGCGGCTGCTGACCATCCAGACGGGCATCGACCACCTCTACATCCGGCTGGTCGGCATCGCCCCGCCCACGGCCCAGGGTGGGATGTTCTCTTCTGAATTATTCCGGTGGGCTTGGGGCATGGGGGCTGCCCCAGGATTGATTCAGGCGGGAGACATAGGCCCATGAGAGCGTGTTCAGGGAGGCGGCTGGGTCCTGGGCCCTGGAGCAGTGCGCACGAGAGCCGTGGCTGGGAGGGCCTCCGCCGGCTCTAGGAACCGCTAGCCCTGGGGTGGCCGACTCCCCGGTGTGCCAGACCCCGAATGCCAGAACTAGGGATTTGGAAAGTGGAAAATGCAGTTAATGCCACTAACCCTTTGAGGAGCAGAGGCCCATCCATATAGACAGGGCAGGATCTGGGGTGGATTTGGGGGGGCGGGGAGGGCCTGCAGACACT
Organism: Manis pentadactyla; assembly: GCF_030020395.1. Lineage (NCBI taxonomy): Eukaryota > Metazoa > Chordata > Mammalia > Pholidota > Manidae > Manis > Manis pentadactyla. The sequence continues at coordinate 220,874,238 of NC_080021.1, forward strand.
GTGGGGTGGGCATGGTGTGGGGGGGCTCCCCTGCAGCACAGGCTGCATTCTGTCCTTTGGAGGCTCTGCTTGTTTTCGAGGAACAGAATGGCGCCCTGTCTGCAACCATAAATGGGCTCAAAAGTGATTGTGTTCTCCTTTAAAAAAAAAAAAGGCAGTTACTGCCACTGGCCCTTGGAAGAGCAGAGGCCCGTATAGACAAGGCAGCTCTGAGAGGGGAGTGGGAGCTGCTTTGCAGACTCGGCGAGCCGCCCTCCCCGCCTGCTCGCCCTGTCTGCCCCCCGGGTCCTCACCTGCCCAACTGCCCTCCGCCCTCCCTCATCCAGAAACCCTCCGGTTCGCCGACGTGGACAACGGCTCTGTGCCGTCGCGGCCCGGCATCAAGAGGCAGGCCCAGCGGCTCATCGAGGGCAAGCTCAAGGTGGCCAAGAAAAAGAAGTGACCCGGCCCAAACCCGCTGGCTTTGTTACGCAAATAAACATTTTTCCTGGACTGCCGGGCCCGGGGAGAGCGAGCCCCAGGTGGACGCGTTGCGAGGTCTGCGGGAAAGTGGTGTTCCGTATGGGTCCAGGCCCCAGGACTGAAGGGGGAGGGTGAATAGGGAGTCCAGGCGGGGGGGCGTGGACAGGTGTCCGGGCTGATCCCAGACCCCGCGGGCCGCCCCGGGCATGCGCGCGCTCCGCGCCGCGGGACCTCCTTGGCCCTCGCGGCGCCCGGTAGCCGCGCACCACGCCGAAGCCGCCAGCTCACCCGCCTCCCCGTGCATGCGCACAGCATCCCATGACCCTCGTGGTGTCCCGTAGCTGCGCGCCCCGCCCAGCCGGCGTCAAGATGGCGGCGCTGACGGGCGGAGGTAGGCCGTCCCGGGAGCCGCCGGGGCCGGAGCGGAGCCGCCGCGGCTGAGCCCCCCAGCCGCCCTCGAGGCAGGCGCTCGGCCGCCGAGTCCCAGGACATGGTGCGACCCGCGCCTCACTGCCGCCGTCGCTGCCACTGAACTCGCGGGCCGCGCCGGGCTCGGACGCGGGAACAGGAAGATGTTTTCCGCGCTCAAGAAGCTGGTGGGGTCGGAGCAGGCTCCAGGCCGCGACAAAAACATCCCTGCCGGGCTGCAGTCCATGAACCAGGCGCTGCAGAGGCGCTTCGCCAAGGGGGTGCAGTACAACAGTGAGTGCGTGGCGGCGCGCGCTCCTGCGGGGGACGTGGACAGCAGGGCCGAGGGTGCGGGGGCCGCGGCGGCCGAGACTCGGCAGAAACCGGGGTGCGCCTCGGCCCGGGAACCGTCGGGGGCCCCGTCGCGTCCCGAGGGCCTCCCTGTCAGCGGGAAATGGTGGCGGGCCCTGTTCATCAGTGTTTAGACGTGAGGGGCCCTTACCTGTGCCGGGCACGTGGGCGGTACCCTAGGGTTCACTTGCGGGGGGGGATGGGGGTGCTGCCAGGCAGGAGGCTAGGTCCTGAAAGACCCCAGGGTTGGAGCGTGGGCATCTCGGCCCGCGGCCCCTCCCTCCGACCGGTGGGTTGTTCTTGAGGAACGCTGGCACGTAGGAAACCTGCGCGTTTTGTTTGCTTAGTAAAACTCGTCCAGGCTGTTCCCGGTGCGCTCCGCGGTGCAGTGATCGGCCCGGTGACTTCGTCTAGGAGGCTCTTACATAACGGGGGGAGCTCTCCGTCAGTGGGCTGTGTGATAACCCGCAAGAGGAGGTGAAAGCCAGCTGACTCTGGTCTTTGAGCTATGGGAATTTTCTTTGTAGACTCCGTGAGCAGTTTGAAGACGGAATATCAGCTACGCCACACATTTCTTGCCTTTTTTTTTTTAAGAAGCATTTGTAAGGGATATATTTAGAAATGTTCCAGAAGGCATAGAATCTCTTGTTACTGTAGGAGACTTCGCTTCCCCTGCAGGAAGGAGGGGTTATATACAGATGCCCCTGAGCCCTGGACGTTTTCAGGCTTCTGTTATAAATTATGTAAGTTGTATGATTCCTGGCTGCTGGCCGTCTTAACTGACCTTAAGTTTTTGCATCTTGCTGGCTTCTCCTCTCAGTATTTAAAGGCTTTTTATATGTTCTGTGCTTTTAAATTGTTTCCTTCTCAAGTGTTCCCATGTATTGCTACACAGTTTTGGACCCCCGTGTTGCTACCTGAAGGGGGGAGCCTTCCAATCTCTATAATGAGGAATTTCAACGGCAATGTACATTGAGAAACATTGTGCACATTTAAAAGAGACATAATTTTAGATATACTCAACTCACAATTTTGTACATATTTTCTTCACATTCAGGGAAGAGTAAGAGTAGCATTTATACAATTTATTTTACTTTATTTTAATGGATATAGCTGGTAAACACAAATCTTTAGAATCTATATTTTGATCCCTTATTTAATTTTATTATTTAAGGTATTTGAAACGTCATCCTAGTCCTTTGGAAATTAGACCAGGAAACTGGAAACTTCACCTTCTGAAAAGCACTCCCTGAGGGCACACCCCCTAGTCCCAGGTGGACAGACATGAAAAGGGCAGTGGAGTTGTTCCAGAGAGGAAAATCCAACCTCAGGTATTTGGGGGACAGGTTGTGACCCCCCCAGAACTGAATGAAAGATGGTGAGCTTGACGGAAGTTGGGGCTTGTATCTGAATTGCCTTTTAGAGTGAGATTGTCCCTATGTTTGAATAAGAAGCAATTTTGAAACTTTCAACAGTATAGAATGTTCGTGTTTTCCAAAATATCTTAGGGAAAACAAACCAACAATGTGAAAATTACAGATTCAGGATTTTTATAGGTAAGAGTTTATTGCCAGGTTATGAGTTGTCTCTTACAGAAGCTTATCTTCCTATAATGAGGAGGGACTTGTGTCACATGCAGGAGACCCAGCATACACATTAAAATTAGAGTCAAAATCTGGAGATCTTAGGTTGGAAGTCATTTGCCTTTAAAGTGGAAGAAAGAATGTTACTGAACTGATCCACTCCTTCTCCTGCCAGTTGCACATAATTATCAGCTCGGTGTGGTGGAGAGGCTTTTCCTGAGTAATAGACCCATCAGGACTGCTTCCCCACCAAGGGGCCTCCTGCTGGGATGGGGGTGGGGGCGGAGACAGCCAGAGTGCTGGCCAAGTCAGCTCTCAGGGCTAGGATTTAAAAAGGGACCTAACACTTCCTCACAAAGACATCCTTTGAAAGGATGGTTCCAGTGTAAGTGCTCTTCCTCAAGGAATAAACGACCGTGTTTAGCAAATTGTTCTATCTACCCTGGCAGGGCCAATTTGCAATTGCCCAAATGTTTACTGTCCACAATATGCCACGTTTTCCTTTACAGTTTTCCCTTCCCTAGCATTCATACAGCAACTATTTACTGAGTGTTCATCAGTGAAAAATCAGACAGCACGCTCTGCCTGTGGTGCTCACCTTCTCGTGGTGGGCCAGAGACAGGCAGCACGGTGGACATAGACCGAACAGCCATCTGAAGGCTCGAGTGCTAGGAAAACAGATCAAGGCAAGGGCTGCGATGGGATTGGGACTTTAAATAGAGGGTCAGAGCAGGCCTGCCAGAGAAGGTGACATTGGAGCAGCAGGTAGGATGTGGAGAGGTACAGAAGGTGTGTTCTGGCCAGGGGAGTTGCCTGGCAGAGATCCTTAGGAAGTGTGCAAGAGCCGCATGGAGTGAGCTCGGAGAGAAGCGAGACAGGAGGCCACGCCACAGAGGTGAGGCGAGGCCTTTGGGCCACGTAGGGACCTTGTGCGTGAGAAACCTTTGATGGGCAGGAAAGCAGCTGCAGGAGGGCTCCTGGCAGGAGGGGGCCACCTGGACATTGGTTATAGCACTCTTGTGCAGTTGGCCGCAGTGAAGGGTATCCTTAGGGTTCAGAGCCGAGTCAGACACAGAAGCAATTGCATCATTTGCATCTCAGGTAAACCATCAGCTTTTTTTTTTTTTTGGTAGGAAAATGATTCCATATTTTGCAGGAAATGTGTGGGAATGTGAGTGAATTAGTATTGAATCAGGGCTTAAAAATGGCTCACAATTCTGTAGTGGAACCATGTGTCTTCTGCATGGGATCTTTGCTTAGACTTAAAGAAAAAGCTTAGAATAGAGAGATTGTCTTGCCAGTGGGTTTCAGCCCCGGGCAAGTTCACTCTTGATTCAGTGAGACCGAAAAATGACAATGGAATGTTCTTGGGGTGAAAGGCTTTATACCCAACTTTGTTCCCACGGTGGCAGGTCAAGCGCTAGAATCATGTCCACTCAGAGCAAGTCTGCACGCAGCAAGCCGGTCTCTGTCTCTGGGCCTCTCCGCCCGGCAGCTGGCTCCGTCTCTGTCCTGGGTGCTGCCACCACTCCAGCCTCTGCTCTCCTGCAGCCACGCAGCCAGAACCCTGGGCAGAGCTCCTTATATAGTCAGTTACAACGTACTGCCCACACATGTGCAGTGGGCGAGCTGACCAAGGCCAGGTGAGAATCCTGGCCACAGGAACTTTCATTGTTTCTACAGAGAGTTAATAATCTTTTTGGTAAAACAGATCTTTTTTTAAGTAAAGGGCTCCTCTTACCACTTCTTGGGTGAATCTTAAAGGTTTTCCAGGTGAACCACTTATTTGATCAATTTATTTGAGCCAATATCTAAGGGTCTTCGAGTTTGACTTGACTTTCTGACTTACCAAGTATGGGCTAACTTTTTACTGGATGAAACCAGATCATTTATCTCTGACACTAAGAGTTTCTCTTGGTTAACTTTTTTTTTGGCACTTTTTTTTTCAAGTATCATTGATATACACTCTTATGAAGGTTTCACAAGAAAAACAGTGGTTATTACATTCACCCTTATTATCGAGTCCCCCCCAATACCCATTGCAGTCACTGTCCATCAGTGTAGTAAGATGCCACAGAGTCCCTACTTGTCTTCTCTGAGCTACACTGTCTTCCCCGTGACCCCACACACACCATGTGCACCAATCATGATACCCACAATCCCCTTCTCCCTCCCTCCCCACCCGCCCTCCCCCACCCTCCCCTTTGGTAACTGCTGGTCCCTTCTTGGAGTCTGTGAGTCTGCTGCTATTTTGTTCCTTCAGTTTTGCTTCACTGTTATACTCCACAAATGAGGGAAATCATTTGGTACTTGTCTTTCTCTGCCTGACTTATTTGACTGAGCATAATATCCTCCAGCTCCATCCATCCATGTTGTCTTAGTTAACTTTTAAAATGAGTACATTTCAAATTTTAAAAGGATTTCAGTTCAAGAGAGAAAAAATAAAACTTTTTTCATTATCAAAAGCTGAGACTAGAAAACAAATAGATGTTAAAATTGGTGAAGATTCAAGAGAAGGAAACAGCTGTAAGATCATATCAAGCCTCTGGACAGATAGGTCATGTTTAAAAAAGAACCTGAGAAAATCTCTAGAAATGAAAAACATGGTCATTAACGTAAAGAAGTCAACAAACAGGTGAAGTAGCATAATAGTTCAAAAGAGAATTAGGGCCTGAAAGAGAAATTAAGCAGATTCCAACATGCCTGATACAAATTTCAGATGTGGAGAGTAGTGAGAATGGAGGAGAGACAGTATTTGAAGAAATGAAGACTGAGGCTTTTCCAGAATTCATGCAATACATGAAACTCTTAAGTTCAGAGTTTTAAAAACATCCACTGCTAGACACATCATTGGAAGTCTTCAGACCATCAGAATCAAAAGAAAAATAGAAGCAACCAGAGAGGAAAGACTGCCTTCAGGGGAACAGCCAGCAAACTGATAACACAGCCCATACAACATTGGTATTGAGGAGAAATCCCTGTCATCCTAGAAATCTGTGCCTAATTCAGCAGTTACTCAGTGTTAGTATGACAACACATTTTCAGTCTGAGGTGGACAGTTTACTGTGCAGTTTCTGGCTGAAATACATGCTAAGGGTCTGCTGCAGCACAGTGGAAATGGAGCACAGGGCATATGGAGTAGGGTTCTCAAGGCAAAGGCGAGCGCAGAAATGGTGACTGCATGGCGAGATGTGAGCACTGGTCACCGTGGCCGCTGTCCTGGTGGTTAGCGGGGGGAGTGTAGGAGAAGCTGAGACACGGGGTGACCACAGGACCCAGGGCGGAGCTGAGCTGAGCTAAGGTGTTTCACAGTCCTCACATTAAAAGGAAGACAAATTTGCCAACTTGGGGCTTTATTACAGCAAATGGGTGAATGTTAAAAATTCAAGAGTTGCCATTCAAAGAATAGAAGTAGATTGCAAACCTCCCAAATAGGCAAAAAGAGAAACTGAAAACCTTTCCCCAAAAATAGAGGGCGGAGAAGGGAGAGGGAGGAAACAGCAGAGGTAGGTCAGAACTGTAACACGCAGGCACAGAAGTTGCTTGCCTGTGTCAGCAGCACAGTAGACATAAATAAGCGGACTCACCGTGAAACAACATCCGCGATTGGGTTTTTTTCTTTCCTGGCTGTTACGTGCTGCCTTCAGAGGAAGAGCCAATAAGCTGATAACACAGCTCACTGTAATAGCGGCCGTTGTAAGAGACACATCCAGACCACGGCAGAGAAAGGGTGAGCGCACGAAGTTGGAAACAAAGCAGAGGCAGATGATAGCCACAGAGCAGCTGCGCCTGATGCCCCTTCAGTGAGCAGAATGGGGGAGCCGGAGGGCAGCCCGCTGGGGGCTCAGAACGGCTGGGCCACCCTCCCCTCCACCAAGGAGCTCTCCTGCAGATGGACAGTCTCAGCCTGGGTGGAGTGGATGCCACACAGACCACGTTCTGTGCCCACAGTGAGTAAAATTGGGTCTGAATAAACGACAACTCTTCTTTTTGTGACACTTGTAGAAGTGATACCACTTCTAAATGATTTGTGGGTCAAAGAAGAAAGCAAATGGGAAATAGAAAGTGTAACCCAGTGATGATGAACAACCCCCATGTTTGTGGTGATCATTTTGAAGAATTCAATTTGAAAACCTAGGAAAAGAACAAAATCCCAAGAAAGTGAAGGGAAAGAAACAAAGTAACAGAAACAAGGGATTTTTAAGAAGAATTAATCATGTTCAGCAGAATCTCGAGTGTGTGTATGTGATGAACACAGTGGACAAACATCTGGAAGATAGATAAAGGAAGAGACAAAGTAAGACCGAGTGATAAGAATACGCAAGTGGAGCTTTTAAGCATAAAATATCACAAGTGACCTGGTGGTAACATTGAAAACTTGGAATGTTCAGTGACCTAGAGAACTTTTCTAAAACAGACGGTGTGAGAAGTGCAGGCTGTGCACAGCCCCAGGAGTTGTGCTGGGCACAAAGTGAGTGGCCACATGCCGTGCGCAGGGTGGGGGCGCCAGGCCCCACAACCACAGCTAGGGCAGAGACCCACAGTCACCCTGAGCATACGTGTAAAGGCCCAGTAAAAGGTGAGGAAACTGGATCTAGGAAATTATTCTGTTGTAATGATAGTTTTCTACACTGTGATGAAGTAAGATTTCCCCACGAGTGAAGGGATTGTTTAACAGAAAGTATGTATTAAATGCTTTACTAGTAGGTAAAAGTGAAAACATAATGTCAGCAGGTGCAAGAAAAAGATCTGATAAAATTCAGCACCCATTCATGACATGTAAAAGACAAATCCCACTTCTTGGCAGACTGGGCACCAAAGGGACCCTCGACCACCTGTTGAAGGGCCTTTACCAAAAGCCACATCCATGTGATGAGACAGGATGCCTTCTTTTCAAACCCTGGACTGAAGACAAGAGCTCCCCATTCTCCCCAAGCTTTTCGTTGGTGTACAAAGTCCACCCAGCACGAGAAAAATAAGTATGAGGCAGATGTAAGTCCTTCTTTAGGAGTAAAATTAACATAAAATCAGAAATAAGGGTTTTGTGTTTTTCCGGAAGCTTGCACGTGTAAGGGACTGAACACCAGACTGACACCAGGCCTTTCCCTCGGTGCCCACTTCTGTCCCAGCTGTGTTAAAGCCGATGACCTGCCCTTAAAAATAGTTTGTAAAAATTCACCATTCAGCTCTCGACCTTGGATAAAGGGTACTCAGCTGCTCATTTCTCTTTACTTAAAAGGAGAGGGAGTGGACACTGGGAGGGGAGCCTGCTCTGAAGCTGCCTGTTCCCTGTTCCCAGGGTTGGGGCACTGCTGGCTCCAGCTGAGAGGGCTCGGGCAGAAGGGAAGTCTAGAATCCGGCCAGGAAGGGTGCCCCAAGTACTTGTAAGCCCAGGTTGACCTCCAGGTGGCTTTACTCTGAGTCATTTTGTGTAGCCCAAAAACTCCCATGCTATTCCCAAGTTGGCAGTTCCAGGCAACAGACAGAAATGCCACAGATAACTTTCTGAGGATGCACCTCTGACCCGTATCTCCAGGAGGGCCGTGGATGGAGTTCAGGGACACACAGAGTGCCAGTGAAGCATCAAGAGAACCCCAGTCCCCAAGTGGCACCAGCACTGGGGGCAAATGTGGGACCTGAGCTCCAGAGACCTGAGACTGCACAGAACATAGTCAGAACAATAACATACCTAAAGGAGTTTGAAGACACAGCAGGGGCCTAAAGTCAGTAGATTTGAAAGCCAGGGAGGTGAGAAACTGAGAAATGGACCTGTGAGTAGGAACGAGATTCCAGGGCTGTGAAAAGCAATGGAGAGGATAATGCACAGCGGTGCCTGCCTGCGCCCGGGGCACCCAGGCCTGTGCCCTGGGCTTGCCCTCCTGCCCTCAGCCTGGCCACCAACCTCCTGGGACATGGGGAGCCTGCCGCCCAGGAGGCGTCGGGGGGCAGACAGCCTCTCTGTCCCCTCATCCTCCCTGCCCGAGGTGGAGTCGGGCCACGACTCGCACCCAGGACACCCCCGGATCTACGTGACACTTCCCGGTCTGGGCCCATGATCGGCCTCTGGCCAGAATCAGGACAAGACTGCCTGCGAGTGTGAGAGTGGTGGCTCTCCCAGGTGTCCTGTTTGGCGACGTGATACAGGGCTGGCTGGAGATGCCTGAAGTGTGAGGAGAGCCGACGCGTCTCATGACTGAAATCAGGACTGGGGGATGAGCCGGGACAAGGCAGTGGCCTGGTGACCAGGTTTCACGGAGGAGGGGGCAGGACGGGTGCAGCGGGGCGGCTGCTCTGCAGCCATGGTGGGGGCTTCTGTCTGCAGGCTGCCCAGCCCACCGGCGGGCGCCACCGTCCACTCATCGGCTGGACCAGCGTCTTTCTGACACGAGCACTCCTCCCTGGAGACCCAGTCTGGCAGCAGTTTGTCACCTCACTCCGCTGCCCCTAGCTCCGCCTACACCCACCCGGTCTCCTTCACCCTCTTTCCAGAACAGTCCAGGTGGCGGCACTCAGGCTGAACCCGGCGCCTTCCCGGAGGCAGCGGGAAGCTCCTGTGCTGCATGCTTGTCCGGCCAGCACCTTGCAGGCGCTCAGCCCACCCCTGCCCGAGTCTGTGCGCCCTGCTGCCTGGGTGCTTGTTTGCGGCACAGGCAGCACTGTCTGCAGCGTTTGTTCAGTGAGCAGAGTGGAGTCTAGGCTTCCTAGCCCCACACACGTATAACCCACATGCGAGGTCTTGGGAGGCCTGCAGGTCTGACATACATGGTATGCACGGTAGACATACCAGGGCTGCGGAAAGTCGGTGGAGGCAAACCCTCGACATCTCGGAAGCTGTCTAGGGAGGGCAGCTTCCGCCCCTGGCTCCTCTGACAGCCTGAGCCTGACCCTGGGAGCAGGGTCCCCAGGCTTGGTTCAGGGGCACCTGCTTTCCTACCGGTACAGAGTCTGACCAGGCTCCCACTCTGTCAGCCCAGGAGGACACACCTCTGGGGCTGGGCCACCAGGACACTCTGCGAGCACTGAGTGGGCACCTTGGGTCTCCTCTGCAGACTGCCCAGGAGGCCTTGTCCCCCTCGGCCGCTGGCCAGCCCAACCCCCGCTGTCAGCTCTTCTGTGCCACTAGCCACGCAGGCCACAGTCTGTGTGGGTGGCACACAGACTCCCTGGTAAGGCCCTGGTTTGCCTGTGGTTTGATTTGTTCACCTGATCTGACCTTTCTTCCCCTCCCCCCAGTGAAGATAGTGATCCGAGGAGACAGGAACACGGGCAAGACCACGCTGTGGCATCGGCTGCAGGGCAAGAAGTTCGTGGAGGAGTACATCCCCACGCAGGAGATCCAGGTCACCAGCATCCACTGGAGCTACAAAAGTGAGGGGGTGGGGGGTCCCCTCGGGGGCAGCTTGGGGCCCCTTGTGGGGCGGGGGCTCTCATTCCTCCGCCTTCCTCTGCCTCTGTCCCCCGGGAGCTCCTTTGTCAGCCTTGGTGTGGAGACACTGTGGCAGTGTGGGAGCGCCAGTGAACTGAGGGGTTATCATGAGACTCAACTAAAGCCACTCTGGGTCACCCTGCAGGCCCCTCTCCCAGGGGAGACCGGCCCTGAGAAGCAGGTGGAGCAGTGGCGGGGGCCCTGCTCTGCTCCAGAGGCGGCAGAGAGGCAAGCTCCAGGTTTACCACAGGGAGGCATCCTGGGGGCGTGTGGGGCCCTGTGACTGGGTGTGGCCGCTGTCAGGGCAGCACAGAGAAGCCCCCATGGCCCCCTTCCTGGTTCGGGATGAAGCTGGGCGTCAGTCCACTGCTGGAGCCCTCAGTGCGGGGGCTCCCCACCTCGCCCCTTTCCTTGGGATCCTCGGCAGCCGCTGCCCTGGGGCCCTAACACCAGACCAGCGGCTCCGAGGTCAGCGCAGAGCTGCTGCTGCAGAGCCTCTGTCACCACCCTGCCCAGAAGGAATGCGGAGCACAGACAGCAACTTCACAAAAGACAGCCTGGCGGGGGGCACCGGGCAGCTGCGTCCCAGCAGCCTCTCAAGGCCCACCCTTGCAGGGCCACTTCCATGCCACCTGGTGCTGCAAAGGCTTTTGAAAGAAGTGTGATGACACTGGGCCGACCCAGTAGAGAGTACCAGCCTCCCCACTGTCCCTCAGAACGAAGTCCAGGCTGGCCACTGGATAAGGGGCAGCTGGGAGCAGTCAGCTCCTTCGGACCTGCTCTGGCACTGGCTGCCTGCTCCTTGGCTGGGGCTGTGGGCACAGATGCCCCTGGCTGTGCAGTGTGCCTGGGGATGAGCCCACCCCAGGGACCCAGGAGTGTGCCATGCCCTGCGCCTGGAGCGGAGCCAGAAGCGAGGAGCCTCCCAGGCTTCCCGAGGGAGTGCCAGGCCTGGGCAGGAGCCGGGTGCCCTGGGGAGTGGCCCCTAATGCCCATCTTCTTGGAACCAGAAGTCCGCTCTGTATACTAACTGTGGCATTTTCCCCCTACTTCAGCCACTGACGATATCGTCAAAGTTGAAGTCTGGGACGTGGTCGACAAAGGTGAGTGGCGCTCGCCTCACGGGCTCTTCTCTCCCTGATGCCTTGTGTGTCCTGGGAAGGGGTGCCTCCTTGCCCCCCCTTCACCTGCCTGTCCTCCTCCCCTCGGACTTCTGGTTCCTCATCAGGCTCAGCATCAGCTTCTGCCCCATGCAGGGTCTCGCACGCCAGGGAAGGAGGGCAGGGTTTGTGCAGCTGCCACACACGTCTCCGGGGCCCTGGCTTTACCCGGCGTGTATGTTGGACAGGGTGGAATGCACGCGGTGACCTGTCAGGGCCCTTCAGTCTGCGCAGGTCAAACATGTTTCACCTACTGAGACTGAGCACTTGGCAGGCGGGGTCAGCTAGGGGCCGGCTGGCAGGGCTGGGCAGCTCCGGACCCAGAGACCTGCAGTGCCAGTGGCAAGGTGCCCTGTTATCTAGGGTCCAGATGGTGCCCCATTATCTGGGGCCCCGCATGGCACCCCGTTGTCAGTCGTCACTTGGTCCCTTTGGGTTAGACCCTTTGAATAAGGGAAGAGCGTCTTTCTCCACCACCCTAACTTGTCACCAGCTGGATGGAGTCTTGAGCACCGTCTGCAGCAGTGGAGGGTGTCCAGTTTCAGAGAGAGGGCAGCCGAGGCCAAGACCTCCATGGGCAAAGGAGAGCCAGTGAAGAGGTCACGTGGCAGGGGCCAGAACCATGCACGGGGGCACCCAGAAGGCAAGGTGCCACCCTGACTCCCTGCCAGCATTCCCCTGAGTGCTGGTAGCTCTTCTTGGCAGTGGTGGCTCCCCAAGCTTAAGGGTAGTGCTGGAGGGGCAGGTGCGGCAGGGCCCGGGGAGCCTCCCCCGCCAGAGCTCAGCCTGCAGCACTGGCCACAGAACAGCCACCAGCCCGGCGCAGCGTGGCCAGCTCTTCTTGAGCTGGGACCACCTGCAGAGACAGACCAGAAGGTGGCAGGAGACTCGGAGGAAGCTGTGGAAAGAGGCAGAGGTTGGCTTTTAATAAACCCCAGTGTGTTCGGGGCTTGTTTTGCCCGTTACTCTTGGACTGGGGGCCCTGGAATGCCCTTCCTCCTAATATTTCGATAGAGGGAAGGGAAGGCTAATGGACAGGAGCTTTATGACCCGGAAGCCCCCAGGGCTGGCTTCGGCTCCACGGGCCTCCTGGGCCCCCTGGTCATCTGCAGTACTGGCTTGGGAGCCTCCAGGGCCTCGGAGGCAGGGCCTCAGAGCCTGGGCGGCCCGTGGCACCTTCTCACGGCGGGGACCAGGTGGAAGCAGGGCAGCCTCGCTCTGTGGCCCACTGAGCCTGTGCTGCCCCAGTGCCCTCCCCGAATGAGTGCCCAGCCCCCAGGGCTCTGGCCCAGTCAGCCTGGCGCCTGCAGGTGGTGGGGGCTGAGGTGCAGGACATGAGCATGGGGTGGGGCCCTCCTCCCTTGGGCCATCCCTGAGCCCAGCTTTCTGTCTCCTTTAATAAGGAAAATGCAAAAAGCGAGGGGATGGCTTGAAGATGGAGAACGATCCCCAGGAGGTGAGCCACACCCATACCCACGTGGCCCGTGGTTGGGAGGGGGGTGTGACCTGCGTGCCCAGCCCTCCTGAGGACTCTGCTTGCTCTGGTGGTCTCCGGCGGGCGTGGTGGCCCCCCGCTGCCCTGTGCCAACCAGGGTCCCGTTTGGGGGTAGCTGGGCTTGCCTGTGCTGACATGTCGTGACACTTGCCAGGCTCCGCGATGAGTTTGACCAAGGTGTTTAGGGGAACTGACCAAATTTTGTATACCCATCATAGAGGCCTCAGCACAGGCCACACCTTCAAGCCGGGGCCCCGGGCACAGGAGGTGTGAGCATGGCTCCAAGCGGGCTGTCCCTGCCAGTGCCCTTGACGGAGAGGAGTCGGGGTAAACTGGCCCTCCGTCCTCCTCGGAAGCTGTGCCCTCCCACCTTTGGAGGCCTCGGGCTGGTGGGCAGCCTCTTGCTCCACTTCAGGGCAGGGTGTTAAAGTGGCCGTGCAGCCCACATCTCTCTGGCCCCTTGGCACGTTGCCTCTGCCCACGGCCCCCAGTCACCGGTTTGTGTGCTCTAGAAGGTTCTCTGCAGATACTTTCCCTCCATGCTGGGAGACACACCTGTCCTGAGGAGGGTGCTGCTGGCTGGTGGAGACCCTAAGTCGGTGCACTGGCCCAGGGTCTGAACTTTCCCAGCCAGACCCTTCGAGACAGTTTTCCACCCCCACAGTAGATCATCTTGTTTACATATTTTTTTCCAAAACAAAAACCACTGTTGTTTTTCCTGATTGTAAAGTCTTGTGTTCGGCCTCTTCCAGGACCCTGGGTTCTCACCTGCGGGACTCTGCCCTGAGCAGTCTCTCTCTGCCCGATTCCCTCCCATCCCCAGGTAGAGTCTGAGATGGCCCTGGACGCCGAGTTCCTGGACGTGTACAAGAGCTGTAACGGGGTGGTCATGATGTTCGACATCACCAAGCAGTGGTAAGGGGGCGCTGGCTGGCGACGGCCACCATGGCACCTAGCACCACACCACGCAGCCAGAGGTGCGCAGACCATCAGTTCACACTGGCAGTTCAGCCTCACAACAGCCCCTGCCTGGACATTTCCAGGCATCTGTAAGTGTGGACGTGGAGCGGGTGAGAGTGTGGACCTCAGTGGGTGGGCTGGGACGGCAGTGGTGAGACACACCTTCCACAGGCCCACAGCCTGCCGGGAAAGCACCATCTGACTTTGGCAGAATCAAGTGTTGGGGCTCCCCAAGACCCCCACATTCTGTGACTTGCTAGGAGGGTGCACAGCTGAGTTCATCACAGCAGGAGGTTTCAGAGTAAGATCAGACCCAGGGGCGGTGTGGGGAAGCCAGTGCCAGCTCCCAAGGGTCCTCTCCACAAAGTCAGGTGGACATGGCACGTACGCAGTGGTGTCTACCAGGGGGGCTCCTGAGACAGCACCCGGGTCCTGCCCAGCATGTGGGGTTCCCGCCTCCCGGAAGGAAAGCGGGTGTTGTGCATAGGCCTGGCTGTGCAGGTGCAACAAGCCCTCAGCTGGGAGCTGGTGGCTGGGATGCCCAAGAGCCTGTTCCCCCTGTCAGCCTGGCAGGCGGGCCTTTCCGGGGCTGGAAGCCTTAGGCCCACTTTACATGCTCCGAAAACATCTTAAAAAGCTCAAGGAGGAACTGACGGCAGCTCGCATCAAATTCACCCTGCGTTTCTGCTCTGCTCAGGTTTTTTATTACTGCATCTGTGATTCTGTGCTCATTGTAGAAAAATCAGGAAGTGCAGAGAAAAATTGACCCACCATCACAGGCTGCCTGTCGTTGTCGGGGGCGGGGGAGCCTCCAGCCAGGCCTCTGACTGTCGCACACATCGTCTTTCCCCACCCCGGGGCCTCCCATGCAGCCCTGCAGACACTGCTCTGTTTAGGAAGGTGACGGTGCCTCGGTGGACCCCTCAGTCTTCCATGGGTTCCTGTGCTCAGCCTTGGGCTCCCGTCAGTGATTCGAGTCTGGGGGATCTGACGCAGCCTGCTCCAGCCTCTCACAGACTGACTGCCAGGGTGGGTGTGTGAGAAGCCCCTGGGTGGTGGCAGGTGGCACACTGGAAATGTCCAGAAGGCGAGGGGTAGTGGAGCCCTCCGCAGGGCATGGTGGAACATACAGGTCCCAGACACACCCGTGAGAGGCAGCAGGCTTTGCTCTTGGGTCTGCACTGGGCAGGAGGGGCACCCCCTGTGTGAGCTGTGCAGGCTGTTTAGCCTGGGGGATTAGCGGCGTCTTGTCCTGTATGGAACCTGGTGTAGACACTTAACACTGCTCGGCCAGGTGGGGGCGGCCTCAGCATCGCCACAGCAGAGAGGAGCGCCCTGGAGGAAGGGAGGGCCGCAGGGAAGAGGGGCCCCGCGGGCCAGGAGGGGTGCCCACAGCAGCACAAAGCCCAGGAAGTGGGGCAGGCACGCGTCCATGAGGCTGGAGGCCTGGGTGCAGGTGGCCTGCAGTCTGGCAGTGCCTGGTTGGGAGCCCAGGGGCTGCTGGACGCCACTGTACGGCGGTGCCTGGGTGGTAAAAGGAGACTTGTCTAGGACCCCGCCGTGCAGAACCATGGCTCCCCGGGTCCCCCCATGGCTTGGCCAGTGCTTTAGGTGAGCTGTGCAGGCCGGAGGAAGTCCTGTCCCAGCACGTGGGGCAGCTGTGGACCGATGAGGTGCAGGAGGGCAGCCATCCCTGGCCCTTTGTTAGGTTTTTACTGTGTGTAAATACAGGAAATAAAGTCAAATTGTAAACGAGGTGCACGCTCTATTTCTTGACTGTGTCGATTTTGTCTAAATTACCAAAGTTTTGTCACACATCATTAGTTTCTTGCATGCCATTTGGGAGACAGGTTTGGGCCCTGTGCTAAGACACCTCAAAGCCCCAGGACAGCAGAAGGGACACCTCAGCCCCACAGGCGGCAGCTGTGCCCTTCAGCAGAGGCAGGAAAACAAGGCAGAGAGGCTTCCTACATGAGAGGACGAAGACAGCTCCAGGATGGGGGCGCCTGGAGCAGGGGCCACCGCCGCGCTGATGTACTGGGGAGAGTCTGCCAAGGCTCAGGGCCCTGGCCTTTAGTGCCCTGCCCCAGGGAGGGCCCTCAGACAGGACACAGATGTGGGGTTCCAGGGCAGGGGGCAGGGGCTCACGGCTGAAAGATTAAGGTGGTCTTTCCTCGTGTGTCTCCCCAGGACCTTCAACTACATCATGCGGGAGCTGCCCAAGGTGCCGACCCACGTGCCAGTATGTGTGCTGGGCAACTGCCGCGACATGGGTGAGCACCGGGTGGTCCTGCCGGATGATGTGCGCCATTTCATTGACAGCCTGCACAGGTGGGTGTCACTCCACCACACCCATGCGCTGGTCCCCCGGCCTCTGCTCTAGTGGGACCCACAAGGGCAGCTGGGGGACCTGAGCAGGAGCACAGCCTGAGGCCACAGAGCTGAAATGGTGGGATGGGAGCTCTTGCAGACGGACACATGCACTTGGTGGGGGTCAGTCAGGGTCAGAAGGTGGGGGAGCACAGTTCCCTCATCCATGCAGAAGGCAGCTCGGGACCCTGGGGTTGGTGGGCGGGAGGCCTGGCCCAGAGGGCTGCAGCTTGAGACCCACAGCTGCCTGGGTCCCTCACGCCCGCCCCCGTTATGCAAACAGGCCCCCCGGCTCCTCCTACTTCCGCTATGCTGAGTCCTCCATGAAGAACGGCTTCGGCCTGAAGTACCTGCATAAGTTCCTCAACGTCCCGTTTCTGCAGCTCCAGGTGAGCCGCGCCCCAAGGCAGAGTGGTGCCACTCGCTTTTCAGGTGCCCTTTGGCTCGGGAATCAGGCCACCCTCCTGACCCCTGAGAAAGCAGTTCAGCAGTTCACTTGGGGCACAGGCAGCAGCTAAGATGAGTGTGCTGGTGGCCTTGGTGGCCCTCCCCCTCCCCCCTGCCAGGCTTTCGGGGGGGGGGGGGGCAGGGGAGGTGGTGCCCAGGCCTCTGAAGGACCACAGACAGGACACAGGTGTCCTTACAGCATTCTTCGCAGGCCATGTCTCCGACCACCACGCTGGGGCCAGAGGCCTGGACCCCACCTCCCTCGGCCTCACTGCTGCCCCTGCTGTGGTGCTTCGCTGCTGCTCACGCCGGTCCCTCTTCACTGAAGTGCACGTGGCCCCCAAGCACCCAGATCAGGACGGTGGTGTCCATGTCACTCCCTGGCTCCTCTGCTGGCCTGTGGCTGGGCCAGCCACCCTCGATGGGGACCCAGGCCTTTCCACCCACAGCTGTCCCCCAGCCCACCCTCTGCACAGCATGCAGGGTCCTTTCCGTTTTGGAGTGACTTTAGATTTATAGAAAAGTTGCAGAGACAGTGCAGAGGGCTCCCATATCCTCATTACCTTCACTCAAAACTCATGTTCCTAGGCTGCTTTTCTCAAAACCGTGGACATGCTTGTCTGCTGGTCAGATACAGGCTTTGTCCAGGATACCCCTCCTCGGGACACCCTCTGTCCCGGCCCTGGCCAGGCCCCACCCCACACACAGTGGTCACTCCAGTGGGCTGCGTGGGCCTGTGACAGGCCTCAAACAAGCCTGGCTTAGGGTCTATCTGGCCTTAGATTATGGATTTGTAGGCAGAAGACTGCGGAGGCAGCCCTTACCACATCGTAGTGGGGCACATGATCTTTGCACAGCTTGTTGCCAGGATGTTGACCCATGACCCCTCTGCAGCCCTGGCAGCTTTTGTTCTTTCTCTAAAAGGACAAGGAACTGGCCCGGGAGAGGCACAGGCTTTCTTATCCTCATGCCTTTTTCCTTCCGAAAGAAGTGCGTGCCCACGGGCAAAGGCAGCCACCATTTCTGGTTAGCAGGACAGCACCCCTGACTGCTTGGGCACCCACCGCTGGACTCCTGTGCTTTCCCTTGGGACGTGGTGTCGCTCAGCATCCTTCTGGCCATCCTTTCCTCTTCCGGTTGGGCAGAGCACGTGCACAGATCCTGTGGAGACCACCCCAGCATGGGCTTCTGCCCCTGGGCAGTCAGCACTGTACGCAGAAACTCCTTGGTGTCCTGCAGTGACAAATCGTAGCTGTCAACACAGGCTATGCTCAGGCCCAGCCTCAGGAGTGCCCACCCTCAGGGTGGTAAGGGGGTGTGCTGGGAAGGCTGTGTCTTCACCAAGTCTTAGGGCTTCTTAAGCTTTGGGGGCTGCCTTGTGTGGTTTGCTCCAGTCACTGACGTCCATCCTCAGAACTCCACCTGGTGGCTTAGAAATCATGCTGCCACCTGGGTCTCTGGGTGGCTGTGTTCTGCACCACCCCTGTTCAGCTGCTGTTCCGCTTTTGGCCAAGGCTGAGGAGGGGTCTGCTCACCACAGCAATGGGCTCTCCTCCTTTTGCAGAGAGAGACTTTGCTGCGGCAGCTGGAGACCAACCAGCTGGACATCGACGCCACGTTGGAGGAGCTGTTGGTGCAGCAGGAGACCGAGGACCAGAACTACGACATGTATGTCAGTCAGGGACGCCTCGGAGGCTGGCCTGCAAGGGCCCACCTGCGGGAATGGCACCCATGCACCCTGAGGGGCAGGCCTTGCTCTGCACACCCCCAGACTTGGGTCTGTGCTGAGCACCCCCCACTCCAGGTGGATCTTTCAGTGTGGACAAGTTGTGCCACTGACCCAGACCCATGTCCACCCAAGGTCCGTGCAAGCCCAGCTGCCTGAAGGTTTCCAGCCCAGGCTGCTTCCTGCTTTGAGCTCAGTTTCCCAGGTTGATGCTGGCGTAGCGTAGGGTCTTCCGTTGACCACGGGAACCTGTGGCGGAGGTTCACGCAGTGGGAACAAAGCCTTCTGGTCCTCAGCAGCAGAGGGATGTTCATTCCGAGGGTGCCTTTTCCCGGCCGTGCCTGGGCACCAAGTGGCATGTGTGCTTCGTACAAGATAGCAGTGGGTGGAGAGCAGCCTCCGGGTGCGGCAGGGTGGCATGGCAGGTGGCAGCCCTGTACTGCCCACAGCTTCTGGGGAAGGCTCTCACCCTTATGAGAGAAGGTGCAGCCTTGAAGCCCCACTCAAAGCAGGTGCTTCTTTCGGTTCCCAGAGAAAGATGTGGGGGCCTGGGGTGGGGGCACAGGAGGCTGCTTCCCACTGTGCTTGAGGCCCCAGGAGCCTGGGCAGGACCCCCATGCCTCCCAGCACCCCCAGCAGGTAGTTCTCCCAAAGAAACTCTCAGAAGAGCCTTTGGGTCTCCCCAGAGCCAGAGCCAGCTGTCGGTCCTAGAAATGGCAAGAGAAGAAGGCTGCCAGGCTGGCCCCAAGGGGTACCCCTGCCCTGGTGAGCAACTGCCCTTGCCACCCTTGGCGTAGAGCCGACCTGCGTGTGACTGACTCCCGCAAGGTTCCTTCTGACTCAGAGCTTGGGCGCCCCCCGTCACCATTGTTCTTGGGAGAGGGCAGCTGGGCCTCCCTAGTCCGAGACCTGCCCCTGGAAGAAGGCACTGTGAGCTTGGTGGTGGGGTCCCCACTACCTGCCCTTAGGAGGTGGGGGCCTCACCGGGGCCTTAGGCCCCGTTGAGATGAGGAGCCAAAGACTGGGCCCCTGCCAGCCTGCTTCAGGGGCTGGAACCCCACCTGGCCTTCTCTTTTACCCCCGCCCTCCAGTCCTAGCTCTCCATTCTAGGCCTTGTTGGAAAGCCTGTCTCCAAAGAGGGAGGCCTTGCCCTTAGCCAGCAGGACAGCTGTGCCTCGGCCAGCATGGCCAAGAGGACTCAGGGCCCCTGGTTCCTGGGCCACTCCCCACCCCGACCTGGGAGGGTGGGAGCCCCTCTCTGCAGTCAGGTCCTGCAGGCTTCGCACTGGGGCTGCTCACGGGGCCTGGATGGGTAGCACAAAGTGTGCCTCTCAGCCCACCTTTACGGGACACCGCTCAGCGCCCTGAGCCAGAGGGGCGAGGATGCTGCTGTCACCATCCCCCCAGGGGAGGGTACTTGGGAAGGCAGGTCCTCACCCCATGCCCCGTGTCCCTCCACCCCCCAGCTTTCTCGAGGTGATGGAGGCACGCAGCCGTGGCCACGCAACCCCAATGGCGACCAATGGGCAGAGCCCGTCCTCGGGGTCCCAGTCTCCAGTGGTGCCTCCAAGCACCATGTCCACAGGGAGCTCCAGCCCCAGCACACCGCAGCTGGCCCTGCAGCCGCCCCTCCATGTCCCCTCGGCCTGCCCATCCCCCCTGTCCCCCACGGAGGCCCCCGCCCCGCCTCCACGGCGCAGTATCATCTCCAGGCTGTTCGGGACCTCACCAGCTGCCGAGGTGGCCCCAGTGCCTCCAGGTAGGCCCAGGGTGCAGCCCCTCAGGAGGGGGTGTGGTGGTCCAGGTGGTCGAACAGCACCCCCTTCTTGGCCCCACGAGCTGTTGCCAACTGGGGCAGGCCCCTTCTTTGCTCCTGGGCAAGTAGCCCCACAGCCCCTGAGAACGCCTCGGCTTCTGGAGTCCTTGCCCTGGGGTGCAGCCCAGGATGGCCCCCACCAGGGTGGGCACTGAGCAAGTGGGAACTGTCATCTGCTGTCCACAGAGCCAGCCCCAGCTGCAGGAGCCCCAGGAAAAGTCCAGAATGTGGAGGATTTTGTTCCTGAAGACAGTCTTGACCACAGCTTCCTGGATGACCCAGCCTCCACGAAGGATGAGAAGAAAGTTGCAGCCAGGGTCCAACAAGACAGTGACAGGTAACGGTTTGGACAGGCAGCCTCTGAGCCCGGGGCCTGCCGTCCTCACCCTTGGCCTCCTGGCTCCCAGGGGAGCGAACTCGGGCCTTTGCCAGCGCAGAGTGAGCAGAAGGGCCAGCCCCTAGTGGGGAAGTCTGCCCAGGGAGCTGGCTCTGTGGGCCCCAACCACACTCTGGCTCCGAATGCAGAGAGGGCAGGCCGGCTGTCACAGAGCACTGCCAGGTAGAGGAAGCCAGTCAGGACAGCAAGAGAGGGCACTTCCCAGGCCTCCCCACATGCCCTCCCTGCAGCCAGACTTGGGTCAGAGCCTCACCCACAGGTCCCTCAGAGACGCTCCTCCCCAAGCCCCTCCCACACACACCCCTGGCAGGCACCTGCTTCCCCTCTAGAGAGAACAGGTCTGCGTGGCTTCCCACCCATGATGGCATCTCTGTCCCCCTCCCTGGCCCCACTTCACGCCCCTCCTGTTGGCGTCTGTGCTGGTGCTGCACTAGTGTCCCCTCCATAGAGGCCCCAAGACCACCCTTGAAGCATGCCCCCCACACCATGTTCGCACCAATGTGAGCCCCTTGGTATGCCCATGCCTGTCACAGAGGACTGGCCAGCACCTGTGGATATCGGTGGTGCCCAGAGCTCAGGGTGGGAGCTGGGCATTCACACAGCCAGGTGGCCTCTGACCACCCTGCCCCCACCCCACTGCAGCGATGGAGAAGCTCTGGGAGGGAACCCAATGGTGGCAGGTGTCCAGGAGGACGTGGACCTGGAAGATAAGCCACCCAGCAGGTTCCTGCTGCCCACAGGCCTTGTCCCAAGGGAAACCACTCTTTCCAGTGTGGAGGAAGCAGATGAGGTGACAGGGCACCCCAGGGCCACTGTCCTGGCCCCCCAGAAGTGTGCTGAGCCAGAGACCAAACTGTATGTGGGGAATCTGGGTGGGAGGGGCCCTGGGCGAGGGAGGCCACAGACCCCCTGACCTCCTCCTTGTCCTGAAGGTCCTCCACGAAGGCCTCGAGGCCACACAGGGGCATAGGTCCCAGGGCTGAGGGCTCCCCCCATGGGCATGAGGACAGGAAAGACAAGCAGGCAGCATCCTCAGAGAGTGACCCCGAGGGGCCCATCGCCACCCAGATGCTCTCCTTCGTCATGGACGACCCTGACTTCGAGAGCGACTCAGACACTCAGCGGAGAGTGGTGAGGCAGCGGGGTGCCCACCCTGCCTTGAGGCCCCAGGATGTGTCCCAGGCAGGGAGCGGCGGGAAGGTGGGGACAGCTCCAGAAGGTGCTGGGCAGTCGCACTGTGAGCGGGCTGAGCTCAGCCCTCATGGCCCCTGGGAGGGCTGGGGCCCACTCCAGTGACAGCGCAGTGGAGGGACTGCAGCACACTTGTGTGGTGCTGGTTGCGTGAGGGGGCTTATCACCTGCCAGAGGTGAGCAGGAGCCTGTCTGGGGCACAATGGGGACCCCTGGGGTCTGATGGCACAGCATGCCTGCTGCTCCTCCAGGATGAGTTCCCAGTACGAGAGGACCTCTCAGATGACACAGATGAGGACGCCAGCCCTGCCCGGCCACCCCCACTCGCCAAGCCCCCCATTCCCTCCTTCAGAGTGAAGGGTGAGGATCTCTTTGGTCTGGGGCTGGAGGAGACAGGCCGCCAGGAGAGCTACAATGCAGGTAGCTGGGGCCGGGCAGCGCGTGGACAGCCGAGGCCAGGGGTGGCTGAGGGACCTCTGACCTTGCGTCCCCACTGGGAGGCTTTTGCCATGCTGGCCGATCTGCTCCAGCTTGACCCTCTGCGGGCTTCTGTCCCCACCTCCACCCTGGGCTGCTCGCACCAGCTCTGCCCTGACCAGCAGTGCCACCCAGCGTATCCCACGGTTTCTCCCAGGCTTGGCCAGGGTTTGAAAGTGTGTTGACCCCCACCCCCCACCCCCCACAGCCCTGTTGCCTTTGCTGCCAGGGCCAGGGGCCCACATGGGGCAGGAGGCCGAGGTGCTGCATGGCTGGGCAGCTGGGCGGCCTCTGCCTGCACCCCCCACCCCCCGAAGTCGGAGCTGCGCGAGCTGACTTTGCTTCCCTATCGGCACAGGTCTGGAGGGCAAGCCTGCCTCGAAGGAGAAGAAGAAGAAGAAGGGCAGAGAGGTACGAGGCCGCCGCCCGGGTGGGAAAGGGGGATCGGGGCCCGCGGTGGGTTCCGGGGCGGCCGCGTGACTGCGCTGCGCCCCCCGCCCCAGGAGGAGGTAAAGGCCGCGAAGAAGAGGAGCAAGCATAAGAGGAGCCGGGCCCGGGACGAGGGCCGGGGCCGGGACGAGCAGCACCGCCGGCGGCCCCGCGCGGGCAGGACGGCGGCGGACGGGCTGGAGGCCTTCCTGGGGGGCGGGGCCCCGGGCGGCCACCTCGGCGGGGGCGGGGGCTACGAGGAGCTCTAGGGCGCTCGCCGGAGGGGCGGCGGCGGGCAGCCGCCCCAGCGCTTCTCAGGGATGGGCCGAGGCCGCGAGGCCGCCTACTGGAGCGGGCGCCACCTTCGTCACCGCCGGCTCCTGCTTGCCGGGCAGCCGCACTTGCTTCCCGCCGCGGCACAGCATCTGGGCCCAGGTGTGCAGACGCTAGGCAGCGCCAGAGCTCGCCCCGGGCACGGGACTCCGCTCCTGCTGCTGCACTCCGGCCTTGGCCAGCCAGGACCGGGAGGTCCCCAGACCCTGATCCCTTCCCTTCACTCTAGACACCCGCGCGACCATAAAGCTCTCCTGTTTCACTGCGTGTCTGTGTCTGCTCCTGCGCTCAGCTCCCAGGGAGGCCCCCTTTGCCCCACGTCGCTGTGGGTTGGTTGGAAGGAGAGTTCTCTGTCTCATGGCCAAAGAACCCTTTTCTGAGAGGGATGGCTTCCCCCTAGGGTAGGAGGCTTTGCAACACTTATTTAGCCCTGGGGTGCACAGAGCACTTCCCAGCAAGCCCACCCCATACAGCTGCACGGAGAAACGTGGGGGCCCTGGCCCGCTGAGGGCAGGTGCCCATCTGTGTTCTGCTGGCTGCTGGCAGGCCCCATCCTTTCCCAGCTAGCTCCCTGCTCTCAGGACACTTGCCTGCAGTCCTGTATCTCTTCTCAGGCCCCACCCCACCCACCATCCCACAGTTGCTCTACTAACTGCCCCTCTGGGGCAGGCAGGTTGTGCATGTGGGGCAGAGTGGAGGTGGTGGCCAGCCCTACCCTTCCCCAATTTCTGTGCTCAGACAGCTGTACACTACCTAGAGGCAGTAGTCTTCTTGGCAGGGGCTGGGGGCAGACACCAAGCTGACACTAGGCGCTCCTTTTAGCCTGCAACGCTTGTGGAGCCCACTGATGGGGGGACCAGGCTGACACGAAGGGAATTTGTCCAGAGTTTGGTGTCTAACAAGACACCTAAGGGGGCAGGTCCCATGCTTTGGAGTGAAGAGCACTGTGACCCTGCCTCGGCACCAGGTTTAGGAGGTTGGCCGGGCTGGAGGGGAGATGTCCCCGTGCTGTTGGAGTGGGCCTAGTGCAGACCGGCAGTGGACGTGGTGCAGGGGTGCCTTCACTTGGGAGAGGCCACGCAGATAAACCCCTCTGAACTCAGCCACCTGCGGAGAGCTTGGCACCTCCGGCACTGTAGCGCAGAGGCCAGTGGGGCAGGGGGCACAGCCCATCTGCTCCTGCCTGGGCGTGAATTCCGGAGCTGTCTGCAGCCCTCACCACGGCTTGAAGCCCCTCCAGGGCCCTGCTCCAAAACCCTGCTAGGCGGCCAGCTGACCTCAGGCAGGTGTCCAGGAGTGGGGGCTGGCACGACCAGCAGGTTGCTCCCTGGGCATGGGTCTCCTAGTTGGAGTTCAGGCCTGCCCTCTCGGGATGCCAGAGAGCCCATCACCCAGGACCCAGCATATCCCCAACGTGGAAACAGCGGGCCGCGCGTGTTCCAGGACCACAGTGCGGTCCCTTTAAGTGCAGCCCCACCGGCCGCCGTCGGGGGCAGCACTGAGCGGCCGGGCGGCCTCAGCGCCACTGCCTCGAAGCTTCTGCCGGTGCCGCGGACGCGGCGATGCGGGGACGGCAGATCGGGCACGGGCCTGCGCAGCCCACCGGGCGCGCGCGGCCAGGGAGCAGCGCCCAGGTAAGGGGTCGGAGGCCGCTGTCCCGCACTCCCTGTCGTGGCTGGGGCGCTGTAAGGATGGGGATGGGGGTTCAGCCCCCGGGCGACACAAGCTGGTCCACATTCAAGGGATCATTCCGGGGGTAGGGCTCCGCAGAGGTGAGGGCCGCCTGCAGGGCTCGTTAGGCCTAGGACCCCAGTAGGGACGACCACCCCACATTCCCACGGGGAGGGGCAGCACCTGGTCCAGCTCACCGCTGCGGCGACAAGGCCAGGCTGTCACCTCCCTGGGGCGGAGCCTCATGCCCTGTCATCCAGCCCCCAGTTCCGGCCTGGCTTTGAGCTGATGGAAGGAGGTGGGAGGGGGATGGTCTTGCAAACCAGAGAGAGTTGGGGTGGAATCTAGGCTGCGACCTGACCCAGAAGAGCAGCTCTGCTAGCAGGAAGCCCCTTGCACACCGGGACACAGAGGTCCCAGGCGACCTGACCACAGGTCCTGCTCATTGGGGCCCAGCCCCCCACTTTGCCCAGCTCACCCTGGAGAACACTCCCTCAGACTGGGTGAGGAGGTGGGGGCCTATCAGCACCACCAGAGCCCATCCCCAGCCCGTCCAGGCCCTGGCACCACAGGAGCTGTGGCCCAAGTCTGAATGTGAGCCTGGTGTGGAGGAATACACCCCAGCCCAACCCAAGGCATGGGGGCTGGAGAACCTCAGGTTTCCATGCAGCCTTCCGGAGCTCCACCTGATAGGGAGGACTTACCCGCCCACCTCCCTGCCTCCCCACTGGCGGCCTCCAGCTCTGGGGGTGCTGCTTAGGGGAAGAGGGGCAGCCATGAGCTCGTGGCTCACAGGTCCCCATGGTCCAGCGGCCAAGGCCAGGTTTCCCGGCAGAGGTACACACAGTGCAAAGGGGGGAGGGGAGGCGGCCCTCTGGGCCTCAGTCATGACGATCCCAATGAGTTTGGTGGATTTCAGCCACCCCAAGGTGGGGGGTGGGACCAGGGGGGCAGAGGAGGTTTCTGTTAAGGAAAGGGAACATCAGGGCCCAGAAGTGTCCTCTGGGACCACTGTTTTGATATGGGCCACGGAGTCCATCACCCTAGGGGCCACACTGGATCTAACAAGGCCACTGTTCTGGACGAGAGCCTGGAGCAGCAGGCTGTCCCCAGTGCACTGGCCCTTGCATTGCTGGGGGAAGGGGTCTCATGCACAGCCTGGTCAGCAAGCAGGGTGGGGGCTCAGTGACTCTGCACAGCTAGTTAGGACTCAGGTCCAGGACGCACCCTCATTTTGCACCATCAGACGGCACTGGGCAGGGTGGGCGTTTCAGCCACAGAACTGTTTGTGGAACCAACTTTTATAAAGAAATCTGTAAATAATGCGCCCAAGTGAACACAAGGTCATTCCAACTGTGGGCGGGGAGGGGGATGAGCCTTGTGACCACACCCCCACTCTTCCTACCCCAAGGCTGGCCTGTCCCAGGAGTCAACAATGGAGTCGGGGGAGGCCCAGGAACACTAGCCTGAATGCAGGAGCTCAGGAACCACAGCAATGGCACTGCCTTTCTGGCTGACCCACCCCATTACAGCAGAAAATAGCCCAGAAATAATGGTCTGGGTCGGGGAGACGGGCCTGGGTTCCAGGACAGCTGGGTTCTTCTTACAGGTGCTCTGACGCCGGCATGGAACAAGTGCCTGTGGCCTCAGCCCAGGCCCGCAGCCAGGGCTGCTCCGCCCGCTGCACACCAGGTAAGCCGGGCCAGCGCGGGGGGAGGGGTTATGGGGAACAGGGCCTGGGTGCAGGGGGGCCGCCCTGACTCCCGTCTCCCCCCAGGGCAAAAGCCCCTCAAAGCCGAGTGAGCTGCAGCCGCCAGCCTGGGGACCACTTTTAAGATGACCCGCACAGACCCGCCGGACCTGCTGGTGTCAACCGTGTACCAGGATATCAAGGTGGCGGCCCCGGGGCCCGAGTCGAGGCGCCCACTATGTGAGCGCTCCGTGGCCCGGCCTGCTGCCCCCACGCCTTTCAATAAGCGCCACTGCCGCAGCTTCCATTTCCTGGAGGCGCTGGACGGGGCGGCCATGGAGGCGCACCCGCAGCTGCCGCCCCCGGAACCCGCCGTGCCGCGCGCCAGGCCCCGCGACGGCGAGCCCCGGCGCCGAGCCCGCTCCAAGAGCGCCCCCCGCGCGCCCCCGGGCCTGGTGCCCGCGCCCGCCTCGTCGCCGGTGCTGCCGCGCCGAGGCAGGGAGGCCCAGCGGGCAGCGCGGGCAGAGGCATCACCGCGCAGAGAGCCCACATACCCCGCGCTGCGCGCGCTCGCCAATGAGCTACACCCCATCAAACTGCAGCCGCAGCGGAGCGGCCCCGGACGCATCGCGCCGCTATGCGCCGCCTCCGGCCGCTGTGCGCCGCCTGAGACGCCTGCTGGGCCCGCTCCCCACGTCCGCTGCCGCCTGGACATCAAGCCTGACGACGCGGTGCTGCAGCACGCCGCCAGAGGCTCAAGGCCCTGCGGGCCCGCCGAGACTGCGTCCTGGGCCCGCGCGGCCCCGCAACTCCACGGCCTCACGGTGCCCGGGCCTCGCCACGTGGCACTGTCGCGCACCCCTACCCCCAGTGACTCCTACTGCATGGATCCCCGGGTGCTGTACTGCGACGGGCCCCTCACAGGGCCGCGGGACTACCCGGAGCGCCGCAGCCTGCCTTTCACCACTCCACCAGGCCCCACGCAATTCTTCTACACCGAGGAGCCCGAGGGCCACCCCGGCGGTTTTACAACCAGCCCTAGGCCTCCCTTCGACAGCCACTACGCCAGGCCCTTCCTGTCTGAGGGGCTCCCGGGGCCCAGCCCAAGGCGCGCGGGCGGCTTCTATGCTGGGGAAGTGCGCACCTTCCCGGTCCAGGAGCCGCCCTCC
Organism: Manis pentadactyla; assembly: GCF_030020395.1. NCBI lineage: Eukaryota > Metazoa > Chordata > Mammalia > Pholidota > Manidae > Manis > Manis pentadactyla. The sequence continues at coordinate 220,901,799 of NC_080021.1, forward strand.
CGTTTCTACCTGGGGGAGGCCCCCCGAGCCTACGGGCCGCCCTGCGGCCCCCGCTATGCCCCCCAGGGGCCCCGGGCCCACCCCGCTGCCCACTGCTTTTACACAGAGGATTTCGGCCGGTACCATGATCGCGACGCCCTGGCGCGGACTTACCCCCACCCACGCGGCAGCCCGGCCTGGGGAGACTGGGCCCCGCGGCCTTACCGCACCCTGCAGGTGGCGCCTCCGCCAGACCCCCGCCAGTTGCTTGCTTCGTGGCACGGCGGCACCGCCACCAGCCCGCCCCGACTGGCCACCGACAGCCGCCATTACTCACGCTCCTGGGACAACATCCTGGCGCCTGGGCCGCGCCGGGAAGACCCCCTGGGCCGCGGCCGCAGCTACGAGAACCTGCTGGGTAGAGAGCCTCGGGAGCCTCGGGGTGCATCCCCCGAAGGAAGGCGCCCTCCTGTCGTTGTAAACCTGTCCACCTCGCCCAGGCGCTACGCGGCGCTGTCGCTGTCTGAGACGTCGCTTTCCGAGAAGGGCCGCGCAGGCGAGGGCCCCGGCCGCAACTGGTACGTCACGCCCGAGATCACCATTACCGACAACGACCTGCGCGCGGCCGAGCGCACGACCTCTAGGGCCTGGGAGCTGCCCGGGGGCCGCCCGAGGCCGCCTCCCCCAGCCGTCCCCGACGGCCCCGTCGCCGGCCGCCAGCGCAGCCTTGAGCAGCTGGACGAGCTCATCACAGACCTGGTCATCGACTCCCGGCCCCCGGCCGGCCAAGTTCCCGAGCCCGGGGCCGAAGGCCTGGGCCGCCAGCTGCGCCGCATGCTGGACTCAAGGCCCGCAGGCCCCGGGGCGCCCGCGTTAGCGCCCCGCTCGCCGCCCGCGTCCGCCGGCAGTGCAGAAGAGCCTGCGATCCCCGGGCAGGCGGCCGACGCGTCCCCGGAACCCAGCGCCGACGAGGACGACCTGATGACTTGCTCCAACGCGCGCTGCCGGCGCACGGAGACCATGTTCAACGCCTGCCTCTACTTTAAGTCTTGCCACAGCTGCTACACCTACTACTGCTCGCGCCTGTGCCGCCGAGAGGACTGGGACGCACACAAGGCGCGCTGCGTGTACGGCCGCGTGGGCAGCGTGTGCCGCCACGTGCTGCAGTTCTGCCGTGATAGCGACCCGGTGCACCGCGCCTTCTCGCGCATCGCGCGCGTCGGGTTCCTGTCACGCGGCCGCGGCGTGCTCTTCCTGGGCTTCCCAAGCCCCGGCTCCGCGGACAACTTCCTGCGCTTCGGCCTTGAGGGGCTGCTGCTGTCGCCCACCTACCTGTCGCTGCGAGAGCTGGCCACTCACGCGGCACCCCTGGGCAGCTACGCTCGCGAGCTGGCGGCTGCGGGGCGCCTCTATGAGCCGAACGAGTGCTTCTTGCTGAGCGTATCGGTGGCCGTAGGCCCCAGTGCCGCGCCCCCCGGCGCCCCCACCCGGCCCGCGCCGCGCAGCGCCGGGCCCACGGTGCGCAAGTTCGCCAAGGTGGCACTAGCGGCCGGTAGTCCCGCGCGACCGCCCCCGGCGCGGGGCTGCGAGCCCGACATGGAGACGTTAATTCTGACGCCACCGCCAGGCACCGCGGGCCTGGACCAGGATGGCGAGGCGGGACGGCGCGCGCGCGAGGTGGCCTTCATCCACATTCAGCGTGAGCTGCGGCTGCGCGGCGTCTTCCTGCGCCACGAGTTCCCGCGCGTCTATGAGCAGCTCTGCGAGTTCGTCGAGGCCAACCGGCGTTTCACGCCCACCACTATCTACCCCACCGACCGGCGCACCGGCCGCCCCTTCATGTGCATGATCATGGCAGCCTCCGAGCCGCGCGCGCTCGACTGGGTGGCCAGTGCCAATCTGCTGGACGACATCATGTAAGCCGCGGGACACACCCGTGCCCCACCCAGTCCACCTAGGGCCCACCCTCAAGCCTCGCCTGCCCACTCAGGCCCCGCCCAGTCTACTCAGGGCCGCCCGCCCCCGTGCCCCGCCCAGGACCCCTCCCAGCCCACTCTGACTGCCCTGTCCATTCAGGCCCCGCCCCGCCCACCCAGGGTTGCCCCCAGTTCTCCTAAGCCCCGCCTCCAATTCGCCTGTCCCTATTCTCAGCAAGTTCTGCCCCAGGTACCGCCCCATTGCGGCCCCCACAAGCTCCGCCTTTCCCTCCGCCCCATCCACAACCCCTCAATCGGTCCCGCCCTGCTTCTCCTCCCGAAAATCGCCCTCGCGCCTCCGCAGAGGCCGGTCCTCAGCCGCTTGGTGCTCCCCGCTGGGAGGTGGGGTGGGCCTGAGGACCGCCCGGGCCTGCCTTCACGTGGAGGGGTCACTAATGCAGACTCCACCGCACAGATTCGCTTTCCGTTCCTTGTCGTCCAGGGCCGCCCAGAAACCTCCCCAACCTTGGTTCACCGTGATTCAGGAGCCCAGATCCATCACATCCTAGTCCCATCCCTTTAAACACGCCCCCCACCCGCTTCCTGTGGTCTGGGGTGCGTCCTGCTCAGAGGAGTTCATCTCTGGAGGACACTCTTGTTGGCCTCTGTGTCTGTGTCTTGACCACGTCCTGTCCTACGCAGTGCCCTTCTGCAGGCCCTGCAGGAGGGCGCGGGTTAAGCAGAGTGGAGGGGTGCTCGGCGGTTTTCACCTAAGGCGCGAGGCACTCAGCTAGAGGGAAGGTGGCCTGGGTCAGGGAAGCACAGGGTGTGGTTGAGGGCGCTGGCTAGGCGCCGGCCCAGAGCCGAGACCTGGCTGGGCGTCAGCCGGGCTGTGTGCCCACGCCCGACAGGATGACTCTGGACAGGCTCCAGGGCAGAGCAACGGTCAAACGGCAGCGCCGGCCCTCACCTCGCAGGGGGTAGGAAGCAGGCGAAGAGGATGGATAAGCAGGAGGGGCGGCAGAGGCCGTCCGGGAGGGGCCTTTCCAGTTGAGAGTGGGATCCGGCTCTGGAGCGAGGTAGTTGGCCAGGGCGGGGCGGGGTGGGGGGGAGTCACCCGGAGCCAGTGCTGTGGGCTGGAGCGGCGAGGCTGGCGGCCGTCGGCCTCCGCTCTCCACCCTCCACCGGGGTGCACCGCAGTCCTGGCCCTCGCTCCACCGAGGGTGAGCGATCAGAAGAGGAGGCAAGGCCAGACCTCGAAAGGGCCCTCCTGGAGCTCCCAGCCCCCATCGGGGCGAGAGGGGGCAGCCCGTGGATTAAATTATGAACGTTCTCCGCCTCCGTTCCCGGCTCTCGCCCGAGACCGTGCACCCCACTCACCTCCCCCATTCCTCCCCTCCCCGCGCCCCATCCACGCCTGCGCGTTCGCACCGGCCAAGCGCCCCGCTAGCTCCACCTGCCTTCGCTGCCTCCAAGTCGGCTGCCGTCCCGCGGCCCCTGGGCCTCCGCCTTGGGGCCCACGCCTGACATCCAGCCACCCGGGAACAACCAGAATTATTTCCAGAGGGCGAGCGCTTTCGAACCAAGTAAAACAACTCGAATGTAGCTACTGCTGTCTCATTATAAGGAGAGTGGAAACGGGAAGGAAGAATGTCAGACCAGGCTGGAGGTGCCGGGGGAGGCCCTCCGACCAGGCTGGGGGCGAACGGGGGTCGGGGGGCCACCCGACCAGACTGAGGGTGCGAGGGAAGACCCTCGGAGGGGGCTGGGGAGAACGGGGTGGGCGGAAGCCTTCAGACCAGGCTCTGGGTGTCGGGGGCAACGCCCCGACCGGGTGTGGGGCAGAGTCAGAGCCGGCACACGGACCGCCCCCACCCCCAAAGGGGCCTGCCACCCGCGCCGCCGCCACTCCGCCTTCTCGACCGTAAAAAAAGTTCTCCGTGGGCTGTATTTATTCACTACCCACTCCACGTTCCCCTTTAAGTGCGCCTGGCGTGGTCGCAGAGCTCCAAGGAGATGGGTTGCAATTGGCTAGCCTGTGTATCCGGTCGGCGGAACGATTGGCTGAGGCTGTGGGCCGGGGCAGCATGCTCCCGAGGGATTGGTCACGGGGTCCCAGAACCCGCCTCCCGCACGGAGGACGCAGCGCGGGGTCGCCGGTGGGAAAGGCGGGCGGGCGAGCTCCAGGAACATGGCGGCGGGCGACCTCGCCCAGATCCCTGAGGTGGACATCGACTCCGACGGCGTCTTCAAGTATGTGCTGATTCGAGTCCACGCGGCGCCACCCTCCGGAGCCCCGGCCGGGGAGAGCAAGGAGGTCGTGCGCGGTTACAAGTGGGCAGAATACCACGGTGAGGGCGGGGCCACCTGCATCCGGGGGCGGGGCGTAGTGGGAAGTAGTCCTGCCCCGGTCGCGTCGTGGGCCGACCGTGGAAGAGTTGGGGTTCTGGAGGTCAAGGGACGAACATGGCCCGACCCTGCCCGAGGCCCAGCGCCCTTGCCTCCCATTCCGGGGAAGCAGCTGCGTGGACCTGGGGCTTCAGGGTCCCCGCCCCGTGCCTCCTTGGCCACCCCGCTCTGAGCCGCCCTTCCCGCCCCAGCGGACATCTATGACAAGGTGTCCAGCGAGATGCAGAAGAAGGGCTTGGACTGTGAGTGCCTGGGCGGCGGGCGCATCTCCCACCAGAGCCGGGACAAGAAGATCCACGTGTACGGCTACTCCATGGTGAGCCCGCAGCCGTGCTTCCCTGTTCCCCGCGCAGCGTGGGGCAGGAAGCACCGGGCAGGAGGGGGGAGTCGCCGACTGCCCTTCAGCCGGTGGGCCGCCTTCTGTGCTCCAAGAGGCCTGCTGTTCTGTTGCTCTGGCCCAGCCCTCAGAGGCAGTACTGGGGGGACGCTCAGGGACCCCTCCCTCGTCCTTTTCCAAGCCACCAGTAGGCACACGGGTGCTCACCCGGCCTATCTTGTCACCTACAAGAGCCCAGGCCCTACCTTAGGGTCTGCTCGTCTTGGCAGCCACCTTTCCCTGGTGTAGTAGGGGGTGAAGGTGTGTGGCTCCACCTGACGGCCTCCCCAGTGGTTCCTGGGTGCTGCCGACCGGACCGGCAGTGCCAAGACCGGTTGCAGAAGCTGCCTTCTCTCTTCAGGGCTATGGTCGTGCCCAGCACAACATCTCCACTGAGAAGATCAAAGCCAGGTACCCTGACTACGAGGTCACCTGGGCTGATGATGGCTACTGAGACCTACTCAGACCTGCTGCCTCCAGCAGCCAGCTCGGAACTCTGCCTTCCAGGCTCCTTCTGAGGGGCTGGGCTGCACCCCCTGGCACTGTGCCCCCTGGCCAGGCCTCAGAGATGGACGCCAGCCCAGCCCCTATGCCCCAGTGTACCTCACCCACAGGAATTAAAAGCATTGTCACCCCAAAGAGTTCCCTGGTACTGTGTGTCTTGGCCTCTGTTCCAAGTCATCCCTCTGGACCCTTAGCTGGATGAGTGGATGGCAGGTTGCTGGACGTGGCCCTGGGGGCAGCAGGCCCCTCAGCCAGCTGTGCCTCTGGGGGCCCCAGGGAGTGGCAGTGCACACTCAGCCCTCTGGGGAGTGATAAGGGGGCCCCTGGGCTGCTGCCCCCATTTATGGCTGGATTGCTCTTCCACGTGGCTGCTGTGCCCAAGGACGTGTGGGAGGAGGCTGAGGAGCCCTTGCGCAAGGGGTTAGTGCCTGGTACCGCTGGGTCAGCTGAGCCGGGGTGCCCATCCGAGTGTGCAGGGCAGGCAGAGCGCCCATATCCACCATCCCAACCAACCTCAGTGTCCCTAGTGGCCTGCCAGCTGAGGTCACTCGTGAAGAGGCCCAAGGCCCCTGCCCGCAGCCACGGACTCCTGTTCAAAGTGGACAGGCAGGACTTCAGACTTGGAGCTGAGAGCCTCTCTGCCAGGACCCTCCTCCCAGTTCAGGGAGGGCAGGGCCAGGCACAGCAGAGGCCCAGCCAGCCCTGTACCTTACTGGCCCCTCGCCGTGCTGCGATGCAGGGTGGGTGCCTTGTCTGAGCTCCCTGGGGCCTCATGGCAGCGTCTCCACCATGACCTATAGATGAGGATACGAGCTGGGGGGAAAGTTTCCAGGGCCAGCAGTGGTACGTCATGCAGCAGGGCCTGGCTCTAAGCCCTCCGCGGAGAGGCCTGTGCCACAAGAACCTGCCTGGCCCGCACTGCTCTGAACAGTGTCAAGCAAGTGAGCAGCATCTAAGCAAGTAGGTGAGCAGAAACCCACAGGCTGCGGCAGGGAGGGGGCTATGTTCCTGGTTGTAGAGCAGCCAGGGATTGCACACCGGGCTCCTGCCTGCAGCCTGGGGCCAGGCTGAGTCAACCCCACAGCAGGGTAGGGGCTGGGGCCCCAGCAGAAGGGCTGTGCCCTGTGCCCCATGAACTGCCTCCACGGGGGCCTCCACCAGGCAGGGCCGGGGGTGGGGTGGGTACGACTGCAGGGGCCTGACCTTTGTTCTGACGGAGTCCGGCAGGTGGGACCCTCCCGGGCCAGGGGCCCCTCTCCTGAACGCCTTTACTGGCAGATGTTTGTCCTCGTCAGCATGGGGAGGGGCCAGCCAGGGGCCACAGGTACAGAAGGGGCCCAGCTCCTCTCTCCAGTTAGCAGAGCCAGCCTGTGGGACCACAGACTGGTAACTGGACCAAGTCCCCACCAGGCTGCCCAGCACACACTGCCCCTCACCTCGCCCCCACTGGCTTGACCAATGCGTCTGTGTGGCCACCTCCTGCCTGTTGGGGTTCTGCTCCTGGGTGAGTCATCAGGTCTGGCTTCTGAAGCAGGGCCAGCTGGGAAGGAGGGGGTGCAAGGCCCAGGACAGCCAGCCACAGGGGCATCCAGGGCAAACCCTTGGGGTCCTGGGGATTACCCTGCCGTGAAGGGGCAGGGTTCTGCTTGCCTGGCCCCAATCTCCGCCACCCAGGCCCCAAAGCGAGAGGGCCTGGAGGCCCATCCTGGTCTGCTGCTCTTGGACTAGATGGAACTGAGGGAACCTGGGCCACTAATTAATTCCTTTGGCAGAGGGGCACCCTCCTGGCAGGCTCTTTGGTGCCTTTTTGGGCACCTGTACCTCCTTAGCCAGGGGGTGTCTCACATTGGGAGCCCTTGATGGCATGCATGCCCACATCTCCTCATCCTGACATGCAGCCATCCTCTCTGGGATCAGATGTGCTCTGCTTGGCCCTAACAATGAACCCCTGGGTGGCAGTCCTCTGTGGGTCCCAGGCCCCCAGCTATGGCCCAGCCCCCTCCCTGCACAATCTCCTGACCAGGCTCCAAAGCAGGGTGACCAACACCTGAGGCTTCTCCAGGTCTGAGGAGTTTCTGGGATATGGGATTGTCCCAGGCAAGCCAAGATGAGGGGTCACCCTGCCCCAGGCCACCTGGTTGTCTCTCTGCTGGCAGCAGGGCCCCCAGGCTGGGCCTGGGTCCCCAACCACTGCAGGCCTCCCATTGAGGCTGTGTGCAACTTCGTGTGTGACTGTCAGGACTGCTCCGACGAGGCCCAGTGTGGTGAGTGGGCCGGCTGGGAGGGGGGCCAGGCCAGCTCTCTGCAGGTGGTTCACCTGGCCACCTGCTCCCCAGGTTACCACGGGGCCCTGCCTGCCCCAGACACCCCCTTCACCTGCGACTTCGAGCAGGACTCCTGCGGTTGGAGGGACATCAGCACCTCAGGCTACAGCTGGCTCCGAGGCCGGGCAGGGGCTGAACGGGAGGGTCCCGGGCCACACTCGGATCACACGCTAGGCACTGATCTGGGTGAGACCTGGGTGGGGCTCCGTGCCACCCCCAACCCTCTTAGCTTCCTGCCCATCTCCTGACTTCTCGGTCCGGCCAGGTTGGTATATGGCTGTTGGCACCCACCGTGGGAAGGAGGTGGCCACTGCAGCCCTGCGCTCCCCTGTCCTGCGCGAGGCAGCCCCCACCTGCCAGCTGAGGCTCTGGCACTACACAGCCTCTGGAGGTGCATGCCCAGGACCCTGTGCCCCAGGCAGGGTGGGGGGTGCCCTGAGGGGAGGGACTGGGGAAGCAAGGGGGCTACAGCAGAGGCTGGGAGGCACCCCAAAGGAGGGGCTGGGGTCCCAGGGCAGCTCACAGCCAGCAGGCTGTGGGAGGCAGCAGGGGCTTGAGCTGCTCCAGGCTCCCAAAGCAGATGCAGCTGAGCTGCGGCTGGAGCTGACCCACGGTGCCGAGACGCTGACCCTGTGGCAGAGCTCAGGGCCCTGGGGCCCAGGCTGGCAGGAGCTGGTGGTGGCCACTGGCCGGATCCAGGGTGACTTCCGGGTGAGTGGGGTGGGGGGCGGGGGCGGTCCGGGTGGTGGGGGCAGCCGGGAGGTCTGAGCCCTAACCTAGGTCCTAAGGACCCTACTTTCTTCAGATTACCTTCTTTGCCACCCGAAATGCCACGCACAGGGGCGCTGTGGCCTTGGACGACGTGGTCTTCTGGGGCTGTGGGCTGCCCAGTAAGGCCCCCATCCCATGGGCCCACACGGGGGCAGTGGGTTAGCATTACCCTTTCCCCCAGCACACCCGCCCTGGGGTCCTGGAGGCCATGGCTAACCCTCCCCACCAGCCCCCCAGGCCCACTGTGCCCTGGGGCACCACCACTGCCGGAACGGGGCCTGCGTGGAGCCCCACCAGCTCTGTGACGGCGAGGACAACTGCGGGGACAGCTCCGATGAGAGCCCCCCCGCCTGCAGTGAGTGGGCAGGGCTGCGAGGCCACCGAGGGGGCACGGAGGGGTGGTGGCCTGCCTGGCACCCTCAGGATGGAGGGCGACCAGGGCTGGCAGCGGGCCCGGCTCTGTGGCCTGAGCCCACTGCCCACCCTAGGCCACCACATGGCCACCGACTTTGAGACAGGACTGGGCCCGTGGAGCCATTCAGAGGGCTGGGCCCGGAACCGCAGCACCGGAGGCCCTGGGTGCCCCACCTGGCCACGGCGTGATCACAGCCGGAACAGTGCACGGGGTGAGGCCCGCCGGGGACCCCTGGCCGCCTCCCCGGACACAGTGCTGGGCCTGCCACCTCGGACCACACCTGCTCTCTCCCCAGGCTCCTTCCTCGTCTCTGTGGCTGAGCCCAGCGCCCCAGCCATCCTCTCCAGCCCTGAGTTCCAAGCCTCGGGCTCCCAAAACTGCTCGGTGAGGCAGGTGGGGGATACAGGGCTGCCCATCCAGACTGCCCAGCCCCAGGGGTCTCCCCTGACCGTTCTCTGTCCCTTCCAGCTCACCTTCTACCACTACCTGCACGGGTCTGAGGATGGCTGCCTCCAGCTGTTCCTGCAGACGCATGGCCCCAGAGCCCCCCAGGTCCCCATCCTGCTGCGCAGGCGCCACGGGGAGCTGGGGGCCGCCTGGGTCCGAGACCGGGTTGACATCCGGAGTGAGCACCCCTTCCAGGTGAGGCCAGTGGTAAGGGGAGAGACAGGGAGATCTGGGGCCGCTCAGAGAGCTGGGCAGGGGCCACAGCCCCTCCTGAAGGGCTGGGGTTATGGCGGGCAGGGGTGTCCAGTGATCCGTGAAGTATGAGCTGTGGGTTGACAGGGAGAGGGTTCAAGGAAGCAGACCTGGGGATAGCAGTGGGGTGCTGGGGCACCTCCTGAGCCCCTGGTGCCCTCAGATCCTCCTGGCTGGGCAGACGGGCCCAGGGGGTGTCGTGGGCCTGGACGACCTCATCCTGTCAGACCACTGCAAGCCAGTGCCCGGTGAGCCTGCTGAGCCCCCTCCCTCCCAGAGAAGCCCAGCCCCTGCCAGCCTGACCCTCTTCTGCGCCCACAGAGGTGTCCAGCCCAGCTCCCGGGCTCTTGGCCCCAGCGCCTGGGCCTCAGCCTCCTGGTCCACAGCCCCAGGACTTCTGTGAGCCAGGACATCTCTCCTGCGGGGACCTGTGTGTCCCCCCAGAGCAGCTGTGTGACTTCCAGCAGCAGTGTGGGGGGGGTGAGGACGAGCAGGAGTGCGGTAAGGGGCAGACAGAGGCAGGGGGGGCCCCCTTCCTCCAGGCTCTCCCCACCGCAGGGGCCAGGCAGCGGCTCCGGGGCCATTCAGTTCCAGCCACTGTTGCAGGCACCACAGACTTTGAGTCCCCCGAGGCTGGGGGCTGGGAGGACGCCAGCGTGGGGCAGCTGCAGTGGGGGCGTCTCCCAGCCCAGGAAGGCAGGGGCCTTGGCACAGACGCCCGTGGAGCTGTTACTGGTGAGGCACCCAGGAGACTGCCAGGGACGGCATCCCTAGAGGGCCCTGCCCCGGCTCTCCTCACTAGGGAGGGTCTCTGGTAGAAATCAGCGCTGAGTAGCCCTGCTGTGTCCCAGGGCACTTCCTGTCCCTGCAGAGGGCCTGGGGGCAGCTGACCGCGGAGGCCCGGGTCCTCACACCTGCCCTGGGCCCCTCCGGCCCCCACTGCAAACTCCACATGGCTTACTATTTTCACAGTCACTCCCAAGGTACCGCCATCCCCCACCCCAGCCCTTTGCCCAGCCCTGGGGCTGAGAGGTCCCTCAGCTGGCCCTGACGGGGGAAGGCGGGTGGGCAGGCCAACCTACGGGGACCCTTCGGCCAGGCTTCCTGGCATTGGTCGTGGTGGAGGACAGCAGCCGTGAGCTGGTGTGGCAGGCCGGGGGCAGCAGCAGTGGGGGATGGAAGGTGCACACCGTCCTACTTGGAGCACGCTGCCGGCCTTTCCGGGTAAGGAGGGCGGCCTGGGGGAACAGGCGCCGAGCCAGCCCTGACCTAACAGCCCGCTTTGTGTCCCCATGAAGCTTGAGTTTGTCGGCCTGGTGGACTTGGACAGGCCTGGCCAGCAAGGCGCTGGGGTGGACGACGTGACCCTGAGGGACTGCAGCCCCATGGCGTCCACCAAGGAAGATGCAGGTCCTTCCCACCTGCTTACAGACCCCACCCAGGGCCTCCCACCCAGACCCGAGGAACCCCTGGAAGCCCCCATTCCTGGAAACAAGTCTCCCCTACCCTCTCAACACTGGGGAGGGGCAGGGGCAGGGTGTGCTGACCCCACCATGGCCCCCCAGAGGTCTCCTGTAACTTTGAGAGGGACACATGTGGCTGGCACACCGGCCACCTCACAGATGTCCACTGGCACCGGGCCAAGAGCCGTGGCCCAGGGTACGACCACACCACCGGCCAAGGTAGGACATGGCCCAGACCAGGGGACCTCAGGGGGCCTAGACCCAGAGGCTACAGACCCGGAGGCAGTCTCCCCGGCGCTGAGCCCCTCCTGCAGCCTGGTGCCCTGCCGCTCAGCCCGTGTCCTCCCCCGCAGGCTACTTCATGCTGCTGGACCCGACGGACCCCCCAGCCAGGGGCCCTGGCGCCCACCTGCTCACCCAGCCCCAGACACCAGCAGCCCCTCAGGAGTGTCTGACCTTCTGGTACCACCTCTGTGGGCCCCAGATCGGTGAGTACCCCTGGAGCTGGGCAGGGCCTTGGTGGAGGCCCTTGGGGGCCCCGCGTTCTGTCTCAGCCCCTCAGGGGCCCTGGAGAGAATGGGAAGCCATCAGGAGCTGGGGTTTGGTGACCTCCAATGCCACCTTCTCTCCAGGGACACTGCGCCTGGTGATGAGACAGGAAGGAGAGGCAGAGAAGCATCTGTGGTCACGGTCTGGCACCCAGGGCAACCACTGGCACCAGGCCTGGGCCACCCTCCACCACCAGCTGGGCTCTGGCGCCAAGTACCAAGTGAGCCCGGCTCCCAGGTGGGGAGGGGCATGGCAAGGCCCCCAGCCCACTGACACCCTCTGTCCCCAGCTGCTCTTCGAGGGCCTCCGCAACGGCTACCACGGCAGCATGGCGCTGGACGACCTGGCTGTGCGGCCCGGACCCTGCTGGGCCCCCGACCACTGCTCATTTGAGGACTCGGCCTGTGGCTTTTCCAGCGGGACCCAGGGCCTCTGGAGGCGCCAGGCCAATGCCACAGGCCACACCGCCTGGGGTCCCCACACTGACCACACCACAGAGACGGCCCAGGGTGTGGGGCCGGGGCGGCAGGGCCAGGGCAGCAGGCTGGGGGGGGGGGGCAGGGCCGGGGCCAGAGGCTAACCCTGACACCCCTCAGGGCACTACATGGTGGTGGACACAAGCCCACAGGCCCTGCCCTGTGGCCACGTGGCCTCCCTGACCTCAGAGAAGCACAGGCCCCTGGCCCAGCCTGCCTGCCTGACCTTCTGGTACCACCTGAGTGTCCACAGTCCAGGTGAGGGGCTGTGGGAGGAAGAGCTGCAGGGTCCCCCCGGCCCCTGTGCCTGGGAGCCCCCACGGGGCCTGAGGAGGCACTCTCCCCCCAACTCCTGCTGACCCAGAGCGGCGTGGCAGGTACGCTGCGGGTCCACGTGGAGGAGGCTGCCAGGCAGCAGGTGCTCAGCATCACAGCCCACGGAGGGTTTGCGTGGCGCCTGGGCAACGTGGATGTGCAGGCTGAGCAGGCTTGGAGGGTGAGCACCGGGAGCGGCCCCCCTCACTGGCAAGGGCTGCCCAGACCGGGCATGAGGCTACTCTGCCCATGCCTGTCCCGCTCAGGTGGTGTTTGAGGCCGTGGCCGCTGGCATGGAGCACTCCTACATTGCGCTGGACGACCTGCTCCTCCAGGACGGGCCCTGCCCTCGGCCAGGTGGGAGCCCCTGGCCTGGGCCTGGCCCCTGCTGTGGCCCATGGGTGCAATGCACTCTGTGCCAACCCCAGACAGCCGGCCGGGCCCACTGCCCCGAGCAGCAGTGGGCCAGGCGTGCAGCAGCACCACTTACCCCAGGCCCATTGCAGCTTCCTGTGACTTTGAGGCTGGCCTGTGTGGCTGGCGCCCGCTGCCCTGGCCCAGGCCGGGCGGGTACAGCTGGGACTGGAGCAGTGGGGCCACACCCTCCCGCTATTCCCAGCCTCCTGTGGACCACACCCTGGGCACAGAGGCAGGTGTGTCTGAGTAGGGGAAGGGGCCCAAGCCACACACACCTGGGGCACACCCCGCACCCCAGCCTGGGCCGACGAGCCCGGCCCATCCAGGCTCCCATCTGGGTCAGAGGCCACCGGTCGGGGTCGTTGGGGCAGGCTCCCCCCAGTCAGCTTGACACCCCACCCCACCCTCTCTCATTTCCAGGTCACTTTGCTCTCTTTGAAACGGGCGTGCTGGGCCCAGGGGGCCGGGTGGCCTGGCTGCGCAGCCAGCCTCTGCCTGCCACTGAGGCGTCCTGCCTCCACTTCTGGTACCACATGGGCTTCCCTGAGCACTTCTGTGAGTTGGGCCGGGCTGGTGGCACCCGGGTGGTGGGGGAACCAGGGGCCCAGGAGCTCCCCTGCACTGGGTCAGGGGTCTGACCCACCCCGGCCCTGCCCTCAGACAAGGGCGAGCTGAGGGTGCTCCTGGGCAGTGCCAGAGGCCAGCTGGTCGTGTGGGGTGTGGGCGGGCACCTACGGCACCAGTGGCTGGAAGGCCAGGTGGAGGTGGCCAGCGCTGAGGAGTTTCAGGTGAGGCTGACCACCCAGGGCCAGGGGACCTCAGGGGGTGTGGGGGCCCCTTCCTGCTCGAGTCCACACAGCCTCTTTTCCCCCTGGTCAGATTGTGTTTGAAGCCACTCTGGGCGGCCAGCCAGCCCTGGGGCCCATTGCCCTGGACGACGTTGAGTATCTGGCTGGGCAGCATTGCCAGCTGCCTGCACCCGGCCAGGGTAAGCCCTGCCCAGGCAGCAGGCCCTGCTCTGGCTTGTGGCCCACGTGGCTGCCACTGGCCCTGCCCAGAGGCCAGGAGAGCTAGCAAGGCTGGGCCTGCACCATCGGGCCCCCTGCAGCCCCCTCCCTGGCCTCTGCCTTCTGCATTCCCACCCCAAGGGCCCGGAGTGGAGCCGTTCTGGCGGCTCCCTCCTTGTGAGAAAGGGGTGTCTAGCCTGGGACAGTACCTCCCAGGCCTGCAGACAGCAGCCGACTGCCTGCCAGGTCCCCAGCCTTGGCCTTGTGCTGGGAGACCAGCACCTTCTGTAGACAGGGTGACACCCAGCCCACTGGGGCCACGGGGACAGGCTGTCTTGGGCATCCTCCTGGGCCCTACATGTGGGACTGACCGAGAGGGGGGGCTGGGGCAGTCCTGAGGTCACATGCCCCCTGGCCCACAGGGGACAAGGCAGTGCCCACATCAGTGCCAGCTGCGGTTGGCGGTGCCCTCCTCCTCCTCGTCCTCCTGGTGCTGCTTGGACTCGGAGGGTGGCGCTGGCTGCAGAAGCAGGGCTGCCCCTCCCAGGGCGAGATGGCAGCCGTGGCCTCCGGCTTTGACAACATTCTCTTCCACGCGGTACAAGCCCCGGGTGGGGACGGGCAGGCAGGAGCCGCTGTGCCAGCCGTACCTGTCCAGGGCCGTCCTCCCGCGGCTGCCCGTTGCCCAGCAGTCACGGAGCTCCTCTCCTAGGATCGCGTCACTCTGCCGGCATCCATCACCAACGACCAGTAGACACCCCAGGGGATCCTGGCTCTCACACAGCTCCCCCAGCCCCTCAGCCCCAGCCCAACACTGCCCCTCCCCTGGACACACAGAGGCCCCAGCGCCCACCTGCACAGACTGCCACACCACGTGCCCGGGACGGTCCTCACCCATCAATAAACACGCCGGCCATAAGGGCCGGCCCCCTGCTGCCTGAGGCCTGTGTCCGGCACTGCCACCAGCTGGGAGGCAGCCGTGGAACCCCCAGACTGCTTCGCCTGGGGATGTGCTTGGGGGCAGCTCCCACAGCTCAGTGACTCCAGCGACAGGAAAGAGGCAGGTGTAACAGCCAGGGTGAGGGGCGCCAGGAGGCAGACTCCTACAACCCCGGGAGCCACGGCCATGGCCCAGGCTCGGCAGGCACCCCAACATCCGGGCCCTGTGCAGCGCCCGCCTGGCAGGTGGCTCTGCACACCTTTTAGGACCGGGTGCAAGTGACAGGCTGAGGAGGAACACCTTGGGGCCTGTGGTGGCAGGGAGCTGGGCTGCTGGGGCTGCCTACCGCCCACTGCCCACAGCAAAGGTTCCAGTGCCCCCAGAAGGACGTCTTGAAACAGAGGTCACTTGGTGCCATGATGCCCCTGAGCAGGTCACCAGAGGGCAAAGCTGAGGTTTCTGGTTTCACAGGGTCTGAGAGAGAAGGTGACACCCCTGGGGTGTGGCCCCCGGTGCCCCACATACCATCCTCATCTAATGAAAGGGAGTCAAGTCTTTCTAACCCAAAAATGGTCCCAGGCTCCAATCTTCCATGCAGGAAATGTGGGTGCCCCTCCACAAGGCTTGGAAGGCCCCACTGGGCTTGGCTCTCCAGGCAGAGTGACAGACCAAACTAGACACAGCTGCACAGCCGGATGCCCCCTCCGGCCCACAGGAGGCTCCACCTCGCCGCCCAGCCCACTGGGCTCTGGGAGCTCAACACCAAGGGCGGGGGCGCCAAGAGGCTGACCAATGCCACACAGCGTCCCGGCAGACAGGGACCGGGAACCAACCGTGCAGAGTGTGGCCTTCACGGCCCCCCCGGGGGCCCCACGGCAGGCCAGACGGAGGCCCACTAAAGGCAGGCACATCACACCAGACAGCAAAAGCACACGGCACTCGCGGGAAGGGCCACAAATGTTTATTAGCTTCTCTAAAAGCGTAACTAGGGGGCGCACCTTCTCTTCCCGGCCGGGCCCCCCACCCACAGCCCCGCCAAGCAAGGCAGCCCCACTCAGTGTTCCCCTGGGAGCCACACTGAGACTACGCAAACATGGGGGAGAGGAGGGTAGCACTGTGCACCCCAATCTGGGGGACAAGAGTCAGGAAAAAAATACCAGGAGAAGCAAACACTTTGCAAGGTTTTGTTTGACAGCAGATGTGGGCAGGGGGTTCCCAGGCAGTGCTACTGCCCTGTGCTCCGCTTGGCCAAGTGGAGGGGCCACACTGGCACTGGTGGTCAAGGGCAACCAGCCAGGCAGGAGCAGCCGGAGCGCAGATTTCGAGGCTTTGTGTTCATTTCGCCCTTGGCCCCTTCTCGATCGGCTTCCCAATGTCCTTCCCCCGCAGCTTGAGACCTGAAAGAGCCGTTGGCCCGACCACTGCAGCTCCCCTCTGGGACCCCACGGGACAGGGCAGCACCATGGCAGCCCTACCACCAGCCCCAAGGGGGCAGCAGGGGCCCGGCCTGCCCCTGGAGCCCCGGCCCCCTCTACCATGGGAAGTGGAGAGGGGACGAGCCCCACCCCATCCTTGCCTGGACTCTCAGCACACCCCACCAGGTCCCTTGTCTTATTTCCTACTTTCCAGTCTTCCAGGAAAGGGCAGACATCCCTCCCCAGAACTAGGACTTGAATGTTCTGGGGCTCCATACGCTGGGCTGTGTGGGAGCAGAAGGGGATGTGGCCATCACCAGGGGATGCCAGGGCCTGATCAGGTAGCCACAGGGCTCTGCCCACAGGCTCAGAGGAAGGGCTGGCAGACAGTGAAGCAGGCAAAGGGAGAGTTTAAAGACAGACAATGCTGGGTTTAAAACCCACTCTCATTACACAAACCCTCTACAACCAAATGTCCTGAGCCCTTGAGGGCATTTTCTTAAGGCTCCAAGAATTCTGAGGCCTCGGGCCTTCCTGCACCCCTGCAGGTCCTGCACCTGGTCAGGCGGCAGCAGCCAAGACCCAAGGAAGGACAGAAGGACACTCACCAATGGCTCTCTCAATTTTGCCCAGAACCTGGTTATTAGGAATGGCCCGTCCGCTCTCGTAGTCCGCGATGACCTGTGGCTTTTCGTTGATTTTCTAAAGAGATGTATTTTCAACACATCAGCTCAATGAGAAAATGGTGCAAAATTAGCCCAAATGAAGGGGAACCGCCTTCCAGACAGTGTGTGGACCCAGGGCCCTCGGTCTCGGAGACACTGGGGTCACACACATTTAAGAGAAGTGATGGCTGGCCTGCCATGGCCTCCCTTCCCAGGGGCCTTCGGGGTGCCAGGGGGGCAGAGAGAGCCGGCTAAACCGCACCGCAAAGCTCTCTGAGTCCTGGTCTCCGTCCTGCCAGCCACGGCCTGGGCGCAGAGGACCCGTCCCACTCACCGTCGCCAGGTCCTTCTGGGTCAGCCCCTTGCTCTGCCGGCCCTGCTGGATGACTTTGCCCACCTCCAGGGTCACCCGGTCATGGTGCAGCTCCTCAGTCTCCCGGTCCAGCTTGGCCGTGTTCTTGGTGATAGAATGCTGTTTGTTCTGACCGGCAGCCCCTGGAGCGGCGTGACGCAAGAGAAGAGAAGAGGGTTTACAGCAAACTGAAGGAAAGTCCTTTCGGAATGCGAACCAAGCACCCCAAGTTCAGGAAACTTTACACACCTAAGAGTACGGGCCAGGACTTTCTCCCAGCCATGGGAGGTGGGCAGAGCAACCCCTCCTGACCTATGCCAACCACAGCCACTCCAGGAGGATCCCAAACATCTCCCAGCTCGGCAGCAGCTTCAGTTGCTGGCAGCCACCTTCCTGACACCCTGGGGCCCACACACATGTCCGCAGAGGTGAACTCCAAAGAATACCCTCGTCCTGCAAGTGGAAACTGAGCACCTACATTTCTTGGAAGTCTCCACATCTTCTCCCCGTCTCTGAGCCGCTAAGATGGCCTAGAAAATTAGGAAACATTTTTTGGTCACAGTCGGCTTTGGCAGGCTCTGGCAAACACCAGGTTAGGCTGCTGCCCGCCAGTCGGCACATGTTGGCGCGCCCAGTGCTGTGCGCACCCAGGTAGGCTGCTCGGAGCTTGGCCTGGAAGCACTGTGCTGCCTGCCTGGCACACCACTGGTCCTTCTTTAAAGACAGACAATGCTGGGTTTAAAACCCACTCTCATTACACAAACCCTCTACAACCAAATGTCCAGGCAACTCCCAGTGAACTGCTACTAAGAAAACGTGCCATTCCAAAAAGGCTAATGGAGCCCTTTAAAAATCCTTATTTGAGGTAAGTTTACTTCCCTCCTAGACTCTCCTGTAAGTGTGGAAGGAGCATCAAGTGCTGCCCAGGTCTGGCTTTTCTCACTGAACCTGGCTCCCAAGTAGGAGATGGTGCGTCGCCCAGGGCCTGTAGCCCCGTCCACAAGCGTCACCAAGGACAGACGCCCTCTGACCCAGGCACCTAAGTCTACGTAAGTATTTCTAACAATGCCAATGCTTCAGAGAAGTAGCCGTGGGGCATTAAAAAATGTTTTCTAGACCTGTTCACGTGACTCCTAACTTGGGGCTGTTAAGTTTCCTTGGGGAAAAAAAAGAGTGAATTTGATTTTGACCTTGTAACGGCAGTCAACAAATGCTGGTCCCCAGGGCACAGCTAGTCCTGGCATAGACCCGCACCGTGCACTGAAGGCTGTCTGAGGGTAGCTACCATGCCGGGGTGCTGACCAAACCACCCCCCCTCCACATGGGACTCCCCAGATGAACCTGGATGGACCAGCCAGGCTGAGAGCCTTCTGCCCCATGCATCTCTCAGAGCACTGGGTCCGTGCAAGATGGGAAGCAGGTGGGGAACATGAACCTCCACTCTGGGTCTCTGGGCCACCTCAGCCAGGGGATGGGGACGCCCTACAGTCTGCAGTGTACCTCAGTGGGCTCTACAGGTGGCATCAGACTGGCCAGGCCCCAGCAGAACCAGGCAGGAACAGGTGGGAGGGGAAGACCCTGTGCCACTTCCCCATCTGTACCCCAGCCTCCCAGCCCTGTTCCGTCTTCCCCACCAACCTCAACCTGCTCCCTGATCTACCTCATCACCACTGTCCCTGACCATGTATCCACAGTGTCCCTGTCCCCACCTGGAGGGCTAGGGTCTCGGGACCTTCCTGGGCCTCATCTCCAAGCCTGGATCACTGGTTGCAAAACAGCCCGCACTCACTCTGCCACCCCCATCCCAGCGCGGACTCTGTGCCCTTGGCTATACCCCAAGTCTTCCGCCTCCGGTTCCACCTCAGTCCTGCCCTATCCCCATCCCACCCCCGCCCCCTGCCCCCGACTCTCCTCCGGCCCTGCCTTCTCCCCATCCCAGTTCCTATCCTCCTTTTCCCTGACCCTTGCCCACTCCACCCGCCGTGGACTCGTCCATCACCCCCCACCCCACATCCACCCCAGGCTGTTCCTACCTGGCCATCTTAGTATGATCCCCTCGCCCTGTTTCCACCCCAGGCCCCTCGCCGGTCCCCCGCCGCTGCCCGCTGCCCGTCCCAGGTCGCTGCCCCCACCTGTCCGCCACCCTGGAACTCCATCCCCCTTCCCCACCCCTCATCTCCTGTCTCGTGGCCCTTGGCCCCGCGCTGACTCTCCAGCCTCAGTCCCCCGGACCTGGCCCCACCGCCCTGATCTCCCGGGCCCAGTGCCCCATTCCCCATCCCTCCCCCCGCCCCCGCCCCCGCCCCGGCCGCTCCCCGCCCCCGGCCCCCGCCCAGCGTCCGGCTCCCCGCCCGCCCGGCCGCCCCGGGGTGGCGAGGCCGCGGCGCCGCACCTGCTTGGACTTGGCCTGGGCAGCTGTGGGGCCCTTCTTGCGCAGAATTGTCACCGTGTCCCAGTCGCTCTCGGCCATGGCGGCGAGCGCGTCTGGCGATCCGCCTGGCAGCTCCGCAGCAGCTGCTGGAGACCCAGCGACGCGACGTCCCCCCGTCGCTCGGCCGCTTCCGGCGCCGGCCACGGCCCCGCCCCTGCCTCCCATTGGTCGGCAGCCCAGAGGCGGGCACTTCCTGCTGCTCTGCACCAATCCGCGTCCGGCTGGTCTGAGGAATCCCCGGGGCCGCGCGCGACGTGAGGGTGGAGGACGTCTGGGCTGGGCCGCGCGGGGGCCGGGGAGGTGGCGGCGGGCGGGACATCGGGGACCCCGGCCGCGGGGCCTCGCGGAGCGAAAAGGGCCTCAGAACGGGTGGCCGGGTGGGTGCTGGGGGGGTAACGCGGGTAGGGGTGCCGTGCGCAAAGGGGAGAAGCGGGGACAGGACGACGGGCACAGGTAGGAGGAGTGAGGGACACTGCGCCACAGGAGAAGGGCTCCTCTCGGGGGAAAGGGAGAGGCTGCGGGGAGGCGAGGGGAGGAGGGAAGGCGGGTGCGCAGGAGCCCTGAGCCCGGCGAGTTTGCACTCCTGCGCCGCTTCTGGGCTCCCCCAGCTGCCTCGGAGGTCGCACCTGCGGGACGGGACGAGCCGTCAGCCCGGCCACGTGTGTGGGGGTGTGTGTGGATGTGAGTGACCGAAGCAAATGCCGCCTCAGCGGTTTTGTGTAGTTGAACGTGGTTTGTGTTTCATACCTTTATTTTGCCACGATGCATGCAACCCCCCAAGTTTTATTTTTCTGGAGTTGTACTCAAGTGATGTTGGGAGCAGGGGCCAGGAGCATGTACAGTTTGGGGGAGAGCTCTTAAGGAAAGAGATGTGAAATTGTAAAAACAAAATTAGTTCTGAAAGTAACATGTTTTGCATGTTAAAAATATACGATTTTACAATAATTGTTATATTTTACAGTTATTTGTGGTAATTTTGTATGAGAAAAGTCAATTATAAATTTTAAGAAACTGATTGCAATTAATAAATGCATCTCTTTAGTGCTTTTCCTTATATTTTTGGCTGTGTTCTCTGAGTGCCGTATTATGACTTTGAGGGATTGTTTTATGGGAGGAACAGAAAGACAGTTAAGATACTTGTCTAGAGTGTTGATAAGATTTGTATCTGAACGTTAGTGTAGACATCGGTTTGGGTGACCCTTGGGGCTTTACGTAGCTGTGCTCACCATCTGTAGCATTCCTATATTCATTCCTTTAATGCTCTACAAACACAGAAATTCTGATGAATGCAATCCCCAGCCAAAAAGAAAAATGGTGCACAGTGTGTCAGATCGAATGTGCTGCATTGTGGAAGGCACATGGTAAGGAGACATCTCACTCTGGGAGCTGGGTAGGACCAACTCCGACTTCGTTTATGCAGACTCACTCCTGGGTTCTCACCCCAAGTCTTGTTTCTCCTTCATCCCCGCAAACTCCCAGGGCTGGGCGCTGTGCAGGCAGGTTGTTGGCACCCATAGACGATATACTCACCACAGGACAGTCCAGTGAGACTGAACAGCACAGAATTGTACCATGAACCACAATTAAATGCATCCCAACTCAAGGTTCCCTTAGTGGGGTCCCAAAAATGCGTGTGTCTAAGTGTGGAGGAGCAGCCTAGAAAGAGGCAGGAGGCGTAACCAATTGCCAGAGAAGATATATCAGCTCCATAGAGTTAGGTCTGCTTTGCTCAGGCCTGGAGAGGGCCGTCTAGACCGAGATGTCCCAGCTGGCCCTTGGCTAGGAGTCCAGGTCTCATGCCTCAAAGACTTACTCTGTGGCACGTGCTACTGTTAGGGCACTTAACATAGATGTCTGTGGCCTCCCCCCTCACCCACTCTTTCCCTCTGGGGTCACCTGTGCACACTCCCTCCTGGCTTTGGGTACTTCTTATTTGCTTGGGGGTAAAGCTGCAGCAGGTGTCACAGAGAATCAACATTGGGAGGCCTGGCGAGCAGTTCATCTGTCTCCAGAGAGCCACACTACTGTCGGACCCTGGGACTGCAATGGTCAAGGTAAGCATTCTGCCAGCGTACCTGCTTATCTTCATATACGGAGAAGAGAATTCCAACACCCAGCTATTTCTATATTTCTGAAATAAAGATATCAATTTGAATGTATCCCTGATAAAAAATTAGCGTTAAAAGTTACCAACTAAAAGCTATCTAGTAAAATCTGGTAAATGGGAGCCTGCACACCTCATGAAGGACGGGTTACTCACACATGCAAGAACTGTTCCTGATCAGTGACAGCCGGACTCTGAGGTGGTCCCTTGATCTTCCCTCCTAGTAATCCAGCCTTTGTGTAATCCCATCCCCCCTCTAAAAAACTTTTTTACTGTGGTAAAATATACTCAACGTAAAAATAACCATTTTAACCGTTGTTAAATGAACAGTGCAGTGATATTAATGCAGTGCATTTATAATGTGAAGCCATCTCCATCTCCATCTCTCTCCACTTTACAGAACTGAAATTCTGTCCCCCTTAAACAATAGCTCCCCGTTTCCCTCCACCACCAGCCTTTGACATCTACCATTTTACCTTCTGTCTTTATGACTTTAACTATTCTAAGACCATCATGTAAGTGGAATCATACAGTTTTTGTCCTCTGGTGACTGGCTGATTTCACTCAGAAAAACATGCTCCCAGTTTACCCATGTTCTGCATGTCAGAACTTCCTTCCTTTGTGAGGCTGAATAACATTCCCCCTCGTGCACATGCCGTGTTTTGTTTATCCACCGGACACTTGGGTCACTTTCATATTTAGCTGATGTGAATAGTGCTGCCATGACATTGGGTGCACACATATACCTGTTTTAAGACCCTGCTTTCAGTCCTTTGGGCATATACCCAAGAAATGGGGTTTCTGGATCATATGGTAATTCAATTTTTAAGTTTTTGAGGAATCACCATACTTGCTTTTTGTTTGTTTGTTTTGGTATCATTAATATACAATTACATGAGCAACATAGTGGTTACTAGATTCCCCCCATTATCAGGTCCCCACCACATACCCCATTACAGTCACTGTCCATCAGCATAGTAAGATGCTATAGAATCACTACTTGTCTTCTCTGTGCTATACTGCCTTCCCAGTGCCCCCCAATACATTATGTGTGCTAATCATAATACCCCTTTTACCCCTTATCCTCCCTTCCCACCCATCCTCCCCAGTCCCTTTCCCTTTGGTAACTATTAATCCATTCTTGGGTTCTGTGAGTCTGCTGCTGTTTTGTTCCTTCAGTTTTTGCTTTGTTCTTACGCTCCACAGATGAGTGAAATCATTTGATACTTGTCTTTCTCCACCTGGCTTATTTAACTGAGCATAATACCCTCCAGCTCCATCCATATTGTTGCAAATGGTAGGATTTGTTTTCTTATGGCTGAATAATATTCCATTGTGTATATGTACCACATCTTCTTTATCCATTCATCTACTGATGGACACTTAGGTTGCTTCCATTTCTTGGCTATTGTAAATAGTGCAGCGATAAACATAGGGGTGCATCTGTCTTTTTCGAACCTGGCTGCTGCATTCTTAGGGTAAATTCCTAGGAGTGGAATTCCCGGGTCAAATGATATTTCTATTTTTAGTTTTTTGAGGAACCTCCATACTGCTTTCCACAATGGTTGAACTCACATTCCCACCAGCAGTGTAGGAGGGTTCCCCTTTCTCCACATCCTCGCCAACATTTGTTGTTGTCTGTCTTCTGGATGGTGGTGGCCATCCTTACTGGTGTGAGGTGATATCTCATTGTGGTTTTAATTTGCATTTCTCGGATGATTAGCGATGTAGAGCATCTTTTCATGTGCCTGCTGGCCATCTGAATTTTTTCTTTGGAGAATTGTCTGTTCAGATCCTCCACCCATTTTTTAATAGGGTTATTTGCATTTTGGTTGTTGAGGCTTGTGAGTTCGTTATATATTTTGGATGTTAACCCCTTGTTGGATATATCGTTTACAAATATATTCTCCCATACTGTAGGATGCTTTTTTGTTCTGCTGATGGTGTCCTTTGCTGTACAGAAGCTTTTTAGCTTGATGTAGTCTCATGTGTTCATATTTGCTTTTGTTTCCCTTGCCCAAGGAGATGCGTTCAGGAAAAAGTTGACTCATGTTTATATTCAGGAGATTTTTGCCTATGTTGTCTTCTAAGAGTTTTAGGGTTTCATGACTTACATTCAGGTCTTTGATCCATTTCGAGTTTACTTTTGTGTATGGAGTTAGATATTAATCCAGTTTCATTCTCTTGCGTGTAGCTGTCCAGTTTTGCCAACACCAGCTGTTGAAGAGGCTGTCATTTCCCCATTGTATGTCCATGGCTCCTTTATCATATATTAATTGACCATATATACTTGGGTTAATATCTGGGCTCTCTATTCTGTTCCACTGGTCTGTGGGTCTGTTCTTGTGCCAGTACCAAATTGTCTTGATTGCTGTGGCTTTGTAGTAGATCTTGAAGTTGGGAAGTGAGATTCCCCCCTCCTTTATTCTTCCTTCTCAGGATTGCTTTGGCTATTCGGGGTCTTTTGTGGTTCCATATGAATTTTTGAACTATTTGTTCCCAGTTCATTGAAGAATGCTGTTGGTATTTTGATAGGGATTGCGTTGAATCTGTAGATTGCTTTAGGTAGGATGGCCATTTTGACAATATTAATTGTTCCTACCCAAGAGCATGGGATGAATTTCCATTTATTAGTGTCTTCTTTAATTTCTCTTAAGAGTGTCTTGTAGTTTTCAGGGTATAGGTCTTTCACTTCCTTGGTTAGGTTTATTCCTAGGTCCATACTTGCTTTTCGAAAGATCTGATATTTTATAAATACTATCCCATGGTCTTCTGACTTTCATTGTTCCTGATGAGAAGTCAGCTGTGCTTCGTGTTCACTTTTGTCATTGTCCTCTTCATGTGATGTGATACATTCTCTGGCTGCTTTCAAGATTTTCTCTGTGTTTTTGGATTTTTGTATTATGTGTTTAAGTATACTTTTCTTTGTATTTATCCTGCTCAGGTTGGCTGAGTTTCTTGGGTCTATTAGTGTTTTTCATCAAATTGGGAAGTTTTTACTAATTAAGTATTTTAATTTCCTTTCCTTCAGGCACCCTAGTCAATGTGTGTAATCCTGCTCTTTATGTCTCACAGGGCTTTTTAAAAATCTTTATTCACACTGTTCTTCAGTTTGGCTAATGTCTATGGTCCTATCTTCTGGGTCAGTCATCCTGTTTTCTGCCATCTTTCATATGATACTTACAGAAGCTTACATTTCAGATACTGCACCTGGGCTCCATCTGCAGTGTGGAAGGTATCACAGGTCTAACACCTCTAGACACACACCTGAGAAGAAGGAGCCTTTCTGGGATTCAAGCAGGGGTAATCCACTAAGTTTGCCCTTGGGGAAGAGCCCTCTGGCCACGGTGTGGAGGACAGGTGTGTGTATGTGGGGCTGAGGTGGTGCTCACAGGAGTTGGACAGTGATTTGGACTGGCTAGGGCAACAGGAAAAGAAAGGGCTGACACCCCATGGAGGCAAACAATGTCAGGTGGGACCAACAGACCAGCATGTCACTTGCTATTGATTTTTACCTTGAAAGTTACTGCTTAGCTCCTTCATCCGTGTTCTGGTAAGTATGCCTATGTAAGTACTGTTCACAGCAGAGCCACATCATATGCAGTGATGGCGTTTCCTTTCCCAGAAACTTGTTCTTTGTGCTGACAATTGTCCCTAGTTGGGGTTGGTCACATGTCTTTGTGCTTCATGTTTATGCACCCCTCTTAATTTGGCCCCAACCGGTCATCAGAACTGTACATTTCTTCTCAGAGGGGTACACCCATCTGGTGAGGCCTCCCTGTGCTTCCCGGGCCTTGTCCTTTGCAGTCTGCCCTCCCCACAGTCAGGGTGGGCTGCCTGCAGACCCGAGACACGGGCCAGGCTGGAACTGCCTTTGGAGCTTCCCTTTGCTTGTCTCTAGGAGTTTCTCCTCTCTCCTTGGGCCAATGCCAGACTCTTCTTTGCTTACGCCGTCCCCTTGGTGGACATCTTCCAGTAGTTTAGTAGTTTAAAGACCAAGAGTACACAGGGGCCAAATTTTTTGAGACACAGCATGTTCAAAAGGTCTTCATTCCATCCTCCGGCTGACTGACTGATAGTGAGCAGCAAATTGTAGGTTGGAATTTGTCTTCTCTTAGAATTTCACAGGCATGCTCCATCGTCTCCTAGTTTCCATATCACTGTTGCGAAGTCTCATAGCTTGCAGGTTGTCAATCCTTTATACATGATCTGCTTTGTGTGGGCTCACCACCCCCTTCTGGAAGTTTTTAGGATCTTCTGCTTTCCTCTGTTTTGTGCAGCGTCATGCGAATGGACTGGTTGTAGCAGGACCCTCAGCATTTGCTCAGCACTGCAGGCCCTTTAAATTAGGAAAATAATGCCCTGCAGTTGGTGAGATCTTCACAGTCTATTTCCTTGATAACTTCGTCCCTGTCGATGCGGACAGGAAAGGCTGGGTGTGTGGGAAGTGGTGTGGACTGCCATCCCGGGAGGACGAGCAACTGGACTGGACAGCGGAGGGCCACCAGCTTCTGCCTTCAGCCCCAGTCAGCAGCAGAGACAGGACCGCCTAGACTTTGCCAGGGGCATGTCATGGGCAGATGGCACTGCCCAGGAAGGAGGCCAGCTGGAGAGGGTGGGCAATGGCGGGCATGGGCCTGGGCTCTGGGAAAGCAAGGAAGGATGCTGGACAGGTGGAAGGACCCGCGTTAGAGGTCCTAGTTGTGCGAAAGAATGCTGAGGTCCCAGACCAGGGGTAACACCGAACAGGCGGGAGCCACATTATGGAAGGCTGCAGTATGGACAGGAGACCCTTGGAGAGGCTGTGGACCTTGGCCAGGTGATCAGCTTGCTGGGTCTGAGTGTGAGCAGAGCCATCTCACCGGTTTGCGGGATGGAGTGAAGCGGTCCGGAGCGAGATCCCTGCAGAGCGCAGGTACGCGGTGCTCTGGGGAGGTCAGGGGGTGGGGATCGCGCGGCCAGGGTAGCAGTTCCGGCTGCAGCTGGCAGGTGGCGCGAGGATCCTCCCGCCCCATCCCTTCCCCCGCCCACCGTCGCTGTGTCTGGTAGAGAGGAGATGCAAAGGGCAGTTCCTGGGCCATAGCTTTGTTCAGCCATTCGTTACCCACTCAAGCCTTCTTCCATCTAACAAGAATGAGCCAGGAACAGGATCCCGAATGAGGCTGAAGGGGCCACTGCCCTCCAGGGACCCACATGTGGGGGAGACAGGGGCACAGTTTGATTCTAGAGGTGGGGAACTTCACTTAACACAGGGCCACCAGGAGGGAGATCATCTTCACCTGGGACCCTAAGACTGCAGAGGGCCCAGGTTGTACCCAGTGCCTGGGGGAGGGAGGGAGCTGATGCAGGTGAAGGCCTGGCTGGTGCAAAGGCCCTGGGGCCAGGCCTGCCAGGAGACTGGAGGCCCCAGATGGCCAGGGCAGCTGGGGCATCTTTACTTCTGTTTGTGAGGCTGTCACCCGGGCCTTTGACTCTGGGGTGTGATGTGGCATTTGTGCTCTGAGGTTGGCTGAAAGGCTGAAAGGCTGGGGTGTAAAATTGAGTAGGGAATCTCTGTAGAGCTTGTTTCTGGGTGGGGAATTTGGGGTGATCTTTGCTTTCTTCTTGGTGCTTTTCTGTGTTTTCAGGAGCTTCCGAAGTGACCTTCTGTTGCTTCAAACCCACACTTTTTTGAATTGGTAGTATCCGATGGTTTTAAAGGTGTGAAGTGCTGTATGTGAACGTGATCCGCCCCCCTCCCCACCCATACTGTTGTTACTTTCCTGTGTGTCCTTTCCAAGTCTACAGAGAGCAGATGGGTGAAATCCTGTTCCTCTCCACCTTTCTCACTGAGAATGTGGCACTTGCATGCCTTCATGACCATGCTTTCTTCTGTGTGCGGAGCTGGGCATGGGCTCACTGGGGCAGGCCTCCTGGTGGGAGTCCCACCCTGGGCTGACCCTTCCGCTGTGGGCTTCATTCCCCCTCCCTGCAGTTCTAAGATGAGAGGTCCCCACCTCCTGGGTCTGGAGTGGGCTGTCAAGCCATGTGGCCTCACCATGCCCACCATGTCTTTCTCCCTGGGGGTTGCCCTGGGGGAGAGACTGCGGTGGCTGTGCACTTTTGGGGAGTGGAGGTGGCGGTGGGGGGGCCCTCCTGGCTGGTGCCGGCACAGGGGAATTCTGGTGGCAGAGCTGTCTGCAGCCTTTCTGGAAAGGTTGTCAGGTGACTGTGGTGTGACCTAATAAGGGGGCTTCTTTCAGAAGCTGTAGTCTAAGGTTGGCCTTTAAATGTCTTAAAATGAGAGAACAAGAGTGAGATTTTAGGGCAGAAGTGGGTGGTATTTGGTGAGGTGGCCCCACCCTGGGAGGCTAATTCTGCCAAGTGCCAGCCCCTTCTCTGGGGACAGCATGGGACACATAGGTGCAGTCCCATGCAAGCTGGTGTGTGTCCTCCCAAAGGCCTGAGTAAGTAAAGGGTGTAAGGTGAGGGCCTCCAACAGGACAGAATACACTGGTGTGGAGTGAAGGTGCCGCTAGTGTTCAGAAGTGTCTTTGGGGCTAACATGGGCAAGGAAAACAAAGGGGGTGGCGGTGTGGGCTGTCAGAGGCCGGGGAGGCTTGCCTTCGGGCACAGTGGTCTGCAGGCCCAGTGGGCAGCTGATGGGGCCTCTCCTGCCCAGCCAAGTCCCTGCTGTCCACCGAAGCATTGACCCCAGTCTGCCACCGGGCCCTCGCCTCCTTGTGGGGGGCTCCAGGCCTGAAGTGTGTGCCTTCTGCTGTCAGGGGGCAGTGGGAGGATGGTGTGAGCCGCCTTCGACTCTGCTCGGGGTTGTCCCCACCCTCACTGAGGTGGCTGCTTCTGCGGCTGTTTTGCTTTCTTTTTGGCAGGAAGGAACCTGCATGGGAATTCCCTGAGCTGCCCAAGACAAGCATTGTGAGTCACTCTGTTCCAGCCACCCAGGACCGAAGTGTCACCTCTTCCCAGCTGGTGGGTGGGGGCGGCTAGCTGCGATCCAGTCAGGGCCCTGCTGCCGAGGCTCCCCTCCCTCTGTTCTCACATCCCCACGCCTCGTGGGGGCGGTGGGGGGAGGGCATCATAGTAAAATTTAAAAGAAAAAAATGTGTGTGTGTGGAAAGCCTCTGAAAGCAGCAGCATTTTCACACTGGCAGCATGGGCAAGTACCTCAAGTTGCTCACCCTGCCCGTGCCAGGTCTGCAGGCAGCTGTCCTCCCAGGAGGTAAGACTCTTCTGGACAAGGCGCAGGGCTCAGGGGGCCCCTGAGCAGCACCTCTGCAATCCCTGATGCCGGAAGAGCTAGGTCTGACACTCCCAGGAAGGGTCGAAGGCAGGGGGCACTTCCTGATTCTACCCTGAAGGAAGCGGGGTGCACTGCTGCAGGTGAACCTCCTGTTTGCTACAAGCACCATTTCCTGCTGGGCTGCTGGTGGTTCACTGGATGGCCTTGACCTCCCAGACGCTTAGCCCATGAGCTCTCTCCTTATGGGGCTTGAATGAAACCTCGTTGAACCTGTAGTTGGAGACTGGAGAGGTTTCCGTGACTGCGGGTAACGAGTCTAGGAGTTCATGGAACCCAGTTGTCTCCTGAGCGCCGTCAGAGGCAGGCGGCCCTGCCCCGCGTCCCAGGGATGTGGCACCTTGCACAGGGGAATTCTAAGTGTAAACCAAGTAATGATTTATGCAGTGTGAGCACTTCTGGACATGACATGGACTGTTTAAACCCCGTAACTTAAAAGCCTGCCTGTTTTCTGATCTACTCCTTCCTTGAACAGCTCTTCTCGCTTCAGATGGTCCCCTGGAGTGGAGATTCCAGATGTGCTGTGTGACCTGGTGAGGCGTTGCCCTGATCCTGCTTCCTTCTCTGCAAAGTGGAGTGATCCCCACCTTGGAGTGACGGTGTGAGGCGAGAGGCTGTTGATCAGACCCTTAGCAAATCCCCAGTTCGACAGGAGATGATCTGTCTTGTCCCAGCTTTCCTTTGGCAGATAAAGGAACAGACTGGGCTCAGGTCCAACCCAAGCCTCAGGATGGGGTGGGGTCACTGCTCTGGCCTGGCTCCCAGTGCTATCCCGTTTTTCTGGCCAAGACCACCACCTTGTTTCTAGATGTTTCCAAGTGCACGTTCCACGTTGCCATGTGTCTGGAGGCCACAGGTGGTGCATTTTTTATTTTGTTTGGTGGTAAAATTCACATAAAGTGATTCACCACTCAAATCATTTTAAAGCGGACAATGCAGTGCCATTTGTACATTCATAGTATCGGGCAACGATCATTACTAGTTCTGGAACATTTCACTCCCGCAAGGGAGGCTTGGGGCACCTTCATACCCTTGAAGTTAGTAGGTGTCTTTTTGTACTTTTCTCATAAATGTAACCCAGACTGAGGCTCTGCTTTGAGCCGGGCGCTGGGGAGGGGAAGGTGCCGCCGCGGCGCGCTCGGCCAGGAGCTAGTCCTCTGCGGTCGCGGCCGAGCTTGGCGAGAAGAGCTGCGCCAACGCCGGTGGGCTGGGCTGCGGACGGCTGAGGCACGTTAAGTATCCGCGCCGCGGCGGCTCCGCCCAATCGGCTCCAGCGGCGGCTCCTTGCAGCTCCGATAGGCTGCTGTGTCAGTCCGTCAGGAGGGCGGGTCCGAGAAGGAGGCGGGGGGAATCTGGGCCAATCGGCGCCCGCTGCGGCTCCTGCGCGCTCCTGGTAGGTCCCGGGGTCAGTCCGTCAGGGCGAGCTCGGGGGCGTGTCCGCCGCGGCGGCGAGGGCGGCTGTGGTGGCCAGGCGCGCAGTTCCGGGCGCACGGCGAAGGTTGTGAGTCGGGACGTAGGGGTCGGGTCGGGTCGGGATCTGGGGCCGGGCGGGCGGGCCGGGTAAGGGGTCGACGGGTCGCGGGAGTGGGGCGCGCGGCGCTGGAGGCAGGGCGTGGAGGCAGGGCCGCCGACCCGCCGACCCGCGGCCTGAGGGGATTTCTCGGAGCCGGAAACCGAAAGTCGGAGCGGGGCCGGCGCCGAAAGTTCGCGAACGCCGGGCCTGCTGCCGGGGGTCTACGCGGGGTTCTGCGCGGGGTCGCGGCGTGGGGTCCACAACGCGGCGACTTGCGCAGCCGTCTACCAGGTCGGCACGGTGCGGGGGTCCACGACACAGAGTCCCAGCTTGGGGACATGGCACAGGGCCCACGACGCAGGGTCCGTGGCTGGGGATCCAGGACACGGAGTCCGCGGTGCAGGGTCCTGACCTGCGATCTCTGGCCTGCGGTCGCGGTGCCCCCAGCCGAGCTGCCCCGAGCGTCCGTCGCCAACGCGAATGGCCTGTGTGCGTCCCGCCCCTTGCCTGGATCCCGGCCGTGGGCTCCCCTGCCCCTTGCTTGGTGTCCCTTCCCTGCTCCCAGAGGAGCTTGCGGTCTGCTTTAGATGTGGACCAGCTCCCTGAGCTTCTGGGGTGACACTCGGGCCTCTGGGCCATCTTTTCTCTGCTGCCCCTCCACAGCCTCTCCAAAAGGCCCCAGTGCCCCCTGCCCCCCGTCAGCCTTTCCTGGTCTTTGCTCATCCTCCTTCTAAGTCTGCCCTCCTTCCTCCGTCCCTCGAGGTGTCACCTCCCCTGCCAGCCCCATTCGTAGCTCGCCACCCCGTGGGATCCCTAGCAGAGTCTTGGTCGGCGGCGTTAGGTTAAGGTGCCAGCGTGTCAGCCTCCATCCCTTTCCCCTTCACGGTGCGAAGCCTGTGAGAACAGGCTCAGTCCCCTGTTGGTGTCCACATGCGTGCGTTCTGTGACGGGAACAAGGTCCGAGTGCAGGCGCTGGGAAGCTGGTTTTGGCTATAGGGTCCAGAGCCTGGAGTGGGGTGCCCCGGCAAACTGTTCAGGGGGCTGAGAGGCTCTGTGGACACAGCGGGGTCACTGTTGACTGTGACAGTGGGCAGCCCGGGACAGCACAGAGAGAGGCACAGAGGCACCCACCCGGCCTTCACTCTACTCACAGCCCCAGGTGGATGGTCAGGGCTCCTGTCCTTGCCTGAGCTCAGCAGAGCGGGGGTGAGCTGGGCCTGACTCCCAGCCCAGAGCAGAGGTGCAGAGGCCACACCTGGCCCTGCTTGACTGGGGCCACATGTCATCTGCCAGGACAATGGTGTTCAGTGACTCTGTTACTGGTTTTAGGTAGAGGTCCAAATCAGCCTGAAATTGTTGCTTGAATTTTTTTTTTCCAAAAAATGTTCATGTTACTGCATGAGTCCTCATGTGCTGTCCAGGACAGGAGCCCGGACCGTCCACATGGGGCTGTGAGTAGAGTGAAGGCTGGGTGGGTGCCTCTGTGCCTCTCTGGCTCATTTGTAGGGAGCTACAGAAGTGCAGGGGAGGGGCTCTCAGCCAGGGGGCTCTCATAAGGAGTTCGAACTTACTGATGATGGAGTGGATTTTCTGCAGTGGCTGTGATTTGGGGTCAAGGTCACAGGATTTACAGTGGTTGCTTGTTCCTAGAGAAAGTGCTTTTTCACTTTGTGTTTTGAGAGTCAGGTTTGGGGCCCCCGACAGTGGGAGATGCAGCCTGCCCACCTGTCCACCTCATGGTTGGTGCACTGACTGGCCTCTGCCCGGCAGGTGGATTTCTACAGTGGGACATCTTGAGCATTAAGGGCAGGAAGGTCCAGAGAAGGAACACAAAGTTACCCAAACACCCCTGAGATGATGCAGAGGATGGGGTGTGTAACTTCTGCCTGCTCTGGAGTCTAGGCGTTTGCACGGGGCCTGCTCCCTCACAGTCTGGTGAGGACCATCATGGTGGCCCAGCTATGTGTGTGTGTGTTTGGAGGTGGTGGGGTGGCATATCACTGTCCCACCAGGGTGCCCCATTCCTGCCCAGAGGGATAGAGGCTAGAGAGGGGAGGCCAAGAGGCAGGCACAGCTGGTGTTCAGGTCTAAGCTGAGATGTGCCAGGCCCCAAGGAAGAAGAGGATGGAGACCACATCCCCTGTAGGGCCAGCAGGTCGTGGTGGTGGCATTTGGGGCAGGTGGGCTTGTGGCCTGCTGTGATTCAGGGAGATGAATACACAGCGGGGTGGGTGTGGAAGGTGCAGTAGAGCGGGGGACTCGGGTAGGATGGCTGACATGGGTTCCAGGACTGGGGTGTCCTGAGATGGAGTGGGGTGGGACACAGCTGGGCCAATATGCAGTCAGGCGGAAGGGCCAGATTAATGGATGTAGGAGTCGGTGGACTGGCAGGAGGGCGTTCATGCACCCCGACACAGGCCTGGACCCACCCTCCCCTGCCTCCTCTTGTATGTAGAGGGGACAGCCCCACAGCATCACAGTCCCAAGGAGAACAGAGCAGGTGAGGTGGCAAGCTTTGCCACGCAAGAGGGAGAGCCAGCACCTAGACGCTTTGGGGAGGTTTGACAGGGAAGGCCACGCTGACAGCAGACCCTTGGGTGGGCAGCAGGGAAGCCCTGGGGGACTGATGGAGGACCCACTCAGTCCCAGTCGCGGGTTAAGGGTCCCTCTGACTGCCGGGGCGGCTGGAGGAGGCTGTGGCAGCGAGTCAGGTCGCCGGGGCTGGTGGTCGGGCTCTGACAGAAGCAGTGGTCAGATTCCAGGTGTTTATAGAAGCAGACCAGTGGGTTCACTAACACATAAGGGGCAGGCAGGTAAGGAGAGTGGTCTCCAAGGGTTTGCTGCAGCTGCTCAAGGGGGTGCTGCATGCCCAAGGTGGGGGCGGGGCACGGGCCCCTGGAGCTTCCCGTAGGGTGGCGGATGTATGCCCGGCCCAGGGCACTCCTGCCCGGGTAAGGGAGATGGACAGGAGGCAGGAGGTCGTCTGGGTCACCAGAGTCTAGGCTGAGACCTCAGAGGCACAGAAAGGCAGCATCATCATTAGTTAATCTCTCCAGTTGAGAGTCTTTAATGAGAGAAACTAAGTGTTGACTGCACAGTGCTTCACACCAGCACTGGGACATTGGAAAGGTCCTCGCTGACAACATGTGCCCATGATGCTCTAGTATAAACCACTGTTGACATTAAGATGGTACCCGACTACTATTTGGCGTTATTTTGAGTCTGGACTTACGTGTAAAATTATACTCTCGACGTGGCTTTCCAGCCCTTGGGCTCACACTAACGGCTGTGCACTGATTAAAGTCCCCAAATGCTGCCAAAGTAGGCTTGTTACGGAGGTGGTTGGAACCGGGTGCAGCCAAGGGAGAGGTGACGTGGAGTCTCAACATGTCCCAGAGTGAGTGGGCTGCCTTGGGGGCAGGAATGTGACAAGCCCAGCCCCTGGCATCAGGGTGTCCTAGGTGAGGGCCCTGGGTTGAGCTGTATTCACTGGTGGCATGGCCGTGCCCCAGCAGCCAGGTGCTCCAGTGTCGCAGTTCACATGGGTGGGGCTGTGCTGAGTTGTCATGGCAGGACAGTCTGCCCTTTGCAGACATGTGCACTGATGCAGCGTCCACACACCCCAGGTGAGGCCCACCTCCCCCACACACACACGCCAGGTAAAGCCTGCCTCCCTCACACACACACACACACACACGCCAGGTGAAGCCTGCCTCCCTCACCCCCCCGCCAGGTGAGGGCCACCTCCTCCCACACATACACTCCAGATGAGGCCTGCCTCTACACATACACATGCCAGGTGAGGCCCACTTTCCCCACACACACACCCCCCCCCCCAGGTGAGGGCCAGCCCCCTGACCAGGTGAAGTGCCCCCAGGTGAGGCTGCTGGAGCCTCCAGCCCAGCCATGGTCTCAGTGATTTCCTGCAGAGATGGCCTTTCTTGGGGCCCTCCTGCTCTGCTCTCAGGCAGGACCTGGGTTTTTGAGGGGGGCCTGCAGTCCAGCCATCACTGCAGCACAGAGATGGGAGAACAGTGCTCGGTGACCCCACTCTCCTGGGGGACTTCTTTCATGTGAAAGCCTGGTTCTGAGGTTGCTTCACCGCTTTTAGTATTGTTAGACAGTTATTTGGAGTAAACATGCATGAGTCTGCCATAGTTAGGGACCTCACCATCTTTTTTGACTTTGGGAACAGAAACCCCACCTTTTGTTTTTGAGTTGAGGTGTATACATAGCAGCCTAGAAGCCTGAATGTGCAGCACACACACTGGTCTGTGTACAGCCATTCCCAGCACCCAAGGCCCCCATGACCCTTGCAGGCAACGCTGACCCCTAAATGGAGCACTTCTGTGTCTCTCCACTCAGAATGCCTCTGACATCAACTCCGTGGGTTTCCCATTCCAGCACATCTCTTGACGGGCGCCACAGTCAGGGCTGAACTGCTGACGACCTGCCATAACCCAAGGGTTCCCACGACCCCTGCTTGGGTGCACAGACTTTGCCCAGGCAAGCATCCATGCCTTCTCCAGCACACCACTCTCCCAGCACTGCAACCTTTCGCCAAGCTGGACATGCTCGGGGGCTTGGCTCCCTGGTCATTGGTGGTCGGCGGTCTCCGGGTCTTCCCCTTGCAAAGGGCTGTGTGAATCACAGAAGAGGCCCCCCTGTCTTGTTACTCAGGAAACCCCAGGGGCTTTAGGAGCTCCGTGGCAGGAGTCAGAGAGCAGGTCAAATACCTGTTTGTCGCAGTGCCCCACCTGCAGCATGACTGCTGTCCCAGGTCTGTCACCCTGGACCTGCTTTGCCAGCCCTTGAACTTCGTTTCGTGGGAACTGTTCTGTAAATACTGTTCTGCGTCTGGTAGAAATGGCCTTTTACCATAAGAAGAAAACAAATCCTACCATTCGCAACAACACGGATGGAGCTAGAGGATATTATGTTCAGTGAAATTAGTCAGGCAGAGAAAGACAAATACCAAATGATTTCCCTCATTTGTGGAGTATAACAACAAAGCAAAACTGAGGGAACAAAATAGCAGACTCACAAACTCCAAGAAAGAACTAGAGGACACCAAAGGGGAGGGGTGGGGAGGGAGAAGGGGATTGAGGGGTATTATGGTTAGTACACATGGTGTGGGGGGATCGTGGGGAAGACTGTAGCACAGAGAAGACAAGTAGTGACTGTGGCGTCTTACTGCACTGATGGGCAGTGACTTCAAGTGGGGTATGGGGGGGACTTGATGATATGGGTGAATGTAGTAACCACATTGTTTTTCATGTGAAACCTTCATAAGAGTGTATATCAATGATGCCTTAATAATAAAAAAAAAGAAATGGCCTTTTAACAAAAAGTAAGTGTTGTTTGGAGCTAGTGCATTAACGTCAAGTGTCTTATTGGGATGAATGGTGTGAAATCGGGATAGGCTGTGAGAGTATTTGCCCACACACTCGCATGAGTCCCGCAAGTGGACATCACTCTCACTTTTACAACCCTCCCTGAGAGTCAGGGTTTGGGGGGCACCCTGGAAGCTCGAAAGGCCCAGTAGAATGTCTGGCTTCAATTGGAGTGCCTGGCCCTCTGTCAATTGCCTGACCACCTGCTCCCCTCTGTGACACGTCCAGTGCAGCTGGCCCCCGTGGTCTCGGGGAGCCGCCAAGCCCTGTGTGATTCAGTGGGAGGGCGTGGGCAGGCTGTCAGAAGCTGAGACAGGGCTGGAGGAGGCAGGAGGGTCCCACGTGTTGGGAACACCACACCACATCAGGAGAGACAGGATCAGCCTTCAGAGTGTCATGTTTCGGTGCATTGATTTTGAGTGTGATTGTGTCTACAGTTCTTAAGAGTCAGATTAAATTGTATGTACACATGAGATTTGAATGCGATGTCTAAGTATTTGAATTCTAAGACCTCCTCTCGTGCAGCATGCGCTGCTGGGTGAGCCCTGGGCTAGAGAGGCTGTTTCCCCAGGTGTGACAAAGAATAACAACCCAGCCCCCAGCCATGCCCTGCAGCTATGAGGTCACCGCAGAGTGGACAGACAGGTCCAGGCCCAGACGTGCGTTGGGGCATTTTCCCTGTTTTATCACACAAAAGAGAGCATTCTTGTGGTTCTTTGACATCTAACAGGAGTAAAAGTGGGATTAATAAGGCCTAATAAAATGGGCTCAGTGTGCCATAGGAGGTGTGACCAGGAGGCCAGGGAGCTGGGCCCGGCCGTGTTTAGGCGTGATGTCGATGCCAGAGAGTGAAGCCATGTCTGACAGGCGCTCAGGAAACTGTCAAGGGAAGCTTGAGAAGAGAAATGCGTCGTGAGCTTGAGGATGATCCTGGTCCACTGATGTCCCCTCCTGGCCCTGCCGTGCAAGGCCCCTGCGGTCATAGGTCCTTCGCGCTTCATAGTTTGTTCTGCTTGACATGACGAATACATGGTAGGGTTGTGACCGAGAGAACATGGCTTTTTCACTAGTGATGTTTAGAAATAAAACTCTCTAGTGTAGTTGAGGGCCGTGATTTTTAAGCCATTAAAAGGCCCATGAAACCAATTTAGTGACATGATCAGAGAGAAGAAAAGTGGGAAGTGTGGAAGGCCTTCAGAGTGTGTGCCTCATAGACCCCCTGCTGTGGTCTCATACACACATACTAGATCGAATATGACCTGAGAAAATGCGGGCTGAGGGGTCTCTCCTCCTCGGCCCGGCCTGCCAGCCCTGTCAGACCGTCTGCAAGCTGTTGGGCCCTTTGCTGGGCTCTTCTGCTGGCAGCCTTCATTCATAAGCGGCCCCATCTGTGCTCACATATCTACGTCATGAGGGCTTGAAAGGACAAGACCACCCAGTGGTCACCTGGATGGATGGATTGTGCAGGGGCCCAGGCAGAGAGGGAGAGGGAGGGTGGGGGAGGGAGGGTGTGCCCTTCCATGAGTGACCTCCGGGGCACAGCGTCCTCTCCATCCGTAGCTGGAGGAGTAAATGCAGGTCATGCCCATGTGAGTGAGAGTGCGTCTGAACGTGAGGCCTCACCAAACTCCAAAGCCAAGGAGTCAGCAGAGAGTCGCCTTGCCCAGCAAAGGAAGACGACATGCTGTCCTGCCTCCTATAGCGCCAGGCTGTCACGGGACAGCAAAGACAGCCTGTGGACATTGGCACCGTCCCGCGCAGTCCGCCTCTCCTGGAAAGAGGTGTTGTTTCAGAACGTCATGGCTTGAAAGTCGGTGTGCCCCCCTCACATGTGCATCTGTGGGAAGACACCCAGGATGTGTCCCCGGGATGGCAGGCAGGGCCCCCAGGAGAGTGTGCCCAGGGGCTGCAGGCTCCTGCGTCTCTGGCCTTTCTGCATTAGCTGTGCCTCACTTTCAGGGCTGTGGGCACTTGCCCTTTTCCATGGGAACCTGTCCTCCAGACATGCCTGTCCCGGTAGCCTTGTCTTGGGGGTCTTGCCCAGGCCTGGTGGATGGCAGCAGGCAGCTCTTACGTGAGAGGGATGCTGGCGGTGGTGGACAGGGAGCCCGGCGGTGGTGCTGCATGTGCAGTGCAGCCGGTCTCGGGGCCGGTACTGTGGGGCTAGCAGTTGGTGTGGCCATCTCCTGGGGCTGCCTCAAGCCGGGGGCAGCACTGGGGTTTCCTGGCGGGCTGATGAGGTCTGTGGTACAAGCCATCCACCATTCTGAAGTCATCTTGATTGTAGGAACCCCCAGAGCCAGAAACGCTCCAGGATCAAGGAGCACAGCACTAGGGTGGCACGAAGGTGGCATCATCTGTGCTCAGATGCAAGCTGGCCTAGGAGCGGAGCCCGGGCTGGGTGACTTCAGGGACAGCCTGCTGGGCTCAGAGCAATGGGGCGGACACCCAGGGCCAGCTGTGCAGTGTGGGCAGGCCTCCGCACCTTGGGTTTGTAGCGGGAGACTGGTGTAGGTTATCTCCAAGGCTCCCAGAGCACAGAATCCTGCTTCCCAGGTTCTGAGGGGTCAGCTCACCACCCCGGGCCCCTCAGTGTCCGGACAGCCACTCAAGTTGAGGCAGCTCTCCGGGCCACTGTGACCCGCTGTGTTCTTCCTCAGGGCTTGGCAGTTTGCCGGGCGTGCGGCTCTCATGGCTGCAGCCAGTGCGACCCCTCCCGGCTCCCTGGACTTGCTGCAGCCCGGCTTCTCCAAGGCCCTTCTGGGGGCCACGCTGGAGGACAAGTACCTGTGCTCAGCCTGCAAGAACGTCCTGCGCAGGCCCTTCCAGGCCCAGTGTGGCCACCGCTATTGCTCCTGCTGCCTGGCCAGCATCCTGAGGTACGGCAGGCGCCGGGTGGCTCTGGGCAGCTCGTCTGCACCAGGTGAAATGCTCCCTGGTGGCACAAGCCGCAGGAAGCCTGAAGGCCAACTCAGCGTCGACACAGCAGTTGTGGGTATGCAGGTGAAATGTGGCATTGCAGCGGCTCCTCTGCTGCCCTGCTGTTCACGTGGGTCTTGGGGAGCATAAAGCCACACCCCAGCTCCACTAGTCTGAGTGGGAGCTGGCATGTCCTGGACCCAGGGACCTTGCCCGCTCGTGGGCGTGGTGCCCAGCTGACCAGCAGGTGCTCCCATGTGAGCGTGAGCCGTTCAGGGCACCCTTGTTCATGGTGGGAGGAATGAGTGTCGCGGAGGATGGGAATAAATGTTGTAATCATCCTGCAGTTACTTGGGGCTTGTCATTGACTTGGTGGCAAATGAGAAAAAACGGGGTCGAGCTGGATGGGTCTGGATGGGACGTTCTCCACGGGAGACTCGATAGCCCACGTTCTGCTCTCTCCTGCCAGCTCCGGGCCCCAGAACTGTGCTGCCTGTGTGCATGAGGGCATATACGAGGAAGGCGTCTCTATTTTAGAGAGCAGTTCGGTAAGTGAAAGGCCTTTGACTTAATGTTGAAATGATCAGACGTGGCTGGTGTTCCCTTTAATAACACGACCGCAGAATGAAAGCATCTGCCGTGGCCCTGGTGGCTTGTAAGCGTGGCGGCCCACATGCTGCAGCCATTGCCTTGCTGCTGCAGGGACATCTGGAGCTGGGACTGGCAGCACGGACAGGTGACTGGGTCCCTGAGCCTCAGTCCAGGCAGGCAGCGGGCATTTGGGCAGAGGCTTGACCGCACGGCGCTCTCTCCCCAGGCTTTCCCGGACAACGCTGCCCGCAGGGAGGTGGAGAGCCTGCCGGCCGCCTGTCCCAGCGAGGGCTGTAGCTGGAAGGGGACCCTTAAAGAGTATGAGGTAGGGCCTCCAGTGCTGGTCCAGCCTCCAGGGTGAAGCCCCACCCCCAGAGCTGCCCTTGGCCACCCCTGCCTTGCAGGGGTTCAGCCTGGTTGCTGTGTGCGGGGAGGGTATGGCAGCTGCCCAGCGACATCACTTAGCACCACAGCCAGGCACATGGCAGGCCTGGGACTACACACTTTCTGCCCAATTTCCTGGTCTGTCAAATGGGGACGCAGGCCATGGCATCCCCTGCCATGGCAGTGGTGGTGAGACAGTGTGTGTGCAAGACCTGGTGCTGGCCTTGAGCGCCACTGGCCCTGAGGGCACTGCAGCTATTCTGAGCTGCAGGGAAGCGTAGCTTTCCTATTTTGAACTGTATCAACTTGGAAATCACAGTGGTAGCCTGCACATTTGTCCTTTGGGCCAGCCATGGGTGTGTATCTTTCGCTGCGTCTGTAGGCAAGGCTGACCTGCGCCCCTCCCTGCGTCGCCATGTTTGGGGTGGCCATGTGATTGGCACCTGGCAGCTAACCCCTAACCAGCAGGCCTCCCCAGTGCATGGCCTTCCGCCACCGCCTCTTCTCAAGGAGCACATCAGAGTGACTTGCACGTGAGGGCCGTGGCAGTGCTGTGCGCAGGTGAGGGGATGTTCAAGGTGTGGTCCATCCAAACCACAGAATAACGTCCAGCCCAGGGAGGAAGGAAGCCATGACCTGTGCTACTGCACGCACAGGCCTGCAGGCATCATGCTGAGTGAATGAGCCAGCCACCGAGGACTGATCCTTCAGGACCCCGCTCTGTGAGGGCCGTTAGGGCAGTCAAGCTCGCAGACGGGAGGTGACATGGGGGCTGCGGGCTGGGTGGGAGTTGTTGTGTTCCCTGGGGCAGAGTGATAGGCAGGGTTCTCGGAGCAGGAAGCCCATTGGTGAGGCAGGAGCATGGAACCCCAGCTCTCCCACGCTCAGGCAAGCTGCCCAGGGCTGCTCGGCTTTGGGAAGCCCCCTCTCAGGGGCCAGGCTTGGGGCTGTGACAGTCAACAGCAGGGGCAGGCCGGCTGCAGTTGGGATCCTGGGTTCCTGGTGGCTCCTGCCTGTGTGCTGTGCATCCCTCCCTCCTCCTCTTAATCTGCTCAACTTTGTGCAGTTTGGGCTTTAAGTTGTTTTGCAAGTGGAGTTGCTTGGCCCTGTCTGGGGAAGACCCTTTGGTGGGGCCTGAAGTGGAGCAGCTCTGGCCACCTGCGCCCTTCCTGGGAGTGAGGAACTTCTGCCTCCTTGGACAGAGGCCCCGCATGGCCCAGAGCCACAGCACTGCACGTGTGCAGCCAGGGACCTGCTCGGCTGTTACTGCCCGGGGCTGTCCAGAGAGCAGGCCTCAGGTCAGGGTCTCTCCTGGGAGGATGGAGAGCCCAGCAGGCTTGGAGGCAGTGGGCACAGGAGGCTGTGTGGGGCACGGGAGTGGGTCGTGGTGTGCCTTGCTGCCTTTGGAGGGGACCAAGAGAACCCAGAGGACAGGTGAAACAGCGCCCCAGCTCCTAATTCCTCAGGTTTCTGCTGCCCTCTGACCCGTGGTGTAGCCACTGGCTTCATGGGCTTGGGGCTGAGGGTCGGGGACTGCAGCCAGCCCATGGCTTGGCGCTGCAGCCGGCAGGCATGCAGGGTGGAAAGTCCCTGGCTGCAACGGAGAGCTCCGGAAAGTCCCTGAGAGGGGTGGTGTGGTCATGTGGGAGGGCAGGCGCTGCCCTTGGACACTTGGCCTGGCCTTTAATGTCGTGATAAAATCTCTCTCAGGCTGGAGTGTCACAGGCTTGAGGGGTCAAGGCCCAGTGCTGACCACCTCTGTAGGGGAGGCCCTGCCCTTGTCTCTGAGCCAGCCTGTTGGCCCTTTGGGGCGCTCAGACCTGGGTGGCAGGTGGCATACAGTGCTCCCACCGTGTCTGAGTTATCGGAAAAGTGTGGAGAGAGGGGGGAAATCCTTTGTAGGCTTTGAGTGTGTTTTTCCTTTGTAATGATGTCCAGTCTGCTGAGAACCCAGGGACTTCAAACTCCAGTTGATTGGATGTTTGCAGAGCCCGCCCGGCCTGGGGAGCAGGAAGGAGCTGTGGGGCAAGACCAGCAGGGCCTGGAGAGAGCCGCAGAGAAGGGCCCCAGGGGGACCCCAGGCAGCTGACGAGGGCAGGGAGAGGCGAGGCTGAGTCGGGCACGCCTGGCCACCACGTGTCCTGGTGGACTCGGCCAGAACGCCCGTTGGCTGCAGTGCCTTATTTGGACGTGGCTGAATGATACCGATTCCTGTGAAGCGTGTGTGCATACCTGAGCAGCCTGCCCTGGGAGCTTGCTGGGGTGGTGGTAGAGAGCTGTGCCTGCCCCGTACAGGCATGCTGCAGGCTCCCTCCTGCCGCCGCGGTCCTCACCCTGGGGGCTCAGGCAAGCACTGTGTGGGCCAGTGCAGGTGCAGGTCTGGGAGGGCTGAGCCACGCACCCTACCAGGAGCCTTTGAAAAGTTGTCAACAGGGAGTGGCAGGTCTGCTAAGCAGCTGCAGGGCCAGTGTGGGGGGTGGTCCCTGGGAGGGTGAACGGAAGCCATGGGGAGCCAGGTCTCCTCCTGCTCTGCTGATGTTCCTTGGTTTTGTGTGGCTGGTTATAGCCTGGTGCACCGCCGGGCTGTGGGGGATCAGCAGGGAGGCTTGCTGGGAACATAGCACTGATCTGGTGTGTGCACGCAGGAGGCCGCAGGGATGGGGTGCCTGCTCCGGGAAGCACAGTGCACTGGGCACCACGGCTGCCTCTCCTGCTTGCTCCCAGAATGGCGAGCTTTGGCCGCAGCAGCCGAGCCCGGCGGCATGTCAGTGTGCCTTCTCGGAGTGGCAGGGCCACTCAGAAGGTGCATGTGAGGCCCTCTGTTCTCTCCAGTCCGCTGCCACAGCTGTCCAAGGGAGCCCTGAAGATGGGTCCTCCTGTGGACACTGCTGTGGAGCTGCTGACAGCACCGGGGCCTCCTGCTCCTCACCCCCACTGCTCAGCAGGCTTCCTTTCCCCAGGTGTCCCCTGGCATGCCGGACGTGCTGTAGTGCGTCCTGTGTACACCTTGAGTCGGGCCTGGTGAGAGACCCAGAAAGGACAGATCCTGCAGAGCCCCGCCCTGCACAGGCCTACCCAGCCCTTTCAGAATCCCAGTGAAGGGTGGGGGCCGGGCAGGGGGAGTGAGTGTCTGATAGGGACAGAGTGTTGGCTGGGGAAGATGAGAGGTCCCGGTGGGGGGGGTGGGGACAGCCTCATACCAGGCAGATGTGCCCAATGCCCCTCAGCTGTGCACTTAGAAACGGCTTAGGTGGTAAATGTTAATGTTTCTCCACCGTAAAAATAGCAGTTTTCAGCACTGTTCCTCGGCCTCCCACCCATTCCCTGCCTGATTCACAGCAGACTTTCCCTGAGGGCGCCTGTGGGTCTCCCCATCCCCTGGCCCTGCAAGGCCTGTTAGGGTTGGGACTGGCCTGTCCTTCCATTGCCCTGAGGGGTTGGGTCGGTGGGTGGGCCTCCGGTCCCTTTCTCACCTCCCCGGCCAGGTCCTGATGCCATGTCACCCCGGGCCCTCAGCGGCTTTCTGTGTGCATCTCACTCTCAGGAAAGCGACAGCCTGAGATGCAGTGGGGTTTGGATCCCTGACCCCACGACCCCGCTCCTGACCCCTAGCCAGAGAGTGTCGCCTGCTGTGCCCAGGCCTTGCCCAGCCTTTTTTCTGGATCGCTGCTGCAGGGGGCCCAGGCTGGGGCCCTTCCTCCTGAGGACACGCCGTGCATGTCTCTGGCTGGCTGTCAGCTCCAGGAGGGTGGGACCCACCTGCAGCAGGGGTGCTGGGACGCATGGTGGGGTCCTGAGTTCCTGGTCCCGCTTCTTCTCGCTTTGGCCCTTGGCGCCTTGGCACAGCACACCGGATCTGCACCGCCTGGCGCCCAGCAGGGCCTTGTCCCTCAGTCAGCTGGGCTCTGCCTCGATGCCTTCCCCCTGCCCCTGTGCCCCCCACTCCGCATCCCAGGCCTCTGTGGCCCTGTTGTCCCTCAGCATCACTCCTGAGCAGTCCCGTCTGTGTCCTGTGGGTGTGGTGCAGGGAGGGCCATGCTTGGGGTGTGGTGTGGGTGGGGGCAGCCAGCAGGACTGGGTGCAGATCTCTGACCTGGAGCGCAGGTGTTGGAGTGGCTGCAATTCTTGGCATTTGGCATGCCGCCTGTGCTGGGCACTTGGAGTGACACAGGATCACCAGTACCTCAGTGCCAAAACCTACCAGGAACCTCGGCTGCCCAGAGCATCCCCCATGTGCTCTGTTGACGCTCTGCTCCCTTGCCACCAGAGCTGCCACGAGGGACACTGCCCATTCATGCTGACAGAGTGCCCAGCCTGTAAAGGCCTGG
Organism: Manis pentadactyla; assembly: GCF_030020395.1. Taxonomy (NCBI): domain Eukaryota; kingdom Metazoa; phylum Chordata; class Mammalia; order Pholidota; family Manidae; genus Manis; species Manis pentadactyla. The sequence continues at coordinate 220,945,751 of NC_080021.1, forward strand.
TCCGCCTTGGGCAGAAGGAGCAGCATTCGGAGCAGGAGTGCCCTGAGAGGAGCCTCAGCTGCAGGCATTGCCGGGCGCCCTGCTGCTGGGCCGACCTGAAGGTGAGGGCCTGGGCCGGGCCTGGTGGTGGCCGGAACCACGGATGCCAAGCCCGGGACACGGCACCAGCTCCTCAGCCCTTCACGTGCAGCCACGTGGGGACAGGGTTCTTGGGGAACCGGGCTTGGGGGGATGGTTTTATTTTAGAAAGCTCCCACACAGAACGGCAGGGCCAGGCTGCTTCAGCCTCACCGGGCTGATCCAGCCTCCCGTGCTTGGCCTTTTCACCTACGAGCTCCTCAGTGTGCTGCGGCGGGCTGGCGGGCCTTTTCCAGGGCTGTGTGGGTCATCGCGTCTACAGCTCAGCGGTGACGGCTTATCGCCAGCTCACTAGTACCACGTTTCTGGCCATCGGTCAGCGTCTGCAGCGTTGACTTACAGGAGCAGGGACCCAGGCAGGGCCCGCAGCCGCACTGCTGTCTACAGGGCTCCCTCTTCAACGCCCCGGCATCTCTTTCCTTTGCCATTCATTTGAAGAGCTGGGCCCTGCTGCATGTCCTTGGGATCCCATGGAGGTGTTCCGGCTGTGCTCAGGCCTCCCCTCCTGCCAGAGTCCCCCTCCCCTGTCTCCCCACCCCTGTGCCCGGAGCCAAGCCGCTGTCCTGCACCCTCCACAGCACACTGGTGACCCCACCCTAGTGGTGGTTGGCGGCTCACCTTGTGTTGCTCTGATGGCTGCTGCTGCATGAAGAGGAAGCCCAGAATCTGAAACTCCTGCCCCCACGAGTGGAGGGAGGCCTGGGGACCTGCTCCGCCTGACTTTGGGTACCCTGGGCTCAGGCTCCTGACTGCTTTCTTTCAGGCACACCACGAAGTTTGCCCCAAGTTCCCCTTGACTTGCAACGGCTGTGGCAAGAAGAAGATCTCACGTGAGAAAGTGAGCCGTTTCCCGGAGCCCCTGGGGATGGGCACGGTGACCCCTGGCTGGGCTCTGACCCCTGCGCAGAGCATGCTGCCACAGTGCACCTGCTTCCAGTTTCAGGACCATGTCAGGACCTGTGGCAAATGCCGGGCCCCGTGCAGATTCCACGCTGTCGGCTGCCCAGAGCTGGTGAGTCCATGGGGCCAGGTGGCGCCACATGGGCATCCTGGGAACCCCGGTTGCCCAGAGTAGAGGCGGCAGATTGCAATGACCCAGTCACTTCCCACTGCCTGAGCACATGTGCCCCACCCTGCCCCCAGCACTCCCAGCCCTCTGGCTCCTCTTGCCTCCCTTGCTGCCCCTCAGGTGCCACAGTCAGCTCCATACAGTCCTCCCATGCGCTCCTGGGACCCCAGCTCCAACCCCCCATGTGCTGAGGATGCCCAGCAACTTGTGTCCCTGGGATGTGGGCATCTCAGAGCTCAGCCATGCCCAGTCCGCCCACCTGCCCAGAGAGCACCTCAGTCACCCAGCTGCTCCGGCCCCAGCCCAGCAGTCATTCTGGGCCCTTCTCTTGTCTCCCACGTGCTGGCCAGTCCGAGGAACGGCCTCCATCTGCTGCCCCTTCCCTGGCCCTCAGGACCTCAACCCGCCTCCCCTCTGCTCCCGTACACCTGCATTTTGTCTCTGAGTGGCCCCTACTCTGTCCATGTGGAGCCTGCTGCCCTGTCCTTGCCCTACCCCGCAGCTGAGGGCCCAAGGCCCTGGGAGGATGGCACGGCCTGCACTCTGCCCCTCCAGAGCGTCGTTATTTGGTGGCCTCCGCTTCCCGGCCTTCACTCTCTCTGACACTGTGAACAGGCACGGTGCCCCTGCTCCCCCGCTCCGGCTGCTACGTGGTGCAGGCCCGTTTCCGCTCAGGCGTGGGGTTCCCTGATGCAGGACTGTTGAGGCCACAGGGTGCTTGCCGCCTCACCTACCTGGGGGTCAGTCGAGGTCTTCCAGTCTGGTTCCAGCTGGGACTGGCGTACTGTCCCCCTTAGGCCCCAAGTACAGCCATGGGGGCACTCCCAGAATGGTGGGGGTCTCCTGTCAGAACCATCAGGAGCTGCTCTGGGTGGGCCGCTTCACAGGGAGGCCTATTTGTTTCAGTTTTCTGAGAGCATCTACTAACGTTTTAAAATACAGATATCGTGATGGTTTGGAAGAGATTTGGCTGCAGTCAGATTTGTACAGAACAGACTATTCAAAGAAGTCCAGCTTTAGCGCTGCCCCCACTGTGTGTCCCCACCTGTTATTTAAACATAAACAAGTCCTGGGGGAAGGTTTGTGTTTCTGGAACATAATGGAGTCCAGACGCCACAGGTGAATGGGATGGAAGCACCGTGGCCACCTCGTGCCCCACCTCGCTTGGGGCGCATCTGTGCTCTGCGGATCCCTGGGTCGGGCGTGCAGGTGCTGTGCCAGCCACCATCCGGTCTTCCCAGGTGGAGAGCGAGAAGAGGCAGGAGCACGAGGCACAGCGGCTCCGGGAGCACCTGGCCATGCTGCTGGGTGCTGTCCTGGAAGCGGAGCACCTCCCAGGAGGCGGCAGCCCTCTCGGCCAGAGCAAGGGACCCTGGGAGGCTGGCAGGCCAGGCCCTGGGGTGGAGCTCTCCAAGGCCGAGGAGCTCATGCAGAGATGCGAGGCCTTGGAGAGGAAGACGGCCACCTTTGAGAACATCGTCTGCGTGCTGAACCGGGAGGTAGAGCGGGTGGCCATGACCGCTGAGGCCTGTGGCCGACAGCACCGGCTGGACCAAGACAGAATCGAGACCCTCAGTAACCAGGTTTGTGCCCTGGACAGCTTTCCAAGCTGGGGCTCAGGGACAGCGCCATGCTCTCCGGCACACCAACCATGTTCTGGGTTGACTGACTCCCCTTGAGCCCCCGTCAGTGGTAGACCTAGGCATCAGGTGGCCATGGGGAAGGTGTCCTGCTTTGTGTAGCCTCACGAGTGCCTTTCCTGACCCTGGGGTTGGGTGTGGTTGGGGGCCTCCTGGGGATAGAGCTGACCCAAGACGGGCTGAGCCTGGCAAAGCCCCAGGAGCAGAGATAGCCTCACTGCCACGCCAGACTACCCAGGAGATGGAGTGGGCCCAGCTCTTCCCGCCATTCACATGAGAGGGAGGTGTCCTCACGGGATCCCCATGCCCCCAGGTGCAGCAGCTGGAGCGGAGCATCGGCCTCAAGGACCTGGCCATGGCCGACCTGGAGCAGAAGGTCCATGACATGGAGGCGTCCACCTTTGACGGCGTGTTCATCTGGAAGATCTCAGACTTTGCCCGGAAGCGCCAGGAAGCAGTGGCCGGCCGCACTCCTGCCATCTTCTCCCCAGGTGCTGCTGTTCTGGGCCCGCATCCCCTCAGCTTTGGGCCTGTTATCTGCTCATGCCTGAGTGGCTGCACTGAGAGGGCAGGAAGACCCCAGCCATGGCTCCTCGCACCTGCAGCACGGCGCCACTGCTGAGGCAGGGCTCTGCCCCTCCAAGGCCTCCCCACACTTGACCCGCCTGCAGACTGCGGGCCACACTGCTGGTTGTTAATCCCCCGCGTGCCCCCCAGCCAGTCTCTGTGAGGCATGTCTGTACTGGGAAAGTGCTGCTGGAGGGGGAGGCAGTGTGCTTTGCACGGCCCCCTTGCCCCTGCCAGGCCATAGCCACACCCTCAGGTGCTTCCTGTGCGGCCTCACACGCCGCGGCCTCGGGCCCCTGTGTACACTGCCCCGCCACCCCTGGAACAGAGCACACGAGCCCTTTATCTTGATGTTACTTTGGGGAGCTTGTTGGGGAGCACGTGGTCCAGAGTCCAGGCTGAGCAGGTGTCAGTGCCTCTCCCGGCTGGATCTGCAGGCAGGGAGGGGAACGCAGGCCGCATGCCGTGGTGTGTCCTGGGCCGAGTGCACACGCCTGCCTTCCGAGTGGGGTGGGAGGGAGGCGTGCAGTCTGCTGGGCGCTGTCGCTGGCACGTTCCCTTGGCAGTAGAGGGAGTTTGGGTCCCCTGTGGGCTTAGCTCTTGGCAAGACCTGAACGTGAAATGGGCTCCTAGTGGGCACTGGTCTCCACTCAGGCAGAGGTTGCTGGCCCTGACCCACCTGGCGAGTCTTGGGCAGGAATGGGGTGGGCACGTGGGGAGCTGAGGGGGTGGTTTCTGGGGGCTTGGGGAGAAAGCAGCCAGGGCCGCTGTCTGCAGGTGGCCTGTGTCCCACAGCTTGTCTTGTCACTTGAAAAACCAGCCAGCATGTTTCTGGCTGTGTTCTGGGCACCCCACTGGGCATCCGATGCTGGCTCTCCCCACCGCCGATTGCCGGCTTGGAGCCCAAGCCGGTGCCTCACCCCTGTGGTTCCCACTGCCCAGGGCGTCATGGCAAGTGTGCGAGCGCCTTCAATTAGACTCAAAAGTGCCATTTCTGCTGCCACGTGGGGTTTCTGGAGTTTGTTGTCAGTGACCGTTAACTTCACAATTTGAAAGGAGCTTCCCTTTTCACACTCCCGCACCCAAGCACGTCCGTATGTCTGTCTCAGGGAAGGCGGCGGGGACCTTGGGCCCTCACAGGCGCGGGCTCACTGGCTCCTTCCCCTGCAGCCTTCTACACAAGCAGGTACGGCTACAAGATGTGTCTGCGCGTCTACCTGAATGGAGACGGCACAGGGCGCGGCACACACCTGTCGCTCTTCTTCGTGGTGATGAAGGGCCCCAATGATGCCCTCCTGCGGTGGCCTTTCAACCAGAAGGTACGTGAGACTGTGGGGCACCTCAGAGCCCCAAGCGGGGAGGCCGTGGGAAGGACGCTCATGCTCCTGGTTGCAGGGCCTGCGCATGGGGCCCAGTCACCACGGCTCCCTGGCTTCTCCATGCTGGGCACATGCCCAGAGGTGGCATCCCAGCCTCAAGACCAGCAGGTAGAGAGGCTGCCGCAGAGTCTGTTTAAAGGAAGGAATACAGCTGAAGGGCCTTGTCGGAGGCGATCCAGCACTTTGAGACCCAGAGTCGTTCTTGGTTGACTCCACGTCGGGTGTGGGGCCTGGGGCCCTCGGGAGGGATGTGGGCACAGACCTGCTCCTTAGGGCTGGGCAGTGGGTGCTCCCTGAGCTTGGAGGCAAGAGGACATGTACAGATGGAGGTCATCGAGAGTGGGTGCAGGTTGGCATAGTGCTCGCCTTGGGCTGCAAGTGTGGGTAGACAGGTATGCTGGGCTGATGGGGGTGACCCGCTGGGTATCATCTCCTCCCAGGTGACCTTAATGCTACTGGACCAGAACAACCGGGAGCATGTGATCGACGCCTTCAGGCCTGACGTGAGCTCGTCCTCTTTCCAGAGGCCAGTCAGTGACATGAACATCGCGAGCGGCTGCCCCCTCTTCTGCCCTGTCTCCAAGATGGAGGCCAAGACTTCGTATGTGCGTGACGATGCCATCTTCATCAAGGCCATTGTGGACCTGACGGGGCTCTAGCCACCCCCCACCAGGGCCAGGGCAGGGCAGCCGGCCCGGGGCTCAGTGAGGTGCCGGCGCGCCAACCTGAACCTTGCTGTGGCTTGGCGGGTGCCTGCCGAGTCCGAGTTCCCCTGGGAAGGGGCTGCCTCCTGGTGTAGGCGCTCAGCTGACGGCTGTGCAGGAACCAAGGCCTGCCAGGGCCTCCCTGGGCAGGGTTCAGTGCGCGGCTGCAGAGGAGTGGCCAGAGTGAGGCAAGCAGGGCGGGTGGCCTTCAGGGAGGCCCCTGCCTCGGGCCCTGGAGAGAAGGGGCGTCGTGGGGCTCTGCTGCCGCTCTGAGGGGGGGTCCTGGGCTCCAGCCTGGCCAGGCCAGGGGCGAGGAGGGCGCTCTGTGTCCTTGGAGCATCCCGTGTGCTGCCCCCGGAGAACGTGGGGGGCACACTCAGCCCTGCCGTGAGGCGTGTCAGCTGCCGTGGAGAAGTTGCTATTAAACCGTTCGCTCAGTCTCTGTGGTGAGAGGTGTCTGTTTGGCTTTGACTTTATGGCAACCCTCAGAGGGTCCTCCCGGCTCCCTGCCCTCTGCAGCCCTCCCCATGGCACCCTGCCCCTCCTTGTGTCCCCAGCAGCTTGAGTGCCTCTGCTCCCTTAGGACTCTGAGCTCGGGGGCCCTCGGTGAGGCTGGCCGGGCCTTCTCGAAGCTTCCTGGAGAGCAGGGCCCCATGTGCCTCTGATTCAGGCTTGCCCCACCCCACTATGCAGCGGAACCCAGCCCCAGAAGGGTGGCCAGTGGCTTTATTTGCGTTTGGGGACTTGACAAGAGCATTGCCCCCAGAACCAGGACTTGTCTGGGTACCAGGCATTTCCTCCATAACTGGCAGCCATGGCACCCTGACTACAGGAGGAAACCTCAGTGTGACCTGATTGGGCCTCAGCCCTGTGGGTCAGGCAGACTCAACACGGAGTTCTGGCTGGCTGTCCCCCACTGTGCTGGGGACTGCTCGTGTGTTCTCAGGACTGGCTGGTCTGGGGGCTCTGTGACACACTTGGCTTCCCCTTGACACAGTCGCTCCTCTGTTTTGAGAGGCCGAGACCATAGGAAGAGGGCAGTGGGGCGAGCGCTGGGGTGCGTGGCATGTCTGAGCCAGGCCCTTGGTTTCAGTGAGCAGAGGCCTTTTTCAGGGAAGCTGATGCCCTTTGGTTCCCGCCCCTCCCAGTCCCCAGGAATGGGTCCTTCCCTGCTTCATTTCTGCGTCCACGAGCAAGAAGTCTGCATTTCCTTCAGTGGGGCTCACTCCATGTTCCTGCAGAGGGCTGGTTCTCCACCTACTGGCGTGCACCGTGGCAGGTTTGACTGCCAGGCTGTGCCCTGGGGCTGCACCCCTCACTGCCTGCACCCTCCAAGGTCCCCAGCCCAGATGCCCACATCGCTCTGCTGACCCAGAAGGAGAGCCCTGGGTGCCTCCTGTCCCGTCCTGTCCTGTCCCGCCATGGCCTCAGGCTTCCTGGTGTGGGCTGGCCGCTGTGTGGGAGACAGCCCCTGGGCTCCAGGTCAGCTTCCTGCCCCAGAATCTCGGGAGGCTCGCCCACCTGTCTGTCCGTGTCTCTGCTGGACGGTGGTCTTGTTTTCCTGCTGGTTGGTAAGCGTTCCTCATTTTCTTGGTCCTTGGTTGTGGCTTTGACCTGTTTGTGAAGCTGTTCAGAAATGGAAAGTTCGATGTGGTCAGTCAGATAATCTTTCCCTTTATCAGCAATGCTGTTGCCAGTCACGAAATCCTAACCTTCCCCATGGTTGAAAAATACTTCCATGTTTCTTCAGACTGTTCTAAAATTTTGTTTTTGACATGCTGTGTTTCTACCTTTGTTTATTTGTGGTATTTGTGTGTAACATATAAATTTACTTTTTTCCAAGTAGGTGAATTTAGGTTAAAGCCAATAGTGAATGAGTTTTCTTTCTGTAAAATGAAACAATAGTAAATCGAGAGGAGTGGGAGCTGTTAGCCCACAGGGACAGCAGGGAAGGCGACAACAGCAAAAGGGAGATTGGAACCCATCGTGGAAGGGTGGAAAGTGGGTAGGGGAGTGGCAACTGAGCAGAGGAGGGCAGGCGCTGTCCCTGGGGCCCAGAGAAGGCAGGTTGTGGCAGGGGCATTGCTCGGGTGCTGGATAGGCAGCCGCCACCCAGGTCCTTACTCTCCAGAGCAGCTGGCTGCCCCCTGCCCCTCTCCTGCCCACAGGGCAGGCAGGAGCTCTCGGCCTGGAGAACCTGCTGGTGGAGCCCAGGACTGAGGTCCCCACCCTGCTGTGCAGAGGATGGTAGAGGCAGGCTCAAGGAAGGGCAGAGGTGCCCCACAAACTGCAGGGCAGCAGCCCTCTGCCCTTGCTAAGGGCCACTGCTGCAGGGAAACGGACCCCTGAAAGATGGAATGTTCTAGAGGAAGAGCCCATGAGCAGTCCTAGTCCAGCTGCGTCCCCACCGCTGCGGGCTGAGTTGACGGAATTGCCCCGGTAACCCTAGTTCCAAAGCGACCCTGCCAGTGCACCCCATGCTCCTGGCAGCCAGACTCAGTTTCTGTCCCGTGGACTTGCCTGTTCTGGATGTTCGGGAAGGTGGAACCCTGCAGCGCCACCTTCCTCCTGTGCCTGGCTTCTCTGGGCACAGTTGCCCAGATTCTGCAGTGTGAGTGACGCTCCCTCCCTTCAGGGTTGTGAAGAGCCTCGGTCGGTCGTGTGGCGGGACCTTATTCGTTTACGTGTCCTTAACGACCTGTGGGTTGTTGCCACCTCTGGCTGTTGGGAATCTTGCTGCCATGAGCACTCATGTAAGGGTTCCATGTGAAAATGAGCTGCTGCCTCTTGGGAAGGTGCTGTGCGTGCGTCGCTGGGCAGTGTGTTAAGCCATTTGAGGCACCGCTAGCTTGTCTCCCAGGGTGACGGCCTGTCTTCTGTAACCACGGGCTGTAGTTTTTCATTTATGCCTTTATTTGCCCTCCCACCCCCCTTATCTGCAACGCCAGCTAGAATTTTAGTTCCATCTTTCTCAACACACAAAAAATAATTGTTTCTAAAGACCCAGTAGAGGTCACAGCATTGCATGTCTGCTCACATGGTCTGTACCCGCCCTTGTGTGCCTTGTCTGGAGAGAGGAAGCCAGCTGGCAGCCTCTCCCAAGGGCTCCGGCTTCCCTTACAGGCAGGTATCTAGTCCCCACACTTGGTGCCTGCTCTCTGTGTCTAGGACTCTGGGCTCATCTTCCTCAGCATCTTGATGTGGGCCTCTGCTGCCACCAGGCCCACTGCAGGTCAAAGTCTGATGCAAGCTTCTCACTGTCTCTACAGGCATAGATTTCTTCCTACTAGCTTCCTAGATGTGCCGCATAGTAGAGCTGCTGGTGTTTTGGGGCCAGACCTGTGAGCTCAGCCATATGCATGTGGATGGCAGCCCCGGGGGAGTACAGGACGTCTGCATCGTCTCTGGCTGCCCTTTCTGCATGGCCGCTCCCACTGGTAGGCCTGACAGCCCCCTGCTGACGTTCACTGTCACTGTGGTTTTGTCTTTCCAAAAATGTCATATAGATGGAATTCCACTGTAAAGATGGGCCATCGTTTTGGCTGTCCATACACCTGTTTAAGGATATTTGGGTGTTTTCCAGATTTTTGCACTTACGAAGAGCCCTGTGTGAACATTTGAGTGCAGGCCATCACGGAACAGACTTTCATTTCTCTAAGGACCAGAGTTGTGGGTCACACAGAGTGTAGTTTAAATTCGTAAGAAACTGCCCACCATTTTCCAGAAGAGCTGGTGTGGTCTGAGCGTGTGTACCCCGCAAATCCATATGTTGAAGCCTAACACCCAAGGTGATGGCATTAGGGGGTGGGGCCTCGGGGGCTGATTGATTGGGTCGCGAGGATGGAGTCGTGTGAATGGGATCAGTGCCCTTATGGAAGGGACCCCAGAGCGCCACCTCACCCCTCTGCCATGTGAGGGGGGACATGGTGACAAGCCTGCAGCCAGAACAAGGGCCCTCCCACCAAGCTGTCTCTTCATCTCAGACTTTGGCCACCAGAAATGTGAGAAGTAACTGTTGCTCGCAAGCCGCCTGGCGTGGCGTTTTGTATGCAGCCCAAGCTGAGCCAGTGGCCGGACCACCTGGGTTTCCCACCAGGCCAGGGAGCACCCCTGCTGTGTCCCCGCAGGACCACCCCGCACCCCGCCGCCTGGTACCCCGGCCACTGCGCCAGCTGGTGTGGTGCTGCCTCGGCTGCATTTGCATCTCCCTAACATCTCGTGATGTTCAGTGTTTTCTTTTGTAAGGTGTCTTTTTTGCCCATTTTTAAATTGGGTTTGTTGTTTTCTTGTTGTTGAGCTTAGGTACAGAAGTTTTTTGTTGGACATGTAATTTGTAAATATTTTCTACTGGTCTGTAGCTTATCTTTCCATCTACTCTTAACAGTGCTTTCCAGGGCAAAGGTTGGAAGTTTTGATGACGTTCTGCTTATCAACTTTGTCTAAAAACGGAAAGTACTTTTGTGTCACATCAGAGAATTCTTTGCCCAACACCACATTATGAAGGTGTTTGAAGGTTTTCTAGACACCTTCATAGAAGTGTGTCTAGAAGTGTGTACTGTTTTACATTGTACGTTTAGATCTGTGGTGCACTGGCGTTAATCTGTGTACCAGGACTGAGCTGGAGCCAGTGCACGTCTGTACATGTGGATGGCCGGGTGTCCCCACACCACAGATGGGAACGAATGCCCACTGCCCAGCTGTGTGGTCAGCGGCAGCCTCCCCGCTCTCCCTCGGCTTGTTTCTGTGCTTCTGTAAAAAGCTGGTTTGCCCTGCCCGTGCCATCTGCTGTGTCCGTTGATCTGTGTATCCCGTCATCAACGCTGATCTGTTCTGATATTCATGTGTTAGTTTTGACTCAAGTGGTGTGATTCTTCAGTTTTATTCTAGTTTTCCAAACTCATTTTGGCTATTTTTATTCCTTCACCAGTACACACAAATTTTAGGATCACCTCATCTGTATCTCCAAAAAATTCTGCTCAGATTTTGATTGGAATTGTGTTAAATCTATAGATCAGTTTGGGGAAAATTGGTATCTATGCTGAATCTTCCAATCCATGATCCTACTTTGTCTCTGTATAGGTCTTTGGTTTTCTGTCATTATTTTATAGTATTTAGCATATATATCTGGTACATGTTTTGTTAGGTTTAGGTCTAAGCATTTCTTTTTTTCCTGAGCTATTGTAAAAGGTGTTTTTTTTTCCAGTTGTATATTCCTAGTGTTTAGAAACACAACCGGTTTTGTATGTTGTCTTTATATCCTGTAAGCCTGATAAACTCACTGTTTCAGGAGATGGCCCTCCATGAATGGGGACACCTTTATTCTTTTTTTTTTTTTTGTAGATAATTATTTTTTATTGAAGGGTAGTTTACACACAGTATTACATTACATTAGTTTCAGGTGTACAACAGTGATTCAACATTTATATACATGATAATTCTAGGTACCAGCTATCACCCTACCAAGTTGTTACCATATTTTGACTATATTCCTTATGCTATACGTTACATCCCAGTTACTTATTTATTTTACAATTGGAAGTGTGTACTTTTTGTTGTTGTTGTTGTGAGGGCATCTCTCATATTTATTGATCAAATGGTTGTTAACAACAATAAAATTCTGTATAGGGGAGTCAGTGCTCAATGCACAATCATTAATCCACCCCAAGCCTAATTTTCGTCAGTCTCCAATCTTCTGAGGCATAATAAACAAGTTCTTACATGGAGAACAAATTCTTACATAGTGAATAAGTTACATAGTGAACAGTACAAGGGCAGTCATCACAGAAACTTTTGGTTTTGCTCATGCATTATGAACTATAAACAGTCAGTTCAAATATGAATACTCATTTGATTTTTATACTTGATTTATATGTGGATACCACATTTCTCTCTTTATAATTATTATTTTTAATAAAATGCTGAAGTGGTAGGTAGATACAAGATAAAGGTAGAAAACATAGTTTAGTGTTGTAAGAGAGCAAATGTAGATGATCATGTGTGTGCCTGTAGACTAAGTGTTAATCCAAGCTAGACCAGGGCAATAAAACATCCACGTATGAGGAAGATTTCTCTCAGAACAGGGGGGGTGAGGTTCTAAGCCTCACCTCTGTTGATCCCCAATTTCTCACCTGATGACCCCCCTGCGACTGTGCCTGTCTTAGGTTGTTCCTCCCTTGAGGAATCTTACCCGTCTCTGGCTAACCAGTCATCTTCCGGGGCCATACAGGGAAATGTAAAGTTGGTAAGTGAGAGAGAAGCCTTATTGTTTGAAAAGGTTAGCTTTTTACTTCTTTGCATATTTATGCCCTGTGGCTTCTATGCCCAGCATTTGTCTTGAGGTATCTTTACCACTTGGAAGAATTATGATACTCGGTAAATTTGATATGAGGCATGAATTCTATTTAAGGGTTGTAATTAGGAAGGAAGAAGAAAAGCTATAGAAGTAGCAGGCAGCAGAAAACATGGGAAGATTGATTATTTCTTTGACATATCTTCTTGTAGAGTACTTCAGCATGTATAGGTTTTAAGCTACTACTTAAATTGCACACACACATTAACATAATAGGAGTATAGTTACATAACCAAAGCATATCTGTAATTACCAGCCATCTCCAGTGAAACCAAGAAAACCAGTTAGGCACCTTAGGCATTTGTGAAAACTTATCTATGATATGGTGGATATTGTCCAACTGAACTTGAACAGTCTGAGAGAAATCAGACAAATTAAAACAACCCATTCCTGGGGACTGTTCACATCCCATATGTTCTTTTAACAGTAAATAGTCTGTAGTTGTAAGATTTTGGAGCGCTACAATTTGCACTTCTCCTAATTCTTGGTTGAGTTCCAACAGTATAGATCCAGTCAAATTTGTTGTTTTACTGTATGCACAGGCCAGCTTAGATATCTCCTTCCTCATTCCCATGGCAGGTCCAGGAGCTGGTGGGATGAGTGCATCTACAGCTGTAGCAGTGCGTGGATCTTTGTTGGGGTTTTTTGATGATCATCTTCTGGCATGAGTCTTCCAGAGAGTGCTGATGTTGGAAGTTCTCTTTCATATCGTATCTTAGTTCATTTTCGGGGTAGCCCAATTAGGCTTTGATCCTCTGTATAAACACAAACAGACCCTTTGCCTACACTTTTATATGCCCTTTATACCCTTGTGTAGAACTCATTGGAGGTCTGCACACAGGAATTGCCTTTTTTTTTTTTTTTTTGGTGTCATTAATCTACACTTACATGACGAATATTATGTTTACTAGGCTCTCCCCTATACCAGGTCCCCCCTATAAACCCCTTTACAGTCACTGTCCATCAGCATAGCAAAATGTTGTAGAATCACTACTTGCCTTCTCTGTGTTGTACAGCCCTCCCTTTTCTCCTACCCCCCCATGTATGTTAATCTTAATATCCCCCTTCTTCTCCCCCCCCTTATCCCTCCCTACCCACCCATCCTCCCCAGTCCCTTTCCCTTTGGTACCTGTTAGTCCATTCTTGAGTTCTGTGATTCTGCTGCTGTTTTGTTCCTTCAGTTTTTCCTTTGTTCTTATATTCCACAGATGAGTGAAATCATTTGGTATTTCTCTTTCTCCGCTTGGCTTGTTTCACTGACCATAATACCCTCCAGCTCCATCCATGTTGCTGCAAATGGTAGGATTTGCCCTTTTCTTATGGCTGAGTAGTATTCCATTGTGTATATGTACCACATCTTCTTTATCCATTCATCTATCGACGGACATTTAGGTTGCTTCCAATTCTTGGCTATTGTAAATAGTGCTGCGATAAACATAGGGGTGCATTGGTCTTTCTCATACTTGATTGCTGCATTCTTAGGGTAAATTCCTAGGAGTGCAATTCCTGGGTCAAATGGTAAGTCTGTTTTGAGCATTTTGATGTACCTCCATACTGCTTTCCACAATGGTTGAACTAATTTACATTCCCACCAGCAGTGTAGGAGGGTTCCCCTTTCTCCACAGCCTCGCCAACATTTGTTGTTGTCTGTCTTTTGGATGGCAGCCATCCTTACTGGTGTGAGGTGATACCTCATTGTAGTTTTAATTTGCATTTCTCTGATAATTAGCGATTTGGAGCATCTTTTCATGTGTCTGTTGGCCATCTGTATTTCTGTTTTGGAGAACTGTCTGTTCAGTTCCTCTGCCCATTTTTTAATTGGGTTATTTGTTTTTTGTTTGTTGAGGCATGTGAGCTCTTTATATATTCTGGACATCAAGCCTTTATCAGATGTGTCATTTTCAAATATATTCTCCCATACTGTAGGGTTCCTTTTTGTTCTATTGATGGGGGACACCTTTATTCTTTCCCAGCCGGTATGCCTTTCATTTCTCTTGCTCGCTGTTCCCCTCTGTGAGACTGAATGGGGGTTGTAGGAGTGGGAATCTCTGCCTTGTTCCTGGGCTTTGGGAAAGCATCTCCGCACCACTAAGTGTGGTGGTTCTTGTAGATTTTTTGTATTGATGACCTTTGTCAGGCTGAGCAAGTGCCCTTATACTGCTAGTTTGCTGAGAGTTTTCATCATGGCTTGATGCTTTGTAAATGCTCTTTCTGCATCAAATGATATATCCAGGTAGCTTTTCTCCTTGTTGAGAGGGTGGCATATATGGAGAGATTGCTGAATATTGAACCAGCCTTGAATTCCTGGAATAAATCCCACTATTCATTTATACATTGATGAGTTTTACTTTAATAATATCTTGTGGAGAATTCTGCATCTGCATTGAATTGTGCACCTGTGTTTGTGACAGATGTGCCCCGTAATTGGCTTTTTGGTCACTCTGTCTGATTTTGGCATCAGAATTATGCTAGGTTTAGATAAGTGGAATTTGGAAGTGTTGACGTTTGTTTGTTGAAGTTTGCTTTATGAAACCGGCTGTGGCCTATGTGGGTGGTTGTTCCACATGTACTTGAAACAATATGTATTCCATTGTTGAGTGGAATGTTCTATACATATCAGTTAAATTCAGTTAGTTGATTAGTTGTTATTGGTTGAATTGCATCCCCCCAAAAAGGTATGTTCAAGTCTTAACCTCCAGTAATCCAGAAAATGGCCATATTTGGCAATAGGGTCTTTACAGAGGTAGTCAAGTTAAAATGAGGTCATCAGGGTTGGTCCACCCCACTGTGATTGTGTCCTTATAGGAAGGGGAGATGGGGACACAGATGTGCACAGGGGGAGCTGTGAGGAGCCCAGGGAGGACGCCATGTGAAGGCAGGAGGCTGGGACTGTGCCTCTGTGGGACAAAGAACACCCAAGATGGCTGGTACCCACAAGAGGCTGGAGGAGGCCAGGAAGGGCCCTCTCCTCGAGAGAGAGAGAGAGAGAAAGGTGGGGGGGGGCGGCCCTGCGGTACCTTGGTCTCGGGCTTGCAGCTTCCAGCCCCCGGAACCACGACACAATAGGTTCTGTTGTTTAAAATTTCAGAGCGCGCTGTACTTGGGGCTGTGACACCTTCCTGGGAAGCCAACAGTGGTGGCATTCCTCCCTGCTCTTCCTCGCTTGACTCTGTCCCCTAGTCCATGTGACTGCTTGGGCTCCAGGTGGGCCCCTGACCCGTGTGTCCTGCTCAGTACCATCACTTTTGCTGCATTTTTGCCGCTCTCTGTTAGGTGTGCACACATTAGGGCTGCTGTATCTTGGAGAATTTCCCCTTCTGACTTTATGCTAATACCCCTCTTTCCCTGGTGAAGTTCTTTTTCTGACATGGACTTTTACTCTGTGTGATTGTAACATAACCAACCCCATTTCCTTGTATTAGTCCTTCGGTGGAATGTTTTTCTATCCTTTTGGTTTTAATCTCTCTCGTGTTTGGAGTAAGTTTCTTACAGGTGGGTTGTTTTTCTTTAAGTCTCATTTTGACAAAAATATAATTCCTGATATGCCTAAAGCTTGCCATCTTATTGTTTATTTTTTGTTGGTTCTTTTGTTCCTCAGTTTCATCTTTCCTGACTGCAATGATAGTTATTTGAACATTTTCTAATACTTTATTTAATTTATCTATTGTGATTTTGACTCTCTTTCTTTGTATTTTCAGTGGTGGTAATTGGGATATAGAAACCTTGCCCCCGTAGGTCCCGTTACCATCTCCCCACATGACATCTCTCCTGACTGGAAACTCCGTTAGATGTCACAACTGTTGCCCTTTCCACTTCAAATATGTTTCAGTGAATCCAGAGGAAGAGTCTGTCTTTATGCCCCCATTGCTGATGCGCCCTCCTGATGTCACCTCCCTCCTGTCACAGAGCCTCTGTAAGCCGGTCTGCTGCCTACAAACTTCTCTTTCATTTGAGAATTTATTTCATCTTTATGAAGGACATCTTCACTAGATACAGAACTCTGGTTGACAGCATTTCTGTGTTCCTAGCCCTGAGAAATGACTGCTTCCTTGGCGTCCAAGGAAGGGGGAGAAGAGAGCTCTGCGGTCGTTGCTCCCCTGGAGCTCAGAGTGCTGTTTTCTCACCACTTTTAGGACTTTTTGCCTCTAGTTTTCAGCAGTTCAATTTGATGTGTCTGTTTGTGCATGTCTTTGAGGTTATTCTGTTGGGGTCTATTCAGCTACTTGAATCTGTAGGTGTATGTTTCACCATATTTGAGAAGTTTTCACCCATTATTTCTTCAAATCACTTTCTCTTCTTTTGGGCCTCCAGTAATACAAATGTTAAATCTTCATTTACTGAACACAGGTCCTCAAGGCTCTGATATTTTCCCCCCAATCTTTCTTCTCTCTGTTCGGGCTGGATCATTTCTGTTGCACTGTCTTCAGTCCAGTTTGCTGACATTTCTCTGTCATCTCCACTCTGCTATTGAGTATGTCCAGTGAGTTTTTAAATTTTGGTCAATTTGCTTTTCAGTTCTAACATTTCCATTTAGTTCCTCTTATATCTTCTGTTTCTCACTGAGACTTTCATATTTTTACATCCATTGCAAAATGTGACTACTTGTTCAAACATTTTTATAATGGCTACTTTACAGTCTTTGTCAGATAATTTCAAAATCTGTCTTTTCAGCTTTGACATCCACTGAATGTCTTTTCCTTTGTAAGTTGAAATTTTCATGGGTCTTCTTGTGCCAAGTAATTTATGTTTTACATTCTGGACATTTCAAGTATCGCTTTATCAGATCTGGGTCTTGTTCACACCCTGGGAGAACGCTGGAATCTTTTCATAGGCACTTGGTCTTATTACACTCAGACCCACATTCACTGCCAGGTGTGCACTGGACCCAGGGTCACTCAGGTCTCCGCAGCCGTGCTCTTCAGGCCAGTCCCGTGTACACCCTCCAGTCCTCCGGCTGGGACTTGAGTGCTGGTCTGCAAACTCGCAAGGGTCTGATCCTGAGGAGCAGATCGATGCATCTGCAGCGCAAGGGCGAGCCTTGGAAGCCAGTCACTTCATGGGCGGCCTGCAGAGCTGCTCCCTCAGGTCTGGGTGCCAGCACCCCATCTGGGCCTTCAGCTAGAGACTTGGGATTCTCATCACCCTTCTCTGCCATGCCCTTTGGGCAGACCATGTCTGGGTTCCTGCCGCAGGAGAGCAGAGTGCGCCAGGGAACAGGAGCTTTGGAACAGCAGCTGCGCAGAGCAGCAGGCCACGCTTCCCACCCTGGGGCCTGGCTCTTGTGGGTTCCTGTAGCTACGCCCCCTGCCGCTGGGGATCGCTGGGCTTATAAGACCAGAGGAAAGAGAGAGACCTGGGGTATTCCCACACCAGGAGCATCTGTCGCACCCTCTCCTGGTGCCACGGCCGGCTGCTCCTGGGGCACCTCGGGGCTGATGACAGTGGCTGCAGCCGGAGTATGAGGGCAAACAGTGGCCAGAGTGCGGTTCTGTGGGACCTCTGCCCCGCTGCTGTGCCCTCCTCCACGTTCTGAGCAGCTCTGTGCTCGCTTGGGTTTCTCAGCTGCACATGGAGGAAGAGGGCTTCATGCCAGCTCCGGCCTCCCTTCAGAATGCAGGTTTCTCAGGATCCCTGCCAGGCTGCGGTTTCATGGCAATGCATCTGGTGTGGTCACTTTGCTCAGTCAGCCTCAGCACCTGTGTTCAGAGGATGTATGTCTTTAGGTACTTGAGCCCTTTTCTCCTTGGACCCGAGGCTCTACCCCTGCCCTGCTCTCCCAGAGCCCCTGCACCAGCCTCGTTCCACTTTTCCGTTTCACTGCGTTGTGTTCAGTTCTGTCTCCATTCCGCTGCCTGCTTTCTAGTTCTCACACCAGGTGGGTCTGGGCCAACCTTTGTCCAGTTACTGAGCTTCTCTCCACCTGCTACATGCAGTCGGCCCCCTTAAATCTTTAAATTTCTGTGTTCTTGATTCCTCTCCCCCTTTTTTGTTCTATGGATTTTATTGTTAGCTTCCCTGGTGACTTTCAGTGAGATGTATGCTGAGGCCTCGTCTCAGGGGTACACTTGTTTGTGGGCTTGCTGGCTGCTCCCCTGGCATGGGCCTCGGGTCTGGAAGGGCGCCCGCAGGTGTGTCTTGTGCGGAACACCTGGGCTTGCTGGTGTGCCACCCGGTTTCCTCCTTCCATCCTCACTCCTGTCGACCGGCTCCGCGGCGAGCACGCAAGCCCCCGGCCTCCTGCTGCTGTGGGCCAGGTGCCCGTTCTCTGTGGTGCAGCCCCCAGCGGTGGAGGCTTACCCGCAAGTGGCAACTTTGGGCCCTCTGCCCTCACTGGGGCCCTGAACCCCTGGGGTCCTGCCCTGCCCTCTCCCAGTGCTAGTGGGGCTCTGGCCCTGGTAGTCTCTGCTCACCACTGCCTCTGGCCTGGAGGAACATCAACTTTGTCATCCCTAAGGTCCTGTCCATGCCTGTCTCCCCAGCTGCACGATGGCTGTTGTGCGAGGATCAGAGGGCAACTTGACACAGCTCTACGTGCAGCAGGCACGCTCCTCAGGCCTGCTGCCCCCTTCGGCGTCCCCATGCATCACCCGACACTCAGGGCATCCTGAGGTGAACAAGGGGGCCAGGAGGGCCCCAGGGGGATGGGCCTGGGCCACCTCTGCTCCATGCTGTCCTCACATCTGGCAGCAGAGCCCTGACCTTGCCCTGCCCCCAGCAGCCAGGGAACCCCAGAATACAACTGAAGCTGCAAGGTCTCCAGAGCCCCTGCGCCCAGCCCTGCCTGCCCTGCTGTGCACCCCCTCGTCCTCCACTGCACTTGCCGGGGTGTGTGCGTCCCTTCACATCCCCGGCTGGCGGGGTGTGCCACACGCCGCATGCTCACATCCTTGTCGCCTTAGAGACCATAGGGGCAGCATTCAGGGGATGCAAACTTGAGCCCCCTGCCCTCTTCAGTGCACTCCAGCACTCCTCCACAGCCTTGGGCATCCCGCCACCTGTCAGGCAGGCAAGAGAGGTCACGTGGCTACCAGGAGGCCCCACCTCCACCCCTGCACACAGAGACCGGACGGCAGTGTGCTATTGCCAACTATTTATTCAGGCCCTGAGCAGGTGACAAGTGACATGCAGTTCGCCCGGGCCCATGGCAGACAGAATTGCGCCACAGACCTTACTTATGCACAATGAGCTATCAGGACAAGGCTGGACCCAGGAACACTGCCCAGGGCCCACAGGGCCTGCCAAGGGGAATGCATCTTGCTGACTGTCCAAGGGCCCAGGCTGGGGAGAAGGGGGTAGGTGAAGAGCAGGGCCCCCAGCTTGCTGTGCACCCCAAGCCAGCCAGGAAGCCGCCCAGCGCTGTGCGTGTGTGTGAACAAGTGTGGTGGGGGTCAGACTGTCCCCTCCTGCAGTACTGCCGGACCTCCTTCCTAAGGTGTGCCCGCCCGACTGCCACGATGGCCCCCCGTGTGGTCTGGGTGGTGGCTCGACCCTGGGAGGCCCAGAGGCCTCCATGGCATCCTCAGTAGGTCCCCAGCAGCTCGAGGACATCGAGGACGCTTCTGTCAGCCAGAGTCCCTCAGCGCCGCTGGTTGGCAAACCAGGAGAAGAAGGGGCGCGGGCGTGGACGAGGGGCTTGGTGGACGCGCACCGTGCGAGGCGAGCGCCAGGCTTTGATGGTGGCATCATCGCTGGCTGTCAGCAGGAGCTCCTGCTCCTGGGGGCTGAAGACCACTGAGTTGACCACATCCTGATGCCGCAGCTTAGCCAGGCAGATGTTGTAGTGACGGTCCCAGATGTAGCCATGCCGGTCCTCAGCCCCACTGCAGGACAGCCTGGGATAAGCCCCTGTAGCCCCACCTGGGCCAGGCCTCACCTGGGCGCTGCCTGCCTGAGCTCTTACCTGGCCACGAAGTCCCGGCTGACGTCCAGGAAGATGAAGAAGCATTCGTCGTTGGGCGTGTAGGCACGATGGGCACGCAGAGCCCGCTTTACCTCCCGCATGGTCTTCAGGTCAAACACCAGCAGGTCGATCTCCTCTGCGATGGGTGGCGGCTGCATGGGGTCGGCCACCACGGAGCCACTGGGCCAGGCTCGGCTGTTCACATACAGGTACCTGGGCAAGGGACACGCAGCTCAGTACCAGTGACCTGCACATGCCCCGACCCAGGATGCTGCCAGGGGCCCACCTGTTGTCAGGGGAGAGGCCCATGCCAATGATGTGTCCGTGCACGTCGATGACGTGGTCCAGGGCATCAAAGAAGGCGTCTGAGCCCCGTCCCTCGCCCAGTACAGGCCCAGCTGTGGTCATCTGGTGGGGCAGGATATGCTTGATGCCTGTGGGACAGCAGGGTGAGGATGGTGTCAGTGTTCCCCAGATATGAACCCCAACTTGGCCCTCAAAGGAACATGCGCTCAGGCCGGGCCAGGGCTGGGCCTCCAGGGCAAAGACGATGCAGACTCACTGCCTGGCCATGGAACCCCGCCTGGGGCCCCGGGGAGCCTCACTCCCAGGACTCCAGGGACCAAGGGCCAGCAACTCACCGATCTGGTGTGGCGAGTAAGTGAGGCAGCCCGTGGTGAAGAGAAGGAGCTTGTTCCGCTCGTCAGCCGCGCTGCGCTCGGGGGGCTTGGTGCGGCCCCGCGCCAGCAGCTCGGCCACCTTGGTCTCCAGTGCACGCTCTGACAGCTGGGGCTGCGCCCGCCCGTCCAGAAACCCGTCCAGGAAGCTCCGCAAGCCCTCCTTGGCACGGACCGGGGCCGGGCCGGACTCCTCGTCCTCGCTGTCGCCTCCCAGGTCAAAGATGCGGCCCGGGGGTGCCCCCGCATCCAGCAGCAGGTCAGGGCTGTCAAAGCGGCTGCAGTCAGCCACCATCACAGTGCGGATGGTGCTGGCATTGAGGTTTTGGATCTTGAAGAGCCGCTTCACCACATTAACGTTCTCCGACTCCACGTCCTGGGGATGGGAGTCGGAGTGGGTGCTGGGCAGGGAGCCGGCCGCCACTGGGACGCCCTGCCCGCCCCCGTGCCCGCACCTGGAAAGCGTTGTTGAGCCAGAGCACTGAGCAGGACGTGATGTCCCCGATGCGGTGCAGGTTCCCCGAGATCAGGCTGGTCTCCGTGAGCCAGCAGCCAAACACATCATAGGGCTTGTTGCGCACTCGGGATAGCAGGGCAAAATTGTCTGCGGGCAGGCGGGGTGGGGTCAGCCAGGTGGGCAGGGGGAGCGAGGCCTCTGGGGC
Source organism: Manis pentadactyla (assembly GCF_030020395.1). Lineage (NCBI taxonomy): Eukaryota > Metazoa > Chordata > Mammalia > Pholidota > Manidae > Manis > Manis pentadactyla. Next base: position 220,966,836 of record NC_080021.1, read on the forward strand.
CCACGTGCCGCGGGCCTGCTCTCACCTAGGCTGATGACCGCGATCTCGCCCGAAGAGGAGTTGTGGGGCCCCAGGAACACCCCCGATGCCAGCAGCAGCGAGTCGTCCTGGTTGAACTGGGAGAACTGGGTGTAGCTCCAGTTGTAGGGCCGCATGTCTGCGCTGTGCAGGAGCGCGATGGTCAGGTCGTTGTTCCAGATCTGCGGAGAGAGGTAGGCGGGACCTCATGAGCAAGCCCGGCCCCAGGCCATTGGTCACGGCTCCTAGCTCCGGCTGGCAGCACCCCTGAGGCGTGGGCCTCCCCACGCCGGCCCTGTCGCCTCTTCCTTGAGGTGGCCCTCTCTTCCCGCCTGGATGGGCTGCCGGCCAGAGCCCCTCCCCCGGCCCGCCCCTCACCTTCACCGTGCAGTCCTTGGAGCAGGAAGCAAACTGGTACCCCGAGTGGGAGAAGCTGAGGTGCAGGACCTGGTCCGTGTGCTCCCTGAGCGTCTGCACCTCCACGCAGGGCACCGTGTCGTACAGCCGCTGGAACTCCTCATACCAGGATGTGGCCGCTGTGGGGAGGTCACCGCTACGGCCTGGAGCCTGCCTCCCACAGAGGCCACGTCCCCGGGTGCGCCAGTCTCCACACAGGCCTCAGCTGGGGGGCACCCCTGCACCCCACCCTCACCTCCCTGCCAGGCCCTGTGCTGAGGCCGATCTGGCTGTCCCTGTCTGTGAGGGCCATGCGGCGCCACGCTGACCGCAGTGCAGACCTGGTCAGCGGGCCTGGCGGCTTCAGAAGATGGCAGTCGTGGAGACGGCCCTGCCTCCCACCCAGCCCGCCCGGCAGGCTGCGACGCGCTTCAGGCGCTGACCTGGGTGTCGGGGCACATCTCGAGCCACCTGGTAGTAGCGGTAGAACTGCTCCCTCCACAGGAACTCATCCCGGGACACTGCCTGCCATTGGCGGCATACCAGCCCGGCGGCCAGCACGTCCGTGGGGCCCAAGCTCAGGAAGATCTGGTAGACGAGGCTGTCGGGGAGCAGGGGCGTGCCCCCCTCCTCCATCGTGACATCCTGCCCAGACGGCCCTGGAACCCACACACGGCCCCTTTAGTCGGCAGCGAGGCCAGACAGGATGCAGGCCCCGGAGGAGTAGGCGCCGCCTGACCACCCCACCCACATTGTGTGCAGAGGGCCAGGTGGCACTGCCGCCCCGCCACGGATCCGGCAGCTTCTCCAGGCCCCCGAGGGCCGTCCTAGGACCCCACGCCTGAGGGGCTCCTCTGCAAGTCCCAGTGATTCCCGGCGGGCAGTACGCACCTCTCAGCACCTCCGGGCTGGTCCAGCCTGAGCTGGAGCGTGGGGCGGCCCTGGAGACCCCAGACCCTTCCTCACCCCAAAAGGTTCCTGGCCTCGGGGACAGGCCTTCCGGGTGGGGCCCTCTGACCTCCCTCCCAGGAGGGCCCAGGAAGATGTCTAGGAGCCAAGGCTAGTGACCGCTCCGGGGCTGAAAAAGGGATGAGTTCCTGGGGAGTGAGCGGTGCCCCCCGACCGCTCCCGTCATCCTGACCTTGCGGCCCTAAGGTCTCAGAGCTGTCAAGGGACAGAGGTCCTAGAGGAGGCCTGGGGCCAGCGGGAAGAGGACCGGCCCGTGGGCCCCAGACGCCGCCAGAGACACCAGCTGGCCCTTGGCCTCTGCCCTGTGGCTCAGGGAAGCCCTGCCGGGCGCTCAGCGGGCGAGCTGGGGGCGGGGCGGGGGCGGAGCGCCCGGCGCCCCCTCCCACCTCCCTTCCGAGGGGCTGCCAGGGGCGGGGTCTCGCTCTGCCTCTGAGCCCCGGCGCGGACAGTGTCGGCGACTCATTCATTGGCCGAGGGTGCGGCTGGAGCCGGGGGCCGGGGTCTCGGATCCAGGGGGCCTCGGGATTCGAGGTCCAGGGGTCCAGGGCCTTAGACCTGGGGACCGGGCCGGGGATCGGGGACCGGTGACGACGCTTCCCTGGGCCGGGCGCACTCACCGCGGCCGCCTCTGCCCGGCTGCACTGCCCCCTCCCCGGCGCCCCGGCTTGGCCCGCGGACCCGCTTCCGCCCCCGCCACTCCGGCCGCTGCGTCTCTACGATGGAGACCGCCAGGCCGACGCTACGAGCCCCGAGGCATTGATGGCCGCAGAGGGCCGAGCGACCGGGAGCCGGTGTCGACGGTTCATGCGCCTGCGCCTCGGTTCTCGCGGCCCGGGCCATGCTTCTGGGTGCGCCTGCGCACGCTTGTGTTCACTCGGAACAGCGCCCCTAGCGACCAGGAGGGAAGGCAGCCTGCTCCTGGGCCTGTGGGCGGAGCTTGCGGGTGAGGTTCAGGGTCTCAGGGTTCGAGACCCGGCTCCGAGCTCCCCGCTGTCGGTCCCAGGAATGGAAAGTAGTGGACAAGAGCCAAGAGTCAACTCGGACTTTGTGCTCAGAACATGGCGCCAGGGCCCTGCCAGGAAGTGCTGAGTCGAGGTCAGATGTCCAAGGTGAGGCAGAGTTCATGAGGCTGGGGTGCGGAGACCCTGGGCCAGGGCGGGGTTTGGAAGGCTGGAGGACAGACGTGGACTTCCTGGGCTGGAGGTGGACGTTCGCGGACTTCCTGGGCCAGGCTCCTGGGTGGCACTGGACAGTGGACTCCGACCAGGGACTTGGCCGTCCTGCCCTAGCCTTCCCCAGCCCCATTACAGTTGCCGCCACCATCATGCTGACCCCCAGGACTGCATTCCTCTTGACTCTGCTCCCAGCCATTGGCTCCCTGGACCACAGGGCACAGAGGCCACCCCGACCCCTGTCCCACTTCAGCACCATCCAACCCAAGGCCGGCTTCGATGCTCAGCAGGTAGAGGGGGGCAGGAGAGTGCCCCGCTCTGCTGGGGTCAGGCCCAGGCAATCCCCATCCCCTCGTGCCCTCAACGTGGCCTTCCTGCAGTTTGCAGGGACGTGGCTCCTCGTGGCCGTGGCTTCCTCGTGCCGCTTCCTGCAGGAGCAGGGCCACCAGGCTGAGGCTACCACACTGCAGGTGGCCCCACAGGGTGCAGCCATGAGGGTCAGCACCTTCCGAAAGCTGTGAGTCCCAGCAGGGATACCCGCCCCCCAGCATTCCCCACTCCTGCCACAGCCCCCAGCCACACTTCTGCTGTGGCCTGGACCACTGGCCCATGCACCCTTCCTGGGGTGGAGTCTCCAAGCCAGCTGTGCCTCCACTCACCCGACCTCCACCCCCAGGGATGGGATCTGCTGGCAGGTGCGGCAGCTCTACGGACACACGAGGGTCCCGGGCCACTTCCTGCTCCAAGGTGAGGCAAGGGCAGCAGGGGCGGGGCGCAGGGCTGGGAGCCACTGACACAGCTGACCGGCTCTGCTCAGCCCAAGGTGCCCACGGGAAGGTGGATGTAGTCGTCGGGGAGACGGACTACCGCGACTTCGCCGTTCTGTACCTGCAGCGGGCACAGCAGCTGTCAGTGAAGCTGTATGGTGCGTCCGCACGGGAGCCCAGGCTGCACACACCTGGGGCCATCTGGGTGGGGTCGGGCGAGCCCCAATGGACACACAGACCCTTCCCATCCTCCCTCCCAGTGTCTGACCCTCTCCTGCTGAGCAGGGGTCCAGGGTAGAGCCCCGGTGGTGTGAGGGAGCGATGGGGAGGGGGCGGGTGTGTCCCCAGAGCGCCCGTCCACACGCTCCCCAGCGGGTGCCCAGAACCCCAGGAGCCCTGTGTTCTGCAGTCCGCTCACTCCCCGCCAGTGACACAGCTCTGAGTGCCTTTGAGCAGCGGGTCCAGGGGGCGGACCTGACCGAGGACCACATCTTGTTCTTCCCCAATTATGGTGAGTGTCCCCGGTGGCCAGCCTCCCCCCTCTTCATGCCCCACCCTGGCCACGGTGACCCCTGCCTGGGCCCCCAGGTTTCTGTGAGGCCGCAGACCAGTTCCACATCCTGGATGGTGAGTGGGCAGAACTGGCTGGGCTCCGGGGGGCACCGCCCTGCGGGCTGCTCGCTGACTGAGTCTCGTTTCTGTGCTCCAGAAGTGAAGAGGTGAGGCTGGCAGCAGCCCCACGCTTAGCGGGAACGAAGACTTGAGACGGGGTGCCCACTGTCCCCTCCCTGAGCCCTGGCACTCCACAGGGTCAGGAAGGCCCCAGGAGGGCCTCTCCCACCTGCTCCTGAAGCTGCCCCTCACCGCCAGGAGCTCGGGGACCCTGCCTTCATTAAATGCCATCAGCCTCCACCCTTGACTCCCTCCTTTCATTGTGGTCCTGGGGTGGGCGCTGCCATTCCACGGGCATGGGGTGCTGCTCCCTCAGGGTGGGCGGAGGAGGAATCAGCTCCCCTGGCCAAGAACCCTCTGGGGCGTGGGGGGAAATGGGTCCTTGTCCAGGCCCAAGGCACCAGCACCCTGCCCTCCCTGGTTGGGCCCCTGCCCGCAGACTCTGCACACATTCCCTGCTGGCCTTGCTGGGCTGCCCTGGGTGAGCCCAGGACTCGAGCCTGCTGCCTGGTGCCCTCCCCACAAGTCCCCCTGCCTCCTGAGCCCCCTCGTGGGAGGCAGGGAGCCCAGAGTCCCAGGGGCCCTGTGGCCTGAGGAAGGATGGGCCACTGGGAGGGCCAGGCAGTTTGGGGATGGGCAGGCATGGAGACCCCCTCTCAGTTCTAGGACATAGTGCCCAGGTCTGGGGTGAGCTCCCCCTCACCTGGCCACCCTGGGGGCTGGCAGGGCCAGACAGGGCATGGGACTGGCCCAGAGCAGGACTGACCATCTGGTGTGAGTCTACTCCTGGCATTGGGCATCCAGGTGCCCCTGTGGGGGAGACCATGTAGGTGGGCAGAACAAGGAGAGGCGGAGGCATCTGTGCCCCAAGCTCGGGGAAGCAGGCCAGCCTATCTCATGTGCCAGGATTGGGGTGATCATGGGGCCTGAGTGCACAGGAGAGGGACCCCTGACGCAGACGGGCCCCCCCCCCCCGCCCCCAGGAGCCCACAGCCAGGGTCTGGCCAAGGCCACCAGTCACGAGAGCCTGGGAAACAAGGTGTGCTCTGATCTGTAAAGAAGACCCTTCCAGAATGTGGGAGCTCCAAAGCCCACAGGAGAGGGAGGCGGGGGCTGGAAATGGGGTAATGGGGTCCTTCCCCCTCAAGTGGCTGCCTGGAGGGGCCCCTGTGCCGAGAAAGGTCTGAGTGCCAGGAAAACTTGTGCACATCCCTCCCCAACACCGAGGTCTTACCGACCTGCCTGCCCCTCACCGAGCGCCCCCAGCAGTGCAAGAGACACTGGGAGAGGACCAGGACCGCAGGAACGCCGCCCCTGGAGGGAACAGTCCGGGAAACCCAAGTCAAGGTCACTCTGGAGCCCAGCTGCGCCCCCTCTGGGCCAGGGTCTGCCCGGGGGTCCCGGGAAAAGTGCTCCCGCTGTGGGGGGGGCCGCGGCCCTCACCCCTGCCAGGGGCCCAGGGGGCTCGGCTCTGCCCCCTGCCGGTGAGAACTCTCCAGCGCAGCCCTTCCAGTGGCTGCCCCCTCCCCCACACCACCCTCTGGTTAAACAGTTCAGGGCCTTCTCTGCCCGCTGGAGGGCACCTGCCCACTGGGCCTGGGCACCCTGCTCCTGGAGGGTGTGTGACCTGTGACCTGCAGGCTGGTCTGGCTCCGCAGCAGCCACCCCTTCAGCCTGCACCCAGCATTCCCCATCAGCCTGAGTTGGGCAGGAGCCAGACTGGTCAGTGGTCAGTGCCCTCTGCCAGGGATGTTGTGGGCCAGATGTGCCCAGCACATACTGCCAGCCATGGTGTTATGTACATGTCCCCTCAGCCTCTCCCCTCAGAAACCAGGAGGGGTGGCCTCCCTTCAGGACAACTGGGGGGAGGGTCTGAGGGCAAATGGCAGCCCCAGACTAGGACTGGGGGGATCGGGGAATGGGGCCTAGAACTGGCCCCCAAGCTGTCCTGTCTGAGGGCCCTTGACATCTGTGTGGTGAGTATCTCTGAAGTGCCCACTGCGTGCCAGGGCACACGGGCAATTGAGTCCCTGACCCCAGGAGCTCAAAGTCCAGGGCTTACCACCCCCTGACTGCTGGCAAGGCCGAGGGGGCACCTGAGAGCTGGGCCCCCACCCAGCCCCCATTTCCTCCTGTCCAGCAGCCTTCTTCCTTGGGCTGTGAGGAGGCCCAGGCCATCGCACAAGAGCTGTAGGTCACTGGTCCGTGGAGAGCAGGGGTGGGGCCCTGGTCCCCCCACTGCATGCCCACTTGCTCAGTTCACCCACTGGCCAGTCCAGACTGCATAATGGGGTGGGCAGTTGCTGGGAGGAGCCAGTGATAGCCCTGGAGGGGCTCCAGTTCCCCAGTGGGCAGGGTCACACCTGATCCCAAGATGGGGCTGTGCCCACCGCTCAGTGCTAGCCTCCCAGGAGGGCAGACAGATAGGACTGGTGGGAGGAGGGGCAACAGCAGCCCTGGCCCCCTCGACTGGGAGGAAGAAAGGCAAAGGAACTGTGCCCTTCATGGGCCCCATGTCCCCGAGACCCACAGAGTGGAGACCACAGGGCACCTGCACACATGGGCTGTGGCTCAGCTGGCAATGCCCCAGAGAGCCCCCTGCATGTCTGGTCCCAAGTCCCCCACACAGTGGAGGAGGATTCTGACAGCAAGTGAGGTTCCGCACTCAGACCCCCCTCCCAGGGGTTCTGGGGAAGGAAGGAGGGTCCAGGAGGGCTGAGTGTCCGAACTGGGGCGCCAGAGGCCCTCCCAATCCACCACAGGGCGGCCAGGCTCGCTCAGTCTGACAGCAGGTCCGCCCAGGCAGGCAGGAACCAGAAGGCCAGCTGGCTGCTCACCCCAGGACCAGGGACACTGAGTGCTGCACTCGCAATGCATGTTATTTTCACAAAAATGTTTAATGAGTTCTATTTCTATTTTTGAAAACTAGGTGAAATAATTGTAGCTTTAGGTAAATCGCTTTTATGTACATATAATTTGTATTCTGCCTTTTAATTCCAACAGGTAATTTTTACTACCTTAGAAGAAAGAAAAAGCCCTTAAAAAAATCTATGAAAACTACAACATTCAAAAATCCATCAACATCATCCACCACATCAACAAAAAGGACAAAAACCACATGATCATCTCCATAGATGCTGGAAAAGTATTCGACAAAATTCAACATCCATTCATGATAAAAACTCTCAACAAAATGGGTATAGAGGGCAAGTACCACAACATAATAAAGGCCATATATGGCAAACCCCACAGCCAACATTATACTTAACAGCAAGAAGCTGAAAGCTTTTTCCCTAAGATAGGGAACAAGACAAGGATGCCCACTCTCCCCACCTTTATTCAACATAGTACTGGAGGTCCTAGCCACAGCAATCAGACAACACAAAGAAATAGAAGGAATCCAGATTGGTAAGGGAGAAGCCAAACTGTCATTCTTTGCAGATGACATGATATTGTACATAAAAAGCCCGAAAGACTCCACTCCAAAACTACTAGATCTAATATCTGAATTCAGCAAAGTTGCAGGATACAAAATTAATACACACAAATCTGTGGCATTCCTATACACTAACGATGAACTAACAGAAAGAGAATTCAGGAAAACAATTCTATTCACAATTGCATCAAAAAGAATAAAACACCTAGGAATAAACCTAACCAAGGAAGTGAAAGACTTATACTCTGAAAACTACAAGACACTCATAAGAGAATTAAAGAAGATACCAATAAATGGAAACATATCCCGTGCTCATGGATAGGAAGAATTAATATTGTCAAGATGGCCATCCTGCCTAAAGCAATCTACAGATTCAATGCAATCCCAATCAAAATACCAACAGCATTCTTCAATGAACTAGAGCAAATAGTTCTAAAATTCATATGGAACCACAAAAGACCCCAAACAGCCAAAGCAATCCTGAGAAGAATAAAGCCAGGGGGATTACGCTCCCTGACTTCAAGCTCTACTACAAAGCCACAGTAATCAAGACAATTTGGTACTGGCACAAGAACAGACCCATAGACCAATGGAACAGACTAGAGAGCCCAGATATAAACCCAAGCATATATGGTCAATTAATATATGATAAAGGAGCCATGGATATACAATGGGGAAACAACAGCCTCTTCAACAGCTGGTATTGGCAAAACTGGACAGCTACATGCAAGAGAATGAAACTGGATTATTGTCTAACCCCATACACAAAAGTAAACTCAAAATGGATCAAAGACCTGACTGTAAGTCATGAAACCATAAAACTCTTAGGAAAAAACATAGGCAAAAATCTCTTGGACATAAACATGAGCAACTTCTTCATGAACATATCTCCCTGGTCAAGGGAAACAAAAGCAAAAATGAACAAGTGGGACTATATCAAACTAAAAAGGTTCTGTACAGCAAAGGACACCATCAGTAGAACAAAAAGACATCCTACAGTATGGGAGAATATATTCATAAATGACAGATCCAATAAGGGGTTGACAGCATACCTCAACACCCAAAAAGCAAATAACCAATTAAAAAATGGGCAGAGGATTTGAACATACAGTTCTCCAAAGAAGTTCAGATGGCAAACAGGCACATGAAAAGATGCTCCACATCACTAATCATCAGAGAAATGCAAATTAAAACTACAATGAGGTATCACCTCACACCAGTAAGGATGGCCACCATCCAAAAGACAAACAACAACAAATGTTGGCGAGGCTGTGGAGAAAGGGGAACCCTCCTACACTGCTGGTGGGAATGTAAACTAGTTCAAGCATTGTGGAAAGCAGTATGGAGGTTCCTCAAAAAACTAAAAATAGAAATATCATTTGACCCAGGAATTCCCTCCTAGGAATTTACCCTAAGAATACAGGAGCCCAGTTTTAAAAAGACATATGCACCCCTATGTTTATCACAGCACTATTTACAATAGCCAAGATATGGAAGCAACCTAAGTGTCCACCAGTAGGTGAATGGATAAAGAAGATGTGGTACATATACACAATGGAATATTATTCAGCCATAAGAAGAAAACAAATCCTACCATTTTCAACAACCTGGATGGAGCTAGAGGGTATTATGCTCAGTGAAGTAAGTCAGGCAGAGAAAGACAAGTACCAAATGATTTCACTCATATGTGGAGTATAAGAACAAAGCAAAAACTGAAGGAACAAAAACAGCAGCAGAATCACAGAACCCAAGAATGGACTAACAGTTACCAAAGGGAGAGGGACTGCGGAGGGTGGGTGGGAAGGGAGGGATAAGGGGGGAAAGGGGCCTTACGATTAGTATGTATAATGTTGGGGGGGGCATGGGGAGGGCTGTGCAACACAGAGAAGACAATAGTGAGTCTACAGCATCTTACTATGCTGATGGACAGTGACTGTAATGGGGTGTGTGGAAGGGACTTGATAATAGGGGGAGTCTAGTAACCATAATGTTCATGTAGTTGTACATTAACAATAGCAAAAAAAGAAAAAAAAATCTATGAAAACTAACCTTAATATGGAGTCTTGGTTGCGGGTCCCGGGGAACCCCCCTTGCCAGAGCAGCACTGTCCTTGGAGCCCCGGGCCTTGCGGGATGCGAGAATGCCATATCCAGGCCCCCAGAGGCAGTGGCCCCATGGGCAGGCCCATTGCAGGCCCTGTCACAAGACCTCAGGCCCTCATGCTTAACCCTTCTTGGTGGGCACGCCCCTCCCTGCCCACACAGGGCAGGTGCGCCAGGACCCCTGCAGCTGGGGACCCTCCAGCTCACGGAGGGGGTGCTAAACTAGCGTCCCTCCACACTGTCCTCCTCCCACGGGTCACTGCTCCCATTCTCCTGGGTCCATGCCAGCGGGTGGGCACCTCAGTAGCAGGGACAGACCTTCTTGAGGTCCCCAACTCCAGCCTGGTGCCATCCTCCCCTCCCAGTGCAAAACTGTCCCTGACCACCCCCAGGGCAGCGCCGGGCTTCTATCGCCAGGACGATGCCCTTGGGGAGAGCTCTTGGGGTGGACGGAACAGTAGGAGGAGAGGGGAGGGCGAGCACGGAGCCCAGCACGCTTGGGAAGGGAGGACAGGCCCGGGGCAGTGGCGGGGGGCGGTGCCGGTGCCACCCAGGTGGAAGGAACGGCCCCAGGGCAGGGGGGAAGGCCGGAGGGAGGGAGAGGGCAGGCGGCGAGGCCGGTGCCCAGCAGGCCTGCGAAGACAGGCGGGCCGGGCCAGGCTTGGGAGGGCGGGCGGCGGTCCGGCCTGCGCCTGTTGTCGCATCCTGGTCCGTGGCCGCCTCCCCACAGCCACCCCCTCACCCCCGGCTCCGCCCGGGACCGCGGCGCCCGCCCCCGAACCCCACGAAGGAGGCTGTGGCCCCACCCGCGTCCCGGGGCCCAGCACGTGGCCCCGCGCCCGCCCCCGCCGGCCACACGCTTGCGGCGCCCTGATTGGGCTGCCGGAATCATGTATCCTCCCTCGACCAATCACACCAAAGGAGGGAGGAGCCACACCTGCGCGACCTGGAGTCCGGGCGCGGACGCCCCTCACACCCGCGTCTGGCCCGGATTCCCCCGCGGGGAAGGGAGCGCCGGCTGCCTGGGAGCAGACGAGGCCGCCGCCGCCGCGCTGGCCCCTGGGGCTGGAGGAGCGGGGCGTGGGGCGGGCGCCTGAATCTCCCCTCCGAGGCCTGCGGCCGCCGCCCCCAGGCCCGGGACGATGAGACGGAGGGGGAGCCGTGGGCACCTGGCGGGGCTGAGCTCCCGGGCCGCGCGGAGTGGGCTGGGCCCGGACGCCAGGGGTAGGCTGGCGCCTGCGGGTGGGCATTAGAGGCCAGGGCCTGGGGGTGTCGGCCAGCCGCGTCGCTCCTTCGGGAGGTTCAGGGAGAAACAATCAGGTTATTTGCAACTTTTCTCGCTGTGGGCTCGTCTCCTGAAATAGTGCCGCGCGCTGACCAGCTGGGCCCCGGAGCCCAAGGAAGGGACAGCGGGCTGTGAGCTCCGTGAACCGGGCCGTGGGCCCAGCCTTCCGGGCTCCCGACCCTCCCCGCTCTGGGGCCAGCCTGCACTGGGAAGCTGTCCTGGAGGAGGGCAGCGCCCCCCCTGCCACCCGCAGGGAGGCCCGCGAAGGAGCTGAGTCCTGAAGCCTCTCCGCCCTCTCGGGGGGCGAGGCTCCTGCTCAGCACAAGCTGCCGGAGGCCACAGTGGGTGAGAGGCAGAGGTTGCCCAGGACAGGGAGCTCACAGGCCACTTAGGTACATGTCCTTCCCGGCTGTCCCCCTGAGCCCAGCACCTACGTGCCGACCTGCCCACGGAGACGCGGCCGTATTTCTCTCCCTGACCCTTCTTCCAGGGACGGCCAGGAGGCTGCATATCCCCGCACCTGCCCAAGACCGCCCAGCTGCCCTACCAACCCCAGGACCATTGTGTGGGTGCACCTGCCCACTAGCCTGGGTCTCCCTGCCCCTGCCCTCTCTCCGGCAGAGGGGTCCCTGCAGAGTGCCCTGTGGTCGTTCTGATCTGGCTGTCCTGAGCGTCCCACCAGGCTATGACCAGCTGCCTGCCTAGCCTCCCCATGATGGGCGGCTACCCCACACCCTTGTGACTGCAGGGCTCCTGGCCTGTCCTTGCCCCAGGCTTGTGTTCCTGCAGCTAGAACGCCGTGGCCCTGACGCCTCTGGACTACGGTCATGCTCTTTGTCTAGGACGGAGCATTCTGTCCTCCACCTGGTGGAGGCAGAAGTAAGCCTGGGGTAGGGCTCTAACTGCTGGCCTCTGACCCCCAGCATGGGGTTCTCAGAAGGGGCGCGAGGAGGTGCAAGCCGGCAGTCTCCGGAATCGGAGCACAAGGCCCAGGAACCTCCTTGGGAGCTGGTGGACCCAGAGGCACCCCCACCCTTCCATTTCCTGCCTTCCCCCTTCTCCCAGGCAGCTGCCCCACCTTTGCTGGACAGGATCTGAGGAGGGGTGCCCACCATGTCGGCCATAAAGAGGTAGGGTGGTCAGTGAGCCAGCAGTGCCAGTAGCCGCTTCCTTCTCCCCCATCCCCCAGGACAGGGCCTTGGCATGCCTGTGGGTAATGCTCTGCTGAAAGGCCTGCAGGGCCGGGACCCCAGCCTCCAGCCAACCTCAGTCTTGCAGAGCCTCCAAGAAGACCGGGTTCAGGGAGCTGGGAGGGAGGGCAGGACAGAGGGGGAGGCAGCCGGCGGGGTCCAAGTGCAGGGAGGGAAGAAGGCCGTGCCAGCTGGCGGGCACTGCCTGGGGGGCCCAGCCTGGCCAGCCCTGCTCTCAGGTCTCCCTCACCAAGGAGACCCCAACCTCCAACAGGAAAGACCAGCCCCTCCTTCTGTAACTATTGCCAGTCTCTGTGAACTGGGGGCATCTCAGTCCCTCTGCACAGATGGGGAAACTGAGAGTCAGGCTGACCACTGGCCAGGGCCACCCTGTCCCTGCCAGACCTGGGGCAGCCTCCAGCTCCTGCCAGTGTCCTTGGTGCTGGCCCGGCCTGGGGCCACAGCCTGTGGAGGGGGTCCTTGCCAGAGTCCAGCTCCAGCGAGCCCAGGAGTCCCTGAAGGGTGGACGGCGTTGGCGACGGACCGAGTGAGTGAGGACACGGACACTGGCCAAAGCCGAGCCAGGCCTCTAATGACAAGTAACAGCCTGATCATATGCTCTGTGATCACATAAAGTAAAGTGCAGATATTAATCACTTAATTGACACACAGCACGGTTATGTGAGTTTGGAGAATGAGATTCAGTCATGTGGCAGGTCTTAGCAGTTGTTTCTAAGTAAGCATTGTTCTTAGTTACTGCGGCCAGAAAATCTTACAAAGGTCAGATAGGTGTCAGGCCCTTGGCTTCCTCACAGATGACTATCTAAAGCTCACTGTTCTATTGTTTTTATGTAGGGCCCTCATTCTTCCATAGCTATACTCCCATTCTTCATCTCCGGTAGGAAAGGAGGCTCTCTCTGAAAGGACACGGTGACCTTTGGCAGGCAGGGACAAAGTTTACAGACTGCACCTTGGACCCATTTTCAGTAAGACTCACAATGGAGGTTTTTCTGATCTGGAGTTAGGCGATGCCCTGTTCTCATTTGTTTTATAGTTTGCCAGGTTGTTCTCTGGCGGGCTAGCCAAAGAATATCATTTGTTCTCTGTACCCACCTGTTGCTATTAATCATTGAATATGTCATTTGGAGGCCACATAGGGGTGGGGGAAGGGACCTTGACCCAGGTACATTTTCCATATCTTTTTTTCCCATAAACTTGGGTCCAATTCTCATGGGGTCTCTCTTTCCCATCATCGGGGGTAGTCACAGGGCAGTAGTGGTTTTTTCCAATTTCCTTTAGGGCCAGTCAGTACCTAAAATTTTCAGGGGCAGTTGGATATGGCCTCTTCCCTGAAAGGGCAGCTTGAATTGAAACCAAAATAAACAAATTTATTGGGGCATTTTGAGCAGGAGGGATATTGGGGTTGCTCCTCTGGGAAGGCCACTGTGCAGTCCCTTCCATACGACTGCCCAGACTGTCATCAGGCTGGTGGTTCAGACCGGCTCCCGACAGGTCCTGGGCTGTTGTGCGCTCTGCCATCCCCAGCCCCCTGCAGTTCCAGGGGGAGTGGTTCGTCCTGGGCCTGGCAGGCGGCACCCACAGGAAAGCGGACAGATCGCTGCTGGCCCCTTTCACTGCAACATTCCAGCTGAATGAGGGCAGCCGCCTTGAAGCGTCCTACTCCATGACCCGGAAAGTGAGAATCCCCAGCCTGCACCCCAGAAGCCAATGGCTCTGCGGCCCAGATCCACCGTGGTCCCGGTACCGTGTTCTCCTGAGACTCTCCTCCCAATGCGAAGTTCAGCACAAGGCTGCCGGTGACCAACCCAGCTCTGGGGGCGCACAAAGGAGGGAAGGTAATTGCTACATCACAGGCCCAGAAGAGCCCGTGGGCTGATGGATTTCAGGTACAGCGGGATCTGGGAGCTCGAACGCTGCGATCAGGGCCCTATCACCCCCTCCCCCTACCTCTCCCTCTCAGCTCTGCTGCCCAATCTTCTGCTCAGGGAGGTTCTCGCTGCATGGGGATAAGACAGTGGCTTAAGCTGATGCCCCTATCGGGGTCCCAGTTCCAGAAAGGAGGGCATGCAGGCCAGTCTGGCGGTAGCCCCCAATAGGCTATTCTTGAATCATGTGCTCCTGGAGCGGTTGCTCATCCAGGTGGGCAGCCCCCAGGAGTCCCACAGAGCATGGCGCAGCCCCCTTTGAGGGCACCAATGCCATGAGGGCTTCTTGACCCTTGCCAGCCTTCCTGCAGGCCTGGTGGTCGTCCTGCCCCCACCCAGCCACGGGGGAGGAGAGGCCCAGAGACTTCTTCGGTTAGGGCTTTTGGTTCCAAGTACCATGAAATAGAGCGCGTACGCAAGGCAGGTTCATCCTGCAGGCCAGGGGCAGCTCCTAGAAGCCCAGGATGGGATGCAGTCCCGCCTGACAGGCTGTCCTCAGCCCCCTGCCCCAGCCTGCCAGTGAGCATGGTCGCACACCAGCCCTTGAAGCTCCCTGTCCAGGCTGGGCCACACCAGACCCCCCATCAGGGAGTCCTGGGCTCCTGGGGGCATCTAATGTGCCTGGCTAGAGGGAGGTTCAGTGATTGGGCAGTGGAGGGGGGTCCCCATTCAGTGCTGCTCAACTATGAAGCATTCGGAGCAGCCCCTGCGAAAGGCCCAGCCAGGATCTGGAAACCCCTCTGCCCATCACCCCCACCGGGGGCCGGCGTCGTGTCACCGGGTCTTAGCTGCTGATTCCTGCTGGCCAGCCTGGGAGATGCTTGGTGGGCAGCAGTGGAGGTGAGAGGCGGGGAGGGGCGTGCTCGTGGGAGGGGCCCTGACACTGTGGCGGCGCCCCTCAGTGCCTGGGGCGGACCCCGAGGAGGTCCGGGTGTGCGGCACTGACCGCACCACGCTTGCCCTGATGCTCTCCACAGGCAGGCAGGCGCCCAGAGCACCCTCAGGGTCAGCCTGCTGTGTGAGCCCCTCCCGGCGGCTGTGGGTGGTGGGCCCAAGGGAGGAAGGAGGGGGACGGGGAGAGCCAGGCCCAGGGCTCCAGGTGGGGAGGCCCCAGCGGGGCAGCGGACCCTCACGGCTCACGACCCACCCCCCAGCTGCTGAGCCCTACACTGTGCTTGTCTGCCCCGGGCAGAGTGTGGGCGGCACAGACCCAAATGCTGAACGAATTTGTCTGCCTGGTCCGAACTCAGGGCCTCTCAGAAAACAACACTGTCTTCCCAGACTTGGCAGGTAACAGGTCCCCAGGCTGGGGTGGGGGCCTGGACCCAGATGGGCATGTGCCCCTGACCTCAGAGCCCTGTGAGGTCCCTGCAGGTGGGCACAGACTCTGCTCAGGCCTCACATCTGCGGTCTTGGCAGCCCCAGAGGGTTCAGCCTGAGCCTGAACTGGGGGCTCTCATCTCTCCTTGGTTTCTGACCTCACCCAGGTCCCTCCACTCCTAGGCCGCCTCCTCCCCCCTGGGGTCCCCTCCCTGCCCTTTCCTGAGTCCTTCACTCCAGGTGGGTTTCCCACTGTGCCCCTGCACTGCCTGCCTCTGGCCCTTTGCACATGCATAAATGCGTGCACACACACTGACAAGCATGTGCACAAACTATGTACACGTACCCACTTACCCATGTGTGCACACATGCACAGGGAGATAGACATGGCGCACACACCCTGTGCACACTGCTCACAAGCACGTGCACATTTGCACCCACCTGCACACCCGCCTGCATGCACCCTGTGCCTGGCCACCTGGTCTGCAGTGAGTCTGGGGGCCCACGGGGGCTTCCCAACAAAGGGGGCTGGTGGCAGGACAGCACCCTGCGGCATGGTCTTCAGCCCCTCGCCAGCCGGCCCTGCCCCTTCCCCTGGAGTGGCTGCAGCCCCTCTCTCGCCTTCAGCACCCTCCAGCCGACCCTCTGTCTGTCTCCCGGCCCTTCTTCCTGGCTCCACCCTGCGTCTCATCCCCGTCCCCCACCCTGAGGCTCTGTCTCCCCCTCAGGTTGGTTACTGCATCCGGGGACCTGTTGCAGGGTGCCAGCTCCTCCCAGCCAGGCCCTGCCTCCCCGCCTAGCACTGTCCCCCTCTGCTCTCAGCATGAAGTGAACGCACCGCTTCAGGATCCAGGAGTGTGAGCAGCTGTTACCTTGGTGGGAGGGCACGGGAGCATGAAGCAGGGGCCCCGCCAGTGCAGCAGGGCCAGGACAGCCCCCGAGCGAACTCAGGCTCACCCGCCGCCTGCCGGGCCTGTCCTCCTGCTCGAGTCTCCCTGAGGGGTGTGTGTGTGTGTGTCTCTGTGGGTCATAGTGAGCTGGGCGAGGTTGTTCCCAGGACACGGTCTCTCCGTCCACCCCACTCAGCTCCCAGCCGGGCAAGTTGGCAGGGCCCCGGGGATACCGTGGGCAGGGGTGCAGCCGGAGCCCCAGAACATGAGGAGGCCCTGACACAGAGGCCCCCGCCTGGGGAGGGGAGAGGAGGGCACAGCCTCCTGCCGTGGGGACGAGGGGATGTGGGGACAGCCGCCCCGGGCTGGCCTCTGCTGGGTGCAGGCACACCTCAGGAACGGTCAGAGAGCCACAGCCCACCCCCGTCTGGGCGCCCCGACCCTGGGCCAGGCTCCCTCGAGGCAGTCGTCACCCCGCGGCCTCCCCACAGGGAGCCGCACACTTACAGCCCCCCAAGGCTCCCGTCCTCCTGGCCCCACTGTGGCCCAGGGCCCACCGTGGAGCCTGGAGCGGCCCCACTGGTCTGTGAAGGGCACCCCGAGCCCCTCTCCCTCTGGGAAGGCTCCCCCAGGAGGGCGCCTCTCGCTGCGGCCTGTTTAGAGTCCCTCTGAAGGCGGGCCTTCCCTCTGCGCCCTGGCGGTGGAGGCAAGCCCACAGATACTTCCAGCTGGGCAGGATCCTGGCCTGGGCAGGAGAACAGACAGCCCCTCACGACCTCACAAGATCAACCCCACGAAGACCCCCGCGGCAGCGGCACGTGACTGCGGTCACAGCGTGGCGTTCTCTGTGCGAGCCTCTCCCGCAGCAGGAGCTCTCTGAGCGTGGGCACAGGTCTGCTCTGTCGTCCCTCAGGCCCAGACTCCAGCATGGCGCCCGTCACAGAGGCTGAGCGCACCTGGCTGCTCAGTGATGGCGGGTGGATGCGTGATGGGTGGACGGGTGGTGAGTTAATGGCTGGGTGGGTGGAAGGTTGAGTGGGGCTCCCTTTGCGCCTGGTGCCCAGGCAGAGCAGGCTCAGGGTGAAGGCAGTGGGTGGTGGGTGTCTCAGCTGAGGTGAGGGTGCTCAGGGACATCTTGTACAGTGTGCAGTGTTGTGACAGGCCCCGGGCCTCGTGGTGGGATGGGCTGAGCCAAGGCCTTGCCTTTTGCCGAAGCTTCCCAGGCCAGGAGGACGGGGTGGCTGTGTCTCCGGCATGAGGCGTGTGGGCCTCACGAGCGGAGGATGGGTCGCTCCCCCAGGTGGGCTCCCGGGTGGTCACACACTAGGGCCCCAGGCCAGTGGTCTCTCCCTCCCGCCTTGCTCCTCCCCTCCGCCGGCCCCCACTGACCCGTGGTGTACTCTGTGGGCAGGGCTTACTCTGCACAGCCAGGTCCCAATCACCTGCCAGCCTGGGCCTGGGCCGTACAGGGGCCACAGCTGGGTGGGGCCCAGGCACAGGACCGGGCCGAGGAGGGAGGCGGGGCCCTGCACAGCCCTGAGAGGGGGCCCCCTTCAGCTCCTCAGCACAGACGGGGAAGCTGAGGTTAGGCAGTGCTGGCCAGCCACGGGGACGGCTCACGCACACCACGCCTCCTCGGGGCAGCCTCCCGGTCCCTGGCCCGCTGACAGGCGTGGCTGCCATCCACCTCCAGACCCCCCACAGCAGTGGGAGTGTGGTCCCCCTTCAGCTGGGGAGGGAGCCACCACGCTGGCCGCAGGCCTCCTGCCTATGGCAGGAGCCGCCACCCCGGGGAAGATCACAAGCACCCAGGACACAGGCACCAGCAGAGTGAGACACTGGCCGTGGGGCTGCCGGCCTTCCCGGCCTTTGTACCTGCGGCTGGATCCAGGCCCTGCCCCCTCTATGCCAGCAGCTTGCCCGTGGGCCTTCCTGACCACTCCCAGTCCCAGGCAGAGGCCTCATCGCGTGGCCAGGGGTCAGGCAGCCTGTCCACGCAGCCCTCACCATGGCCTCGCCTCAGCCCTTCCCACGGGGCAGAGTGGCCCCTGTGGGGACTCCTCTCTCTGTTCCCCTGCGGGCTCAGCTCCTGCCACCTGGAGTGCCCCTCAGGGCGAGGCGGCAAGCGGGGAGTGCGGGGCTGAGACGGGGCAGGGTGGGACCAGGAATAGGTGCCCAGATGGCTGGTCCCAGAGCCGGAGAAGCGGGCCCTGCCCTGTCCCCCTGTGCACCTTCTGGGCACCACCCCCACCTCAGCGCTGCTGCCGCTCCTGAGCATGGCCTGGTCCTCAGGCCCCCAGGCATCTCTGCTCTGGACCCTGCAAGGGGCTTCGGTCCCTGCGGCACCCCCGGTAGGAGCAGAGGAGGGCCCCCACTGCACAGTGACAGGCAGGACTTGGAACCTTGGGCTGTGTCCCCAGCCGTCCCTGCCCTCCTATCCAGTCCTGTCCTTTCAGGGCAAGGCCCCTGCCATCCCCAGTGAGAGGCGTGGCATGGCAGCCACAGGCCCGGCGGCCCTGGTGGCTCATATGGGCCAAAGTCAAGGCAGCCCATCAGGGTCGGTCCAGCCCCGGCCCCAGCCCGTGTTGCCATGGCTGTCCAATGGCCAGCTGCCCAGGACACCGCCTTGGCCTGTTCCACCTGCAACCTTTCTAGAGCCTGGTGAGAGCAGAGGTGCTGCCTGGCTGGAAGCCCCCTCTGTCCTGGCGGCATGGTTAGCAGCCTGTCTGTACTTAGGTTCGGGCAACGTCACCTGAACCCACCTTTCTGCCTTTTGACTGTAAAAACCTTGTGAAGTCAGAGAAGCTTGGGCCTTGGGACCAAGGATACAGGTGGGTCCAGCCAAGCCCTGGACACAGATGCCAGCTTCACCAGGCAGGGTGCACAGCCCCCGGGCATGTGCTGCACAGTGCCAGCACCTGAGGCTTTTGCAGCTCAAGGATGTCTGACGAACACCTCCAACCGCTGGTTGGACCCCAACCCACTAGGCACCACCTCTTTCAGAGCAGCCCTCGCCGCAGGTCAGGGAGTCATTAGCTATGTGACAGGCAGGGATGGGTAGGGTGAGCATCATGGACCATTTGTTCCCAAGGTGGGTTTCAAACCCAGCTCACCTGGGCTGGGATGGACCTCACATATATACACATGCACACACATATACACATGCATGCTCATGTGTACACATACATATGCACATATGTGTGCACACAGACATGCACGCTGTACGCACACATACATGGGACATGTACGCGTGTGTGCACGTGTGTATGACATGCACAGTAGGTGTGCACATACAGTGGTGTGTGCATGCATACATGACATGTGCACACATTAGTATGACACACGTGTGTGCACGTGTACACATGCCCTTTTGGCTTCACTGCTCTTCCCTCCACCTTCCATACACAGTGAAACTTCCAGACAACAGTGGAAAATGGTGATTTCTACCCAACAAGATGCAGCAACCTCTGGCACAGGTGAAGACAGTGCTCATCCTTTTCCTAAGTGACAGGCCACATGGTGCCCACAGTCACCGCCCCGTCGCTCAGACATACAGTCGCTTCTCAGACTCAGTCCCAGTCCCACTGAATATTATGCTTCCTGAGCACAAAATCCAGTCAATCTCCAATAACCTGCATATAAATTAGTAGCAGGAAGAAGCAGGGCCCCGAGGACAGCCGCCCTGGGCCGCCCGTGCACCGAGCTCCCGCCCACAGCCGGCCCCGGAGGCAGAGTGACATACAGCTTCCCCTCTCCCGCGGCCCCTCCATGTGCTGCCCTCAGCCAGCAAGGCTTGTTGCCTGGTGGAGTGACCCGTCCTTCCCAGGGGGCCGAGTCTTTGGAGGCCCTCCATGTCCAGTGGCCGTGGCTTCTGCCAGCCTGTCACAGTGACCCCCCTGTTTCCATGTGGCACTCCGGCCAGCGCGCTGCAGAGAGAGACCCCCTTTGCCCGCTCGTGGTGACCAGTTGCCCTGGCCAGCGGGACAGTCCCTTTTCTCCTTGTCAGTTCAATGTCACGACGAGCCCCAAATTGCCAGGTGGAGTCACATTTCCCAGCTCAGTTACCGTGCCCCTGTGGGGGCAGAGCTGAACGCTGCCAAGATGGGAAGTAGATCACTGGATGTACCAGCAAGCAAGCCCCTCCTCCTGCAGCAGGGTTCCTGGCTGCTTGCCCCAGACCCGACCCGGCCCTGGGGGCACAGCCACCCTTCTGGGGTGCTGTCCCTGCTGTCACTGTGCTCGGTCTTCAGGAAGCAAGGCCACAGACATCTGGGGACAGGAGTGTCCACATCAGGAGCCATGCACATGTCCTTCTGCACAGTGAATTTGGACATCACGGCAAAGCTGTGCAGGATGACAGGACGTAGCATCCTGTGGGTCCACCACAGTCCTTACGCAAACGGGACAGGAAGGGGCAAGGAGTCGGGCGCCTGGCCCCTACAGCTCCCCCACATTGCCCCAAACACCCCGTGACAGGTGCACCAGGCCCTGAGCATTCGGGGAGCTGGCAGGGAAGGGAGCATGGGGGCAGGAGGGAGAGGGCCTGGGCCGCGGGGACAGAGCGTTCTAGGGAAGCCCTGGCCCTCCCTTCCCCTCTTGGGTCCATAGGGATGGGGCTGCATTGGGTGCAGACCAGGCAGGGCTCATGAGGGTGTGGCAGCAGGACCTGGGGGCGCTGCTGGCTGGACCCCTTGGCTGTCCTGCTCAGGGCACTGAGCCACGCGAGGCACCCAGCCCACTCAGCCCGCCCTCAGGCCCTGTGGGTGGCCAGATCAAGTCTCTGCGCTGGCCCAAGAGCTCCCTCACCATCTGGGCCTGCTGGGCCCAGGACCAGCCCCCTGGGGGCTTCCAGAACCGACTGCTTGTTTTCTGGAGAAAGGGAGGAAGCAGGTGGCGGGGGAGTTGAGTACAGCAGGGAGGGGGCGGGGGTGTCTGGGAGGTTGGCCTAGGGGAGGGCCTGTGTGCAGAGCTGGCTGGAACCCCCTCCTCCCTCCCACCCCGCACCCCTGCTCTGGGCCCTGAAGCCTTTGCCCACTCTGGCCCCACAAAGCATCTTCTCCCATCACCCCCTCCTGCCGCAGGTAACAGCCTGATTGCCCGGCTCCGCAGGAGTCCCACCCCGGCCCCCTGACACACCCAGTGAGGACACGGGACCCCTGCGGAGGGTGGTGCCATGCAGACAGGCCACACGTGCTGCCTGGGGCCACCCCAGTCCACGGGGGCAGGGTGATCATGGGGAAGGGGTCCTTTGGGGGGAGTCCCTCCATTCATCCCGGGGCAGGAGGAAGGACCCAGAGATCCATCCTCTGGGTCTCCAGGGCCTTCTGCAGGTGTGAGACCCCTCCGCTTGGAAGAGGCGGGGGTGAAGCCAGGGACTCTTTGTAAGGGGCAGAAAGCCCCAGGTGGGGACCATGGGGCAGGTTCCCAGGGACAGAAGCCAAGTGAGGCCCTCAAGGCCGAGCTGGGCCTGGGAAGCGGGCTCCCACCACGCTGCCCACCAATACAGGGTCCTCTGACCTGACCAGGGAGCCAGCGGGAAGGCCCAACCCCGGCATGGACGGGCGCTGACAGCCGCCCTGTGGGAGCCGAGCCGTGCTGCGGAGCCGGAGAAGGGCTGAGAGCCTGGGAGGGCGGCGGGGCCCACTCCAGCCTGGCCTTCCTGGCCCCGGCAGCCTGGAGCACCCCGCAGCCATCATGCCCTCCCTTCCTCACTGGTGGGCTCACTGGGGGAGGCTTTTGGGGCCTGGGTGCCAGGTGACAAAGCTCAGCCGGCACTGTCCTGGGGCTGGGTGCCCCGTGTCTAGCACCACCCCAAGAGGTGTGTGCAGGGAGTCCTGCGCAGGCAGCCATCCTGGGGACGCCCCTGCTGTGCTCTGGGCAGGCTGGGAACAGGAGCGGGCTTGAGGGAGGGCACTCGGGAGGGAGGATGGGCTCTGGCCGCTGTGAGTTGGGCCTGGGCACCACAGGCCCAGGGGAAGGACCTGACTGCCCCCTCCCTGCCCTGGCGAGGAGGCGACAGTTTCCCAGACTGTGGGGGAGGCACTGAAACATTGTGTCCACCACAGGGCACTGCCCGGCACACAGACCCACAGGCCCTCACCGCCGCCTTTGTTCTGTGCGGTCTCTTCTGTGTTTCTTCTGAAAGGTCTCCCTGCGGGAGGAAGGAATGTCCTGCCAGAAAGCTGTTTAGTTTTGAAGGAATTATCTTTTCTCCTAGGTTGGTGTGGGATTTACTGGAAGTTGGGTTTTTCCTCGCTCTCAGTTGTTGGCCTCTGAGACCCTGGGCAGCAGATGGCCCCCGGCTCCATTCCCCTGGGGAGGCCCAGTGGCATAGGCTGCAGAAAGCCCGCAGGGGCTCCACGGGGCCGGTGCCCGTGTGCCTCAGGGCCCTCAGAGCCATAATGAGACCCTCGAGAGTGGCGTCCACAGCTCCCCATGCCCCCTGCCCTGGCCGGGCCGGGCCTTTCCTGGGAAGGGGTGGGCAGGGTGGCCCCCTCTCCTCTGGGAACTGCCCCTGTGCCAGGACCAAGAGTGCCTGAGAGGCCACCCCTAGGGCCACCTGGGGGCAGCCAAGTCTGCACAGAGCCCTTGGTGCAGCTGAGTGAGAGGCAGGCTGGGAAGGGGCCGGGGCCCCAGGGCCTGGTTTGAGGAGGTGTGTGCAGCCAGTGCCTGGCAGACTGCTGGCCCCCGGCCCTTGGCTCGTCCCTCAGGGCCCAGGCTGCCTCGTTCTGAATCTTCCCAGCCAGGGACCTTGGTCTGTGGCCCCATCCAGCGCAGCCCTGCCTGGTGCCCAGGCAGCCTCAGGGCTGAGGGGTCAGCTGTGGGCGCGTTGGATGGAGCCCCAGGCCCAGATCTCAGCTGTACTAAACCCAGTCCTTCTCTGGGGTCCCTGGCCCAGCCCACCCCCTCCCCGCCCCTCCTGCCCTGGCCCAGCCCCGTCTTCCGGTCCAGCCTCAGCTGGGCTAAGCAGGCATCCCAGCCTGCCTCCACAGTGGCCGGTTGGCATCCCAGGTATGATGCGGCTGCTACTCTGGGGGAGCCGGGCACTGACCAGGCTCCCCACACGGAAGGCCAGCCTCTGTCCATGGGCAACCAGAACCCGGATCCTGCCAGCCCACAAGCCTCATTCCAGGCCATAACCCCTGTGGCCTTCAAGCCCGTGGCCAGGTCCTGGGCCGTGACGTCGCGGCTCTGAGGCCCCAGCACTCTGGTCCCCCTGAAGGCGCCTCCTCAGTATCTGGCTCCCCCTGAGCCCCTCCATCCCCTGTTTATGCCGCCACCTGTGACCTCAGCCCTCTCCCGACTCCAGGCCTGGGTTACAACTGCCCCTGGGACCCTCCAGTCCATGCACAGACCCCACCCACTCCTTGCACACGTAACACGTTCCCTTCCTGCTCACCCCTGACCCCTGGGGCCACCACCACCCCTCGAGATCTGCTGATTGTCATTCTCTGGCCATGGGGGTCCTCTTGAATGTCCTGTTTCCCCCAAAGCAGGGTCACCTGGGGCCACTGTCCCTTCCCAGCTGTCCACCATGCAGCCTGCGACCAATCCCACCCACTCCACCCAGTGGGGGGCCCAGCAGACCCCTGGGCAGGGGGAGGGTCTGAGGGAGGGGATCTCAAGCAAGGTCACGGTGAGGCCTGGGAGGTGGCCTGGGAGTTCTTGCCCTAAGGAAGCTGGCCCTCACTTGGAAGCAGGGCAGTGTCCCGGGCCACGGCCTAGCTCCCGTGGTGGCCTGTGAGGTCAGCCTCAGAGGACAGGGTCCATGCTCCAGGGGCTGCTAGGGTACACCCTTTCTTTGTCTCCAGAGAGGGGCCCTGGCCACTGCTGCAGCCAGAACACCCCCAGGGGACCACTCTGGGCCTGCCTCCCAGTGGGGCTGCCAACCCTGAGCTCTTACACACATTCACGCCCAAACACCGCTGTCAGGGAGATGCCTGGAGTTTGAGGGCACAGCAAGCCCATCCAGACCAGAAGGCTGGGAGTGGGGGGCACTGGCCAGACTAGACATTGGCAGGACACTGTGGCTGGCTGGGCTGCGTGCCCTTGTCCTTGGGGAGGGGGCTGTCCAGGAGTCTGGGAGCCAAGAGGTGGACCTTGGGGAGGGTGTCCGCTTCCCACCGTCTGTTCATCACGGGATCAAGGAGCTCAGCCCCTCAGAGCCGGTCACTGGCTGTGGCCATGAGGCCAAGTCCAGACAAGGGGAGGCAGCTTCCCAGATCCCTTCTGAGCTTGGGGACTGCTGCTCACCCCTGCCCTCTGTGTGGGCAGAGGCCACACGCCACAACGCATGTGGGGAGAGGCCCCGCGTGGGCCCTGGACACCCCTATTTATGGGCGCCGCTGGTGCCAGCCCCCCAAGAACATAGGCAGAAAGGAAGGGATCTGATAAAGGGTGGGCTCAGCTGTATGAAGTGTCACAACAAATGTCCCACACCGACATAAGAGGTCAATAACGGAATGGTATGGGGTGGAGGGGAGCACTCTATCTTCACAATTTTTCTGGAATCTCAAACTATACTAAAGTTTAAAATTCATTTAAAAAAATCTTATCCAACACTTTGAATACCTACAGGAGACCCTTTGTCGATTATATCTGAATAAACCTATTGGCAAGCGGGTGTCTCCATGCAAAGGTCCATTAGCCGACCTGCCTCTGCCCTGGGCTTAGGGTGACGTGGACCTTTTGAAGCCACCGAGATGGGTTTGCAGGGAAACTCCCCATGTCTCTGGGATGTAGATAAGAGAAGTTGGTTCTAGGAATTGGCTCACACAGTCATGAAGGCCCAGAGGCCCACCGCCTGCCTCTGCAAGCTGAGACCTAGGAGAGCTGCCGGAGCAATTCAGTCTGAGTCCCAGGCCTGAGAATCCGGGGACAGTGCTGTGGGGCCTGGCCCGAGTCCCAAAACCCAAGAACCTGGAGTGCTGAAGTCCAAGGGCAGAAGGCGGACCTCCCGGCCCAGAGAGTGGATGCACCCCTCCTCCACCTACTGCTCCACGGGCCCCTTGAGGGGCCGGCCTGTGCCCCCTGCCCTGGGGAGGACTCTGTGCTTCACTCGGTCCCCCGGATGAAATGCTGGCCTCCTCTGGAGACACCCTACCAGACACGCCACATCTAGACAGCCCAGTGGACACCCATCAGCTAGCGCCTCCGTGGCAGCAGGCACAGGGGGACGAGATGCCCGCCCACCTGGCAGAGCCCCGTCGGCAGCCTCCCCTCACCGGGCACGCACACCCATGTGAAGCCTGAGCCTCACGAGGGGACCCTCAGGGAAAGGAAGCAGAGGAGCAGGAGGAGAAGGCAAGGGCTCTGCACTCCCACCCACAGCCCTGGCCCCTGCAGAGCAGACTAGGGTCTGCAGCTCCTCACACAGGCCAGGCCGGGGTGAACCCTGGCCCAGGACAGGGAGCTTGGGGGTGTAGGAACCAAAAATGTGCAGAGGCTTAGGTCCTGCCAACCGAGGGTGAGCTCCAGGGGAGAGGGCATGAGCCGCCGAGGCCCTGGGGAAGGGGCCGCCCGGGGGGAGGTACCCAGGCCTTGCAGCCTGCCACCCCCACCTTCCTGTCGCAGCTCTGTGGGCAGTTCCCACGCTGAGTGCCAGTTCTGCACACTGTGGGGGTGGGTGTTCCTCCCCAGCTCAAGCCTTGAACCCAGAAACTCCCACGATCCTCAGGCTCCCAAGAATTGCACTGCCAAGAGCCAGTGGCCAAGCCAAGGTCTCTGGGCCCCCGGCCGGGTTGGCACCACCAGCACCGCCCATTTCAAGGCCAGGGTCAAGGGAAGTCCAGGAAGCTGGGGAGGGGGGCAGGGAGGGGGGCCTCTGGGGCAGGCCGGTGACACCATGGGACGAGGGCTGGGGGCGGTGGCCCTTGCCACACCCAGGAGAGAAGAGACGGGCCTGCTTCCACTGCCTAGGTCTGGAGGGAGCGGGGCTGCAGGACCGGATGGACCTAGGGATGGCACAGGGTGGTGCCCCGCCAGTCTCAGCATAATCTCTGTGCCTCCCTGCCCTCCCTCCCCACTACCTACTGCTCCAGCACCAGGGCCCAGCTCAGCCATCTCCCACCAGGGGCGGCTGGGCCAAGGCCGTGTCTGCCAGAGCAGGACTGGTAGGGGTGGGTCAGGGCAGCCACCTGCCAGGCACACAGTGGACCCTGGGCTCAGGTGCCCGCCATGACCCCACCCATATCAGGGCCAGGTGCCTCTGGCAGGTTTCCTTGCCCAGGAGACCCTGCTGTGACCCCTCATCCCTCCCTTCGCCCCCAGTGTCTGGGCCCATGATGTGACAGGCAGGCAGACCTGCTGCCCAACCTTTGCCAGGCCAAGTCCCTGAGAGCCCATACGCAGCCCCAAAGCCAGGGAACAGATGCCCCCCGGAGATGCCCGACCGCATGGGAGTGTCAAGGGGCAGGGCCAGCCTGGAGTGCGGTCGGCTGCTGGGGGCACCTGCCCCCTCTCCCTGTGGCTCAGGGAAGAGGCAGGGGGAACAGCCAGAGCTTGGCTGGGGGAAGGTGCCCAGGCCCAGGCTGAGGGGTGGGGCCCAGGTGTTACAGGGACTCCAGGTGGGCACCCAACCTCAGGCACCCCACCTTGGGGAGCGTGTGGGAGCAGGACGCTTCCAGAATAAGCCAGACCCCATCCCCAATTCACCCACCTTCACCCTGCCCCCAGAGCTCCCCTCCCACCAGGGGCCTCCTCCCTCACACAGCCTCCCCCACAACAGGACCCCCGCAAGCACTGGGTCCACAACCCTATGCCCAGGGGTGGGTGGCCAGGCCAGGACCCCTTGAAGGCCTGGAGGTGAGTCCTCCCATGAGGAAGGGCCCGGAGCTGCCCCCAGGCCACAAGGCACTCTACAGGAGATCTTGGGGACGCCCCGAGGGGGCATGATGAGCAGCCCGCGCCCCAGCAGGAGGGGTGGAGCCGGTGGAAGTGATGATGAACACCAACGGCCTGCCTCACGGAGAGCGAGGCCTGCCGCTGGGGAGGGCAGCTCACCACGCCCCCACCTGTGGCCAGGGGGCTGGGTCAGCGAGGTGGGCCTTCTGCATCTCGGCCCCCTGGCCACAGGGTGGAGGAAGGAGCTGGATTTAGGAAGAAATCAGTCAGATTTGCCCAGACCCTGGGCATCAGCCATACCCTTGGTGCCTTCCTGCCCAAGCGGTACTGGGAGGTCCACGGCGGGCGAGGCAGGGGCACCAGGCCCACCCTGGGAAGAGGAACTGGCCCAGGAGCCGCTGAGGGGCTGAGGTGTGGGGTCCAGGCTGGAGTGGCCCCTGGGGAGCTGGGCTGGGACCTCAGACTCACCCGGCCCTGGCCCTCAACCCCTCCCCCGCCAGGGCCTCCCAGGCCAGAGGGAGACTGGTGGGGACCCTCAGGACCCAGGGAGCAGAGTCGGGGCTGTGGCTCCGGTGTCCCGGCAGGGCCTGGGGACAGGGAGTGGGTCTTGAGCAGGGGCGCAGAGGAGGGGGCTGGAGGGGCACAGCTCGTCAGACAGGGGAGGCCAGGGCAGGGGAGGGTCAGCCCTGAGGGGAGAGAGGCCCATCTGTGTGACCCAGGGAGCTGGGGACAGGCCCGTGGGATTTATGCTGAGCTCCCAGGGCCCAAGGTCACACAGCTGGGGAATGGACACTCTTGAGGTGAAAGGTTAAAACTACAAACACAAAATTAGGACCTCAGAAGGGACCCAGCAAGTGAGGGACAGCTTGTATTTATTTATTGAAGCAAGAACCTGAAATGAGGGTAGAGGGCTGCGACCAGGACCTACCTGCAACCCACTCCACCCCCAGACCAGGGCCACCTCCGCCCTCCACTCCAGCACGGATCCCCAGTGTGCCCCTGCACTGCCTGCCCTTTTCATGTGCATAAACACACACACACTCTGACATGCATGTGCGCAAACTACATACAGACATGCAGTGCTCACACACGTGCATGTACCCACTTACCCACGCACGCACACGTGTGCACAGGGAGAGATGCACCCGGTGCACACATGCTGTGCACACTGCTTACAAGCACGTGCACATTTGCACCCACCTGCGCGCCCACTTGCATGGTCACTGTGACTGGTCACAGGGTCTGCAGTGAGTCAGGTGCCCATGGAGGGTTCCTAACAAAGGGGGCTGGTGTCAGGACAGCACCCAGGGGGCATGTCCTTCAGCATCTGCACCCCCTGAGCCAGCCTGGGGACAGGGCAGGCACCTGGGGGCAGGGGCCACGCAAACACTCCCTCTGGGCCCTGCCCTTGCTGAGCAGTGCTGTCCTCACAGAGGAGTGTGTCCTGAGAGCTGAGGGGGCTATGGAGGACTACTGGAGGCACTGGGGGCCTTTCGGGGCACCGTGCTGAGGTCTGCTGAGGTAGGGAGGGGACACCCCGAAGCCCGGCCCCTCATCCCCGTCCCCGCTGTCTTTCACTCTCCCCCTTCCTGGGGGTTCTGTCTCCCCCAGGCTTGTCTGTCTCCTGGTTTCTGCTTCGGCCTCCCCCCACACTCAGATGGCACAGGTCAGCCTCCCCCCGTGAAGGCGGACATCCCTGCGGAGCCCAGCCTGGCCTTGGGCTAGTCCCATCTTCACTGCTTGTCAATATGCCCGTCACCCAAGGCCACATCTATCCTCACACCCTTCCCCACCAGAAATAAACACTTGGTGCCAGGAGGAGCCACATGGCCACCAGAGGCCCTGTGGGGCAGTCAGGGGCTGCAGGCCAGGCCATGGGCGGCTCCCCAGGGGCCCCAGTTCCAGACCCAGGCCGAGCTGGGATTCACTCTCCACCATCTCCTTAACTCTCACCCCAAGGGCTGGGCACTCTCTTGGCCTGGCCTGGCCTCTCAGGACCAGCAGAGCTGGACCCATCTTCACACATGGGCCGCCTTCAACGGTACCCAGCAGAGGCAGCCACGGGCCTGCAGAGCAGGGGCATGGGGTGACCCCAGAGGGCCCCTGAGTGTGGCACAATGGCCTTTTACCAGGTGGCCCCTGGCTAGCACCCATGGGGCACAGCACCCACCTATCCCTGCTAGGCACCCACCCTGCTCTACCTGGGGTCACCTCAGGCCAGAGTGAAAGCTTTGCTTCCCCCGCTTGAGTCCAGCAGATCCCGAAGACCCCTGGGCCAGTCTCCAAGACACGGCTGGGTCATAAAGACAAGAAATTTCCAGAATCAGGAGCCCCCACTGGGGCCCTGGATGAGTAAGCCACCCCAGAAGAGCCTCCCATCCAGCCCTTAAGCAGGTGCAGGACATGCTTTGGCCCCAGCCACCTCCTGCTGGGTGGGGCTCCATCTGCCCAGGCCGCCCCCAGGCTGAATGTCACGGCTGTGAGAGGTTGGGGGGGAGGCTGCTCCCCCAGGCCAAAGCCCCGCCTGACCCTCCCCCAGGCGAACATGCCCCTCCAGAGGCAGCCAGCTGGCCCTGGGCTCCTGCTGGCCGGGAGGGGCCTCAGGTTGGCCATGAACATCCCTGGGCCCCCTTCCCAGCTCCTGGGCCAGCCCAACACCCAGAGCCACGCTGGGAAAGAAGGCATCCAGGTGTCGACAGGCCATCCGGAAGCAGAGAGGCCGGAGACACAGCCAGCCCAGGGAGAAAGTGGGTCCTGAGTGGTCTGGACAGAGACCCAGAGAGGGCTTCGTGCGGGGACCCCTGAGTCCAGGGTGCCTCTTTCCATCGTGCAGCAGCTGGCTTGTGGGGACCCAGGGCGAGGCTGCAGAGAATTCTTTGCAGCCGGAGGAGCCCTGAGCCGCTGCACCCAGCCCAGTGTTCCCACCCAGACCCAGCACCCCCACCCAGGACCAAGGCCACCTGCCTCCTTGACCCTCTGCTTTGGGTTTTGCCTCTGCTGATACCTGGCAATGGCCACCTGCCCACCTGGTGTCCCAGGCTTTCTTGCCCAGCAGGGCCCTGGAGCCAGGAGAGGGGTGGAGGAGGGAACGAGGGCTTCGGGCATTTTCCGGCGCATTCTAACACTGCCCTTCCCGACCCAAAGTCCTCCGCGGACCCACCGGTCAGTCTCCTCAGCGCCCACCATGACAGGAGCATCTCAGGTGGGGCAAGCTTGGTGGGGCTGTGAGGCACCTCCAGAGGGCTGGGCACAGGGCCTGTGCCCGTGCGATGGGGTCCACTGTGGCCACCCCTGGTCAGCCTTCCTGCCAGCTGAGGGGAGCTGATCACCGAGCAACAAGAGGGTGGGACAGCCGCAGCCCTGATGGACCAGCCCTCTCTAGGGGACACTGCCTGGGGGACCGGCACTGTCTCCCAGTCCTGAGGATGAGATCGAGCCTAGGTCTGGGCCCTAGGCTTGTCTCCAACCCACCAGGTGGAAGCAGGGAAATGGTCTCGATGACCTCTCAAGGACAAAGCCGTTCCTTGTCTCCCTGAGGCCCAGAGCACCTGCCCAGCCCAGCCTCGGCACCCACATCTGAGCTCAGTGCACAAGGCCTGGGTCTCTCCCCACCGGGCCCACAGAAGCCCCGGGCCCAGCTGTGTCCAGTGCTGCCCAGCCGCTGCAGTGGGCCCGGAGAAGCAGGGGGCAGAGGACTAGAAGGCAGTCCTGGGGCCTCTCCCTGCCCCAAGGCCTGGTGTAGGGCTCCTGAGGGGCCAGCACGTGGCTCGGGGGGTCAGAACAGGCGACTGCCCTGCCAGGCAGGACCTCCAGCTCTGGGCCACCCCCCCACCCTCCCAGGGGTCCTCCTGAAAACCCCCCAGGAGGGAGGGGTCCAAGGCCCAGCTCCACACTTGGCATAGTTTACGGAAGCCCACCAGTCTCCCTCATGGGAAGGCCACTACCTCTGGGCCACAGCGAGACCAAGGAGCTCATTCCTGACCCCACGAAGTGGTTCTTCTCCAGGCCTCTGGGCCTCACCGATGACCACATCACCTTCCCACCCCAGCCGGTCACAGCCAGTCGGGGGAGAAGGGGACATGGGGACTATCAGGCCCTCTGCTGCCTGCCAGGGAATGGGGGAGGGGGTACTGGCTGGCAGTTCTGTGCTCCCAGCCCTGGACCAAGACTGGGCCCCCCAGGGAAACACTCAGCCACCTTCAGTGGCCCCACAGCAGGGGTCCAGCCAGAGCCAGGAAACCATGGGGGCTGAGCAGCAGGTGCCCAACCTCTCCAGGACCTCTGTGGGCCTGGTTGCCCACCCTCCTGCTCCCACTGGGGGGGGCTGGCAGTGCCCATGATGGTCCCATTCAGGGAGCTGACCTGACCCCATGCCTCTCCCTTGAAGATTTCCAGACAGCCTTGGGGTCATTCCAAAGCCAAAGGCCAGGGCTGCCAAGAATCCAGCTTCCGGTCAGAAGGCACCAGGCCCTGGACAGATGGCCGCGGGGGAGGCTGTGCCCAGCACCCCTGCCCTCGGACTCTACTTTGGAGCAAATCTGGTTTCTTTACCTCTGCCTAAGTTCCCTATCACGTTCCCCACCCCCACCCCAGGCCCACTGGGCTTTTCAGAACCAAACTCATACAGTCCAAAGAAGTCTGGTGTCCCCCCCAACCCAGGGTCACTGGGCTTGGAGGGGGGATGGTGGTAGGGCTTGTGAGGCATCCCAGCCACAGGTGGGAAGTGACCAGAGGCCCCAGAGGCAGCCCATCGCCAAGGCACATGCCCCTGCCCCCATCCAGGCTGGCAGGGTGGGTCTCTGGGACCTGAGAGGGGGCTGGCCGTGCAGGTGTCTCTGCCTGCCCCCTACCCTCTCCAAACCCCGGGGGGGCAGGGCCAGGCCTGTGCTGGTCGGAGCCTCTTGCACAAGCAGCCCTGCGGGGGGCGAGGCTGCAGCTGGACCCAGCATCACGAGCTCCCGTGGGCTGTCCCTGGGCCCTGGGCAGAGGCCAAGCCAGGCCCATAAATAGGGGTCTCCCCAACGGCCCCTGCTCCTCCTGCCTGCCTGCCTCCCACTGCCTGCCCTGCTTGCACAGAGTCCGGACTCCTGTCGGCACGGGGAGGATGGCTGCTCCACAAACACTGTGGGTGGGGCTGGCCCTGCTGGGAGTCCTGGGGGGCCTGCGGACCCGGGCCCGGGCCCACGTCTCCCTGCAGCCCAACTTCCAACAGGACAAGGTGAGGAGCTCCCCCGCCCGGCCCCCAAAGCCAGACAGAGCCCCGCCAGGGGAGGGGGAGATCTCCGGGCCAGGTGTCCCCTGGGAAGAGTCGCTGAGCCCAGGACGGCAGGAGGCTGTGGGGGAAGGGCGGAGGCGGAGGCGGAGGCCCCACCGCCTCCGCCCGGGACCCGGCGACTCTGCAGCCCAGGGCGCAGGGCGGCACGTCCCGGGCACAGCGGCCCCGGGGCCCCCTGCGCGCCCCCGCCACCCGAGCACGGTCGCCTCTCGGAGCGCGCGGCGGAGGGACCGGGGGGCCTGCCCGGGAGGGGGCGGCCAGCCCGCTGCCCGGGAGGGTCCGACTGGGGCGGGGGCCGTTCGTCGCAGTTCCTGGGGCGCTGGTTCACCGCCGGCCTCGCCTCCAACTCCAACTGGTTCCGGGAGAAGAAGGACGCGCTGTCCACGTGCTCATCCGTGGTGGCCCCGCGCGAGGGCGGTGGCCTCAACCTCACCTCCACCTTCCTCAGGTGGGCAGGCGGGGCGGCTCCTGGGGTCCGGGGGCTCACCGCCCAAGGCCGAGGGCCAGGGCAGCCCCGGGCCTGACCCTTGACCCCAGTGGTGACCTGCCCGCAGGAAGGACCACTGTGAGACCAGGACCCTGCTGCTGCTGCCTGCAGGCCCCCCAGGCTGCTACAGCTACACCAGCCCCCGTGAGCGGGCCCCCCTCCCGGGAGCCCTGGGCCCAGCCCTGGGTGGACACCGGGTCACAGCGGTCCGCGGGGCGGGGGGGGGCGTGATGGCCGCCCCACCTCCGTCAGCAAGCCCGGGGCCTGGTCTGCATCTGCCCCAGGCTCACGTGCAGGGCCCAGGAACCCTCTTCGGGCCCCGCCTGCCAGCCCCCCATCACTGGATGGCATTTCCTGCCTCATCGCCACTGGCCGGGGGGCGCAGCTCGCTGTCCCCGCCCCAGCCCCAGGCCTCCTCGCTGTCCCGCACGGCTTCCCCGCGGGGAAACCTTCTCTCTTCCCGATTCCAGCTGAGGGCTTGTGCTTACCGGCCCCCGGGGCTTCTGGTCTGGGGGACACTGGGCCCCTCAGGGTCCAAGGGCTGTGTGGGCAGGAAGCAGGAGGCCGGCCGCTTTCCCCAGAGAGGGGGGGGCGCAGAAGACAGCCAAACAGACGGGGAACTCAGAGGCACCCTTCCCGAGTGGAGGTGGGCTGGAGCTTTGGGGGCAGGTCCCTGACTGGGGTCACCTTGTGGCTTGCCAGACTGGGGCGGCACCCAGAACGTGTCTGTGGTGGGGACGGACTACGTGGAGTACGCGCTGCTCTACACGGAGGGCACCAAGGGCCACGGCCAGGACTTCCGCATGGCCACGCTCTACAGTACGCACCCCACCCTGCCAGCGGCCTCTCGAGGG
Source organism: Manis pentadactyla (assembly GCF_030020395.1). NCBI lineage: Eukaryota > Metazoa > Chordata > Mammalia > Pholidota > Manidae > Manis > Manis pentadactyla. Next base: position 221,000,457 of record NC_080021.1, read on the forward strand.
GCTCACCAGGCCTCAGGTGGGGGCAGAGCAGAGCCCTCCTACACTGAGGCCAGGCTTCTCTTTCCTGCCCAGGCCGTACCCAGACCCCTAGGGCTGAGGTAAAGGAGAAATTCGCCAACTTCACCAAGGCCCAGGGCTTCACAGAGGACACCATTGTCTTCCTCCCCAAAACCGGTGAGGGCGGCCACTAATCTGATGGGTGGGGATTACAGTCAGATTAGAGGCAGACAGCTTCCCGATTCAGGGGAGCCTGAGAGGCGGGGTTCATCCGGCCAGACCGCCCACTGACTGGCATGCACCCCAGAGTGGGGCTGTCAGTCCTCACCCTGTGGCTTTGGCCTTCAGCCCCTGGGTGGGCAGGGGTGGATACTCCTCCAGAAAACCCCCACCCTGGGTCTCCCAAGCACCCACCGTGTGCCAGGCCCTGGGTCAGCTGCCGGGACACAGGAGCCCCGGCATGATGGGGCAGGCACTAGAAACGAGCCTGTGGGGTGTGCGTGCCCATGGGGTGCACGGGCTTGTGGGAACGCGATGCCATGGCCTATGGGCAGGCAGCCTGCTGGGGGCCCAGGTGAGGGCAGGACGCCTCTGTGTTGGGAGGAGCAGGGCTTGGGGGACGGGGAGTGATGGAGTGTGGTGGAGTCGGCAGCTTTGGGGGTCAACCCCAATCAGCTCTCCAGAGCTGCAGGGAGAGGGCAGGCAGCCCAGGGGGCAGGTGGCCCCAGCCTGGGGCACTGACCACCCCTGGGCCTCTCTCTCGGCAGATAAGTGCTTGGAGGAGCACAAATAGGTGAGTGGGGGTTTCCCCCAGCAGCCCCCCTCATTCATTTGTTCACTCAGTTATTCACTCAACACCCACCCACCAGACAAGGATGGTCCCAGGGGGAGGGGCTCCACTGGGGTCCAGCAAGGTGGGGACAGTAGAAGGAGCCGGAGGCTGGGACAGGGCCAAGGTGGGAGGTGAGGGGGAGGAACAGGGGGTTCTGTTCCCTTTCGAGGGACATCAGGGAATGAGAGATGCGGCTGGAGCTGGAATGAGTCTGGGGGCCCCACCTACAGGTCCTGCTCTCTCAGCCAGGTGACCCCAGCCCTCAGGACCTGGCCACCTGCCCTGCTCGGCTCTCTCCTCCAAGACCCCTGGGACCCCAGTCCTGGCTCCCCCTGCCCCCCTCTGCCCCTCTATCCTGCCTCTGGCAATAAACACAAGCAAGTCAGCAGCCTGCCTCCTGCCTCTCGATCCTGGGCCCTGGGCCTGGCTCCAGCCAGCTCCCTGGGGACCTGACCGCCTCCCACCCACTTTGAGCCTCAGTCTCCCCTCCCGACTAAAATCTGGGAGGCTGGCTCTGCAAGATGTCTCCAAGGGGTGGGCAAAGCCGGCTAGTGCTTGCTCCTGGTGGGGTGGGGCAGGTGGGCATGGTCAGTGCCATCACTGGCCCCCACCTGCCCACCTCACTGGAGCACCTCCACCCACACCCTCTCAGGCTGCAGCTGTGGCCAAAGATCTGGGCTGCAGCCCGATTAGATCCTAATCCCTAGGCAGGTGCCCATGGCCCCTCCTCTACCCCCAGCCAGGAGAGGCCCGAGGCCAGGGCAGCCTTGCATGTGATGGGGTATTGAAGGTGCGGGTTTAGTGCACAGAGCCTGGGCAGACGTGGGGGCTTCAGGGGATAAAGAGGGAAATAGCTGGTGAGTCCACGCCCCACAGACCAGGACAGACGGCCACTCTCACACCCTCTCTCTGGCTACCTGAGCACCCCCAGTCCCCAGGCTTCTGGCCTGCGCCTCAAGAGCACACAGCCCTGCCCGTTTGCCAGGCTCCTGGCTCCAAAGCGCACCCAGAGCCCTGGAGAACTCTCCCTGTGCAGCCCTGCCCCTTGCCTCCTGCTGTCCCCCAGATTCCCTGCTGGGGTGGCCATTTTAGGCCCCTGCCCTGGGCCCCCCACTCAGAATGCACAGCACCTCTTCAGCCTGCCTGCCAGGCCGCTACCCAGGCAGACCTCAGCCATATCCTGCAGAGGCACCAAGATTGTGAGGCTCAGAGGTGAGTGTGAGCCTCTGGGAGGGCTTCCCGGCAGAAGGCGCCTGGGGACCCACACCCCTGAGGGCCTGCCAGACGACTCCTCCCCCCGCTGTGAGGCATCCGGCCCCCTCCACCCAAGGAGGAAGCAGCAGAGGGTGGCGAGGTGGAGGCCGCCAGGCCAGGGAGCTGGAGGGTGCAATACGATCATCGGAGCTGCTCAATCCCAGGCTGGCAGGCCGGCCGCCCCAGGGCATCTCAGGGGCATAAAGGCAGAGCAGCAGAGGCCACCCCAGCTCTTCAGCCAAGAGCCACTGTCCACGATGCTGCGGACTCTGCTGGTCGGCTCAGTCCTTGCCCTGCTCGCGGTGTCTCCAGGCCAGGCCGAAGTCCCCATCCAGGCCAACTTCGATGCCGGCCAGGTGTGCCCACGCGGCCCGAGCCGGACCCATCCCTTCCTCCCTGTGACAGCCTCTCCGGGCCTTGCCCCTAGCAGGGTCCATGGGGCCAGGAAGCCCAGCCCTGCCCACACCCTGTGTGGTCCAAGCTTCGCTCCCACGTTGGGGATGAGGGGAGAGCCCCATCCACCTGCCCGATCCGACTGGGGCTGGGGTGCGCTGCAGACAGCAGACCCTTCCGCCCAATCTCTGGGCTGTGCCCACCACCACTCCCCTGGGCCTCAAATTGGGACAGACTGCAGCTGCTCTCACCCCCATACTGGGTCAGGACCAGCTTTCTCTGCCCCTTCCCTATAGTTCCAGGGCACCTGGTATGTGGTTGGGATGGTGTCAGACGACCAAGGCTTCCTGGACTCCAGGGACAACATGAAGACGCCCGTGGTCTTGGTGACCCCCTTGGCCAATGGCGACCTGGCCCTCAAGTTTGGGTATTCCACGTAAGTGACCCCACAAGCCCCACCTCAGACTGGGCCATGAGCCTGGCTAGTGTGAGGCCAGATGTGAGCCATAGGGAACCAGAGGTGTCCCTGAGTTTGGGAAGGCAGACCCCGGCCCCGTGGTGCCGGGCTGCAGGGGTCCCTAAAACAGCAGCAGCTCCCCTGCTCCCCAGAGGGGCCCAGTCTGCAGAGATGCCTCGTCCTGCAGCCTGGGCATAAGGAGCAGCGTCCTGTGTCTGTGAGTCCGAAGGGGAGACCCCACATCCCCTGGCTGTGTGCCCCTGACCAGGTACTTAAAACCCCAGTCCCCACCCCACCCCACGCGTTTCCTCACCTGTAAGGTAATCATGATGCCCCTGTGTCCTCAGAGGAGATAAGGGGATGTGGGCGGCTGGGGTGGGGGAAGGCCACAGCTCAGGGTGCTGTGGCCCCTCCTGCCCAGGCCCGATGGTGGGTGCCAGAAGATGGACATGACCTTCACCAAGGGCGCAGTAGACGGGCAGTTCAGCAACACGGGTGAGGCGACCGCGGTGGGAAGGACGGAGGGCAGCATCGTGCAGTGAGCTGGGAGGCCCCGGGGCTGTCCAGGCTGCCAGCCTGGTGTCTGGGGGCATCCGGGGCTGAGCCGGCTCTGCCCCACAGCCATGGCCCAGACTGACATCCGGGTGGTGTCCACCGACTACAAGCACTTCGCTGTGTTGTACTTCGAGACGCAGAAGGGGGACGACAGGAATGTCTGGCTTCATCTCTACGGTGGGGAGCGCTCCTGGTCCCAGGCGCGGGCCTGTCCTCTGAGTGCCTGGGGTGCAGCCTGTGCGCACATTCCAGCAAGTTTGGACCCCAGGGCCGGTGGGACCACCGGATCCAGTGTCTCCTTGGGACCCCTGGGTCTGGCGGAAGGTGTCCAGGGCCTCCCTGCCCCTCCCTCCCCGGAAGCCCCCGCCACTCACTGACCCCCTGCCCTCAGCCCGGGCCCCAGAGCTGTTTCCCGAAGGCGCCCAGAAGATGCAGCAGCTGGCACCTCAAGTTGGCCTGAACCCCAGCCAGGGCGCCCTGCTGCCCAAGTCGGGTGAGCGCTGCCCCCACCCCAGCTCAGGGCTGCAGGAACAGGGAGACCACACACGCAGGAGGGGAGGACCCGGCCCCAGGGCTCAGTCCACTGACCGCAGACTCAGCGGCAACCCCGGTCCCTCAGGGGGGACACGAAGGCAGGGCAGGGCCAAGGGTCCATGTTGGGGGGGGGTGCACCACGTCGTTCCTCAGGCTCCACTCTCTCCCACAGACCAGTGCGCCGGCGCCTTCTCCTAGGTGAGCACCGGGGGCTGGCCTGGACCCCCTCCGGGCATGCGGTGCGGTGCCCGGCACCCTGCCCGCCCGTGGAGACCCCTTCTGGCCAGAAGTCTTCACTGTGGGGTCCTCTGCCTGGGGAAGGAGGGGGTCAGGCGGGGGGTGGGGGGAGGGGCTGGGCTCAGGGAGGGTGGGGGGTGCTGCCCGCCTCCTATGCCTGCCCCTTGTTTGCAGAGAGGCATCCAGCCCAGGAGTGCAGCAGGGGGCCGTGTGGCTTGCTGCTGCAGCACCCAGCCCTCCCCAAAGAACACCCTGTTCTCCCCACCCCGCCGCATCCCCAGCACAATAAACAAGCTCCCAAAGCCAAGGGCTGTGCTCTTCTTGTCCAGAGAGAGCGAGCAGGGGGCACACGTGGGGGTGGAGGGGAAGGGGCAGAGGGGCCAGGCTCCTGGGGAGAGGGCCCCCCCATCCCCTAAAGCCCGGGACTCAGAGGGGGACAGTGCAGGTGGGGTCCGAGGCATGCGAGGTGGGCCCTGCTCCCTGCCTGGGCAGGCATGTGCCAGGAGAGGCTGAGGTTGTGCCTGGAGGGAGGCAGGCCCGGCCAGATGGAGGAAGGTGTCGCAGGGGCTGCCCTGGGCCCCCTGGGCCCCTGGCCAGGGACTGGGGGTGTCGCCCTCCCTCTGCAGCCTGGACCCCCAGAGCTCGCCCAGCTGCATGGGCTGGTGGGCCTTTGAGGTCTGTCCGAGCTGCAGCCTGGAGGGTATCGCCGGCTCCGCCCCGGGTGCCCCTCCGTCCCCCAGTCTCCGCCAAGCCCTGCCCCCAGAGTGCCCAGGGACACACTAAGCCAGGCACCCCCCCACCCAGCGGAGGGAGAGGAGGGAATGGGGGTCCCCGCCGCGTCCTGCCATTGTGTTCCCAAAGGATGATGTCGCTGCTCTCTAAAAAAACGTCCTGAAGAATTTGAAAGTAAAATAACACAAATCTGTCATGTAAATAGTTCAGAAAAAAAGTAACACCAGATGTAAATGTGTCAGAATGTTGATGACTGCTCCACTGGGAGACAGCTCGTCACACTATTTTTTCTGCTCTCGGGTGGTTGGACATCTTCTGTCACAAGCACAGCCCGGGCCCACTAGACTTGCTTCCTTCAGTTGGGGCCCTTCTGAGCTGGGCAGTCACAGGGATAAAAGCCCCCACCCCCCAGGGGCTCCAGACAGCCCCTCCACACCCACACCCACCACCCGAGCACCCACCCGCTGCCTCTGCAGCCCCAGCCTCCGTGCCAGCCTCTGGCCCAGCTGTGGGCCCCACAGGCAAGGACCTGCCCCATCCGTGGTCCCCACCCTGGGTGTAGCGGGGAGCAGCATGTGGGAAGGCCCAGAGGGCAGCCCCCCGACACCTGGGAGCCCACCCTCACACCCTTTCTCCCCACGCTTGAGCAAGGTGCCGTCGGCTCACCTCAGAGAGGCATCTGCTGAGACACTGTTTGAGCTCCAGGATACATCAATTGTCAGTCAATCGATTGACCTATTGGTTGTCACTTCGCTTCCAAGAGAAGAAGGGGCAGAAGGTGCCAGTGTGGAGACTTACGGTGGAAAAGTGGGGAGGTTCGTCTCATGGACACACAGTGGAAGCCTCACCACCAGCTCTTGGCCCCCACTGGGCTCTGGCCCCCCGTCTTGCTGCACTGTCACCTCTCAGGTCCCCTGGGAAAGATCTGGAGTGAGGAGAAGAGGCAGGTCGCCTTCCTTGGTCTCATGGAAACGGACGAGCCACACAGCAGCCCAGGGCCCATCTTATCCTGAACCACCTAGCTCGGGCCACATGGGGGCAGCCTCAGCCGGTTCTCCACGGACCCCCCACCCCTCCTGTGCCAAGTCGACCTGCTCAGACCGTCCTCTGTTCACTGAGGGTGAAGGCCCAAGTCCTTAGGTGGCCACAAGGACTCCCTGACCTGACCTGCTCTGGCCCCACCACTGAATGCCCCTTTCCTCCAGCCTTGCTAACCTCCTCGTGTCCCTTGAACACGCCAACCCCATGCCTGCCTCAAGGCCCTTGCACACGTTGGCACTGCCTAGACAATCTCTGCCCAGCTTGGCTCACTTGCCCACTCCTCTGAAATCTTTTGCTCAGATGCCACCCTGAGTGGTCCTTCCATAGACCCTGGGACACCAAGCCCTGGCTCCCTTCAGCCTCTCAGGATCCCCTTCTCTGTGCCCTCTGCTTCTCCATACCAGTCGGCATGCTGTGCTCCATGCCCTGGGGCCAGAGTTGGCCCTTTGCCCACTCCACCCCACCCCACCCCACACACACCTAGGTGGTGCCCAGGCAGCCTGGCAACCTTCTCAGGCCCTTCCCTTCCCTGCGTTTGAGGTCCCACATCCCTCCTTGCACCCAGATATCAACATGTACCCACATCCCACATTCAATAAGATTGCTCCATACAGAGAGCATAGGTGAGCTGAAGACTGGTGGACAGGTTACATTTTCTAGGTATTTGTGTACTTCAAAGAAAATTAGATATACAGTTTTTTTGTTTTGGAACATATTTTCGGTTTGGGGTCTTGTATTAGTTTCCTATGACTACTGTGACAAATTCATAAACTGGGTGGTTTGAAACCTACATTAATTTTCTTACAATTCTGGAGGCCAGAAGTTCAAAACCAGTTTCCCTGGACTGAAATCACGATGTGGGCAGGGCCACGCTCCCTCCAGAAGCTCTCGGAGAGAATCCTTCCTGCCGTTTCCGTCTTCCGGGGGCTGCCGGCAATCCTGGGCTTGGCGCCCCTTGCTCCAGTCTCTGCCCCACAGCCACACTGCTCTCTCCGCCGTTTGTGGAATCTCCTCCACCTCTCTCTTGTAAGGACACTGTGAAGGCATTCAGGGCCCACTCGAATGATACAGGAAAATCTCCCCATCTCAAGATCTTTATTGAAGAGCATCTGCAAACACCCCTTTTCTGGGCAAGACGACATTTACAGGTCCAGGGTTAGGGCCTGATGTCTTCAGGGTTTGCCATGCAGCCTACCACATTCTACCCAGAAACACCGCCCTGAGTGCCATGCCAGGGGACTAATGTTTAAGGCAGTCCTAGGCGCTGGTGGCTCCACATGCTCATCTCCAGACCTCACCCTCCTCTAGATGAGTCTTGTGTACACCACAGCCTCCACACATCTCCATCAGACACCCAGCCACATAGCAGAGTTCACATGGCAAAGGAGCAAGGCCATCCAGCCCACAGCCCGGGAGGGATACACCACAGTGCAAACACAGGAGATGGGCACCGCCGGCAGCCACCTTAGAGGCTGCCGCCGCAGCAAGTAAGCAAGAATGGATCTTATATAGTGACAAGGCTGGAAAACAAGCAGATAAAACAGGAGAGACTACATGAAATGTTGGGTAGGGGGTTTTATATGAAGATGTTGGAATTTTATATGAAGTGGCTGGGGAAGGCCTCACTGGGAAGCTGACTTCTGAGTAGACCTGAAAGAAGTGTGTGAGTCTGCAGGAAGCATATGCCAGGCAAAACTGCGGCACATGCAAAGGCCCTGAGGCCTCCTTGGGGAGACTGTGGGTGTGAACCAGGAGAAAGTGGGGGACGAGGCAATCTTGGCTGCAGGCATACTTGGATAGTAGGATATGTTCACATAGCCTACAAACCCACTGACCCCCACCCCGGTGGTCACCACGTGGTCACTCTGGCTTCAAAACCTTGAGAGAACTGTCTGTGCCCACCGTGGGGCTCTGCAGTGGCTGCCCCTTCCCTGCCCCACCCCCCATCCTGGTGCGCTCCATCTTCCCCTTCTGCCAGGTCACAGCTTAAATGTTCCTGGGCTTTACCTGAGTGTTGCATGTTTTGTTTGTTCTTTGTCCATTTGTCCATCCCATTAGATCTCACAAGCCCCAGAAGGGCAGAGGCCTGTCTATTGGTCAAGGTGTGCTCAAGGCCTAGGGAAATAGGTGGCACCCGAGAGGTAATGGCTGTGGGGTGAAGGGTGAGTGAGAAGCCTTTTGCACCGGTTACCACACTTTATTCACTTTTATACTTTGATTTGCTGCAGATCAGCGTTAGGAAGCTTTGCGTTTATATCTAAGGAGGAGGTGACATCTCTGGGAGGGTATGAGACGGTGTGGAGGCCAGGGGACCTGGGAGCGGGGCCGGGTCGCGGTCAGGGCTGGCGCGCGCAGGGGCTTGAGGCCCTGCAGGATGCACGCGGGCGCGCCGGCCAGGCCTGAGACCCACACCGGCTGAGACCTTGCTTTGGGTCCGCGGCCGGGAGCACGCCCCGCAGTAAAGTCCCGCCCCAGAGACCCAGACCCCGCCCATAACTAAGCCCCGCCCTCCACCCACGCCCAGGAACCAACCCCCACCCCCCGCGGTTAAGCCCCGCCCCCAGCGGCGCAGACCCTGCCCCGTAGCTGAGCCCCGCCCGCCTGGCTCCGCCAGCCCCGCACAGGCCCAACCCCATCCAGGTCAGGCCAGGGACCTAAGCCTCGCCCCGCACAGACCCCGTTGGCACCGCTCGGCTCCGCCCTGACCCCCGATCCCCGCCCCCTGGCGCTAGCCCTGCCCCCACCCCGGAAGCCGCCCGCCCGCGCAGGCGCTCTAGTACCGCGGCCGCGCCCACCGGTCCTGGCCTTCCGCTTCCCTAGGTGCCATGGTGCCGCCGCTGTGCACGCTGCCGCCGGGCCCCGGGCCCCCGAACTTCGTGTGCTACTGCGAGGGGGAGGAAAGTGGGGACGGAGGCCGCGGCGGCTTCAACCTCTAGTGAGTGGCGGGGCCCACGGGGCGGCAGGGGCGCGGGCAGCTCCGCGGGCGGCCCCTCCTGACAGGCCCTCCCCCGCAGTGTGACTGACGCCGCGGAGCTTTGGAGCACCTGCTTCACGCCGAACAGCCTGGCCACCCTCGTGGGTACCGGGGCTCCTGGGCAGGCCTGGCAGCCCTCAGCACCCCACACCCAGCACCAACCACCAACGGGTCGGGAGGGGGCGGTTTGGGATTCCCCGAAGGGTGTGGGCACCTTCTCCTGGCTTTGTAGCCGGAGTCTAAAGATTGGCCTGAGGCCCCTGGTGGCTCTGGGTGGGGCAGGCTTGGGGCGTCCCGAGTGGTTCTTGGGTCTCGGGCAGTCGGTGACCAGTCCTGTGCTCTGTAGAAAGCCCGTTTTGGCCTGAGTGCAGCTGAGGACATCACCCTTCGGTTCAGGTGAGCCCCCGAGCAGGAACGCGGGGAGGGTGGAGAGTGCGTGGGTCAGGCCCCAGCACTCAGCTCTCCTCCTTTCCCAGGGCAGCCTGCAAGCAGCAAGCTGTGACTCTCACCCTGCAGGAGGACAGAGCTTCCCTGACCCTTTCAGGGGGGCCTAAGGTGCTGGACTTTGACCTCTCCAAGGTACCAGGCCCCGAGGCAGCCTCCAGGTTGCAAGCCCTGACCCTGGGCCTCGCAGAGCGTGTGTGCAGCTTGGAGCAGCGTCTGGCAGGTAGAGTGGGGGTGCCACGTGAACCCCCACCAGGTCCTCCTGCCATACTTGTACTCATGCTTCTCCTTTCTTCCCCAGCTGTGGAGGATACAGCTGCCAGCCCCAGGAAGAGTCCCTGGCCAGGGGGGCCTCAGCTCTTTTTACCAGGTAAGGCCTGTCATTTATAACTTGAGTTGGGACTGTGCTTCTTCCTCTGTGACTCAGTTTCCCCAGAACAAGCCTCAAGCTCCAGAGAGAGGATCTAGCTATGTAGAGAGGGCTGTGGCTCTGGGACCCTGGTGGATTTAGGAGTGCCCCTTGCCTCCTGTTTCCCCCAGACCCAGATCCTCAGAGAGGTGGCCCTGGACCTGGGGTCAGGAGACGATGTCCCGGAGAGTCCCTCATCAACCCCGGCTTCAAGAGGTAGCCACACCCCCACTCCTCTATCCTGTACCCGGGTTCTGGCCCTAGACCGCTGCCCCACCCTCCACACTGCACAGGTCACACTCTTTTCTCTCCTAGCAAGAAACCAGCTGCTGGTGTTGACTTTGATGACCCCTGAAGGTGCAAAAAGTATGACCCTGCCAAGAGTCTCTGAGGGGAGGGACAGCCCCCGGGATCCCACAACCTCCACCTGCCCATCCTCCCTCTGGGGGGAAGCAAACCCGCTCCTCGGGCCCCTTTCCCATAAAATAAATGGTTTTCTTAGCAGAGGTCATAGCTAGGCTCTGGCTCCTGGGAGCTGGTTGGGAGAAAGGGATCAGGGATCTCCCGGAGTCTGTAATGGGGCCCGCCATCTGGGCATGCGTGCCCGTAAACAGGTGCGCCAGTCTCCACCCCTTGTGGTGGAGGAGCCCCCTCCACCCATGCATGGTTCTCCGGATCTGCTCAACTGTCCCTGCCTGGCCAGCCCAGGAGCTGACAGCGCCGCGCATAGCAGAGCCAGCGGCTCCCCGAGGCTAGAACTCTGTTCCCACCCCTACCAGGGCACACCTCACTCTCCCAGACCCCACCGGGCATGGCGAGGCCGGGCATACCCTACAAGATGCGAGTAAATATTGAGGGAGAGGGCGGGGCCCCGCCGAGGAACGTGGGCCGGCCCCGCCCACTGGCCCGGAGCGAGTTGCCCAGGCTGGCCTGGGCTCCCCACCCTCCTTGGCCATCTTGTCGCCCCGCCCCGGCCTGACTGGTTTGGGAGCCCAATCCTGTCCTAGCCATCGCTGACGAGGCCTGAGACCGACCGCGCCCGGCCCACCGGGCTCTCTGCCCCATCATTCTGGGCCATCATCTGGGGCTGAGAGCCCCACGGTGGGGGGTTAGGGGTAGCAGAAATCGCGGACCTTCTGGTCCCTCGGATGCCAGGACACGATCACAGGGGCAGAGATGCCTTTATGGGGCTGCGTCGAGTGGTCGGGGGTGATGGCAGAGGCGAGCTCGCTAGCGGGGGTGCACGGCGGGCCGGTAGGCCGCCAGGATCTCAGCGCTGTGCGGACAAGTGTATTTGAACTCCTTCTCCTGCAGCGCGTTGTCCAGGTAGCAGCGGACGCCGCGCAGCTCCGCGGGGATGGGCGCCTGGCGGAAGTGCGCACACACCATCTGCCGGCGAGGGGCGCGGGCGCGATCAGGGCCTTCTCTAGGGTGCGCTGCGCCCCTCCCCACCCCGCGCCCCACGTCCCGCGCTCACGTCTACGATGTGCAGCTTGGGCAGCAGGCCGCAGTCGGCCAGCGTAAGCTGGTCGCCGTCCAGAAAGCGGCGGCGCGACTCACGCAACTGCGGCTCCCGCGCCAGCTCGTGCTCCAGGGGCGCGCGCAGGTAGCTGTCCAGCCTGGCGAGGGCGCGCAGCAGCAGCTGGTACAGGGCTGGAGGCGGGGGATGCAGTGAGGGCCCGTCCTGGGGCGCAACTGGCCCCACCCTGGCCCCCGTCCCGACGCTGCTCACCACCGTCCTGCGCAGGCACTGGGTTCTTGATGAATGCAGAGAACTTGTGGAAAACGTCATTGCCTGCCATGGCGGACTCCCTGTAGCGGGGTGTCAGGCTGGGGAATCTGCGGGGGACCGGCGACTCGGGTTAAGCCCTTGCGCTGTCGCCGGGCCCCCCAGCGCCCTTCCCGGTCTGTGTCCTGAGGGTGCCCTCCTTGGGGGCCCCATCTTCGCCCCTCCCGCCGCACCCCTGGCACCCACTCGGGGGGCCCCAGCGTCTCCTCAAGAAACTCCTCGATGTGTAGGGTGTCCGTTTTGGCATCTCCATCGTAGAGCAGGATGGGCAGCTGGGAGCCAGGAGCAAAGTCCTTCAGCACATCCGGGGACCTGTGGGCATGAGACAGGGCATATTGGCGGGCCTGAGGGGGCAACGGCCAGGCCGGGGTTCCCTGGGGCAAGGGGCTCACCTGCGGATGTCCACCGTGGTCAGCGTGAAGGGCACACCCTTGAGGAGCAGGATCATGAAGAGCCGCTGACAGGAAGGACAGTGCCCCACGCTCTCGCCATCCTCGCTGGCCTAGGGTGGGTAGAGTAGAGGGGTGTCAGTGGGGGGCAGACCCAAGAATCCTGCCACCAGGCTGGCTGGGACCCACCTCCCACTGCCAAGAGGCTGGAGTGACGCCAGGACCCTGGGTTTGTTGGCATAGCCTGGACAAGTGGCCGGTGAGGGCCCTTGACTGGGTCTCTGGGAGGTGGGGAGAGGCGCTGAGCTGCTGGGAGCCTAGACGCTGAGTGAGGGCACAGAAGCATGGGGGTGGGGCCCCGGCTCTGGGACCTGGCCCCTCAACCCTTATCTTCAGAGCCTGGGCAGAGGCGAGGCCCTCGGGCTCCCAGCCCCACAGGCTGGTCACAAGGGTGGGGTGGGCAGAGTGAGCTGTTTTCTGAGTGATTCACCCCGCCGAACTGGGTGCCCCACGCCCCAAATGGTGGGCAGGGGGCCAGGGCTGGCAACCCCCACCCAGCGATCCGCAGTTAATGAGCCCCGACTGATGGGGAGGCCTCCCCAGCCCTCTCCTGCAGTGTTGAGCCCGCGCTCCTCTTGGCCCTCGGCTGCCGGCTACATGGCTGGCACCTGCCCACTGAGGGGTTTTTCTCCAGGAGGGCTAAGCTGGGTCCAGGAGCCAAGTCTGGCGTCAGCGCCCCACCCCTTTGGAGACAGCCCACTGGACCCCTACCCACCGGCCGCCTTGTCCTCCTCCACCTGCGTGGAACTCCCTGAGCCCGCCGCGGGGCGGGTGGCGCAGACACCGCTGTGGAGCCCCACTCCGCACCCTACCCAGGAAAGCAGAGCCTTGCAGAGCACCCCTTCTGAAGCCCACCCCAGCCCGTCCTGCCCGGCACCTTAACAAACAGCTGGAGCTTCGCGGTCTCGGCCATGGTGGGGAGCCGCGGCGGCAGGGCACGGGGCGGACCCGGGGAGCTCTTTAAGGCTCTGGGCGGCCCCGCCCTCCCTGGCCCAGAGCCCGCCCCCCGGAGGCACCTAGGCTGGCTGACAGGCTGCTGTCCGAGCGGGAGGGCGTGACGCGGGGGAACCGGCCGTGGGTGTGCGAAGCCGGCCCGCCGCAGACCAAGCGCCAGGTGCAAGCTGAGCCCCGTGGAGGGGCCTGTGGCGGAGGCCAGGAGAGGGGGGCAGGGCGCCAGCCTGCGGAGGGGCAGCTCTGGATCGGGACCACCCCCACCTTCACCCCAGCCCTCCCTGCAGTGGACACCCTGTTGTCTGTCAAGGCCCCCTGCCCAGAACGCTGAGGAGTGGGTCCCAGCCTCAGATTCCCCATCTGCCTACAAGGGCATTTCAGCAGTGTTGAACCCACTTGGGAGAGACGCCCCCTCCTGGCAGGCAGAGCCCCCAGGGCGGGGCCCACATGCCAGACATGCCTGGGTCCTGGCTCAGGGGTTCGCGCAGTCGACCCCCACCCCTGCTCCTCCCGCCCTGGGAGGGTCTCTTCCTCTGTGAACCTTTAAAAGGAAGCACCAGGAGGGGGTTTAGAAGCCACAACTTCCTGACGTCGGGGTCCGCCTGCTCTGCTCTCAGCTAGAAGAACATCAGGGACGTCCGGAAGCTGGAGGCCCCACAGGTGTGCAACAACCACCTTGCCCTGCCCACAGCTGGATTGGAGCCCACACCCTGCTCCGCCCCTGTGGGGTTCTCCCACAGAGCCTCTGCGACTCCTCCCCAGCCAGGGGGACCGCCCCACGGAGGGGCCCCCGGAAGCTCTGCGCCACCCAGTGGCTGAGCGCGGGATCCGCTGGTGCCTTCCCTGCCCGACACGGACCAGGGCTCCTGGCACAGGCCACCCCCAAGCCCTGACCTCCACATACTGTGGAGTTCAGCACGGGCTCCCTTCTGGGGCCTGGGCTTCCCCTCCACCTGCGTCCTCTCCACACGCCTGCAGCTCAGCTGCTCCTTGGCGGCATGGTGGGGATTGGCCTGGCACTCACAGGCCACCACCCTGGAGGTCTAGGCCCCGCCACCCCTCCTGCATTCACCAGATGTCCTGTGTGCTTCTGTGTGTATGAAAATACCCGTCTGCGTCCAGAAGAAGAGTGGTGCAATGGACAGATGGCAGGTGGCCCACGGAAAAGGAAATCCAAGACACCGCAGGATAGGGAGTTTGTTTCGCTTCACACTTGTTTCAAGAAACAAACCAGGACAAGACACGGCTCGTGGTTGCGACGGACAGAATTGTGTAACCCTGTCCTCAAGAAAGCTGTGGGCAAGCATGGTGTGCACTGGTAAGACAGCGGCAGCCCCAGACGGTCACCCACCTGGGCATTGGCCTAGAGGCACCCTTGTAAACACACAGGAACACAGAAACGGTGTCCCAGGGCAGCAAGCCCCCACGTGTGGGGGTCCTGGGTTGAATGCAGGGAGTCCTGGGGAGGGGTCTGACTAGTCTGATAGTTGTGTCCCCTGCTGGGCTGAGTTGTGTCCCCCAAATGCATTTGTGGAGTCTTAGCTCCCGGCACCTCAAAGTGTGACCCTCCTTGGAGATGGAGTCTTTACGGAGATAATCAGGTTGGAATGAGGTTATCAGGATGGGCTACCCTGATATGACTGGTCCTCTTGAAGTGGGGAGGTTGGGACACACATGAATGCAGAGAAGGAGCACCACAAGACAACGGACGCAGAGACCTGGTGGCACTGCTGCCAGCCTAGGAACACCAAGGACGGCCAGCAGCCTCCGAAGGAGCAGCCTTGCCCACACCCTGACCCTGGACTTCCAGCCCTTGCGACAGCATTTCTGTTGTTCTGCGCCCCAGTTTGTGGTCAATTGTTATGGCCACCTGCTGCCCCAGCAAAGCAACCAAGTGGGAGGGAAGCCCCAGCAAGCTGAGAAAAACTATGTATCAGCACACATCAGTCTGCGTCTCTGCTTGTGTGTATCTGAAAAAGAGGAAAGGGACCATCTCTGCCATGTGGGAACACACTCAGCTTCTGCTTTCTGCCCGTCTGAAGCCTGAATTTCCTACCATACTTTCACAACAAACATTTAAAGAAGTGAGACCAGAAACTCACGGTCACCAACCTTAACCTAGCCTGTGACCTCCCTGGGCCAAGGGGTGTCTCCAAGCCTCCGCCAACTGCAGAGCAGCTCCTGGAGGCCCTTCCCAGGGACACATCAGTGGCTCAGCTCTGGGGGCGCACAGTCGGGCCAGAAGGTGAAGGGCGCAGGGTGGCACTGGCGTCTCCACAGGAGCCCGTACAGGTACTTCCCAGCTCTGCCGCGAGGGGGCCGGGGAGCAGCGAGCACCCAGAGCCCGGACGGGAGTCCGAGCGCCTTGGGGAGGCGGCTGGGTCTAGGTGGGGGCAGGGAGGCACACGGCAGGCCTGCAGACTGCCACGCAAAGTCAGGGGTGCTCGGAACTCAGGCCTGGCAAGTCAAAAGGACCCAGAAGTCGCTGTGGAGGGGCTCCTGCAGGCAGGATCTGGGGAAGTCTGAGCTCCAGGAAGATGACAATAGACTGTGCACTTACAAGCAGCTAAATGATAAGTATATTTTATCACAATAAAAAATTTAAGATGATAGTAATGTATGATCACGTGTTGATTTTTTAAAAACTTGCAAGCTCATAGTGATATATTTCTAAAAGTGGAGAAAAACTTTGTGTGAGAAAAATGCTAGCTAATGGATACAGAAAGAATGAAATCATTAGAAAGTTGCCATTTTGCTGCCACCACCTAGGGTAAAAGACTTTTGGGGAGCAAGCTGTTCACATGGCCTTTGAGGAGTGGTCTTCTATGTCCCTTCCAGTCCCCTCAGAGCTAAGGAGGGAGGCTGACAATGGCCCAGCTCGAGGCCCCATTGCCACTGAACCCCTAGTTCCTGGGAACCTCCATACTGCTTCCACCCTTTGCATGCCTCCTACCTGGATTTGGTTCTCAGGGTAGAGGCCACCTCCTCCTGGAAGCCCTCTCACAGCCTGGATAAAATGGACACACCAGCACACACCACCCACCAGCCCTGAGTGGCAGAGACCCAGGAGCCTGGGAGAGGGTGGCAGAGATCTCAGGCTGTGTGGGTGGAGGAGGGGTGACAAGTGATGGGCAGCCCCTGCCTTAGTCTCCCCACCTGGAGCATCGGGCTGTTCGAAGAGTAAGGAAACACCGACCACCACCACCACCTCCAGGCTGATCCAGCTGCTGCCCCCACCCCCACCCCAGGCCCCACACTCAGGGTCCTGCCAATGTCCCATGGGGCAGGGTGTGAGCCTTGCTATCAAGCAGGCCCACCCCAACACCCCACCTCCGACACACAGGCTTGCATGGGCTTTTCTGTTTATTTATTTAAACAAACATCTGTGCGCTATATACAGGTCTGGCTCCTGGGTGGGTGGTTGGGTGGACAGGGGCCAAGCTGTGTGGGAGAACAACAGCAGCTGGAGGGGTTAGGGAGGGGATCTGGCCTGGCTACCCAGCCCACCACCCATCCTAATGGCTTTCCTTGGGTAGCACCCTCCCTGCCGGAAAGCTGGGGGAGGGAGCCTCTTTCAAAAGCAAAATAAATAGGTGCCTGGGGGTGGGACCTAAACCAACCCCCAACCTCGGCCCCATGCCTGCAGCCACGCCCCTCTGAGTGGGTGTAAGAAAAATGTGGGCTCAGGAGGCCAAGCCTGGCCAGGGGGGGCCAGATAGTATGTGGCAGGCCATGTCACCCCAGTGGCCCTGGGGGCGATGGGTAGAGCTGGGCAGGGGCAGAGGTGAGGGGCTGGCCAGACCCCAAGGCTTTAAGGCAGAGCAGGGTGAGGGTTTGCACAGCCCAGGACTGGGCCAGCCTTTGGCACAACTGGGGAGGGTGGCACCGTGGCCAAGGGCAGGGTTGAGGACAGGCGGGGGCAGGAGTTGCTGGAGGGGGCATTAAGCCCTTGGTCCTGGACCTCCCACTCCAGGGCCTTGTGGCTGGTCACTGGGGGTATGGGGTGGGGCTCGGCCACCGCCTGACTTCTGTTTCCATCCTGTGTCCTTGAGCCGGATCCCGGAGGTCAGCAGAGTGTGTCTGTGTTGAAGGAGAGCTGGGCCTGGTGGACAGCAGGGAAGTGTCCTAGGGCAGCCACTACCCCTCTACCCCAGGACCAGACCTGGACACTGGCTTGCTCCCCACCTGTCCCCACTAGGTCATCCTCAGTGCTGAGCACCCCCTGTGGCCTCCCTCTGCCCAGTGGAGGCCGCTGTGTTCATCGCTCTCCCATCCAAGTCTCTGTCCCCTACTCGCCTCTGCCTGGCTTGAAATCCCTACGAAGTTCTCAGCATGTTGTGGTGTCTGCCACAGGTCTATCTCTGCCTGTGCCCTGACCCCCACGCCCACTCCATCCTGAGCACCAGGTTCCCTTGACCTCAGAACAGCAGGGGTCCCCAGGGCCCCCACCTGCACCCCTGACCCCAGCCCCATCCAGAGGCTGAGCCCTCTGGCCAGCCCGGGTGCCCTGGACCCTACAGACGCTGCTCACCCGCTCCTCCTCAAAGCTGATGAGGCCCTCGTCCTCCGTGTCCAGGTCCTGAGGCTCGTCAGCCACCAGTGCCCGCAGCTCGGTGGGGACAGGCCGCGGCCGGAACAGGCTCAGCAGGCGGCCCAGGGGGGACTGCAGGGCTGAGGGGGGCTCTGTCTCCTGCTGCTCCAGGTTGTCGCTCTGCTTCTTGGCGAAGTTCACGAACACCTGATGGGCAGGCCCAGGTGGGTGGGTGGGCGGCCCAGCCCAGCCCAGCCCAGCCCAGCCCAGCCCAGCCCAGCCCAGGTGGGCCTGGCGTCCCTGGCCCAGGGCGCTCACGTTGTCCAGGGTGGTTTGGCTGACCGAGTAGTCCTCAATGCCCAGCACGCCCACCACCTGCTCCATCTTGCTGAACACCTGTGCCAGCGAGATGTCCTCCGACTGCAGCTGATACTGCACCTTGGTGTGGTGACGCTCCTGCGGGGGCACGGGGGTCAGAGGCTGCTGGGCAGGGACCCAGCTCCCGTCCCAGGCCCCACCCACCTTGAGCACAGCCTCTGGGAAGTTCCGGTTGAAGAACCGCACCACGTCCTTCACATTCTGGCTGCTCCTGGTCCTCACCGTGATCATGTAGCCGTCTCCAAACCTGCAGGACAGGCCTGTGGCCCAGAGCCCCAGCTGCCAGGCAGCCCACCCCCCACGTCCATGCCTGTACCCAGCTCACCGGTTCTTCAGGTGCTGGATGCTGCCCAGACAGCGCAAGCGCCCGTTCACCATGATGGCCAGCCGCGTGCACAGCGCCTCGCACTCCTCCATGCTGCGGGCAGAGACACAGGCTGGCCGGGGTGGGAAGGGGGACGGGGCACGTGCTGGGGATGGGGGCAGGGCAGGAGGCAGCACACCTGTGGGAGGTCAGCACCACTGAGCGCCCTGTCTTGATGAGGTCGAGAATGAGGTTCCAGAGGAAGCGCCTGGCCTTGGGATCCATGCCTGTGGTGGGCTCGTCCTGAGGGTGGTACCAGCTCAGTGCCGCACTTTCTGGCCCTCCCTGGGGCCCAGCAGGAAGGTGGGCCTGACCCCCACGCCACCCCTTCCAGCTCACCAGGAAGACGAAGGCAGGGTACCCGATGAGGGCAATGGCTGTGGACAGCTTGCGCTTGTTGCCCCCACTGTAGGTGCCAGCCGGCTTGTCCGCGTACTTGATCAGCTCCAGCTTCTCCAGGGCCCATCTTACCACCTGCGGTGAGGGCATTCGTCAGGGCCCACGCTCCACGCCGGCCCCCCCCCCTGCCAGGCGACCCTCACCCGGGCCTCGTCCTTCCAGGGGATGCCCCGCAGCCGGGTGTACAGCTGCAGGTGCTCCCGGGCGGTGAGCTCGTCGAACAGGGCGTCAAACTGCGGGCAGTAGCCCAGACTCTGCTGTACTTGGAGCAGCTCCTTGAGGATGCTGGGGACACAGAGCCGTCAGCGCCGGGCTGCCGCAGCCACTCCGCCACCCCACCGCCCAGGGGCCGGCCCCCCGCACCTGTGCCCATTGATGAAAGCCTCGCCCCCCGTGGTGCTCTCGTCTCCCGTTAACATCTTGAAAGTGCTAGTCTTGCCCGCGCCATTGACGCCCAGGAGGCCGAAGCACTCGCCAGGGCGCACACCCAGGCACAGGCGGTCCACAGCCAGGATGCGGCCGATCTTCCGCGACTTGTACACCTGGTGGAGGAGAGGGAGCAGCCCCCTCGGCAGACCTGAGCCACGCCCCTTCAGGCCATCCCACCCCCTGAGCCACGCCCCTTCAGGCCATTCCCCACCCGAGCCACGCCCTTCAGGCGATCCCACCCTCTGAGCCACGCCCTTCAGGCGATCCCACCCCCTGAGCCACGCCCCTTCAGGCTATCCCACCCCGAGCCACGCCCCTTCAGGCCATCCCCACCCCTGAGCCACGCCCCTTCAGGCCATCCCCCACCCCGGAGCCACGCCCACGCTGAGCCACACCCCCTCCAGGCCTGCGCCCCCTCCACGCCTCTCCCTCGGCTCCCAGCCCTGCCCACACGGGAGCCCTGCCCCACCTGGGTCCCCTCCCACATGCCCATAGCCCACCTTAGTCAGGTTCTCAATTTTGACCATGTCATTGTCAGCATCTCCCCGCAGAACTCGCTGCCGCTCGCTGGCCACATCCACGTCATCCTCTACGGGCTTGGTAGACACTGGCATGCGTCTGCGGAGATGGGGGCGGTACCCAGCTGGGATACCCACCGTCACCCTGCATCTCCAGTTTGCTGCGGCCACAGCAGGAAGATGGGCAGCACCCAGCCCGACCCCCGCCCCACTGCCCGGGCCCCCACTCACTGCGGCTGCCGCAGGAAGTTGTACTGGCACATGATGGTGAGGAAGAAGCCCACGAAGCCCTCCACCGTCATGGCCACCAGCCCCCTGGTGACAATGTCCCACTCGAATGGGGACTTCATCTTGTCAAACTGGCCTGTGGGAGAGCCGGCTCAGGACCTGCCTGGGGCCCTGGGCGCCTCTGCCCGCCCGCAAGCCTAGAGCCCCGTGCCGGCTCCGCCCCGTGGCCTCACCGATCTTGGCATAGTACTCATTGATGTACTCATTGTAGGCCATCTCCATGAGCCCGTGGCCCAGGTTATAGTTGGGGAAGATAAGGAAGCAGCTCTTCAGGTAACTGTTGACAACCTTCAGGTCCTGGAGGGCCAAAGGGCGTCGTCACAGGCACAGCCTCAGACCCACTGCCCTCTGCGCCCCACTGCCCCACCGTCCCACCTTGTCATGCTCGAAGAGCTGCAGCAGGAAGGTGGCCACGGTGGCCGTGATGCCGATGAAGAGGTTGATGACGATGAGGAACACGTAGGCCGAACTGGGGACCTCGAACCAGAAGGAGGCCGGGTACATGATGGGGGTGATGGACCACCTGCAGGAAGGGGGCAGAGGGCGGTCACCGGGAGCCAAGCCCACCCTGTGCCTACCCCCAGCGTGTCCCCTTACCCATAGAGCAGGAAGAGCGAGAGCACGGCAGGAAAGTTGGTGGGGGATGTGTAGGCCGGCAAGTCAAACACAAACAGGATGATGACGCAGCAAGTGGCCGGGACCAGGTAGTTGAGCTGGCAGAGCAGGGGCGGAGGTGAGGGGCCCAAGGACAGGGCGAGAGGCCTAGGCACAGGGGTGTAGGGTCCGGGGGCAGGACTGGGGGGCTGGGGCCTGGCAGGGGACAGAGGGATGGGGTGGCCGGGGCCTGGGGGTGGAAGGAACCCCCCACAGCCATATGGGAGGGGCACACCATATCCCACACGTAGTTGGCCAGCCAATAGATGACTGGGTTGCAGCCGCTGACAAACTGCAGGTGTTTGGCCTTGGTAGACCTCTCAGCCACCAGGAAGACCACGAAGCTGGCTGGCACGAAGGACATGGCCACGATGATGAAGATGGCGATGACCACATCCGTGCCCTGCAGCCTGGGGAACGAGGCGGCCCTCAGCCCTGCCCTGTGCCCCCCCCAGATGCCCCACACCCCCCATGTACACACATACAGGTAATCCAGGGAGAGGCTGGCGCTTGTCTTGTTCATGGGGTGGTTGGTGACAGTGATGCCTGCGGCACAGGGAAGGGCAGCCTCAGGGCCTGCCATGCCAGTCCCGCCCCACCCCATCCTGCACTCCCCCACCCCACCCAGGCTCACCGTAGGCTGCCGGGTTGCCCTTGCTCTTGGGCAGATTGGCACGCAGGATGGCATTGTTGAGGCTGTTGAGGTATGTGGGCATGCTGTGGTAGCCTTTGTTGTTGTAAAAAACCTGGCAGGGGCACAGAGAGACCCCATGAGCCCTGTGGGTCCCTGTAGACTGCAGACCAGGGCCAGATACCATGGGGCCCAGGCCTGCCCTCACCTGGGCTGCCCTTCGTACTGCGATCTTCCGCACCATGGCCGGGGCCTGGGCACCAAATGAGACCGGGATGGACTTCTGGATGTTGCCAAAGGTGATGGCCCCATACCTGGGCAGGTAGGTGGAAGGGCAGTGAGGCCAGATAGGCGGCTGGTTGGCTGCCCCAACCCACAGCCACTGCGTGCCTCCTGCCCAGCTCACCGGTGCAGCCGGAAGCGGTCAGAGGTAAAGAGCAGGTACTCAGAAACATTGTGGCCGGTGATGTCAGTCAGGATGTCACCTGTAACCACCCGCATCTGGGGCGGGTGCCCACTCACGCCTCCTGGGCAGGAGAAACCGGTGCCCTGCACAGAGCAGGTGCAACGGATGGGCTCCCGCACCAGGTGTGGCAGGGAGGGCGCTGATGTCCAGTTCTCTGTGGGCACATGGGCACAGTCAGCTGGGCCCATGCTGTCCCACACCCCCAGGCAGCCTGGGAGCCAGTACCTGGCCCCAAGGTGGGTAGCAGGGAGGCATTCCAGGCCTGCAGCAGATCCTCATCCAGGGACAGAGGGGAGTCGGACGGAGCAGGCGAGGGTGGGGGCGGCACGAAGTTGGACAGCGGCAGCCCCTGCGTGAAGGACTCCAGGCACATGCTGTCAAAGAACCGTGCTGCCAGCAGGCGCGACTCTCCACTGCTCAGGTTCAGCGTGGGCCCCAGTGAGCCATTGGCAGGAGACTTGAGCACACAGGTGGCACCCACACCTGAGGGCAGCCGGAAGGTGCTTACAAGCTGCTGGGGGCTGGCATCGGGTGACAGCCGCAACCTGAGGGAACCCGCAGTGTGAGGGAGTGAGGGGTGGTGCCCACCCAGCTCAGCTCCTGCACCTGGTCCCCACCCACCCTTGCTGCCAGGCGGGTGGCCTCACCGGTACTCCTGGCGCTCCTCGTTGGCGTAGGGGATGAAGTTGCCGCGAGGCTGGGTGTAGTTGTGGTACTGGGAAGGCGACAGGACCAGTGGGGGCAGGTCACCTGGGGGGGTGCATAGGGAGGAGGAGCAAGTTCAACCCGCCTGCCAGTGGCCCCCCTGGTCATGGGCCCCTCTTCCCAATACCATAGCGTCCAGGCTTGGGGTCTGAGCCTCCAGGAGGGGCGAGTTCCTGGGCCCCAGAGTGTGCCCACCAGTCTCAGACTTGAGGCCCAGGCCCGGAGTGGGTGAGGGTCACCGAGTGTGGTGGGGGAGCGCTGCGCCTGGTGCCCCTCTGCCTAGCCAGGCAGCCCTACCGATCTCAGGGACAGAGAGGGCCACAGTCATGGCCACACAGACGAAGAAGGCAGGCAGCAGGATCTGGGAGGACAACGCCTTGGAGTTGCGGCGGGCACAGTGGAAACGCTTCACCAGCAGCCCATGGAATTGGCGCACCTTCAGCCACCAGCCCTCCAGTTTGCGGCTGCCCTGGCCAACCCTCGTGAGGGCCTCCGTCTCAGCCTCTGCACAGGAAGGCGGGCACTGAGCACAAGGGCCAGGCCACGCTCCAGGGACCCTCCCCAGCTCCATCTGGCCATCCCCCACCTTGCAAGCTGACGTTGTCAGGGTCCTGCAGATTGTCCAAGAGGGGGCGGTAGTCGCCACAGATGTCAGCATAGCCAGCTCCCTCGTCACCACGGGCAGAGCCCACCGAAGACACGGACTGCAGGGATGCCTGCGACCGGGCCAGCTCCGCACAGCGGGCCAGGTTGCCAGTGTGAGCTTCCCCGGACGATGCCAGGCCCTCTGCGCTGGGCTGCACATCTTTCCTGGACTCCTTCACGTCTGGAGGACAGAGGGTGGAGGGGGCTCGGGGCCACCTGCCATCTCCAGGCCCTCCCGTGCACGCCCACCGACCCAAGACGCCCATCCCCAGCAGACCCTGGGAAGTCCTGGACCCTGTTCCCACCCAGAACCTCTAGCCTCCAGACACGGGAAGAGTGAGCAGCAGCTCAGGCCCAAGTTCAAGGGGAGGAGGTGGGGCAGGGCGGGGCCAGGCAGCGGGCGGGGCCTCTCACCTGCCTCGCTGCTCTCCAGGGACTGGTCCTCCTCCGACACCTTCAGGAACACCTCCTCCAGGGTCGTGTCCATCAGCCCGAAGCTGCTCAGGTGCAGGGCGTCCAAGCTGCGCTCCAGGTGCTGTGGGAGGGCTGGTGAGACTCGCACGCCCTGGGCCACGGGGCAGGGACACCACCCTTCCGCTGGGCCCGCCTCCCCGTACCTGGAAGAGGCGCTCGAAGGCCCCCTTTCTGGCGGCCTCACTGGGCAGGATGTAGGAGAGCTCGGTGCTCGTGTCTGAGACCAGGAGGCAGGAGGCCACATGCTTGCGGATGAACTGGGACACCTGGGGCTCAGAGCAGCTGCCCGGCTGGGTCCGGGCTGGGGGGCTGGCCGTTAGCCCTGGCTCTAGGAGAGAGGGGGAAGGAGGGGCCTCACTCAGGGAGAGGGGCCCTCCACGGGAGCCCGGCCAGGTGGACATGGGGGCCTGCACAGGGTAAGCCACCTGCCCGGACATCTTTGAGGGCCCAGGCCCTCAACCTAACTGGCCTTGGGAAGGGGGTCCTGGAGTCGGGGTGCCCTAGGCTGGCTCAGGGAGCCTCAGCACAGACCTTGGGGGCCCCCAGGCTCAGCAGGCCGCTTGACCAGCGTGAGACGGTAGCCGTCCCCGTAGGCCCCCTTGAGGAACAGCGGGGAGCCGCAGCACTGGAGTTTCCCGTGGGAGATGATGGCGATGCGGTCCCCAAGAAGGTCGGCCTCATCCATGTGGTGGGTGGACAGCAGGATGGTACGGCCTGGGGGGAGCCAGGATCAGGGCCAGGGGGCCAGGCTGCATGGGACCAGGTGGGGGCTGCCCACACCCACCCCGCGGCCTGCTCACCCGGCTTGTACTTCAGGATGAGGTCCCAGATGGCACGGCGCGCATAGGGGTCCACGCCGGCTGTGGGCTCATCGAGGATGATGGCGCGGGAGCCACCCACAAAGGCGATGGCCACGGAGAGCTTGCGTTTCATGCCGCCCGACAGCGTCTGCACCAGTGAGTGCCGCTTGTTGGAGAGCTCCAGGTCTTCGATCATCCTGGGGGTCACACAGGGGCGTAGGCCAGGACTCTGGGGTGCTGGGCCTCAGAGCTTCGCCCAAGGCGCCCCGTCCCGCCGGAGCCCTGCCCCGCCTCCGGGCCCCGCCCACTGCTCGGGCCCCGCCCCCAGGGCCCCACCCACTTGTCCATCTCCTTGCGGATCTCCTCCTGGGCCATGCTCTTCAGCCGCGAGTAGAACCAGAGATGCTCCTCCACCGTGAGCCGATCAAAGAGCACATTGTGCTGCGGACACATGCCCAGGTTCTTGCGGATTTCATCCATCTCTGTGCGGATGTCATGCCCGTAGATGGTGGCCGAACCAGAGGTCGGTGGGAACAGTCCGGTGAGGATCGACCTGGGCAGGAGGGCAAGTCACCACCCTACCTCCTGCAAGCCGCCCATCCTGCCACCCATTGGGTTCTTCTGGCCCATTTCCTGGCCGCCGAACAGGTTCTGCTCCGACACTCACATGGTGGTGGTCTTGCCGGCTCCGTTGTGGCCCAGGAAGGACACCACCTGGTTCTCGTAGAGGTTCAGGCTCAGCCGGTTCAAAGCCAGCTTCTTGTCGTTCTTGTAGACCTTGGTGAGCTTGTCCACACAGACCACCAGCGGCAGGTGGGTGGGCTCCTCCTCCATGCCCCGTGTCT
The DNA here is from genome assembly GCF_030020395.1 of Manis pentadactyla. NCBI lineage: Eukaryota > Metazoa > Chordata > Mammalia > Pholidota > Manidae > Manis > Manis pentadactyla. The sequence goes on from NC_080021.1 coordinate 221,025,632, forward strand.
CCTCTGCACCAGGGCTGTGGGTCAGCACTAAAGCTGCCCTAGGCCCCCCAACCCCGGCACCTGCCCCAGCTGCCACCCTGGTGCCCACCTCACCCAAGCGCCTGCTCTCCATGGCACAGGCCTGGTCTTCCTCCATGACGCTGAGCCGGGGGGCGCGAGCCCATGGCCAGCTCCACTCCCATGCCTCTGTCCGCCCACTGCCCAGCCAGTAGGACTTCTGCAGTGGGAAGTACCAGGGCCGGGGAAGCCCATACATTCCTGGGGGTTGGGGAGGGGAGGGGTGGCTGAACCCAGGGCCTGGGGTGACTGTCCATCCCAGGCCATGTGTCCTCCCACAGGCTGTCACTGGCCCCAACCCCTCCCAAGGTCTGGCCAGCACCTGGGTGCACTGCCTCGATGTACCACGTGAGAACACCATAGACGGCTGCGTCCACCATCAGCATGGTGACAGCCAGGAGCAGGTTGAAGTCATCCCCTTCCACGGGCGACTGGCTGAATGTGTGCCACTGGATGCCCACACCGGCCACCTCGTACAGAGCAAAGTACTTGGATCCCAGGCCAAAGGCCGTTGTGGACATCAGACTCTGTGGGGGCAGCGGTGTCAGTCGGAGGGAGGCTGGACGCCGCCCCCACCGGCTGCCCACCCGTGACCTCACCGCAATGCACTTCTCGAAGGCGGTGATCTTATCGTGGGCCACCTCCTCACGGATTGCCACATACATATAGGGCACGTAGCTCAGGAAATAGATGATGCCACCACAGGCTGAGGCCAGCTTGGCCTTGGAGTACAGCACGGACACCAGGAAGCTGGGGCAGGTGGAGCCATGGGCCATCAGCCACAGCTCACCCTCAGCCCTGAGCCCCCAGACCTCCTCGGAACAGGGGGGCACAGAAGGGCTCTGAGCCAGGTGTTCTGTGCTTCTGGGTGAATGTTATGAACGCTCTGTCAGTGCTCAAATGAGGCACCCTCCCAGCCCACCCCAGCCACACAGCACGCACCAGAACATGATGGTGGCCACGGCGTAGACAGCCAGGAAGAGCCAGATGATGAGCACGTGGCTGTGCATGAGCACCTGGCCATACTTGAGGATGGCGGTGAGCGCCGTCACAGAGATGGACAGCTGCACAAAGCCGGTGATGAACCAGGCCACCCAGTGCACAGCATTGTTCAGGCCCATGGTCTTCATCACCTGTGGGCAGGTGGCCTTGGGGCAGGGACACCAGGAAGGGACGCCCTGCCCCTGCTCTGGCAGCCCCGCCCAGGGAGCGAGGGTGCCCACAGCTGGCCCCCACTGCCAGGCCTCCCTCACCCAGTGCCCCCACCTCCTTCAGCCGGTGCTCCTTCTCTGCCACGATGTGCTGGATGGTCATGGCCACCGAGTAGACCCACGAGATCACCATGCAGAGCGGCATCATGTGCTCAATGACAAACAGGAAGCTGGGATGGGGGCAGGCGTGTGAGGGGCAGGGCCCAGCGCGGCCCGGGCCCCCACGTGCCCCGCACTCACTCGTCACGTGTGTAGCAGGGGTATGGAAACATCTGCACGTAGTTGCCCGGCTCCACCACGTCGTGGCCCACGAAGGTGTTGATGATGGCGCGCTCCATCATGTCTGTGGGCGGGCAGCTGTCAGCAGAGCCCCCCCCAACCCCCAGCAGGCCCCACGGTGGCCCTCACCTTGGATCCACACAAAGCCGTACAGGAAGTAGAAGCGGCCGCCAGTGTTGGGCCCCGGCCGCCAGTAGGCCCTGCGGATCTCATTGGTTTTCTCGGTGAAGCTGGAGTTCTGGCGGATCTTGTAGTGCACGTGGGGCGGCAGGGAGCCGTCCTTGTGCGTCTGGAAGATCACGCCTGGGGACAGGACGAGGGGCAGGGTGGGGGCCAGAGGTGGGGTGGGGGAATGGAGGGCAGGCAGGGTGGAAGGGGTGCAGAGTTGGAGAGGCACAGGCAGGGGGCACGGGGCAGGTCCTGGCTGGGGCCAGGAGTGAGGAATGGGTCCAAGAAAAGGTAGGGGCAGTTGCAGGGCAGGTGAGATCAAAGTGGGGTGGAGCTGAGGGTGGGTGGGGTGGGCAATAAAGGGGCTGGGCGAGGTGGGAAGGGACAGAAGAAGGGGCAGGACGGGGTGGGCCCAGGGGGCTGCTCACTGGCAAACACGGTGACATTATCCTGGTAGGCCTGGTTGAGGGTGTAGTTGACGATGCTCTCCTCATCAGGAAAGCCCTTGAAGATGTCCACGCTCACCTGGGGCAGGGACATCGTTGGAGCAGGCCCTGGGCACCGGCGAAGCCCACAGGGCCAGCACCCACCTTGGACATGAACTGGATCCAGCCACAAGCGGCGTTGTCAATGGTGTCCAGCTGCTGCAGGAGGGCCGAGCCACTGGGCAGGGAGAAGCTGTCCTGGCGCAGGGCAGGCGGCAGGTCTCCGAGAGTCAGGTTCAATGCTTCGGGGCGCAGCCGCAGCTCGGCTGTGTACTGGGGGGGAAGGCAGCTCAGAGGGTGACCTGCGTGGCTCCCCCAGAGCGCTGGGGCGCCCCCACTCCCTACCTGCTGCAGCCAGCGCAGGTGCTGCTGAAGCCTGCCCTGCTCCAGGAAGTGGCGGATCTCAGCAGAGATGTTGAGCCACACCTGGGCGTAGTGAGTCACATTGCCTACAAAGGCAAAGGTCTCGTTGGCCTGCAGAGGGTGAGAGCACGGGGCTCACAGAAGGACCCCAGACAGCGAGGGTTTCCCCTCCACCTCGCTCCACAAAAGGGCGCCGTCCTGGCTGGTCCCCACCAACAACCAGCCTTGCTCTGGCCAAGCTCCCACCGGGGAGCTTGAAGCCCTCCCCGTCCCTGCCTTTCTACGGTGACCCTCTGTAACTCACTCTGTCCCAGCTCCCAGGGCGGCGCGGCCTCCCAGTCCCCTCGGTCCCCTTATCGTACCTGCTGTGCCCTCCCAGCTCCTTTCTCAGACCCCTTCTCCGAGCATCCCCTGGGCAACCCTGACCCTTTGCTCTCATTTCCCCCCATTCTTCCTCAGGACCCCCGCCATGGGCTCTCCCTTCCCTGGGCCATTTCCAGCTCTGGTTTCTCCTTGCCCCAGGCAGGACCTCTCCCCTGGAATGGCCACAGACATCCTGCCCCCGGCACACCCCAAATCACCAAGCTGCCCTGGCACAAACCCCCCAACCCAGTCCCCCACTCTGCTCAGGAGGGTTCTGCATGCAGGGACCTCCTCCCCCTCGGGGCTGCGGGTCCGGGACACGCGCAGCCAGTCCAGGACCCTGCACCCTACCACCCCTCCAGTGTGCCCCCACGGCAGGCCCCAAGGGCTCCTGCACCTTGAGCCCATCCTCCAGTCCTCCGACCCGCAGGGCCAAGTCGGAGCTCAAGGGTCAGGGCTGCACCCCTCCCATGCCAAGTCCACAGACCCCCCTCTGCTCAGGGGTTCCGGGCCTGCAGAACCCTCTGCCCAGCTCCGGCAGCTCCTGCCCCAGACGTATCTTCAAGCACCTTGAGGATGACACGGTCCGCCTCGGAGCCGGCGGGCGCGTACAGGATCTTGGGGTTGCTGGTCATGAGGTGCACGAGGAGGCCCAGGTTCCTCTGCTCCTTGCTCGTGAAGCCCAGGGAGCTCATGTTGCCGCGCCGCAGCGCCTCGGGCTCGATGGTGCTGGGCGGGGGGCGGGGCCTTAGGGGCGGGGCCTGGGGGACCGCGCGGGGCGGGGCGGGACCGCAGTTGGGGGCGGGCCTCGGGGGGGGGTGCGGACGGCCGGGGGAAACTGGGAGCGGGCTGTGCACCTGGGCCGAGGCGCGCAGCCAGGGCCAGGCCCCGCCCCACCCGTCGGCCCGGCCGCCCTTCCTACCGGTTGTTGCCGCACAGGATGGGCTGCAGCCCTGCCCAGAGCTGCACGAAGGCCGAGCACTGGCCCTGCGTTGCGTCGGAGGAGCCCGGGGCTGCCGCGGACGGGGCACCCTCCTCCGCCGTGGAGTTGGCACCTGCGCCGGCCCAGGTTCCGTTGGCCGTCCCACCAGGGCCGCTGGCGGGGGGCCCTGGAGCCCGCCCCGCACAGGCGCCCTGGGGCAGCAGCAGGGCCAAGGCCGAGAGGACGTCCACGTCCCGCAGAGCCTCCTGAGCCTCCAGCAGGTCCTCCAGCAGCGCCCGCAGCTGCCTTGGTGGGGGGCGCTGCTGCCGGGGTGCCGAGCCCCTCGGGGCGTCCAAGCCCAGCTGAGGGGAAATGAGGCGGGTGGGGAAGGCAGGCCCCTGGGCGGGGAGCCGGGGCTGAGGCTGCTGTGCAGGTGGGGGGCTGAGCAAGGGGCGGAAGGGGGTGGAGGGGCACCAGCAGGGGGGCAAAGGCTGGGAGGAGGGGGCGGAGGGCGTCTGCGGGCTGAGGGCCCCACCGGCAGGGGCTGGGAGACGCAGACGGGTGCGGACACAGGCCGCGGCGGGGGGCAGGGGCGCGGCCCTGCTGGGGATGTGGAAAACCCACCCAAAGGCCCACCTCCTGCACAACGGCAGGCCTGGGAGTCCCCTAGGACACCAAAGAGCCCAGCATCTCCTCAGCCCAGAGAGCAGAGCTGTGGGCCGGCCGGCAGGCGGGCCTCACCTGCTGGGCGATCTTGGCCACGTCCAGCTGGTTCCGGAGCTCCGCAGCCAGCCCAGAAAAGCGCCGGGCCCGTGCTGCAGCCTGCCCACTACACACAGCGTCCTGGTAGCCCTGAAGCGCGGTCTGCTGACCCTGGGGCACAGTGAGGATCCGGCCCAGCTCCCTGGAGCCTGGCGTGCATGTCAGCTGCTCCAGGAGGGCGGGAGCCAAGAGCAGCTCCTGGGGGTGGAGTGCAGGGGACACCAAGGCCCTGGCTCCAGGCTGCTCAGGCCTCCCCCTGCCTTGCCCCTGTGCCAGAAGTCAGACTGCCCAGGTCCGCAGTGGGGGTGGCAGAGCAGATGCCTATCACCATCCAGCCTACTCCCTCCCCCTGCCAGCTACAAACTCCCAGGGACCCTCCTGTGCCCCCAGGAGGAGCTCAGAATCATCCAGCAGATGCTTTCTTCACCCGCCTGGGCAGAAACAGTGCCTAGAGGCAGGTGGCACACTCCCCATCCCACTAACGGGCCCCCTCACCTCCATCTGGAGTAGGTGATTGCTACCCAGGCGGCTCCACGGCTCATGAGCCCTAGGAATGCCTGACTCAGCACCCAGAGCAGGTGAAGGGCCAGGAAGCAGGCGATAGACCTGGGGTGCGAGGGGCTTGGCTCAGGCTGGGGGTCCTAGCCCCTCGCCCCCCTCCCAACAGGGGTGGCAGAGAAATGGCCAAGGCTGGGGGCTGCCCTGAGAACAGAGATGCTGACGCTTGCTCCACCTCACCTCGGGCAGGCCCACCTGGGCAGCCAGGAGGGCCTGGGCCGTGCTGTTAGGCAGCGACAGGTTCTGTGTCAGGAAACGCCAGAGCTCCCTCGGGTCCCTGGCCACCGAGTCCAGAGAGAATGACCCTGGACAGGCAGAAGGATGGGGCTGAGGGCCAGCTCTGCCCAGGGGGGGCATCCCCAGCAGGCTCAGAGCTGAGCCTCTTGCATCACAGCCCAGCCACTGGGGATGCCCGGCAACTGGAGCAATGGTGTAGAAACAAGGCCCTGAGGCAGGAAGTGACTGAGCTGGGGTTCGAGCCCAGCAGACACCAGAGCTCGAGCCTCCGCCCCCTAGCCCAGGGCACACCTGTAGGTCTGTCCGGACGGCTCTCCCAGGAGTCTGGGCCGGAGCTGAGGACCTCCAGGTGCTGGCGCAGGGCCTCCAGCTCGGAGCCCAGGCTGGGCCGCGTGGGGTCGAACAGGTTGCCCTCCTCCACCACACGGCTGAGGCGCTCCAGCAGCTGCGTGACCCTGCACCACCACAGGACGTCACCCACCAGCCACCAGGCCCCGGGTGGGGGTGCTGGGCTACCGAGGAGGGGCACTCACGTGGAGTTGGCATACTGCAGGAAGCCAAACTCATCCCGCTGGCCGTCCGGGCACAGCGACTGCATGACGGGCAGGATGCCAGCAGAGGTGAGGGGTGCTGCCGTGTAGAAGGCTGGTGGGGGCAGGCCGGTGAGGGCCCGAGGGGGAGCAGGAGGGCAGGAGTCAGTGAGGAGTCAGGAAGGGGGAGGGACACGGAGGCCAAGAAGAGAAGGTTAGAGAAAGTCATGGAGGAGCAGCAGCCTTAGGCAGCAGACAGGGGACAGAGGGCCAAGAGACCTGGTGCAAATGACCCAGCAGGTCAGAGGTCAAAGGACATCTTTTCATCCTTTCCCCACCACTCCCAAAGCACCCCTGTTCCCCAGCCAGCCAAGGCCTGAATGCCCTGGCACATCCCCAAGAGCGTTGGTGTGGCACTGCCCAGAGCCCAGGGGAGCATGTGAAGCCCTCACTGGGCAGTGACCTCTGACCTCTCTGGCAGGCTGGTTAGTGGAGCAAATGCAGGAGCCCACAAGTGTCTGAAGGGAGAGCAGCCAGGTGCCCCAGCCCCAGGCCAACAGGCCCCCCACCAGAGAGGGGGAGCTGCCCTGGGAGGCAGCCATGTGAGCCAGCCCTTCGCCACCCACCACCCACCATCCCATGAGCCTGCCGTTCTGACAGTGGGCAGGGGGCTCTGCAGGGCCCTGCCAAGCTGGGCAGGCTGTTAATGCAAGCAGGGTTGGGGTGGCATCCTCAAGCCACAGCGGGAGGCCCTGCGGGGTCAGCAGGCAGGAGGCAGCCGCTCACTTACAGACTGCATGCGGGCGAGGACAAGAGACCGTGCAGGGCGGGGGGTGGGGGCAAAACAGAACAGAACAGTGAGGACTCTGCACCACATCCTCCAGCCAGGCCAGGAGGTACGGCCAGGGACCACGCAGGGGGCAGGCACGTGGACTGTGCCCAGAGCCACGGGAGCTGGGATGTACGTGTGTGGTCACAGGCACACAGGACACACGTGCATGAAGCGTTGAGGGCTGCCTGCCCCCTCGCGCCCCATCTGTGCCCTGGGCCCTCCCCCAGGAGCCTCACCTTCCTTCACAGAGATGGTTGGTTTCTTCTGCCGAAGCCCCAGCAGAATGAAGAAGAGGACCAGAGGTATGAAGATCTCAAAGGCCAGAACCCACTGGAAAAGGGGTGCTGAGTGAGGCCGCCTGTACGGTCAGCCTGGCCTCCCAAACCATCTGCCCAGGGCTGAACAGGACAGACCTGAGACCTGCTCTCCCTGCCAGATAGACAGATGCCCTCCCTGCACGGCCTGCTCAGCCCAGCCTGGACCTGGGGTCACAGGTTCCCCCAGGGACCATAGAAGGTCAACCTAGGCCCTTCAGGGTCAACAGAGGTCACAGCCCAGTCCTTCAAGGGCCTTTTCAAAGGGTGAAAGGGTGAGTATTGTCTGGCCCAAGCAAATCAGGTCTCCTACCCCCTAGCCCAGGCTGTTTGCCAAACTGACAGCCAGGCAGGAACACATCGGCCAGCTTGCGACCCACTCTGACCCATGCATCTAGCCAGTTCATCTCCTTCCCCGCCTGCAGGGCTGCCTGGGCAAGATCTCAAGGTAGTTTCTGACCCCACATGCAGCTCCCACACTCCCCCAAGGTCAGCCCTCCTCACCTCTGCTGCAATGCCATTAAGCCCCCATGAAAGGGCCTTGGAAGATGAGCCCAGGCTGGGGGAAGCCCTGAATCTAGCCCAGGGCCCTCAGGCTTCAGGAAAACCTGGTCAGGGGTCTGACAGCCCGTCCCCAAGGCACAGGCACCTTGTTCTGCCCTGGCCCCACTCCCCAACCCCAGGAGGCTTGGTTGGGCAGGGCAGCCCGCCCACCACAGGCCTCTGCTCAGTATTCCCTGCCACACCAGTCTGGGCACCAAGGTGAGCCCCGCCGGGACCTGTTCTGAGTGGGAGAGAAACGCTGGGGCCCCAGCTTCTCCGTTTCACCTGGGAAGTGGAAGGGCTTCTCCATGCTCTCCCCGCACTCCTAGCTGGGGTGGGAGGAGTGGAAGGAGCAGGACCTCTGGCCAGCTGCTCTTTAGGGAACCCTTGCCCAGCCTAAGGGTGCATTCTGACCCCGTACCCCTTCCCAGTGGCCCCAGGTTCCCTGACCCTTGCCCCCCAACTGCAAAACAGACTCCAGAGCCCCTACCCCGGTGCCACTCTGTCCAGCCCAGGGCTGGAGCCCCCAGGCCCGGGGGTGGAGCAGCTCTGCTGTGTGTACTGTGCTTGACAATAGTGCTCTGTGGTCTGGAACACCCCACTGGGTGTCTGTGCCCCACGCCTGCCCCAGCCCGTGCCAGCCTCCGCCCCCTCCCTGAACCGGGATCCAGCCCAGGGCTAGCCAGGAGGCATCGCGGGCACCCACATCGCAGGCTGGAGACATGCACAGAGTGGGGGTGGCTCTGTGCAACAGTGAGTTGGGAGGCAGGGGTCACAGCCACAGTGTCAACGCCACCCACACCCCCCCTGTCACTGGGCACCTCCACCCGTAACTGCAGCAACAGGCCATGGCTGCCTCCTCATTGCCATAGCAACGGCTGCGCACGAGCTGCTGGGAGGAGGAAAGGCCTGCTTGGCGGGCGGGCATGCGGGCGGGCGGGCAGCCAGAGGGGCATCTGGTTACAGGCAGGCAGGCGCAGGTTCAGTCCCACCTGGGTGCCCCACCAAGGGCCCTGAAACGTGGTCAAACTCTGGTCCCTTGAGAGCAGCCCAATGCCCTGATGTTGTCCCTGAGGCCCGGGTGCCCCCTCCTGGCCTGCCCCCTCCTGCTGTGTCAAGGGGAGAACAGGTGAGGCCTGAGAGTTGCTGCCCCACTTGGTGCCGTGGTGACAGTGATCTGGTTCCTCCACCAAGAGCAGCTGGTGGCCCCAGGGTAGACCAGTGTCCAGCCACACTCACAGATGGAGAAACTGAGACACAGAGCTTGGGAAGAGTAAGCAGGCAGGGCCCAGAGTTCCCTGGCTCCTACCCTACAGACCAAGCTTTCCACAGGATGCACCTGCCCCTCCCCAGCAAGGGGCACGCTGCACAAGGCCAAGCCCAGGGAGGCAGCCCTGAAGCCCAAGACCCTCCTGGGAAAGTGGGGGTGCAGAAGAAGCAGGCCTGCAGCCACCAGCTCCAACCCCATGGCACACGCCTGGCAAGGCCTCAGCCACCCTGCAGAAAAAGTTTGGTTCTCACTGAACCAAAACATTGGCCAAGAACCTCCGTGTGGCCCAACAGCTCTGGAGTGGCCCCAGGTAGGGGCACAGAAAGGTTCCAGGGGAGGTGGAACCTGGTGGACCGGGGCCACTCCTGGGTGTGGGGAAGTAGGCACCTCCCACTAGCTGGCCAGGTACCATGCAAGCCACTGCTCCCTTCCTGAGCCTTGGGGTCCCCAGTGGTCACAAGACCATCATCCCAGCCTCTGCTCCCCACGAGTGCGAGGGCTTCCTGCCAAGAACCCCAGGACTGCTACTGATACATGCCCACACCCCAATCCCCCTTCCTCCCGAGCCCCGCCCAGCTGTCCCCAGTGAACCCAAAACCTGATGCGGGGGAGGCTGCACCAGAGGCTACCTGGGGCTGCAGGCTGATCCAGGGGACCCAGCCCCAGGTGCCCTGGGCAGGGAGAGTACCCGACCTTGGCTCCCCACCAGGGCCAGGTGCCCAGGGAATCCTGCCAGGTCATGGTAATGATGGCCACCCTGCCATCCCACACCCAGGATTCCCCATTGTACATTCCAAAGCCCTTCTCAAGGAGGAAGCCAGGCAGGAGATAGTCGGACCCAGGGGTCCCAGGGCAAGGTGGGACCGAGCCTCCAGAGCCCCAGGTGGGCAAGAGGGTACCTTCTCCTCTCTGGCCTGCTCTGGGACCCATTCTGGAAAATCCCCAGGGTGCATTCAGAAGCCAGAGCCACCCACTGCTCTCTGGTGCTTGGGTTGCTGCCAGCTGGGCAGGTGAGCAGGAGATGCCCCTGCCCTCCTCGGGCTGGAGTGGTGAGGGCCAGCATGGCATCTATACCACCCCAACCCGTTTCCTCACCAGGGCTTCTTTCCCTGACAACTGCTGTGCTCTGTGCCCTCGGGACCCTGGCTGCCCCAGGGACAGGGCAGAGAGCTGCAGAGCCTGGTGGTCACAGCAAACAGTAGGACCCAGCCCCCAGGGGAGGCTGGAGGGGTCTCAGAGTGGGTGAGTGTCAGGGAGGACTGCCCCACAGGACAAAAGGCTGCGGGACTCAGGTTGGCCGAGCTGCAAGGACGCTCCCTGTGGTAAGAAAGCACGAGCAAGGGCTAGTGGACTGCGGAGGACGAGAAGTGCCTGCCCAAGGGCAGAGGGGTGGTGCAGGCAGGGAAGGGGCAGGGTCCCTGCAGGGGCTGCAGAGGGGCTGGGCCCGGGGACCACGCAGTCTCTGCGCCGGATGGACCCCTCAGGCTAGCCCTCTGTCCAGGGAACCAGGGCCTCCCGCGACCCCAGAGTCTGGGGCCGCCGGTCTCCCCCAACCCGCCGAGAGCGCGCCTCGGAGGGCGCCCGTCCCGTGACTCAGCCTAGCACCACCAATGTCAGCGGGCGACGGTCTGGGCACGGCCGAGACCTCTCCCCGGACGCCAGAGTGCGGGCAGGGGCGGGCGCGGCGCGGCGGGGAAGGGGCTCTGGCCCGAGTCCGGCCCGCGCCGCCCCCCGCCTCCCCGGTCTGCGCGCGCCCGCCTGGGCCGCACGTGCGCGCGGAGAGCGCGCCGCTGGCCCCGGGCGCGCGGCCCCCGCTCCGGACAGGCCGGGTGGCGCGCGGGGTCGCTCACCGGGCTCCGGCGCTTCAGCGTCGCGTTCTTCCAGAGCAGCAGCTGCAGCTGGTGCAGGAAGCCCATGGCGGGGCCGCGCTCCGGCCGCCTCCGCGCCGCGGCCGCTCCTCTGCGCGCCCCGCGGGCCCCGCCGCCCGCCGCGCCAGTCGGCATCGCCCGCGCGGGGCGGGGTTTCGGGCGTCCGGGACCGGCTCCGCGCTGGCCCCGCCCCGGTGGCCGCGGCGACAGCCACTCGCGCCGCCCGCGCTTAAAGGCACCGCGCCGCGGCCGCCGCCCCCTCCCGGGCCGTCCCCGCAGCTCTGCCCCGCCACCCGAGGCTTCCTGGTCGCCCCCATCTCGCCAGGCGTTGAAGTGGCGCGCCCAAGAGCCAGCATCTAAACCGAGACCCCTGCCTCTCCCCCTCCGGGGCGCTCTTCTTCCAGGGACCCCAGGTCTGCGCACAGCACCCCTTGGGGTCCTCCCACAGGAGCGCTCCCAGGTGGCCCCTGGCCCCGAGGGCGCGCTGAGCGGATACTGGGGAGGCTCGGCCCCCGCAGGTCACCACCTCTGTCCTCCCCTCCTCGCAGAGGTGCTGCCGGCAGGACTTCCCTCTGCATGTAGGAGCCAGGTCCCAGTCCCCAGGGACACTGCCAGGCTGCAGGGGGTCAGCCGCCCACACTTGGGGAGGGACGAGCTCAGCCTTGGCTGGAGAGACCACCCGCGCAGAGTGGGCACTGCCCTCAAGGCTTCAAGAGTCAAAGTTCCTGCGCAACTGGGCCCTTCTTGACTGCACCTCTCAGTGGGTGCGGAGGTGAGAGGGGTTGCAGGCGGGCTATCCCACCCCCATAGGAGTTTTCCTGCGTCTCCTGTGGATCACACACTCGGTGACCAAGCGTCAGGATGGGCCCGGATGGGCGAGTCAGGGCTGCAGCTCTCTGGCCAAAACTGCTCCCTGCAGGTGCTGTAGGCAGGGTTCTTGGGGAGCCTGAGGCTGTTCCCCGTGAGTTCGTGATTTTTCTCCCCATATCTGAGAGCGAGTCTGGCTTCTGCACAGGGAGTTTGGCATCGAACGGATTCTGCAGAGGCGGCCTGGGGCCTGCTGGAGCCAAGCGGCTGCTGGACAGGCGGGCGCCGCCTGAACCCGGCGGAGTGGATTCAGGGCCCATACCCAGGAAGGCCAGCGGAGGGCAGGGAGGGCAGACCATGCCCTGGGTGGAGGCTCAGCTCAGGCGTGGCTCTCGTGGCTCCGCCCAGCCCCATCTGCGGCTAGTGGGTGGGAAGGGCAGGCCGGCCATGTCCAGTGTCAGGGTGTACTCTAAACTGAATGGCAGACTTCGGGGGTCGCAGCTCCCCACCTCTCTCACCTCCTTCCTTGGAGGGGGGAGAGGAGCTGCCCGGACAGGTGGGTGAGGACATTTCTCAGTCAGCATGTGAGGGGCAGGGCACAGGTCAGGACAGGAAGTCACTGGCAGGCCTTTCCCACAAGCCACTGTCAAGGGGGCGGTTGGCTTCCTGCCTCCACCTGCTGCTCACCCCAACCTGGGGCAGTGACGAGTTTTGTGCCCCTGCCACAGGGGTTGGGCCTGTTGGAGGCCCTGTCAGCCCCCAGAGGTCTACCATCAGCCTCTTCTCCTTCCCCCCACGCAACTGGTCCCAAGGGGCTCCTCCCCTGGCTCTACCAGCCGCCAGTCAGAGGGAGCCCCGCATCACACCCTGGATTGCCCTGCAGCCTGCGAATGAAATCCCAAGGCCTGGGAGATGGGGCACCTTTGCCACCCACCCCACCCCCACCCCGGTTTCCTACCTCGGTGCCTCCTGCCCTCCAGAGGCGAGGCTCTCTGCCATGGTGCCATTGAGGAGGGGCTGAAGGAAGCAGGGAGGGGGAAGCAGAGCTGCAGGGCAGAGGGTGTCTCAGAGGAGCAAGTGGGGTCCCGTCGGGAAAGTGAGGCCTATGTGGCCCACATGATGGGCGGAAGGCAGGTATGTGGGCCCTGCTCCTTGCAGACTGGACACACGCCATTCTTGTTCTTCCTTTATTGGTTGATGCCCCTCCCCAAGTGGACTGCAGGATGCAAAAAGCTGACCAACCTGGTGTGCTTGGCACGGTATCCCTGCCCAGCACGGGTCTGCACAAGGGGCTCTGGCACTGTGGAAGGGGCAGGCCAACGAGCCGCGTGCTCCCCGCCAGGGCCCTCCGTTACAGAGGGGCACGTCTGCAGCCCCAAGAGCCCCGCCTCTAGTCTTAGCCCCACATCTGAGGACAGCCTTGACCCCCCCAACAGGATCCGATCAGGGTGGACAGGGAGGTCCTCAGCAGCTCGTCTTCTGACCAGCTGCAACTTACACCACACTAGCCTCCTCCTGCTGTCATCTCCACCCCCAAACGCCTGCTGCAGTACCGGCCAGCCTCCTCCAGGAAGCGTGCTCAGACCCGCTGCTTCTCCCTCACCCGTGCTTCCTGGTGTCCCACCCCAGCCTCAGGGTTAATCTGACAGCTGCCCATGGGGGCCGGATGCCCCATGGTTTGATTTCAACATCCAGCCTCCCACTACACCACCAGCACCCGGTTGCCCTCCCCTGCCTCCTCCAGCAGCCCAGGCTCAGGCCTGGAACCAGCCCTCCAGGTCATGGTAGACCTGGTCGCGGGGCAGGTGGGGGTAATGGGTGCAGATGGCGCAGAAGCGCTCCCGCCAGTCGCTGAACAGCCTCACACGGAACCGCTCTCGCCAGGCGAAGTAGCCCCGATAGCAGCTCTCATTCATGCCAGCCAGGAAGGCGGCCAGCTCACGGGCCGAGCCGAAGTCATCCACATGCACAAAGGCGTCAGGTGGCACAAGAGCCTCATAGTCGGCCCTCGGGGGCCCCAGCACCACAGGCACAGCACCGGCCCACAGCGCATTGCGCCAGAATTTCTCGGTGATGTAGTCTCGGTGCTGTGAATTCTCAAAAGACAGGTAGAAGAGGTACTGGGCCACGGTGGGCAGTAGGCAGTGGGCACAAAGTGGCCGCCTGTGGGCGCGGCCAAACACATCCACCCGCAGGTGAGGCGCCAGCTGCCGGTACAACCGCACCCGTGGCTGTCGCTCCTGGAAGTTGCTGACCACCCAGGCAGCCACCCTGGTCTTGGCGGGCAGCGGTGGGGCTGGCCCGTCACGGGGCTCCAGGCAGCCGTAGGGTACAAAGATGTCTGAGTCGCGCCGGTAGCTCAGCACCCAGTTGAAGATGCCTCGGAGGAGGCTGAGGCCGTGGGTATGGCTGGGTGACTCCATCGAGGCCCACACCCAGGGCTGCCCACGTGGCCGCTCAGCCAGGGGCAGGCGGGCCTGCCGCGTCTGCAGCTCGCGATGGTGGAAGACCACGACATCGGCACTGGCCAGAAGGCTGCGGTTGGTGCTCAGGTGGCAGTGGGCCACACCGTAGCTGGCACAGGTGTTGCTGGGCAGCTCTGGGGGCCGGTCGGCAAAGGGCCAGTGCCAGACGAGGACAAGCGTGGGCCGGGGCACCGGGGCTCCCCCAGGGGCCCGCCGGAGTAGCTGCAGGAGCCAGAGGGCTGAGAGCGAGGCTGCCCCAGTCAGGCCCCCCAAGGCCCAAAGCCTCCAGGCAGAGCCACACCCTACACAGGACACAGGAAGAGAGGCTGTCTCCTTGGGCTCCCCACCGGCCGCATCCTCCTGCCCCGGGCTTCCCTGACGCCCACTCACCGGCATTCTTCATCCGCAGCTCCCAGAATCAGTCACCCAGGAACCCAAGGATATGAAATCACAGTAGCTGCCAGGCAGAGGTGCCCTGAAATCACAGCTGGGCCCGGTGCCCAGCTGCACCTGGAAGCGCTGTGCTTAGATCTGCCCAAGATGAGAGAAACCAGGTACCTTCCCGCGCCTGCCCCACCCTGCCCCGCCCTGTTGGTGGCTTTATGGCATTACCCACCATCCTCCCCCTCTGCCCAGACAGTCAACCAATGCCATGCTTCACCGCCCCCCATGAGGGCCTTCGGAGAGGCCTGCTTAGCCTCTGGAGAGGCCATCCTGGATGGAGGCGGTCCTCTCCCCAGAAGGGCACCAGGGACCTTGAGGACCCATCACTGCCCACCACCCAGGCCCAAGGCACCCCGGATGGCCAGCAGGCCGCAGTGGGCCCAGGACAGTGCCACCCCCCCTCTATGGCATTGCCACTTCCCCTGCTCACCAACAGACCAGCTCTGCCCGGGGCTCCCAGACCCTCGCTTAGGGCTGTAGACGTGCTGCGCTCAGCTCTTCGCTGCAGACTGCGGCTTCTCCCGTGGCTTCTGGCTGTGCCACCCCACCCCACGCCTGCAGCCCCTAGGACCCCTTGTCCCAGAACTCAGGTTCCCAGACAGGGGGTCCGTCCCAGGGTCCCACAAGGCCCTAGCACACGCCGCAGCGGGCGGGCACAGGGCTGGGCCTGGTCCCGGGTGGCCTGCAGGCCCGCTGTGCCTTCCTTCTCTGCCCAAGGATTGAAGTGTGCAGGAGCCCCAGGCTGTGGGGAGGCCCAGGGTTCTGGCGGGGCTGGGAAGAGCCACCAACACTGAGCAACAGGAACCTGGGGGCAGGGCCGCTCCTGGGGGCTCCAGGTCTCTCCCTGCGGGCCCCACAGCCCAGGGCAGGGTGGGGGCAGGGAGGGGGCTTTCCAGGCTGGAAAGGGAAGGAGTCGGTGTGTCCCTGACGCAGGTGGGCAGGGGGCTGGCTCCTGTGCCAGGAAATGGAGGGCTGAAGTCCAGAGCCCCTCCCCTCCTGCCTTCTCCAGCCGGCCTGGAGCCCTGAGGCCCTGAGGCCCGGCTCCTTCCCCTTTTGACTGGGTCCTCTGAGTGGGAGACCAGCAGGCCGGTGCCTTGGGACTTGCCTGAGCTCTGGCCGCTCCCCACCCCGGCCCAGGCCTTGTCCCGTCAGCCCCCCTCACCCCGGCCAGACCCCAGCTTGGTCCTGGACTGGGCCCAGCCTCCATGCTTAGCACTCAGGAGGCCTCAGGCTGGTGCCATGGAAGGAACAGCGACCAGGAACGGCCGGCAGGGTCTGCTGCCCTGTCGTCCCAGGGGCCTCCCACTGCCCTGCCTGCCCTGGCTCCTGCCCCTCAGTGGGGACCAAGTGCTATCAGGGCAGAACTGGGCAGCTTGCTGAGCAGAGGCAAGGCCAGGAGGGGGCTGCTGGCCACACAACCTCCTGTGCACACAACATCCAGGTGGGGGGGAGCTGTGGCGTGTGGCAGAAACCATCTGGGGGGCCCAAGGTGTGGACGCAGCATCCAAACCTGGTTCCACACCGGCTGAAGAAGAGTGGGTGGCTGTGCCAGCCCCCCCCCCCGCCACCAGCCACCCAATGTTTAGGGAGATGATGTGGTGGCTCTGGGCCTTGGGCCCCACCCTGGCATCTCTTCCCTAGTGGGGGGCCCATAGGAGCCACGCCCTGGCTTCAGGCCTCACTCAGCACCCTCCTGCGGTGGGCACCCTGCGCGGAGTGGAGGCCTGCAGGAAGGAGCTGATCCTCCCGCAGCCTGACAGCAACCTGGCTTCTTGCTGGCAGTGCCCCTGCCCTTCCTGTTGCACAGCCGGGTTGGCCAGGGCCCTTGCCACAGGCCCATCTGTACCCACAGCCTGCTCCCTTCCTGGGTGGATGCAAGGGAGCCCCCCCTTCCCCGGGTCGGCTGCTCCCCCATCCCACATCTACCACTTGCGCTGGCAGCCACAGGGCCCCAGTTGTGGGGACCTGCCGGCTGGGAAATGGGGCCCCAAGCTTTGGCCCAGAAACAGGTCAGAATGAGAGGCTCTCAGAGGGAAGAGAAGGTGAGAGCGTGAGTCAAAGGGAAAGCAGGGCCTCATCCTGCACACCCCAGCCTCACGATACCCCGGGGCACGGGCTGGCAGCTCTGCCTGCTAACCAGCTGGCAAGCACCTTGGAATGAGGGGCATGCTCTCGCCCAGGGCTGCACCAAGGCTGCTGTAGGGACAACCTCCCAGGGGGCACCAACGGAAGCTGTAACCCAGAGGGACGGAGGGCAGGCCCTGGCCACAGACCACAACCCCTCGCCCCACCCCAGCAGACAGCACCCAGGGCGGTGGTAAGGGGCCATCCAGCCCTGGCCCGAGGGGAGCCTCAGGGAAAGAGGGCGGTGCCTGGCTGCCCATCCGCCCACCCACAGTGCGGCCTGAGTACCGGGAGTCCAGGCGTGCCCAGAAGGCCCCCTGGTGGCCGTGCTCCCAGGCAAATGGCTCCTGAGGGGCCGGAGCTAAGGCAGCAGAGGGAGCCAGACGCACATCGCTCTCGCCCAGCGGGTGTGGCGGGGGCTTCATGAACCCCTTTAGGAAGGTGGGCGCACAGAGGCGGGCAGGTGGCTGAGGGGGCCCTCGGCTGGGGAGAGTGGCCAAGGGTGGTGCTGGAAGCAGCAGGGGGCGGCCCTTCCGCCTGGAGACCATGCAGAGCTCCAGCCGGTGGCGGGTCCCCTCTCCCATGCCTTCCTTTCCTCCCAGGCTGGGGAGCACCTCCACATCCCTGTCCGGGAGGGGCTCCAGGACCTGCTGGAGCTCCTCCAGGGGCCCAGACTCTGCACCTGCGCTGCCCCTCCCTTCCGGTTCTGCACCGGGACCCACTCCTGAGTAGGGCTGTGCAGCAGGGGACTCAGAATCCCAGACCAATTCAGCCAGCCACCCAGACTGGCAGGAGGGTGGGTCTAAACTGCAGTGGGAGGGCCCGCCTCCTGCTGTCTGGGCTAGGGGCACCACCCTGCCCCAATTCTGTGCCAAGAGCGGCCTTAGCCCCAGGGTCTTGCTGGGGTGGGAGGCATCTCCAAACAGATGGATGTTACCTCAGGGTCTGTGTTGGGGTCTGAGGGTCCCCTTCTGTCAACTATGCCCAGAGGTGACACACAAGTGGGCTTGGGCAGGGGCAGGGCAGAGGCAAGATTAGCCTTTTACACCAGGAAAGGTGCTCACGGGCAGGGCCCTGCGGCCGAGGCTACAGGGGTGTGCAGGGTGGTGGGCTCGCCTGGGACCAGGGTCTCCAGAGTCCCTGCTCACCCAGCTCCCCATTGCCCGCCCAATTGTGTAGCCACAGTCCTTCAGGTCCCTCTGCCTTGGCACGCCTGCCAGCTGCAGGAGCCCAGGGACCGTGTGGACCCTGTAACACACTCACACTTCAGGCCTGTATCCTGTTCCCCCACCTCCCCACCCAGGCGGAGAACGGCAGGGATGGAAGGGTTGGGGGCCCACCAACCGCCTTCTGTATCATACGCAGGAGGGGGTCTTTCAGGGAACGGCACTGGCTGCACACTGGGGCCCTGTATGGCACCCCGCCCCACCCCCGGCAGGGACATCAGGGGCAGTGCGCATGAGGGCCACAGGGCAGCGGGTCCTGGGTGTCTGTGGAGAAATGAAGCCTCTGTTCCTCCGCAGGAGATGGGAGGGTCTTGCCAAGCAGGAGCAGATGCCCCCTCTCTCTGGGGGTGTGGAAGCAAGCCCCAGGCCCCCTCCAGGGGCTGTGTACCAGGCCCCACACGGGGGACAGTCTCCAGCACGGCAGGGCCTTGGATCTGAAACGTACTTTAATCGGCTCTGTCTCCACGCTCCCCTCCCATGCCTGGTGGCTGGGGCTCCCCCTGCCGCCTTGATTGGGGCCTAGACTGGAGAGGACAGGCAGGAGCGGGGACAGTCCCTGCTACCAGGCGGGCCCTCCCAGCCAGGGGCTCCCAGGCGGAGCGCAGCCGACTGTCAGAACGTGGCCTCTAACGGGAAGCAGTGGCCCTGCAGTCCGCAGCGGGCAGGCGGGGGCCTCGGTCACTGCAGTGGGGGCGCGGGCAGCGAGGCGTGGTCAAACAGTGGGTTCCGCACCTCCATCTCTCCTGTCTGTGGGGTGGGCACCAGGCTGGTCCAGGGGAGGGGCGAGCAGCGTGGGGGGGACCCCCCAGCAGCTGGTAAGCCCCCCGCCCTGCCACGGCACTCACCGGGGCCAGGCCCGGGCACTCGTACACTGTGAAGTCACCGTCTTCGTTCTCCTCGTCCGAGGAGGCTGAGTTGAGGCCCTTGGGTGCCTCTTTATGCCTGGGTGAGGGGGTGGCATGGCTGGGTCCTCCTAGACACTCCAGGCACCAGTGGCCCAGACTGGCAGTGGGTACTCAGGGCACATGGACCCCAAGCAGGGGGTGGGAGTGGGGGGCCCTGAGGTGGGTGGACCAGCCCAGGGCAGGGGCGGTGGGCCCAGGGTGGGGACTGCGGGCTCGGGGGTGGGGCAGGGGCCTCTCACCGCTCCAGACACCGCATCTGCTGCCTGTGGTGCTGGTAGTGATAGACCTCGGCGCTGTGTGCTAGCTTCTGGTCCCCGGGCTGCTGCGGGTTGGGGAGGAGGGTCAAGCTGCAGTCCAGAGGGGCAGGGGCAGCGGGGCAGGGGTGGGGACACGCACCGAGATCCTGGGTGTGGCGGGGCAGCTGGGTACCCGCGGGGCTGCGTAGTCAGCCTTCTGGGTCAGGCGGATGTCTCGCTGCAGCCTGTGGGAGTGGAGCCTGAGACCCGTGGGGCGGCGACCCACCCACCCCCACCCTGCCCGCGATCCCCACACTCGCCTGCACCAGCAGAGAGCGGCCACAGCCAGGGCGGCCGCGCCGGCCACGGAGCACGCCACCGCGAGCACTGCGGGAACAGGAACAGTGAGGGCGGCCCTGGGGGTGGGGTGGCACCACCTCCCTGCCCACCAAGACCTACCGAGGGCGAGGCCATCGCCATGCCCACCCTGAGGCTCCAGGGGAGCCATGTGCACGGGTCCAGATGACACAGGGGCACCCAAGGAGGTGCGGGGCGTGGGTGCCGGGGCTCCCCGAGTGGAGGGTAGGCCCAGGTGGGAGCCTTGGTGGCGCTCTGCGAGCCCCAGGGTGGCTGCTGCAGAGAGAAGGCAGGTCAGGACACAGCACCAGGTGGGGCCAGAGGTGACAGGGAGAGGCAGGGGAAGGGGCTGGGGTCTCACCAGGCTCCAGGGGCCGCACAGTGAGCCTCCAGTGCCGTGCCTCCTGCCGGGCTAGCTCCTGGGCCAGGAAGTCAATCTCATCTTCCAGTCTGGGCTGGGCTGGGCTATCCCCTGGGGACGGCGAGGGGCCATCAGGCAGGGAGGTCCCCAGCCCCTCCTAGCAGCACCAGCTGCTGGTGGCCTCCCAAGAGGGAGAGGCCCATCAGGGAACCAGTCCCCAGACCTGGGCCGCCTCCTCCCTCCGAGCTCTGCCCAGGCACTAGGCGAGGGCCAGACCCCAACCTTTGGCCCCTGGCCATCTGGTGTTGCCATGGTGACAACTGAGGGCTCTCCCTGTGAGCAGTGGTGTTCCCAGGAAAAGTTTGGGTTGGGGGATAAAGGGCAGAGGTGCTAGGAGAATGTGCAAAGGCCAGGGTGCCCCCACCCCGTTACCCATGAAAGGGTGGGCTGAGTGTTGGGACCACCCCGTCCCAATACTTTCTCGGCTGAGGGGGGCAGTGACTCCCCATGTAAGGGGGACCCATTCTGTTCCCCTGCATCTAACCTCCACCAGGTTATCAGGAAGAAGAGAGGGCCGCTGCTGGGTGGGGCTGGTGGCTGGGTCCCCCTTGCCCCTGCTGTGGGCTCCAGTCCAGAGGTTCCAGGTACACCCCCACCCAGCCCCGAGAGGGTGCCACCTGCTAGAGCTGTCCTGTACCCCTCAGGCCCCCACCCCACACCCTGCTGGGACTGCTCCTCCGGGAAGCCCTCCTGCCCCCCGGGCTCCAGCATGCCCAGCACCCCTCTGTGATGCCCCATCACACCTGAAGTCACTCAGCATCTGACTGGCCATCCTGACAGGCTCTGGGCTTGGGGTGTGATGAGGCACCCCAGCACACACCAAGTGGACAGGACGAGAGGGCAGTAGAGGAAGAGTGTGCTGGCAGAGAGCCCAGTGGCCCACGGGGTGGGGAGGTGGTGCCTGCGGAGTTTGGGGAGATCCTGTGGAGACCCAGGCCCGGGATCTCTGACCCTGCCTCCCGCAGGAGCACCCCAGCACTTCCCCTGGATACCCTTGCCTGGGGAGGGGCTACCTGCTCCAGGCCTCAGCCCACAGCCAGACTCTGGGCCTGTGCTGGAAAGGACCTCCAGGCCACTCCAAAGCTCCGAGGACCAGGGAGCTGAGATGGGGTGGATCTGTCAGGGTGGGGGAAGGAGAAAGGCCACCTTGCTCACCTGCACCAGGAGGCTGGCGTGTCCTGGGCACACAGAGCCCTTGATGGTCCTCCCGGAAAGGCAGAAGACAGGGCCCACAGACACGCGCGCCCGGGGAACACCGTGCCCGCCTCTTCAGGGCACAGTCCAGGCTCCCAGGACAGGCGGCCACATCTAGGAAGGAAGCAGAAGGCAGAGCTGTGTCACAGCCCAGGGGGCCTGCTCGGCCTCTCCCTCCCCCGCGGAGCTGACCAGGCCGGGTTTGGCCATTGTTTTGGACAGGCCCTTCCTCCCGACTGCCAGCCATCAGAACCAGGAAGACAAACAGCCCCAGGACTTATCAGAGCTCCCCTGCCCCACCCACTCCCTAGAGTCCACTTTCCGGGCCTGAGGCCGCCCAGCACTCGCTCTCCCCAGCAGGGCTGTGGGGCCTCCAAACCCTGCCTCCAATCTCAGCATGCCCCAAACCAGCCCTGGATTCTCTGTCCAGGCTGGGGTCCCCGGGGGGGGGCAGGTCTCCCTCTCCGACTCAAGGGCAGCACGAGATGCTGGCCACCCACCTCCCCCACCACGTCGGAGCTGCCCCCCGAGCCCCATCATGCCATCCCGCAGCCTGAGAGAGCAGAGCCCAGGACAAGGGCCCGGCCTGGAGGACAGTCACACTGCACCATGTCTAGCCTCTAGCTAGTCCCTGGCACGGAGCAGCCGCTGTGTTGCGGAGACCATAGATGAAGCCAGCAAGTCTCACTTGCTCTGGTTATAGAACCCAGGCTGAGGTCACTCCCACAGCCACACTGCCAGGGACTGGGGAGTGCCTGGGACTTTGGGCCAGAACCAGTTCCTGATTTGGGGCCCAGCACACACTGTTCTGTATACACAGCCAGTGGATCCCATCCTGATGCTGGGGAATGCGGGCAGTGTCCCTCTCTGCCTCAGTTTCCCCTCTGTGCCATCTGCAAGCTAGGGAATGTCTGGAGGCCTGAGATGCTAGCCCCAGTCGTGCAGCACCAGAGCCAGTAGAGCCAGGGGAGAGCCAGCGGGACGGTCAGTCCTGCATGGGGAAGAGGAGGCCCTTTCTCCAAGCCCAGCTCCTGCCCCACGCTGCAGAAGGGCCACTGGGACTCAGGGCCATGACATACGGGATCGGGGGTGACCAGCTCTGTCCTCCAGATCTTAGTTGGCTCGACTTGGTCTCCTTGGTAACTTGACAGTCACACCTGCCGGCTGTAGGCATCCGTGCTGGAAGTTCCAGCACACCTGCTGCAGGTAGGCAGAAGCTCTCATCCCAGGGACCGCTGTCCTGCAGAGACTGGGTCAGCAGGCACCAGTGTTGGTGAGCTGGGCCCAGGCCTCGGGTGAGTTAAACATTAAGCCTGTGCCAGCAGGTCTGACTGGACCCCACCCAACAGCTGGGGATGTGAGGAGCCAGGCAATTCCTGCCCCTGGTGCTGAGAACCCAGAGTGCACCAGGCCAAGGCAGGGGCCTGAGGGGCAAAGCTGGCTCCGGTGTCTAGGTTCCAGGGGCCTCTCTACACCCCCAGGCCCCTGGGCCCAGGAGGACATGGCTGCTACCTGTAAAGTCCTGGGAAAGTCCACTCCAGCCTTGGGTGCAGAAAGATGTCTGGAAAGAGGGCAGCTGGACAGTGGGTGGCCCCACACCCCACACCCAGGCCAGCATAAAGCCTATGAGCAGCTGGGATGGCGCCAACCCACCTCAGGGGCACAACAGCAGCTACAGCCCATTTCCTCAGGAGGCCCCACCCTGTACGCCCTGAGCTGGGCCCTCAGCAGGCAGCCTCCACCATCCCTGGCCAGCCACGCTCCGGCCCTCAGGCCTCTTTGGGAGCCTCCCCTGATCATGCCAACATCCTGTCCAGAGGATGGACTGCTGCCCTGCCCTGCTCTGGCCTCTAGAGGCCACACACACAGAACCACATTGCCCAGGGTAGTCTCCCAGCTGTATCCGGTACCAGTCACTGAACTTGTCCATGCCTCAGTTTCCCCATCTGTAAACGGGTTAAGAATAGTACCTCTCCTATGGGGCTGCCAGGAGAACTGGGTGACTACAAGGGCACGAAGTCTGCCAGTGCAAACCCCTAGGAGTGGGTGCATTGGATCCTGGGCTCCTGTAGATTTTCCCTGCCTTTACCCCAGTGCCCATCTGGGAAGCAGGGAGGTTTCCTGGGATCCTGGACTCATGGCTCTCTAGGGGGTGCCCCTCAACCCCTAGCACAGAAGACAGAAAGGCGCGGTCCTGCAGGACACAGGTGGGAGAGGGGGTTCTGAATCTGGAAGCCTGTTGCCCCCACTTAAGCCAGAACAAGACCCTAAGCCTGGGACAAGCTGCCAAATACCCCAGGAAACTTCAGACATCGCCATGGCAGCAAAGCGAGGTGCCGGCCAAAACCACCGAGACGTGGGGACAGGCCGACCAGCGCCGCGACCCTGACCCCGGGAGGCACCGGCAACAAGGCCAGCAGGCACCCGGGGCCAGGCCCGCACCCGCGGCGCCCGAGACGCAGACACCCAGAAGCGCGCACAACACAGGCTGCCGGCAGCAGGCCCACCGGGAGAGCGCTCTCCTGCGACAGACACAGACCGGCGCTCGGACCCAGAGACAAAGACTTCAGGTTCGCCGCCAGGAACCGGGGCAGCCCCGGCCGGCCAGGCCTGTTTACCCCGTCCCGGCCGAGGTGGGGCCGGGCCCGCGGGGCCTACGGCGAGGGCGGCGGTGGGGAGGGAGACGGCGCCTCCGCCCGAACCGACGCCCAGCCCGGCGACACAGGCCCCGGGGCGCCCCGCGGCCTGCGCCGAGAGCGCTGGCTCACCCTGACGGCCGCCGGCGGCACCGCGCAGGGCCGCGCCGAGGACGAGGCCGGAGAGCAGCAGCCGCAGCAGCCGCAGGTGCCGCGGGGAGGGCGGAGGGACCGGCGTCGCCATCCTTCAGCGCCACCGCCGGGGCAGCATGGCACCGCGCGGCCCGGGGCTCGGCGCGGGCTCCGGACTCCGCGTCGGGAGCAGGGCGGCGGCGGAGCAGGACGGAAGGAGGCGGCGGCGGCGCTGACGCTGCGGCAAAGGATCCGGGATGCAGGCGCGGCGGCCAGAGGCGCGCGCGGAGAGTGCGCCTGCGCGCTCCACCTGCGGGGGCGGGACGGCGCCTCCAGGCCGCCCCCGCCCCTCTCCCTCCAGGTCTGAGCCCCCAACCCTCCCTAGGCGTCAGGGTGCTTCATCCTCTGCGGCCGGGACAGCCGGGACCTCCTCTGTTCTCCACAGATCGGCCTGGGAACTGGCCGAGGGCGGGCTTCCACGGGATGCGCTTGCCCCGAGCCCTCTCCCAGGCTGAATTCCAACTCCCACCCCACCCTCCACCCTGCCCTAGCCGAGGAACTGCCTGGGTCTGGAGGCGCAAGCACCCAGGAACACGGGGACGCCAGGAGCACACACATGTACAGGTGCACAGGGATGCCCAAGATGCACCAGCTCTAAGAGACGCACAGGTGAAAGCAAACATGCAGAGAACTAGGCTGGAATGGGGTGGCCGCTCTCAGCAAGGCCGCCAGGGGGCAAGAGTGACCGGGAGGTGCTGATGAGAACCAGCTGGGAGCTGTCCACGGTCCCCAGGTGACAGGTGACTGCTCAGCTCCCTGGGGCCCCACCAGCTCCTATGATGCACCTCCTCATACTCCACCTGTGGCCCCCTGAGAGTACGCCCACTCCAGCCCAACTGGAAGCCTCCCTCTGGCTGACGTCACTGAGAGGACAAAGACGAGCCCACCCCCAGCGCCCGTGCTCTTCAGCCCTTTGAGTCTCAGAACTGCGAGCCCTGGGTTTTGTGAAATGGCCCAAACCAGGGCAGAAGTCGTGGTGGGGAGGGGGTTAGCAGAACAATGACAGCCATCCTCCCCCAACAGGGCCTTGGGCGGACAGAAATAGTGCCTGAGCTCACTTCCCAGAAAAGGCTGGGCGCGGGGCTGGGGGGTCGGTGAAGCAAGACCACGCTTCCCCACGCTCAAGGAAACTGTGCTTCGCCCGCCGAAGCCGCAGGAACGGGACGCTCGATGCCTCTTGCGGACGTACCGGGGCAGGAGGGGAGTGGTGTCCCCGTGGGACTGCTCGCCTCCAGAGCTAGTCTCTTTGCAAGGCTCATTCCTCGGGCAACGCGGCCCTGCGGCCCTCCTGGCCCTGATCTCAACACCCTTCCACACCACCTCCTGTTGAGGCTTTGCTCCTCCACCAGCGTCTTGGAGGACGGGTTGCACCCTAGGCAGCCCCCTTGCCCCCCACCCCTGAAACTCCAGAGCCAGGGCCCAGATTTCAGTCTGGCCTAGGTCACTGATGCAGACCTGGGGGTGCGGCAGGGGCTCTGCCAGCCAGGGGGAACCGGGGACTCTCTCTTAGGCTAGCCACTGGCGGCTGCTCAGGGCACAATGGCGCAGCAGGGGATCCGGGTGGACACCTCTGGCCAGGAGAGGAAGGGGGTAGGAAGAGCAAACCCAACCCCAGGACCAGGAGCAACGGCAGCAAAGAGGCCCCACCCCGCAAACATGCTCTCCGCTGCTCTAGGAAGAACTTTTTATTACAAAATTATTACAAGTAGGCACTGGTCTGGCTCCCAGCTGTGGGCTCTGGCACCCCCCTAATAACGACCCTGACTCCGGAGGGAGAGGGTGGCGGGCTCTGAGGGCTCCTCGCTCTGGAAACCTAGCCCTGCAGTCACAGGCTCAGGGGTGCAAGTTGTCTGCACCCCAACTCCAGGGAGCAGGAGGCCTTGAGACAAGCCAAGGGCAGGAGGGGGCAGGAGGGGATGGCTTCGGCTCCCTCCGTACACCCCCGGGCCCTGGGGGCGTGGGCGCCAGAGTCCCGGTCTGGGTCCGGGGCTGCATTAGGGACCGAGATGCTGAGGGTGAGGTGCGCGGGGAATAGGGGACGCGGGGATGGGGGTGTGTGGCCTGGGCACTGGCACCGGCGCGCCTCTAGATGGCGCTCGGCGACGACTTGGCAGAGCGCGCCTGGAGCAGCAGCAGGACGAGCGCGGCCAGGAGCATGGCGGCGAAGAGCAGGAGGAGCGCGACCCAGGAACTGAAGTCCGTGCCCTTACGCAGCCCCGGCGGGTCGGCGGGGATCAGGTTGGTCAGGTTCAGCATGTAGCCGAGCGCCCAGCCGACAGCTGTGTCCCCCGCCTGCATGCGAAGGTCGCGGCCTCAGCCTCCACGCCGCCCGGAGGCCCCGCCCCGTCTCCGCTCAGGCCCCGCCCCTCGCACCGCCCGGGAGGCTCCGCCCCGCCGCCTGGGCTGCCTTCCCCCACCTTCTTCTGGAAGGTCACCCCGCGGAAAGCGCGCTCGTCAAAGCCGTATCCGAGGCTCAGCAGCTGCTGCACGAACATGGCCCCGGCGCAGTAGTCGGGCAGGCGGGCCCCCTCCTTCGGCGCCCGAGCCTGCAGCTGGGACGCAGGTGGGGGACTGTCGGGTCAGCGACCACCTAAGGTCTCGGCCAGATGGGGCAGGGTGGCCGGCGGCGTGCGGCACCCCTACCACCCACACACACAGGCAGTGCAGGGCTAGAGACCA
Source organism: Manis pentadactyla (assembly GCF_030020395.1). NCBI lineage: Eukaryota > Metazoa > Chordata > Mammalia > Pholidota > Manidae > Manis > Manis pentadactyla. The sequence goes on from NC_080021.1 coordinate 221,052,080, forward strand.
CGTCAGAGGGCCCAGAAAGACGGAGGGGGCCACCCCCAGGCAGCGCTGTTCCCCTGGAGAACAGGGTGACTGCTGGACGGCGGCCAGCTCCTGTGCCTGGGATGTGCACCTCCAGCAGGCAGTACGGATGACCTCCCAAGGGGTAGAGTGCGGCGGCAGCCTTGGCACAAGGTCAGGGGGACAGAAGCTCCGAGCTGGAGCCCAGGTCCCTGCGCCTGCCCCCTGCCCTGGCACTTTGCCCACTCCCTACTAGACAGGGAGGATAGGAGGAGGCCTGTGTCACCACAGTGCCCTTAGACGTGCCTCACTCTCCGTATGCCCAAACCCCTCCATCCTCCTTTACCTAGCAAAGCCCAGATACCTGGAACTGTCTTTACCTGCTCCCTGTGCCCCCACCCACCCCCCAAGCCCTGCTCTGAGTCCTGCTTCTACCCTGATCAGCCACTCTCACCTACACTCCCCAGCCACAGGCCTCTCTGCCCCTGTCTGCTCCATGCTCCCAGCTGCCACAGGCCCTTTGCACTGGCCGTCCCCTCTGCCCTCCAGACCTTGGTCCTAGGGTCAGGCCTAGGGAGGCTCTGCAACCCCATCTCACATGGCTCCCAGCTTGCCATAACTTTTCGAGTCTGAATAGCAATCTCTCCCCCACCATAGTGGGTGCTCAGAGAGGCCTGGGTCTCCCTCTACTTGTAGAGCAAACGAATGACTGGGACACACGACACAGCTGGCTGAGCACCCACCCCCACCCACCATGCAGGCCTGGAGGAGGGGCGGCAGGCTCACCTCATCCCATGTCTGGTTGCAGACGGTGGCCACGGCTGCCTCCAGCTGCTGTAGGGTTGCCACAGGGAGCCCCATCACCGTCCTCAGGAAGTCCACAGTGTAGAAGAAAGCAGAGAAAGCCTGTGGGAGCGGGGCAGTCAGACCCACCGCTCTGCAGCCACTGCCATGAGCTTGGCTGCTGGGCAGTCGGGAGGCCTCCACCCCGGCGCCTGGACTCACAATGAAGTTCCCGGCCACAGGGGGCTGGAAGACGCCGTTGAAGGAGCACCGGGAGAAGCGGCAGGAGGAGAAGCCGAAGAGCCCCGAGACAAGGTCCCGGCAGAGGGCCAGGCTGCTGCTCCCGGACAGGCCAACCGTGGCACTGCTGTTGTAGGAGTGGGGCCGCAGGGCCGAGGTGCATGGTGACTCATACACGTCTCCCAGCAGAACTCGGGTGGAATAGCCCTTGGGCCAGCACGGGTGGGAGCTGTGGTTCTGGCAAAATGAGGAGGGTGCAGGTGGTGCCACCCCCACTCCAAGCACTGCCCCCCCCACCCTGGACACTTGGACAGCCTCCCCAGAGGAGCATCCTGATGAATCTCCCACAAGTGCCACTTGGGTGACACTGCTTCTGTGCTTAGGAGCAACCCATGGCTCCCCATTGCCCCTGGACAAAAACCAAACTCGTTGGCCAGGCACCCCAGGCCCTCTGAGATCTGGCCCTGGCCCTCCCTTCTCCCCAGCCAGGCACTTGCCAGGTCCACCCACAGCCACTGGGCCTTTGCTCATGCTGGACCCCTCCCCACCTGTCCGTCTACCTGATTGAAGCCTGATTTTGGTTCTGGCTACCTGGAGAAGCCTTCCTCAGTACGGCCGCTGCCCAGGCTCTGTTCTGGGCCCTCGGCCCCCATCCCTCCTCTCACCCTCCGAGAGAACACAGTGGGCGGGGGGGCACCTGGAGTGCACTGGCCAGCAGCCTCCGGAGGACTTGGTCACGGCCGTAGCAGAGGAAGCTGTGGGTGTAGACGCGGTAGTGCTGGCCGTATAGCCGCAGCTGGACCTCGTTGGCCGGATCCTCAGCTGGGCTGGCCGTCTCAAAGGTGATCTGTGTGGAGGCGCCCCCCAGGTCCATGGCCCCCAGTGTCCCCTTCCTTGGCCGGAACCACCGGCCCACCCAGCCGTACTGTAGGGGGTGGAAACTAGGGTTAGTGAGTTGGGGGTGCCCATGCCCACTGGTTCACTGGGCTGGCTGCCAGGCCTACCTTGATGAAGTTCTCCAGCAGGTAGTTGGCAGTCACCCAGCCAAACACCCCCTCATCCTGGCCCGAGAGGATGCGGGCACCACGGAAGTCAAATGGGTACTGGGTCAGTGTCCGCGTCACAGCTGTAAGCACGTTGGCTGAGGCCTCGGGGCTGGTCAGGCTGTGGCACAGGAAGGACTCTGTAGAGCACCCTTCCCAGGGGCTGTGATCCTGTTGCTGGGGAGCACCGACCCAGCTCTGACACAGAAGGCACGTGGGGTCCACCCTGTGCTGAGGCACTGTGGGGCCCTGGAGCCAGGAAGGCCAGGTCTCAAGGCAGGTGGCATACTCACTTGAGCAGGCGCATGCCCGCAGTGGCCCCCAGGTAGAGGGGTGTGCCCTGGTGCCTCTCCTTGGGCACATCCTGAAGTGCCTGGTCCAGGCATTCTGCAAGACTCTGGCCAGCCCTGGAGGGATTGTCTGCGTAGCTAGAGATGCCCCCACCTAAAGAGAGGACGCAAGATGGGCCCACACCTGGCGGGCAGTACCCCTGGGGGCCATCCGCCAGCAGGGCTTGGGGGCTTGAGCTCCTACACCAGGTGGCAGCTTAGACACACCTTCCCACTTCCTCAGAGACACCCAGTCCAAGACAAAGGGGACTACCAGCATGCCACCCACAGTCTCAGGCTGCCACAGAGCCAGTGGGTGTGTGTTCAGGTGCCAGGACAAAGTAGTGGGCATTGTCAACCCGGCCTAGCCTCCCAGGGGGCCTGCCTGGGCGTTCCAACAGCTCTGGACTCCTCCTGCTCTGTCTGGGATGTAGCCAAGGCCCAAACCTTTCAGCCGCTACCTGGGGCTTGCTTTCTGGAGTGGAGCTCCTCCCAGGCCCAGGGGCCCAGCCTGTGTGTTTTGTCTCCTGCAGCTCCTACAGGGGTGGCCCTACCCAGCCTCAAGTAGAGAGGTCTGACTGCTCAGGGTGCAGAGGCCACAGGGGACACCTGAGGCACACAGTGAGTGGGTAACCCAGGCCAGGGAAGTCTAGGGCTCAGGGGACCCTCACCGCGCACATCACAGGAGCTGTGCTGGCCCACAATGCCCGTGTCATTCTCCTTGTCCGCAGGCCACTTGTAGACAAACATAGACGTGTGGGAAGAACCAGCATCCAGGACAATACCATACTGGGGGGTGGAAGGGGGGCAGTCTCAGGGGTGGGGGTGGGAGGCCTGAAGGCCACCTCTAGCTCCTCCAGCGCTCCACCACACCCCACCCACCCTGGGCAAGGTCCTGAGGCTTCCAGAAGACCAGGGGCAACTGTGGAGACACAGCTTGGCTGGGGGGAGTGTGGCAGGCAGGGAGAGGTGGCCAGGAGCCTCTGTGCCTTTCCCTGCAGGACCTTCCCGCAGGGGCACCCTGAGGGGCTGCGTCAGGGTCAGAGGGTCCTGGGGTCACCCTTGGAGGTTCCCAGGCTTGAGGAGAAGAGCCCAACTGCAGGCGTAACCCTGCCACTCTTCCTTCCTCCTCTGTCCCCACCTCTGACCTCAGCTCAACCTGACCATGCGGAAGGAAGGGCTTCAGGAAGAAGGCTGGCCAAGGCCAAGCGGGGAGCCAGGAGCCTTGCTGACCCTGCCTGAAGATGCCCCCTCCCAGGGCCTTGAGCCCAGCCATAGGGAGAGCTGCATGGGCCTCCCATGCAGGTTGGACGAGGTCAGCACCCAGCCTGCAAGAGCCACTTGCCAGCATTTGCCCCCAAGGGCTTAGATTCCAAGGGTGGGAGTGGGGCTCTGGAGAAGAGGCCCTCCTGAGCAGAGAAAGGGGCCGTTCCAGACTCCCCACCTCCCAGCAGGGCGCTCCAGCTTCCCCATCAGCACTAGCAGGCCAGCCCTCCATTCTACCCCACCCCCACTCGTGGTGGGTGGTCCCCCTTGACTACAGAGCGCACACCCCTGCCACCTCCCATCCTGGGCCCCACTCCCAAGGGCTGGCTCACAGGTCCAGCAAAGGGTCCCCATGAGCCTGCGGGACTCCTGGAGCCCAGTCTGGCAGGAAGACCACCCCAGTCCCTTTAGGGCCAGCGGAGTCAAAGGTGGACTCCACACCGTCAGGGCCACCAGGGGAGGGGTCCCTGGGTCCCAGAGCCTGCGTCACCTGATCTGGGCCCAACCCGGAACTGATGCGTCCCTGGGGACTGCACTGGGCGCGGTGGGTGGGGCGCGCCCCGAGGCTGCATCACGGAGCAGAGACACAGCCTCTCGGCCGCGCAGGTCGTAGGCTCCGCGGCGGCGCGGCGAGCGCGGAGTTCCCAGGACTCCGGCCTCCAGCCCTGCGTCGCGGCGAGAGCGCCGCCGCCGCCCTCTGGACCTGGCCAGGACCGGCGCCGGGACTCCACCCGCCAAGCCGGAGGGCAGCGCGGGTGTGGGTCCCAGGCCGCCACGCGGGCCCAGCCTGGCCCTGCCCGGGTCCGAGCCTCTCCCGCCCGGCGCCCGGGCCTGGGCCCGCTGCTCCGCGGACCGCGGCGGCGCCCGGTGTCCGAGCATGCACCTTGAGGGCGGGCGGCTCCCGGACGTCGCGGGTGGGGATGCACAGCAGCAGGAGGCCGGCGAGGCCCGCCGCGGCCAGCAGCAACGGCGACAGCAGCGACAGCATCTTCCCGGCCATGGGCGGTCGCGCGGGCGGCGAGGCGCTGACGGAGGGGCGGCGGGGAGCCGGGAGGCCGCGGTCCCGGGGCCGCGCCGTAGGCGCCCGGGGCGGGGCGCGGACTGGCTCGGTCCACGGCCGGCCACGCCCCCTGGCGGACTGACGAGCCGCCCCGCCCGCCGCGGGTCCCTCCGCGAGCGCAGGTGAGGGAGGCAGCGGCTGACTCACCGCGCCGCCCCAGCCGGAGCACCTGCGGCGGTCGCCCACCCTCCCCCTTCCTGCCTGCGCAGTCCCGGAGACTCACCTCCGACCGGTGCCCCAGCCCCTGGTACTTACGGGGCAGGGTCTGCCTGTGGGAAGTCGGGGTTCCAACCTGGCAGGACCTGGAGAACCCCCAGCCGTCTCTCTGGGAGTAACCGGCGTGCCCCGGGGTGTGGAGCAGGGGGCCTGGCATGGGGTGAGGGCGCTGGGCTGGGCCAGGAACCGGAGGCCCAGACCTGAGAGGCCGCGCAGCATGGAGACACACTTAGGTCATGGCCCCAGCACCAAGGTGACAAGTGAGGGCACAGGGAGAGAGCGTCAGGATAGCCACAGTCCCCCAGTCCCACGGGAGAACCCGAGCCCAGGTGGGCTCGGGGCCGGGGGTGCAGGAGCCTGGGATGGGGAGGCCAGGGGCCTTCCAAGGACGGCAGAAGAAGGCATAGAGGGTCCTCAGGCCCCAGGATGCTGGCTGGGCTGGGTAAGTGCCCAGCAGGCCCCAGAGCCCCAGCCCTGCCCCCTCTGCCATACCATACAAAACGTCTGTCCTCTATGGTTTGACTCCCCACGAACCCCGTGTGCCAGCATGGCCAGGAGCCACCCCCACTTTGTGCCCTGAGCAAAATGAGAATGCCAGTAAGAACCCCAGCCGTAGTGTCGGGGAGGGCGTTGTGTACTTCCCTGGGTCCTCGTCCCCGCCGCAACAAAGAATTGAAGGGCAGAGACACAGTAGTGAAAAGCAGAGGAAAAGTATTATTTAAAGTTATTTAAAGAGAAAAAGTGCAGCCAGCAAGCTCAGCTAGGAGAGGCGCCCTGAAGGGTAGGAGAGAGATTAAAAGGTTACGCACTTAGAAAGTGCAGGCAACCTCAGAGAGAGGAGTACCCCGAAAGGTTGGGGGTTCCCCCTTTTAAGGATTCTTCAGGAATGTGACCATGGGCTGGGGGTGCAGACTTGTTAAGTGTAGGGCAGCAGGGAGCCCTGTGGCAAGACCACCCTGGAATGCCAGGCCTGGGGGCAGGGAGGGGATGGAAGGGCAGCCTCCCCTGGGAGCAGGGGCTGGGCAGCACCCTGGCGGGCGGAACCAGCAGGGACAACTGGGCTGGGACTGCTGCCTAGTCTGAGGGTCTGATGTCACGGGCCAGCAAAGGCGCCTTTCTTCCAGCTCGAGGCCCCGGCAGGAAGGGTAGGGGTGCTGGAAAGGCCCTCGGCCTCCTCAAAGCGCCATCTGGCTGGGCCCCAGAAGAGTCTCTGGATGCAGCCAGCCCGGCCCTCTCCCGCCCCCCTTCCTTCCACCGGGGAGAGCCCAGAGGAGGGAGAGGCCTCAGACCCGGCTGAAAGCAAGAAACAAAGGCCGCCTGGAGGGGCCCCTCGCTGGAAAGGGCAGGAGACAAGGGGGGCTGCAGCCCATCCCCTGCGATGTCCCCCCCCTCCAGACCCAGCCTCACCCTGCTAGATCCAAGTGGGGCTCTGTGATGTTCTGGACTGGCCTTGGACGGAACCCTAGGAGGTCAGAGAGGGTGGGGCAGGGGAGCACAGACTTGGACCTTGCCCTTCGGGGAGACAGGTTCCTGGCAGGGGCCCCGGATCAGCCTGGGAATTAGAAGGGAGGACGGCTGGGAGTGAGTTCTCTCTTAGACTGCCCTAGATGGTAACGCCTGCTCCTGCCGGGAGACAGTGGGGAGTGCGGGTCCTGCAGGGCAGCTTTGGGGCCCCTGAGGCGGAGGCTCTGGGAGCTTCGGTGGGAGGCTTGGCCCTGGCTGCAGGCAGAGGCGTTCAGCTGCAGGAGTGCCGGAGAGGCCACCTGGAGAGAATCTAGCCCTCCCAGGGAGGGGACGTTCACCGAGGCCTGCAGAAATCTTGGCTGCCTCTGCCTCCGTGTGCTTGTCAGAAGCCACAGTGTTTTGTGGCTGAAATACCTTGACAGGTGAAGGCCCTCCCCTCGCCGCTCCCATTCTTCAGATGCTCATTCAGCCATTCAACAACGCTTGCTGAGTACCTCCTGTGGGCCAGAGGCACACCAGACTCTAGTGCTTGCACACTGTCCCTGAATTCCACAGGGTGGACATGGGGGAGGCCCACCCACCACCTGTCCTGGGGAGGGCAGGCCTGTCAGAGGCTCCCGGGGAGGCAGGGAGAGAGTGCTGCCTTGAGACCCAAAGACGCAGCAGAGCAGGTGGGGCGCGCCCACGGGAACAGGCTCCTGCCTTAGCACATCAGAGACCCCTTGGCAGCCCTGACCAGAGAGCTCCACGTGTGGATTTTGTGTTTGTTACTTTTCTTTATAGTTTTACACCTTGAAGCATCTCTACATAATATATGTATTGTTGTTTCTCCTGGTTTTCAGACCATGTTTTAAATACCAGCCATACTGTTGTGGAGTTTGTGCCTCTCACTTACGTTGTATTTTTGAAACCCGTCCAGGTTGACATTTGAAGTTGTCACTTCCTCGTTCTGGGAGCTGTGTTGCTTTCTGGATTGAGTTCTGTACACCAAAGCTCACACACCCCCGTGAGCACAGAGGGGCTTCTGGCTTCAGGCAGCTGTTGCTAAGGCTGCTTGCTCTATGGGCGCTTGCAAGCAGTTCTCCAGGGAATATCCTAGCAGCCAGCTGGTGGTTGTACTGTATGTGTGTGTTCAGCTTCCCCAGCACACAGCATATTGTTTCCAAAATGATGTGTCACCTGGCACTGTTGAGAGCATGCGTGACCATTCTGCATCCTCACCAACATTTGGTATTGTGCAACACGCAGGTCTGGGAGAAGCTGTGAAGATGGAACCTCTAAAAGTGTATTGGTTCTTTCTGTGTCACTCAGAGGGGCTTTCATACCTTCCATGGGGCACCTGATCTTTAGTCCATCTTCTAGGGACTGTTTATTTTATTGCCTCGCAGGCATTCTTTAGGTATATTCCTGACTTTGGTCCTCTGGCAGTGAAACCTTGGAAGTTCTGAATGAGTCCAATGCACCCGCTTTCAGCTCTGTCATTCCCGTCTGGGGTCTTCTTTGAGTAACGGACTGTGAGGCCATGAGGTCTCCTGTGTCACTTTCTAAAGGTTTTACTCTTGCCGGTTGCAAGCCTTTGACCCACCGGCGAGAGGTTTTCACGTTGGACGTGAGGAAAGGGTTCCAGTTCCCATCTCCCCACACGGAGAACCGGCTGTGTCAGCGCCTGACCGCACAGGCCGGCCTTTCTGCCCCGATGTGGGCCGCAGGGTTCTCCCCAGGCTGCGCTCACCCCCTCTGGGCGTGTTTGCGCAGCAGCCTGATCTCTGGGAAGAAAGTCCCCTCCTCCTTTACCTGGTGCCCTTATCTCTTCCGCGGAAATTTGAGAACAAACTTACCAAGGTCCTTGAAAAACAAACCCTGATGGCATTACAGTTGCAATTATGTATATTGAACCTGTACACCAATTGGGTTGTGAAAATTTATAAAAGGAAACTCACTAAAATGGGGCCTGGAGGCCAGAACATAGTCCTTGAGGTCAATTACAGGCAGAGGCTGTGTCTCAGGCTCCCGCAGGGGAACCTCGGCACTGCAGCGCCTTCCGGAACCCCGGCCTGCGCTTCCCCGGCGGACTCCCCTTCTAAACCCCCCTCTGCTTCCTCCTCCAAGAAGAATGGCTCTCTCCTCACTCAGTGGGACGAACCTGTGTGGTTTTTGTCAGTTCTCGCTTGTCCCAAGTTGCAGTTCTTTGCTATTCCCAAATAAACTCATTTTTGCTAGTAAAATCACTGATTGTTTTATTTTTAATGACCATCTCTAAAATACCGAGTTTTTTAACCCAAAAACCTGGTTTATTTATCCATTTACTTTGGCTTCTTGTAGGCCTTTCAAGAAACATTTAAAATAATATTCTCCTTAAAGGTCTTGCACATTTTTCTTGGATTTAGTACTTGGTACTTAATCTGTTACTGTTTTAAATTGAACTTTGTCAGGACTTTTTGCTTGTTAATACAAATTCAATTAATATTCATTTGTTATCACCACACAGAGTGGGAACTCGTGTTCTTGGCCCGGAGATGTCAGTGGGACCAATTCTAATTATTTAAGAGTAAAATTTTGAATAAAATTGACCCTAACAGGCATTACAATTTTACTTCTGATCATAAAAGAGATTGCTTTTAACATTTCACCATTAAGTGTAATGTTTGCTGAAGGCTTTTTTGCAGATTATTAGTTTACAAAAATTCTAAAAAAAAACAAATGTAAATTGACACCAAGTCTTACTGAATGCTTTTTCTGCATCTCTTGAGGCAATCATATGATTTTTCTGATTAATCTGTGAATGTCATGAGTTACAAGAAATTTTAAAATCTTAAACTAGTTTTGTGTTCCTTGGGATTAACCCAAATTGGACAAACTGTATTGTTAAAAACAAAAGTAAACAAATGAGGCAACATCAGACTAAAAAGTTCCCGCACAGCAAAGGACGCCATCAACAAAATGAAAAGGCAGCCCACTGCATGGAGAAGATATTTGTAAGTGATAGATCTGATAAAAGGCTAATATCCAAACTCTGTGCAGAACTCATATCAACACCAAAACCAACAAATAATCTTATTAGAAAATGAACAGACAACCTGAATAGGCATTTTTCAAAAGAAGACATCCAGATGCCAACAGGCACATGAAAAGATGGCCCACATGGTTAATCATCAGGGAAACACAAATCAAACTGCCATGGGCTCTCGCCTCACGCCAGTCGGGAACAGTTATTGTCAACAGCACAAGAAGCAGGTGCTGGCGAGGATGTGGGGGGAAGAGAACCTCCCTGCACTGCTGGTGGGAATGTGAGCTGGTGCTTTCACCATGGAAAGCAGTATGTAGGGTCCTCAAAAAAACAGGAACTAGAAATAGCATATGACCCAGCAATTTCACTTCTGGGAATTTACCCAAAGAAAACAAAATCACTAATCCAAAAAGATACATGCATCCCTATGTTCTTTGCAGCATCATTTACAGTAGCCAAGATATGGAAGCAGCCGAGGGCCCATCAGTAGATGAATGGATAAGGAGAGGTGGTACATATACACAATGGAATATTACTCAGCCACAAGAAAGAACGAAATCCTGCCATTTGTGATGACACAGATGGACCATAGGGTATCATGCCAAGTGAGATAAGCCAGGCAGAGGAAGACAAGACCATCTGATTTCACTTATATGTGGAATCTAAAAAACAAAACAAAACAAACAAACAAAACAAATTCATAGACACTGGGAACAGACTGATGGTTGCCACAGGGAGGCGGGTGAGGACATTAGGTGAGGGGGGAAATCAGTGTTTGCTGTCCTGACGTGGGTGATGGCTGTACAAGCGTGCACACGGTCAGGATCAAGCTGCACACTATGACTTGTGTATTTTGCTGTATGCACCTCAATAAAAAAAAGTCAATACAAAATAAAAAATATCCTGTTCATATCTGCTTAACTTCTGCAGCATATCATTATTTCCTTCTTTTTGATTCCTGACACCATTTATTTCTGCCTTACTTTTTATTCTCCACTAATAAGTCAGATGTTTGTGTACTTCATTTTCTCAACCAAGTTTTTGCCTTTATTGATGTTTTCTTCACTGCATATTTGTTTTCTATTTCACTGGTTTCTTCAATTTTTATTCTCTCTTGCACATGATTTTATGGGAGCAGGAATTGTGGGGTTTATCCTGTTGGCTGCTCTGCAGCATGAAGAAAAGTGTCGGGTGTGTAGTACATACTCAATAAAACATTTATAATACAACTTAATGATTTCTTCCCTCCATATTCTTTGTATGTATTCTGTCTTTTTCCTCCTTCTGAAATTCAATGCTTAATACGTTCTCTATGAGTCATCTTCCCTAATGTGTTTAAGAGCCTGTATAAAGTTCCCTTTTGTCTCTGCTTTTGATGCACACTCATTGTTTTCATTTAGTTTTTTTTCCACTGCTATTGTGATTTCTTATTTGACACGTGAGTTGTTCAGACATGTTTGTTTTAATATCTAAAATCTGGGCTTTTCCTAGTTCTCTTTTTAGTGTTCATCTCTAACTTAGCTGCCGCACGGTCAGATCATGTACCCCGAATGAGACCAATCTCCAGCAATATTCTGACACTTTTTGGCCTCCCATGTAAGTCATAAATAGCTGGAAATGTTCCGTATGTGCTTGAAGAGAATGCGTACTCTCCAATTAGTGAGTGCATCGGTCTATATCTGTCCATCAGATCCACATCATCAATAAATGTTTATATCTATTATAGCCTATCCATTAAGAGATTTATGTTAAAATTTCCCACTGTGATGGTGAGTTTGCCCATTTCTCTTTATTGTTCTGAGAAGTCTTTATATATATATTATACAAAATTTGTATTTTAAAATATTTGTATTTTACCTCACCTTTCTACTTGGAAATAACTACAGGTTCATACAAGGTGGCAAAGAAATGTGCACACATGCCTTTTGTGCCCTCCCCTCGGTGTCCCAGTGTTAACATCTTATGACAGCACAATAGCAAAACTGAGAAGTGGGCCCGGGTGCCATCTCAAGAGCTTAATCATGTGTTTGTGTGGCTCTCTGCAGCTTTCCCACACATGGAACCTTGTGTAACCATCACCACCACCAAGCTCAACTGAACCTTCACTGTAGGATTGCTTCCCCCCTCCCTTTTCTAGCCACATCCCCAAACATTCTTTCTTCATAACTGTTATTTCACAATTGCTGCATAAACAGATTGTGCATAATGTATCCTTCAGGTTAGCTTTTAAGACTCAGAGTAATTTCCTGGAAGTTCATCCACATGGTTGTGTGTTTGGATAGTTCACTCCTTGTGCCACTGAGTTACGTCCTGCGGTGTGGATGGATCATAGTCTGCTCAGCAATCAGCCCTAGAAGGACATTCAGTGAGTTGGTAGTTTCGGGCTATCACCAATAAGGCTGCTATAAACATTCATGTACATGCTCCTGCACGAAAACGAAAAAGTCTTAATTTCTCTGGGACAAATGCCCAAGAATGCAGTTGCTGACTTGCGTGGCGCACTAAGGCCCCAGAGACCCAGTGGGTGCACAGTCACCGCACCGGCGCTCCAGACACCTGAGCTCCCACAGCTCCTCCCGCCTCACGTCAGAGGGACATTAGTTCCATTCTACCCATCCCCCCATGCTCAGATTAGCATTATTACTATTACGTTATTGTCCTTATATACAGTCAGTGTTTGCTTAGATTCCCCTACATATTTGATGGTACATTTTGGTTGGTTTTAATATATGGCCACATATTTGACTCTGCTCTTTGGGAAAGCAGAGCCTGACTCCGCCGCGGCCTTGAGAAAGGACAGGCTTCAGACCAGCTTCTAGTGAACAGAAGACCACAGAGTGAGGGTATGACCCAGGGCCTGAAGGACGCATGGCCACCCCACGGCCGTTTCTCTCGGGTCGCCCACTCTAGGGAGGCGGCCTCAGTGTCAGGAGGACACCCGAGCAGTCCACTGGAGAGGACACCCAGGTGCTCTGCCAGTACCCCGCGAGGCGCCGCCCCAGGCACAGGCAGGGCCTGCACACGTCTCGTAAGGAAAAATTCTGAGCCATCCTAAATTAAGTGATGTAAGGGCTAGACAAGACAGACAAGGGAAGGCCCTCAGTCAATAGCCATGGGCCATAGCTAACCGGAAGCTCCACGTTCCTGGATGACACCATCTCAACGATCATCTAGAAGGTCCCCAGAACCACCGCATCCGTCATGAGTGTGACCTGCATCCCCAGTCTTTCCCTGATTGGCATCAGCCTGCCTTCCCAATCTACAGCCAACATGACCTGAAAGAATTGTCCTTCCCAGAAACCCCTCCTAAATGAACCCCATTTCTTCAGGTTGGTGAACAAATTGTCTGTTAACTGGCCTCGTGAAGGAGAAACTTCTGTCCCAGGACTCAATTATTTTCCAAAGGCTCAAAAACCCTTTTATTTCAGAGATCTCTTGGTCTCTAGTTTTGACTTGTCAAATATGTGCAGCTGCCCTGAAGTCTTAACTCACAGAAACATTAAGAAAACTGTTAAAGGCACTTGAGAGCAGCCTCTCCACCCCTTGAGGTATCTGTGAATGGGCAACGGCCAGGTGGCGGATTCTGGAAACTTGGCAATTTTACCCCCCCACCACCACATTAAGTTCATTTGTTCAGTAGCAGTAGATAAAACTCTTTATCCATGATTTCTTCTTGGATTCTGCCTTCTTCCTGAAGCCCTTCCCCTGGATTTCTTTTAGTGGCACCCTGTTGGTGGCAAACACTCAATTCTGTGTGTTCAAGCATGTTCTTATTCAACTCCTCTTAAAAGACCATTTCCCTGGGTGCACCCTCCTAGGTCAGCATCTATATTAACTCAGCCACTCAGATGTCATTTCACTGTCACTGGCCTGCCCTCTGTGGGTGATTGCCATTGTTTCTGGCTTTTTCTGCAGTCTCCCAAAGACAAAAGGTGTGTTGCATTTTACTCATCCTGGCTGGGATTTGTTAGGATTCTGGGATCAGGTGACGTTCTGGACAGTTCTGGGGAAATTTAAGCCAGTTTGTCTTTAATATATTTGCTCTCCTGCCCTATCCTCCCCTTTCAGGGAACTCAGCCAGATGGTGGGCCACACTCCCTGTCCTCCGAGATCCCCCCCACCTCTCACAGTCCCCTCTCCAGGTACCATTCCAGATAAAGGCCTGAGCAGTCTTTCAATTCACTAAATCTCTTTTCAGCTGTGCTTAAATATGTTTGCCTCAAGTTTAGTCCATTTGAGTTAATTTCAATTACTGTTTTTTTTTAATTTCTGGAAGTTCTATTTTTTCATGTTTTTATCTTTATAGAATAAAAGATAGTATTTTTATGGAATAAAAAGCTATAAAGACTATTCCTTGTTCAAATTTTCAAGACTCACTTCTTCAGACACATAAAACCATCATCATTTTTTATCCTCTGATGACTCCAGTTATCTGGAATGTCTACAAAATCTGTTGTTTCTCGAGAAAGGAAACATCATGACGGACCCCACAGAAATACAAAGAATTATTAGAGACTACTATGAAAACCTATATGCTAAGAAGCTGGAAAACCTAGAAGAAATGGACAACTTCCTAGAAAAATACAACCTTCCAAGACTGACCATGGAAGAAACACAAAATCTAAACAAACCAATTACCAGCAAAGAAATTGAAGCGGTAATCAAAAAACTACCCAAGAACTAAACCCCCGGGCCAGATGGATTTGCCTCGGAATTTTATCAGACATACAGAGAAGACAAAATACCCATTCTCCTTAAAGTTTTCCAAAAAATAGAAGAGGAGGGGATACTCCCAAACTCATACTATGAAGCCAACATCATCCTAATACCAAAACCAGGCAACGACCCCACCAAAAAAGAAAATTACAGACCAATATCCCTGATGAACGTAGATGCAAAATACTCAACAAAATATTAGCAAACCAAAATAAAAAATACATCAAGAGGATCATACACCACGACCAAGTGGGATTCATCCCAGGGATGCAAGGATGGTACAACATTCGAAAATCCATCAACATCATCCACCACATCAACAAAAAGAAAGACAAAAACCACATGATCATCTCCATAGATGCTGAAAAAGCACTTGACAAAATTCAACATCCATTCATGATAAAAACTCTCAACAAAATGGGAATAGAGGGCAAGTACCTCAACATAATAAAGGCCATATATGACAAACCCACAGCCAGCATCATACTTAACAGTGAGAAGCTGAAAGCTTTTCCTCTGAGATCGGGAACTAGACAGGGATGCCCACTCTCCCCACTGTTATTCAACATAGTACTGGAGGTCCTAGCCACGGCAATCAGACAAAACAAAGAAATACAAGGCATCCAGATTGGTAAAGAAGAAGTCAAACTGTCACTATTTGCAGATGACATGATATTGTACATAAAAAACCCTAAAGACTCCACCCCAAAACTACTAGAACTGATATCGGAATACAGCAAAGTTGCAGGATACAAAATCAACACACAGAAATCTGTGGCTTTCCTATATACTAACAATGAACTAATAGAAAGAGAAATCGGAAAGACAATTCCATTCACTATTGCATCAAAAATAAAATACTTAGGAATAAACCTAACCAAGGAAGTGAAAGACCTATACCCTGAAAATTACAAGACACTCTTAAGAGAAATTAAAGGGGACACTAACAGATGGAAACTCATCCCATGCTCCTGGCTAGGAAGAATTAATATCGCCAAAATGGCCATCCTGCCCAAAGCAATATACAGATTTGATGCAATCCCTATCAAATTACCAACAGCATTCTTCAACGAACTAGAACAAACAGTTCAAAAATTCATATGGAAACACCAAAGACCCCGAATAGCCAAAGCAATCCTGAGAAAGAAGAATAAAGTAGGGGGGATCTCGCTCCCCAACTTCAAGCTCTACTACAAAGCCACAGTAATCAAGACAATTTGGTACTGGCACAAGAACAGAGCCACAGACCAGTGGAACAGAACAGAGACTCCAGACATTAACCCAAACATATATGGCCAATTAATATATAATAAAGGAGCCATGGACATACAATGGGGAAATGACAGTCTCTTCAACAGATGGTGCTGGCAAAACTGGACAGCTACATGTAGGAAAATGAAACTGGATCACTGTCTAACCCCATACACAAAAGTAAATTCAAAATGGATCAAAGACCTGAATGTAAGTCATGAAACCATAAAACTCTTAGAAAAAAACATAGGCAAAAATCTCTTGGACATAAACATGAGCGACTTCTTCATGAACATATCTCCCCGGGCAAGGGAAACAAAAGCAAAGATGAACAAGTGAGACAATATCAAGCTGAAAAGCTTCATTACAGCAAAGGACACCATCAATAGAACAAAAAGACATCCTACAGTATGGGAGAATATATTCATAAATGACAGATCCGATAAAGGGTTGACATCCAAATTATATAAAGAGCTCACGCACCTCAACAAACAAAAAGCAAATAATCCAATTAAAAAATGGGCAGAGGAGCTGAACAGAAAGTTCTCCAAAGAAGAAACTCAGATGGCTAACAGACACATGAAAAGATGCTCCACATCACTAGTCATCAGAGAAATGCAAATTAAAACCACAATGAGATATCACCTCACACCAGTAAGAATGGCCACCATTCAAAAGACAAACAACAAATGTTGGCGAGGTTGTGGAGAAAGGGGACCCTCCTACACTGCTGGTGGGAATGTAAATTAGTTCAACCATTGTGGAAAGCAGTATGGAGGTTCCTCAAAAAGCTCAAAATAGAAATACCATTTGACCCAGGAATTTTACTTCCAGGAATTTACCCTAAGAATGCAGCAGCCCAGTTTGAAAAAGACAGATACACCCCTATGTTTATCGCAGCACTATTTACAATAGCCAAGATATGGACACAACCTAAGTGTCCATCAGCAGGTGAATGGATAAAGAAGATGTGGTACATATACACAATGGAATATTACTCAGCCATAAGAAAAAAACAGATCCTACCATTCGCAACAACGTGGATGGAGCTGGAGGGTACTATGCTCAGTGAAATAAGCCAGGTGGAGAAAGACAAGTACCAAATGGTTTCACTCATCTGTGGAGTATAAGAACAAAGCAAAATCTGAAGGAACAAAACAGCAGCACTCACAGAACCCAAGAATGGACTAACAGTTACCAAAGGGAAAGGGACTGGGGAGGATGGGAGGGAAGGGAGGGATAAGGGTGAGGAAAAAGGGGGCCTTAAGATTAGCATGTATAATGTAGGGGGGGCATAGGGAGGGCTGTGCAACAGAGAAGACAAGTAGGGATTCTGCAGCATCTTACTACGCTGATGGACAGTGACTGTAATGAGGTTTGTGGGGGGGACTTGGTGAAGGGGAGTCCAGTAACCATAATGTTCATGTAATTGTAGATTAATAATAAAATGAATTTTTAAAAAATATGTTGTTTCTGCTGGCTCTCACAGCAGATTCTTTCATTAGGGTGTCTGTGAATTTTTTTTAGCCTAGGTTTGCATTTGCCTTGGAAGTTTACCTACTCGACTCCCTGAGGCCGGGGAAAGGTGCATCCCTCTAGAGCAATGGTTCTCAATCAGAGCCGGGTTTCCTCCACCACGGCTCCCTTGGGATATTCAGCAACGTCGATACATTAGGTTGTCACAAGTGTGCGTGCGCGCGTGCACTTGCACATGCCGTGGGCATCTAGTGGACAGAAGCCAAGGATGCTCCCCAACAGTGCACGGCAGCCCCAGGAGACTTACTTGGCCCCAGGCCTCAGTGGAGAGGCTGAGGAGCTGTGCTCGGGGACCACTTCCAGTTCCCCGCCTTGAGACCTCTGTGGCCACTCAGGTAGTGATTGTCTAGTTTCCAGGTTGTAAATGAAGGGGATGTGTATTTTTGCTCCGTGTGGAGCACCAAGGCCAAGAGAGGCCTCCCTCAGGCCCCTTCTGTGGCCAGCTGAGTGCACACCTACCCAGCAGCTTTAAGGTCAGCTTTATGTGGGGGTGGGGGCTGTCCTGATGGAGGACACCCCGGGGGGCAGACACTGTTGTCTCGCACCTCCCCAGTTCTGTGAGGTCAGAGGAAATGCACAACCTCCAGGCATGGTGTTCACCCTTGGGGGAGCCCGGGCCTCCACGCTTGCTTGACTGGAGGCTGTCTGGCCTCTGCAGAGCTCATCACCCCATTGGTAGTGGAGGGCTGGGTAGGAGCTAGCAAGGTCCAGTGGGAAGGGGGCTTCCCAGAAGATGGGATGGCACCTGCAAAGCCCAGAGGAGGCTGGGCTCCGGGCATGGAGGGCAGTTTTCAGTTCTGGAATGTTACAGGGAACGCCTGGAGAACCTGCAAGCAGAGGCCTCCCAGTGAGGGAAGGGACAGGACCCGGGCTGGTGATGGGACGGAAGGGGGTCAGCCTAAAAACCAGAAGGCAGGCCTTGGGGAGGTCCTGGTGGGCAGGCCCCAACCTGTTGCCTAGGGGTTTTTCTCCTTGGCCAGCGCCAGTCTGACCACTGCATCACCAGTCTGCCTGGGTGCTGGAGGCCATATTCTGCCCTTCAGTACCTGCTCCCTTTCCTTCCTGGCACTTGGGGCCCCAGAAACACCCACCTTCAGCCTCCATGGTCAGCTTGCATACTGGGCTGATTTCCTGAGCTGGGAGCACCCCAACTCCCTGGAGGCTTTGAAGGCAGTGGGGAGAGTACCTTGGTGGGGAGGGGTCTGCTCTACCCAGGATCCCTCTGCTGCCAGGGCACCCTTCAGGGCTGCAGGAAGCTGCACACCCCCAACTCTGGGTGTTCAGGGTCCCTATACTCCATACATGCCCACACCCCACATCCTTGGTCCTTGCTTATGTAACGTGCCTGACCTCAGCATGTCCTCGGCTTCGGGAAGTCCCCTTGGGAACGGTGGCACGGAGCACGGGCCCCTGCTGGGGCAGAGGCATCATTAGCAGACCAGCCAAGCAGGGGCTTCCCCTCAAGAGCAGGCCTGGTACGGGGTGAAGTGACCCATGATGGGGACCCTGCTCCTGGCCTCTTGCTGAATCCTGTGATTCCCCGTTCTAGTGGCCGAGCAGAAATGGTCTCTACTGGCTCAGACCTGGGGCCAGCCGGGGATGGGGGATAGAGGGTGTGACAAGTTCTCAAAACTGGGGAACCCTGAGTTCTGTGGAGTGGGTCCTGGTGGGGGTGCCTGGCCCTTGGAGCAAGTCTGGGAGACCCATATCGCCAATCGGGGGCACAGGGGCCTCCACTAGGAGGGGCACCCACAGCCATCCTGGTAACCACAGCCTGCCCCAGCCATTGCCTGGCAGACCCTGAGCCTGGGTCACAAGCTGCTCTGTGGGGCTCCATCGGGCAGACAGCCAATTCAAGTTGGTTTAGGGCCTGGGGTCTGTTGGGGAGGGTCAAGCAGGCCAGCCTTGGCCCAGGCACTCTGACCACTGTTCCCCAAGTTCCCCTCTTAGGGAATACCCTCTAACCCTTCCATCTGCTCCTCCTGGCTGAGGAAGAACCCAATCACCTGCTGGGCCTCCCAGCCCCCCCAGGGACCCCTACTCCAGGGCCCCAGTGACTGGCATGCAGCTCCCTCTTCTGGTCACAGTCAGAAGCGCAGCCTAGAATGACCAGTACCCTTTTTACTGGAGACCCCGGGTCAGAGGGGAGCCAGGCCAGTGGAAAACATGGGGGCGGAGCTGCCTGACAGCAGGTAAACAGAAGAGGGGCCTCACTGCCCACTGACAGTAGCCCCTTCAGGCTGAGCCAGCATATCCAGTCCTGCCTCCGTCAGCACCCCTGGCCAGGACCAAGTCTGCCTGGGGCCACAGGGCATCCTGGGGCACTGCCCATCAGCTGGATCCACCAGGGGAGCCCACACTGGGCGAGAGGAGGGAGGGCTCTGTCCAGGCCGGGCCCTGAGATCCCCGTGTCCGTGCAGTGGCCGGCTAGATGAACGTGGAGTCCAGCGGCCCTGCGTCCTGCTGGCTGAGGGCACGCGCCTCAAACAGCTGCTTGATGAGGGCGGATTTCTCCTGCTCCAGCTGTGCGATTCGCTCGCTCTTGGCGGTCACCTCCTGGGCGGGGGTGGCGGGGGGCGGTCAGGGTCTGCCGGGCCCCTGGCCCCGGCCCCGCGCATCCCTGGGCCTCACCTGGGTGAGCAGCCTGTTCTGCTCTTTCAGCTTGAGGATGGATTGCTGCTGCCAGTCTGGGGCTGGGGGTGAGGCGGGGGCCAGGGTGGGGCATGGGGGCCCCAAGGAAAGCGAGGGCAGAGCCTATGGGAGGGCATGGTCAGGCAGGCCTCCAGGACCAGGGTGAGGGGTGGCACCGAGCTGGGTCGGGGTCCCACGTGGGTGACAGGGGTCTGGGGGGGATTCTCACCCTGCCAGCACAGGCCGCCGCCAGCAGCTCCCCCAGGCACCGGGCCACCTCCTGTACCTTGGGCAGCAGCCGCCCCAGAGGGCGGGAGCTCCCCTCAGCCCCAAAGTCCTGGTAGGAAAGCAGGGGAGGAGATAGAGAGCAGGGCCAGCCCTTACCTTGAGAGCGGTCCCCAAAGGTGGCCCTCCTGCCCCCTAAAGTTACTGCTCAGAGCTGAGAAAACCCAGGGGTGCTGCTTGCTGGAATGTGTGCTCCAGAGCAGCATGGGTCTCAGGGGACATCCCAGTAGGGGTGTCCAGCCTCCTGCAGGGAGGGACAGCTGCAGTGCCTTGGAGCTGGGAGCCCTACGTCCAGGGTCAGGTGGGGGGCCTCTGTGCAGGGCAGGGCACGCTGCCTGGGGAGGGGGCGGCACTCACAGCACTGGCCCTGCTCTGGCCCAGGCGGCGCTGGCGCTCCTGCACCCGCTGCAGCTGCTGCTCGTACCAGTCCCGGCCCCGCGCCATCATGTCCAGGCCCTGCTGCAGCACTGCCTGCTCCTGCTCCAGCTCCTTCACCTGCTTCACCTGCCACACCGGATGCACACCCAGTAAGCGCGCAGTGCATGTGTGCACACGGCGCGAGGAGCCACGGCCACGCAACTCAGCACACACAATCTGCGTGCGTGAGCCCTCGCGTGTCCCTGTGCCATAAGCACAGCCGTGCTTCCTCCCGGGGGTCCTGGCCTCCTGCAGAACTCAGGAGACTTCCCCGAGTTAGCACCCCTCTCTTCAGGGTGGGCCTCACGCAGCAGGCTGGGGCAGGGGTGGTGCTGCGGAGGGGGTCCAGCCGGCTGCACAGCCCGTCCAGGCAGCCTTCTCCCTAAAGGACTTCTTGACCTGACCCCGGCCATCTTTAAGAGGACTCAAGCCCAGAAGCAGGGAGATGTTTAGAACTGGCCAGTGTTTCTGCCACAGATGCCCAAGCCCAGCTGCCCCCTCCCAGGCAGAGAGGTGGTCCAGGAGACCGAGCGTGGGGGCCAAGTCCGATCCCTGGCAAGCTGGAAAGAGCTCCCAAGCCCCACTCACAAGGTCACAGTCCACACCATTGGTGATGGTGTGTCTCCGACGCTCCCCTCGGGCACGGGGGGCCCGCTGGGCATCCCCCACACCCAGCTCCCAGGCTCTGCAGGCCACTGCACCTGTAGGAGGAGGCAAGGGCGTGGTTCACTACCAGGGATGCCTAGTCAAGCTCAACCCACACCTGGCTCTGTGCCCAGTTGGGGCCTATTCCCCACTTGACCCCCACCAGCTCCCTTCATACCTGCCTTGGGGAAGGCCACTAACACTGCATGTCTGTGCACACACCACACATGTGTGCATGGACACACATGCACCCTTGGTGTGAGCTCCCTGAGGCCCAGGGTCTTGGCACCTCCAGTGCTGAGAATACTTCAGGCACCCCTTGGGGGCTCACAGGCTGCCAGACACAGAGCAGAGCAAGCAGGCCAGGCTTCTGGTCTTCGCTCCTTTCTCCGATCTGCCTGGGACCTTTAAGGGTGCCAGGAGTCCGTACAGGCAGAATGCTGGAGACCTAACTTTCATCCTCTGCATCTCTGCGTATGCAGCACACTGAGCCCGCAACTAGGCACTGCACAGCTTACATGTCCACCTGGTGGGGGCCAGTGAGCCAGGCGCTGCCCTGTGAGGACATCCTGAAGGCCAGCGGTCTCCCTGGGGGATGGGGCAGTGTGTGTAGGGCCACCCAGAGGGGAGTGGAGGACACCTGCCTGGCTCCCCAGTCCTGTGTCCACACCATGGCTTTGCAGGCCATGCCCCCAGCACCAGGCAGCGGGAACAGGCAGGTGATGTGAGATGAGGGTGCAGGCGTGCCTGGGAGGGACATGTCCAGAGTGTTGGCACCAGGTGGCTGTGGGCTACCAGCCAGCTCTGGCAGGCAGGCTCCAAGCAGGCCCAGAATTCATGCTCCAACCTGCCATGCCACATGGCTGGCAGAGGAGGTACAGGCAGAGGGAGGTTAGGGGGACAACCCTGGGGCCTCTGGGCCTGGTCTGCACTATCAAGTCTAAAGGGAGCTCCCAGGTCTCTGGACAAGCGCACACTGGACGTCCAGTTGGATCAGCAGGCAGAGACAGCCCTCCCCTGCCCAGGCCTGCACCAGCGGCCTGTTTCTGAGGCCTGGGCAGTCCTGGTGCATGCTGAGCCCCAACAGAGGACAAGAAAGAAGGGCCTGCCTCTCAGGGCTGTGTGTGTTTGGCTTTCTCTTCCCACGGAGGATGCCGGGCCCCTCGCCTGGGCCTCTGCCTGCAAAGGCAACAGTGAGCGCTCTGGCCTGAAGCTAATGCTGCCCCATGGTGGGCAGTGGCCACGTGGCTGCCCCTGTCTGGTCTTCAGAGGGGTGTAGTAATAGGCCTGGTGCCACACGGGGCAGAGTAGTGCTGGACCATAGACCTGATGCCCCCCAGCCCCAATCCCACAGCTGATTACCAAACATGTGGAGCCACATGGATGGCACTGGCCCTGGACTTCTGGGCCAGCCACTCCTGGAGGAGCCCCAACCATGGGGAAAGGGAAGTTGAGTAATGGGGAGCAGGGGGAGCTGGGATGGGGAGGCCCACTTGGGGTGGGCTGCTGGATCAGTCCACTAGGCCAGGGTCTGCTGTGGCTTCAAACAGGAGTGGTGGGGCTTGGGAACACGGCCAAGGCCGGAACAGGCGTCCAAGGAGTCTGGCAGACCAGTGGACAGGAAAAAAGGTCTGGCAACTGCCAGGGGTCTAGAGGGCATGTGCACAGGCTGAACAGGTTGAGGGGCCTGTCCCCTAACCATGAAGCAGGTGCTGTTCTCAAGGCAGGTACGGGGGTGAGGTGGGGGCAGCTACAGGGGGCTATTCAGCCATCTCCTCTCCCTGCCAACTGGACTGGAAGCCAGGTAAGAAGCTTGCCGGCTGTCCCCAGGGGCTGTGGGTCAAGTCTCCCCCGGGGTCAGCGGTAGCACAGCCCACAGGCCTCCAAGACCAGGCTACAGGCATACCGACCAGTCTGCCGTTCCTGGCGAGGGCGCCAGGTCCTCCTGACACCCCCACCCCGCCCCAGCAGCTCGCACCTGCCCTGCCCTGGTCCGGGGCAGTGGGCAGGCTTTCTTGGTGGAGCTGCCCGGCTGCCACAGGACCCCAAGGCCAGGGGGGCCCCACCCAGCCTGGCGGGCCACCTTTCATCCTCACCAGAGGGATAGCCTCTGCTTAAGCAAAGAGACCCAGGGCCCCAGGTGCGGGACAAGGATTCCCCGGGTCCAGTTCGGGTCTGGCTCAGAATGGGTTCTCAGTGGTCTTTTCCGAGGCAACCACCAGCCCCTTGGCCTCTGGGCACACGGGGGCAGGCCCTAGGCCTCTCTCTCCCTCCAGGTCGCAGCCAGGTTTCCCCGGTTCAGGAGCCCACCAAGAGCTGTCGGCCCCCGTACGCCCAGTGGGAGACGCAGGGGCAGCACCTCCGGACCTCCGGCCTTAGGCGCAGGCCGCGGGGAGTACGAGGCGGGGCTGAGGGCCGACCAGCACTTACCAGCGTCTGCACTCAGGCTGCGCTCCAGCGCCGCGCCCTGGGGCTGCTCGGGCTCCACCGGGCCGGTTGCCGCCCCGGCCAGGACACACAGCTTCTCCAGACCCCGGGCCGCGCCGCCGGGGCCGGACGCTGGGGGGCGCGCTCCCAGGGGCAGGGGCTTCCTCTCCAGGACCGTCCGCGGCTCGTCCGCCGGAGCGAACACCAGGCGCTGCGGCGGCGGCGGGAGCGGCTGGGCCCCTGGCCGCGCTGGGCAGCCTCCCCGGGCAGAGGCACGCGCCGGGCCCCGCGGGCTGCAGTCGGCGCTCAGCAGCGAGGTGCGCAAGCCGGCCACGAAGCGCTCGAAAGTCAGGTAGCCGCTGGCCGGGGCCACCTGGCGCAGGCCCTCGAGCACGCCGCGAGGCAGCTCGCGGGTGTCGGCGCCCCGCCAGCGGGACTCGATCTCGCGCAGGTGCACGCAGCCGCGACGCCGGTCGTCCAGGATGTCGAAGAGCGTGCGTAGGCTCTGCAGGAAGGCGCGCGGCAGCCCCTCCGTGCCCGGCACGGGCGCGGCGGGCGCGGACGGCCCACGGCAAGGCTCGGCCATCGCGGATCCGGCCATGGGCACTCGCCCGGGCTGGGTCCCCACCGCGCCCCACCGATGCGTCTGGGTCTTCTCCCCGCACGGCCCGATGGCAGGTCCCGGCCGGCGCGCGCCACCCGCCGCGACAATAGCGGGGACTTTTTGAATGGGCCCTCCTCGTGGCGTCAGAGATCATTAGCATTCGCGGCGGCCATTGGCCGCGGACGGCCCGTCTCCTCCGGGATTGGCTGAGAGGCCACCAGCCCGGTTTGATTTTCCGGCAAAGGAGCCCTTCTCGCGCGCTCCCGCCGCCGCGCTGGCAGGGGCCGGGCTCGCGCACGGAGGCGCGGGAGTGTCGGGGGTGGGGTGCGCCGCCACTTGGCCTCCATACCCGCCTCGCCGGGTCGGGTAGCGAGCCCCAACGGACCCCCTTCTGCCCCCCCAGTCCCACACCAGCTCTTCGCCGGGCTCACCCTTGGGGTTGGTCGCCCAGCCACCTCTCCGAGGGGCAGGGCCTGGTGCCCTATACACAGTCTGTCCCCAGGTGGCCTGGTGGGATAATGATGGAAAGCACCCCCCCCGCAGGGACCACCTTCCCCCTCTCGCTCCCCTGGGCTTTCTTCACTGAGGGCCCCCTGGCCCAGCCTCTGACTCGGGGGTCCCTTTCTCTTGCACCAGGTCGGTCCCAAGAGGATTGCAGGCTCCAGCCAGCTGGGCGCTAAGCCTCACAGAGGCCCCTCTGTCTGCACTGCTGCTAGCTCCACCCCTGGCCCCTGGGGATAGCCTGGCCTTTCCTGCCTGCTGCAAGACAAAGCCACTTTTTCCTGTGTCCCCAGATCCCCATCTGGTGACCAGCTCACCTCCACTCCAGCCTCCTCCTCTGACTGGACCCCTCCTCTAGCGGCTTTCCTGGTTCTCATAGCTGCTCAGGCTGGCCAGGCGGCCGTGTGTCCCGGAGGCCCTTGCTTTGTTTCCAGCCAGGATTCGGTGTCATTTCTGTCTGTTCCCTCTGGGACGTGGCCAGGGCTCAGCCTGTGGTCCGTGTCAGGACTGACTGGTAGGATCCTCCTGAAGCCAAGGAAGAACCCCAAATGCAATCTGCCTGGGCTCCTCTGCCTTCACCCTTGCCTGCTTCCTTAGGCCCTGCCCTGTTCCCATCCATCCCTCCAGTTTTCCCAGATGTCCCCATACATGGGCACTTTGCTACTGAGCATTGCTGTAAGTCTGCGGAAAGGAAATTCCGGGGCCAACTACCTCTAAAAACCGAAATCAGTCAAAGGGGGAAATAAAGTTTAAAATCCATTTATTGCTCACAAGCTGCAGTCTGGGGCCGTTTCTCTCCTTCCTGCTCCAGCAGAAGCCAAAAACCGGCCCTCCCCTCCCCTCTCAGGTACAGATAAGCCCTCCCAGCCCAGGTAATTACGCACTGATACGGAGATGAACTTCTCTCCACCGCTGAGGAATGGTGCAAATGCACTAAAGCCATAGTTCTTTCCACCACTGAATGCCTGTTGATATGCAGATGTACTAAAGCCAGGCGAGATATTCTGGAAATACTACAATTTTACCCACAATTTCTCATGTATTACCTGCTGCTTTCTGTGCAGACCATCCATCTTTAGGGTTAAATCAGCGGAGTCGCCAAACACTCCCTCCAGACAAGCCCCCTGCACAGGCTTGCTTTGGCCCTCTGGCTGGCCTCTCTGGAGCGCCTTCTGGGTGGCTTTCCTACCTGGGCCTCTGGGTCATCGGGCCCCAAGGCACTGGTGCCTCTGTCTCAGGTTGTAAGGGCAGCTACCCTGGCCAGGGAATGTCCTGTGTCCATGTCTCCCCTGGGGCTACCCCTGTTGACCTTAAAAAATAAAACAGCCAGTTATTTTACCAACAAAATGAGTTTATTCAGGAATAGTAGAGAAATTACAATGGACATGAACACCATGCAAACCATAGGCAGGTGAACAAAGGAGAGAAACATCACTTCAGAGAAAATGCAAGGTGGGCGGCGCTGCTTTGAAGGAAAGTCAGTTGCAGGAAAGCCAGGGTGTGGGCTGTTGCTAGGGGGAAGGAACCCCCCTTCCCTGGGGAGGACGGGGAAGCGCTCCTGAGAGTGAGACCTCCCCCTGCTGAACTCTCCCTCAGAACTGCACTCTAAATGAGGTTTCCGTTTATTAATTTTCATACCCCTCAAAGGCAGGACTCCTTGGTGGTGATGAATTTGGTGAGAAAGTGCTAGGAACCTAGAAAGAGTGAACCTGGAGTCACCCCTGGAGTCACTGCTGCCCGGCCTTCTCCATCAGTGGCCGGACAGGCCACCGTCCCAGGACAGCACCCGCAGTTTGTCCTACAGTTTATCCCCCTCCCCCTCTCCTTCCAGCACCTCCCTGGTCCCCCAGCCTTAGGGTACCTGGCATTCCCTCACCTCTGGACCCTTGCACATGGGGGCACATGGAGGGTAAAATTGTAGTATTTCCAGAATATCTCGCTTAGCTTTAGTACATCTGCACATCAATAGGTGTTCAGAGGTGGAAAGAAGTATGGCTTTAGTGCATTTGCATCATTCCTCAGGGGTGGAGAGAAGCTCATCTCCATATCAGTGGGTAATTACCTGGGCAGGGAGGGCTTATCTGTACCCGAGAGGTGAGGGGGGACGGCCGGTTTTGCTTCTGCTGGAGCAGGAAAGAGAGAAGGGCCAGGACTGCAGTTTGTTAAGCAAGAAAAGGATTTTAAACTTTATTTCTCCCTTTGACTGATTTGTTTTTAGAGGTATTTTGCCCCAGGATTTCCTCTCCCCGGACTTACATTCTCCTACCAGAAACACCCTCCCTTGCCTGCTCCTGACTGATTGCTGTGCTTCCTTCAAAACTGTTTAGGTACTGGATTGGTGCGTAGAAGTCAGGTTGGGCGCCCTGACCTTGAAAGCACGGGGATGCTTTCTCCTAGCCATGGTGGTTCTCTCCCTGGGAGTCTCTGTACTCTTTGGGAGCAGTGTAGGGCCTCCCCAAGGCCTGGCATTGGCCTAGCCCACAGTGGGTGCTCAGTGGGTGGCTGGCACACAGGAAACCTCATCGTGGGGGACTCAGAAGAAACACTGTCCTTGTATGGTGTAAGTCCGGGGAAAGGAAATCCCGGGCAAAATACCCCTAAAAACCAAAATCAGTCAAAGGGAGAAATAAAGTTTAAAACCGTTTATTTCTCACAAACTGCAGTCCCAGGCCGTCTTTCTTCTCCGCTCAAGCAGCCACAACACCGGCCCTCCCCCTCACCTCTCAGGTACAGATAAGCCCTCGGTTGCCCAGGTAATTACCCGTTGATACGGAGATGAGCTTCTCCACTGCTGGGAAAGATGCAAATGAACTAAAGCCAGACTTCTACCACTGAACGCCTATTGATATGCAGATGTACTAGAGCCAGGCAAGAAATCTGGAAATGTTTCAATTTTACCCACGTATGGGATGCTACACCAGGGAGAGACTGTGGGGTGGCGAAGCCTGGGGACAGCTGTTGGGGATCGTGTGGGTGTGGAGGCTAGTGGTCAGCAGCAAGGGACACTGTTGCAGCTCAGGAGAGCATGGCCAGTGGTGTTCAGGCCAAGCCAGGGCACTGTGAACCCGAGCCCCCCGTGCAAAGGGAACAGGGCTCTGCCTGCGAGCATGGGGAGCTGTGGGGCAGGCAGCCCCTCAGCCCTCGGACTTCCTGGTGGCCTCTGGATCGGCACTGGAGGAAGGTACAGAAGAGACTAGAGTGGAGCCGCCTCTGGGTGCGGGGCTAAGGCGCGGCCCCAGAGTCTTTCCTGCCCTGAACTTTGACCACTTCCCCCTTCCACCCTGCATTCCAGCCTGGCCTGACACCTTCCTACCTGTAGCTTCCAGCCTTGCTGTCACCCCGGGGGGCTTCCCAGAGCCCCAGACCCGCTGGGTTCACTGTGACCCCTATACTCTCTGAGGCACCTGTCCCACTGTTGCGATCACATTCTCACTGTATCAGCTTGGAGTTCCTAGGAGATGGGCAGGGGAGCCCAGCCCCTCTGCCCCTGCCCAGCACTGGGCGTGGAGGACAGGGTGGCAGTTGCCCAGTCCCTGAGCCTGCCCCAGGGCTCTCCGGTCTCCACTCCTGCAGTGACAACCAGGGACCTGTGCTAACCCTGCTGCTCCCCTGAACCTTTTGGACAAACTCGAGGACAAAGGTGTTAGGCAGGAAAAAAAGATATGAGCAGGGTGGAGAGAGGATAAGGCCAGCAAAGCCCACTAAAAAGGGACTCAGAGAGTTGACCAGTTAAAACTAGAGAGCCAGAAAAGACAGAGTTAATGAGTTAATTAGTTGAAGCTCCAAAGGCCAGGAGTAACTTGAAATGTCCAAATATTCCCCAGATAAAGAAAAGTATCTGAGTGCAGCCCATGTCTTCACTGTGTCAATTAGATCATGCCATTGTAAGATTTACTTTAGCCGCTACAAGGGCCAGCTTATTCTTTAACCTATATGCTGTTTTTCCCTCCTCTAGCCTCCAATCAAGTAATCTGCAACCTGGGCAGGAGGCAAGCATCACGATTAATTTAGCAAACAAGTCCAGTTATAAACAGTGAAGCAAAAACAGGAAAGATTCCATTTTAAAGCTAAGATTGCATTTTAAAATCCTGAAAGTTAAGATCCTTAACATATCCTTTGGCAAAGAGACAATAACTCAGCCCGCCTGCAGGGCAGGTGGTCTTGATTGATATTTTCCCAGAGGGAAGCTGCTACCCTGGGCAGGAGCCAGATCAGTAAATTTCTTGTGTTAAGTTTTTTGCAGAATTACCTGGAGGACTGATAAGAGACTTAACTGTCTCTCATCAAAGATAAACATCTTGGGATAGCTTGACAAGCCCACACCTCGAGCCCTTTGTCACATTCCTGAAAAATCCTTAAAAGGGGAACCCCCAGTCTTTCAAGGCACCTCTTCCCTGAGGTAGCCCACATTCCCCTTTCTCCAAGTGTGCACATTTTTGCCTTAAATAAAACTTTTTCTCAACCTTTCAGGGCACGCCTCTGCCTGAGGCCGTCCGCACATTCTCTCTTTTTAAATAAAACTTAAACCTTTCAGGGCACTTTTGCTCCCTGAAGTTGCCTGCTGTGGGTAAAATTGTAATATTTCCAGAATATCCTGCCTGGCTTTAGTCCTCAGGGGTGGAGAGAAGTATGGCTTTGGTGCATTTGCATATCAATAGGCATTCCTCAGAGGTGGGGAGGACTTCATCTCCATATTAATGAATAATTACCTGGGCTACCGAGGGCTTCTCTGTACCTGAGAGGTGAGGGGAGGTGCTGGTTTTACTTCTGCCGGAGCAGGAAAGAGAAATGGTCCGGACCATACTTTGTAAGCAATAAGCAGATTTTAAGCTTTATTTCTCCCTTTGGCTGATTTCAGCTTTAGAGGTATTTTGCACCAGGATTTTCTCTCCCCTGCACTTTCTCTTTAAGTGCATAACTTTAAATAAAACTTTTACTCTGCTTCACAACTGTGTCTCTGCCCTTCAATTCTTTGTTGTCAGCGAGGAGAAGAACTGAGGAAAATAAACAATGCCCCCCCTAACAAAGGGAAGGCAACCCCTGTGGTGGTTGGTCCCCGAGGTGGTAGCTCACTTCTCCCTCACTGGCATGCCTGCCTGTCTGCACCCGTCTGTCCGCCTGGGTGGGTCAGCTCCCCTTCTCCTGGCCCTGCAGGGGCCCACGTTTCACTGTCCAAACCCTTGTGATATCACCCCCAGCCACACCTTGAGGGGTTGTCCTGAGATGAGCCCTGAGTTAAAGTTCTGACACCTGCCTTCCAGCACCCGTGTGCAGGGGTGCTAAGAGCTCCCATAGACTCTGGCCTGGGGGAGGGTGCTCTGTTCCCTGACTCCCTACGTCCTCCACACACCTTCCACCTCCAACATCTCCAAACTGCCCTTCAGCTGTGGTAAACGATTGGAGCGGACCATTCATTCATTCATTAAGCAAACTGGGTAAAATTGCAGTATCTCCAGAATCTCTTGCCTGGCTTTAGTGTATCTCCATACCAACAGGTATTTCCAAGGGGTGAAGAGAATTAGTCCATCTCCATATCAGTAGGTAATTACGTGGGTGAGCGAGGGCTTATCTGGACTGAAGAGGTTGGGGGGAGTTTTTCCGCTTGCATCTGCTGCAGTCGGAGGGAGAGATGCAGGATGACTTGTTGTAAGCAATACATGGATTTTAAACCTTATTTCTTCCTCCGACTGATTTTGGTTTCAGCTCGGTATTTTGCCCTGGGATTTCCCCTCCCCGGCTTTACACTGTCCCTGGACACTTGCTGTGACCCAGTCACCGAGCTAGGTTTGGGATCCTACACTCATTCTTTCAGTCAACCAACATTTCCCGAGAGCCTGCTGCCGGCTGGGTATTAGTCTAAAGTGATGGGGTGGAGCAGTGGACCAAACTACATCCAGCTCTGGTGCAGTTTACTTCCCGTCGGGGAGCCAGGCAGCAGAGAATGCAGAAAGGCAGCAGGCGCATAGGAGGGGGGAAGGCCTGGGAGGGTCTCCCCAGGGTGCTGACTCCTGAGCAAAGACCTATTGAAGAGGGGCAGGAAGTCATGACTTTCTGGAAAACGATGGTCCAGTCAGGAGGGAGACAAATGCAAAGGCCCCGAGGCAAACCTAAGACCATCCTTGGAGCACTTTTGGGTCCGTAAGATGTCATAGTCCCCTCACCCCAAAGCTCCTCCTTCAAACCAGGGAGGGCTGGGGGTGCCTAAGAGCAGAACCTGCCTTGCCTGGAGACACAAATATTTTTAACAGGGATTAGCTGTGTCAGGCCGGGGGGGGATATTACTTTTCATTTGGGGTCCCAAAGTGCCATTAGAATTTATCTTAACCCTGTATTTGTATTACTTTTACGCTTTAATAAGACTAGTTTCTAAAAGAAAGTTTTGTCCCCATATGGCAGAAACTACTTCATATTCTTCACAAGGGAGTTTATAAACAGCAAGACATTTCAAAATCTGGTAAATAGAATGAGGGAGGGCAAGGGGCCTCTCCTGGGGTTCTGG
This sequence comes from Manis pentadactyla, assembly GCF_030020395.1. Taxonomy (NCBI): domain Eukaryota; kingdom Metazoa; phylum Chordata; class Mammalia; order Pholidota; family Manidae; genus Manis; species Manis pentadactyla. Next base: position 221,082,997 of record NC_080021.1, read on the forward strand.
TTACGGAAACGAAGGAGAATGGGGGACAGAGGGAGGGGGCGGGGCCTGCTGATGGTCGGGCTCCTCCCCCGCGCGGCCCAGCCCAGCCTCCAGGTGGCCGGGCAAATGCGCACGGGGTCCTGTGCAGGGACAGGTCCAGCCTCTCCGCAGGTGTCCCTGCCCCGGGGCTGTGGACAGAGAACGGGGTACATCACAACTGAAGTCAGCCCTCACGCGTCCGGGCCAGGGGTGTCGCAGAACCTGCTGAGGCTCCCGGACTCGGGGCGCCGGGGCCCCTATGCCGCAGGGGTCCCCGGCGGCCGGCCCGGCTCCTCCGACCACCGCGGCAAACGCCACCCCGAAGTTCGCGGGCGGCCCCTGAGAGGGCAGGGGCGGGGCGCCCGGGGCGCGCTCGGAGTGGCCTCGGCGCGGAGGAGGGGCGGGCCGGGGCGGTGCTGCCCGCCGGGTCGCGTGACGCCGGTCGGAGCGCGCGGGTCACGAGGGCCGACGCGGCGGCCGACCGCGGCGACATGGCTTCGGAGCCGGACGTGCGCGCCCGGCTGCAGCGCGCCGGCCAGGAGCACCTCCTGCGCTTCTGCGCCGAGCTGGCGCCGGGGCCGCGCGCCGCGCTGCTGGCGGAGCTGGCGCCCCTGGAGCCCGAGGCGCTGCGCGAGCACTGCCGGCGCGCGGCCGCGGCCTGCGCGCGCCCCCCGGGCCCGGCGCCCGACTTGGCCGCGCGCCTGCGGCCCCTGCCTCCCGAGCGCGTGGGCAGCGCGTACCGGGGCGACGCCGGGATGCGGCGGCTCTGGGAGGCGGAAGGTAGGCGGGCGGGGCGTTGCCCAGAGTGGCCACGGAGGTCGTGCGTGGAGTTTGTGTGCCGCGTGCCTTTGTGAAGCCTCCTCCCCTCTCCCACGGACCCCTCGAGATTGGGGTGACGAGACCCCAAATACAGCCAGGCTGGCGGGTGCCCCCTCGGGAGATTTGTGCATGTGCAAACCTGGACGGCCAACTGCCAGGCCCGCTGGCCTCATTGACCCCTTGCACAACTGCGTACGCTTCTTGTCACACCCTTGCCAGCATAGGGGCACCCTTGGCCTGGAGGTGGGGCAGGTGCATCAAGGTGCACCCCACTCCCCAACTGTACATCTGTGATCCGATGTTTCTCTGAAGAACCCAAGAAGCAAGGATAGGTTTGGGTGGGGTCCTGGCTTAGATGAGATCAGTTATCTGGAAGTTTCTGTCCTGTGGCTGTCAGAACTATGAGTCTCAGGAGTAAGTTTAGCTTGCTCTGAAGTGAAGGGGCGGTTGTGTGGCAGGCCTTTGGGGTGGGGGGCATTACATGACACTGACACTGCATGCCCCCAGGTTTCCACCAGATCTCCCAGAACAAAGTGGCTGTGCTGCTGCTTGCTGGTGGGCAGGGCACTCGCCTGGGTGTGACCTACCCCAAGGGCATGTATCAGGTGGGGCTGCCCAGCCAGAAGACGCTGTATCAACTGCAGGCAGAACGGATCCGGCGGGTAGAGCAGTTGGCTGGCGAGCGCCACGGAACCCGCTGTGTTGTACCCTGGTGGGCCCTCTTTGCTTTACCTTAGCCCCTGCGTCCTCTCTCCCCACCACGGTCCCCATGCAGCACTAGCCCTGCCCCACACTGAGACTTGACCCCCAGCACTCACCCTGACTGAGGCCTGACCCTGGCCCCAGACTGGGCCCCAGTGCCAGCCCCCATTCGAGCCCCATCTGTCAGAGGGTCCAGGCCCTCTGAAAGGCCTGCCCAGCCTTGCCTCCCCTTGCAGGTACATCATGACGAGTGAGTTCACGCTGGGGCCCACCGCCAAGTTCTTCAAGGAGCAGGACTTCTTCTGTCTGGACCCCAACAATGTGGTCATGTTTGAGCAGCGTATGCTACCTGCAGTGACTTTTGATGGCAAGGCCATCCTGGAGCGAAAAGACAAGGTTGCTCTGGCCCCAGGTATGGCCTCCCAAGATGGGACTGCCTGGCCTAGGACGTAGACCCCTAGCTAGGGGCTGGAGGTCTGGGACAGAGGCCAGAATGTGAGGCCAGAGGTTGTGTGGTTCTGGGCAAATAGCCTCCCCTTTCTGAGCCTCGATTCCCGTCTGTCCCGTGAACACTCGCAGCACTACTTGGGTAGAGACAGCTGCCTCTGGTACATGCCCTGGACTGGCCGGCTGGGACCTGGCTGAAGCCCTCACAGGGGCCGTCCTTCTTCCCTGTGCAGATGGCAACGGGGGCCTGTACTGCGCGCTGGCAGACCACCAGGTCCTAGAGGACATGGAGCGCCGAGGGGTGGAGTTTGTGCACGTGTATTGTGTAGATAACATCTTGGTGCGGTTGGCCGACCCTGTCTTCATTGGCTTCTGCGTGCTGCAGGGTGCAGACTGTGGGGCCAAGGTGAGCCCACCCTGCCCACCCTGCTCTGCCTCTGCCTGCCCCTCTCACGGCCCCGCCTGCCCAGCCCTTCTGCTCTGGCTGCAGGTGGTGGAAAAGGCATACCCTGAGGAGCCGGTGGGCGTGGTGTGCCAGGTGGACGGTGTCCCACAGGTGGTGGAGTACAGTGAGATCAGCCCTGAGACCGTGCAGCTTCGTAGGCCTGATGGCAGCCTGCTCTACAGCGCAGGCAACATCTGCAACCATTTCTTCACTCGGGGCTTCCTCCAGACGGTCACCAGGTGTGCGCCGGTGGCAGTGAGATCTGGCTAGAGCAGCCTGTGGCCTGTGCTGACCAGGGCTGGCCTGGCTAGTGACTGAAGACTGACTGGGGCCCTGTGGGGCCATGTGTGGCCGTGTGTGACAGCCCGCCCATGGATTGGGGTAGAGAAAAGTTCTTGCTTTTGAACAAGCGGGAGGGCCCCAGAGCCCTGGCAGCTGGCATAAGGCTCCGTGGCCAAAGTGGTGTCCTCTTCTGCATTGTGGCCCTCTCGCCTGCCAGTTGCCATTCCACCTGGGCACCCACGTGGCCGATGGTTCCTGGCACTTGGGCACGAGTGCTCAGTGTCTACTGCTCCTGTGCCCCGTGGGTCCATCTGCCAGCCTGTCCTTGTGGTTGGGTGCTAAGAGGCGAGCATGGGTCACCCAGGCTGTCCTGTCTGAATTGTGTCTTTCCTTTCCTTGTCCCGCTGTCTCCTCAGGGAGTTCGAGCCCTTGCTGACGCCACACGTGGCCGTGAAGAAGGTCCCGTACGTGGATGAGGAGGGAAATCCGGTAAAGCCGATAAAACCAAACGGGATAAAGATGGAGAAGTTTGTGTTTGATGTGTTCCAGTTTGCTAAGTTAGTGGCAGCAGTCATTAATTTTTTTCCTTCTTTCCTCCTCCTGACTCGGTGGTGGGTTCTGAAGCCCAGTCGGGCAGGGAAGTGGAGGCCGGGGGTGCTGGGGGTGGCACTGAGGGGATGCCCCTTTGCAGTGGGGAGCTGGGGGCCGCATACAGGTCTTGGGGAGGCCAAGGAAGCAGCCCCTGGGGTGGGAGCATGGGGGGTTGGGATCCTTGGAGCTGTGGGCCTGGGGGTTCCTGAGCCCCCTCCTGAGCCCTCCATCTTCTCACCTGGAGTTAGAAGCCTGTTTCCAGGCCAGGTTGCTGGGGGTCTCCCAGGGTGTCTGGCCCTCACTCTGGGGTCCCAGGGTCGGAATTTGGCTGGTGGGAATGGAAGGGAGGGTTAAGGCAAGCCCCAGACAAGTGAGCAGCTCTAGTGGGGCCCCCCTAGGCCTCGCTGTGCCAGGAACAACAGACCAACCCAGTTGGTGGTTGGAACCCTGGCCCGGCCTTCGCCTGCTTGGACCAGGGCTTCTGGGTCAGGACACTGGGTTACCAGCTGTTTTCCCCGCTAGGAACTTTGTGGCCTTTGAAGTGCTGCGGGAGGAGGAGTTTTCTCCTCTGAAGAATGCTGACTCGGCCGACAGGGACACCCCGTCCATGGCCCGGCGGGCCCTGCTAGCTCAGCACTATCGGTGGGCCCTGCAGGCAGGCGCCCACTTCCTGGATGCACACGGGGCTCAGCTCCCAGAGCTGCCCAGGTGAGTGTGGGCGCCCAGGTGCTGCCCCAAGGACAAGGGTGTCAAGTCATCAGGGCCCGAGCCCCAGGGCCTGGCTGTTCTGCTGATGTCTGACTGGTGGGGGCTTCTGCTCTGGCCCTTCACTGAATGCAGGTGGCTGTGTGCCCAGACCAGTCATAAAGTGACTGCCATGCAGCCTTCGGCCAGTCCCTCATCCATGTGGGCTCCGGGGGAGGGGGCTGCAGTGCTCATTGCTCATTCCTAAGCTCTGAGTGAGGCCAAGAACCAGGCACAACGTTCAGAATGTAGCCAAGCCGGTGACTTCAGGGCTGGGAAGGAAGGGCATTAGGTGTCCATCTCCGCAGTTGTGCACAGTACCACCTCCATCTGCCTGCCTGGGCTCTGTGAGGGATGCCTGTACGGGTGGATTTCCAGCCCCAGTCAGGGCCTCTGCCTTGGGCAAGGGAAGTGTGCTCAGGGCCCCAGGAGTTCAGAGGGAGGGAGACTGTCGAGGAGAGAGCTGCAGGGAGCTGGGTGTGTGGTCAGCCTGCTGGGCCAGCTTCCAGGATGGGTTGTGCTGGGGGCAGGGCTCAGGTTCTGCACCCCTGAGCAGGTGCTGATCCGTGTCCTCCCCACCCGCAGCCTGCCCAGCAGTGCAGAGCCCCCGGCTGTCTGTGAGATCTCACCTCTGGTATCCTACTCTGGAGAGGTGAGCGCTGCCTGCCGTTCTGGGGTTAGGCTCTGTGGCTGGGGAAGATCAGGAGAGGTGGGTGCCGGGGTAGAGAGGCACAGCACTGCCTCAGTTTGCCAATAGGGCAAAGAGTGCTTTAGGTGGTGGAGGACCTTCTGGGACATGGGAGGGGGGTAGTGTCAAGAGACCCTTGCAGGGCTTGGGAAGGGTGGGGAGGCTATGTCGGGTCAGGTCAGAGTCTGGGGTAAGTCAAGCTTTTGTGGGCATCTCACTGAGGGAGGAGTGCTTGCTCTTCTCCATCTCTGGAATGTTCTAGCCTCAGCTTTCCGGAAGGCTCGAGCTGGCCTGGGTCTGCAGGTGGCATTTCACCCTGTTCCTGGGAGCCTCACTAGCTGCAGGCTCAAGTGGGGCTCTTCCTGGGAGCTGAGCAGTAGATATTTTCCCATTGTAATTTGCTTGTTTCCAGGGTCTGGAGGTGTACCTTCGAGGCCAGGGGTTCCGGTCCCCACTCATCCTGGATGAGAACCGAGCCAGGGTGCTGCAGCCCTGACTCATTCCACGTCTGCCACCCCAGGTCCACAGGGGCGGGGACGCAGACAGGACCCAGGACTCAGGCAGGAGAACAGGCTGCAGCATGTGTGGAACACAGAAGGAACACAGGGTGGGCCTTTCCCCGGGGCGGCTTCCCCAGGACACCAGCGGCCCTGGGCCTGCCAAGGGCCCATGGGCTCTTTGGCTTCCTTCCTGGCTGCGGGGACTTGGCAGGAGGCAGAGGGACTCGGGGCCCTGTGCGATGGGGCTGTGGGGAGACTGCCAGGTGGGCCCTGGGTGAGAGCAGGGGCCCCTCCCATCTGCCCTGAGGCCCACGGGGCCCCCACGCACAGTGGGTGGTGAACCCCAGGCTTCGAGCTCTTCTGCAGAGCACAGATGAGGAAGCCAGGGGAGGGCACAGTGCGCCTGCCTCTCTCCCACCTGGTGACATGTAAAGGGGCTGCCTCCCCTCCGTGGCAGCTGAGCCAGTAGCTGGGATGGGGCTGGGAGTCACTGCCCAGCTGAGGGGGACAGTGGAAGAGGCCCGACTCACCACCACAGGGGCTGGCTGTGCCAGGGAGAGCTGGCTCTCCGGGAAGTTCGCTTGTATCCCTGAGTTTTCTGCCCTGAAGCCTTCGCCCCTGTTGTCTGCAGCTGGTCTGGGCTGAATTTGATGTGCCTCTCTCAGGAGCCAGTGGCACCAATCCAGGGCCTCCTGGGGTGGCTGGGAATTGGGACCCTCTCCTCCATCCCGTGCCCAGCATGCCAGCACTTGTGGAGGATCCTGGAGCTCACGCTCCTGTGCTCTCCGGCAGGGTACGGAGCCTCCCTGTTGGGACCACGGCTCCACACTGCGGCCCTGCAGCCTGGCTGAGGCTGCGGACACCGGCCGGCCTTGGTCCCTTTTCCCTGGCTTTGCTGCTCTGGCCCCAGCACATGCACCCCCAGCTGAGGTGACAGGCTGCAGAAAATACAGCCTGCTGCTGAGACGCGTCACACCTGCCCCCTCCCTTCCCCACGGAAGCCCACAGCCCCTTAGGAAGCACTGGTGTCCCATGGGAAGAATGTGCTCTGGGTGGTGAGCTCATGTAGCTGACTCCCCCGGTGGCTGCAAGTGCTCTGGCCGCACCCAGCTGTCCTGACGCGGGTGTGACGGCAGAGGTGGACCCACGCCCAAAGCCCAGACGAGGGCTCTGCTTCCGCTCTGCCCGTCTTGCCAACCTCAGGGTCAACCTCGTGCCTTACTCTCCCGCCTCTGCTCCACAGGCAAGAGGAGGGCCTGGGGCACGGGGTGGGGGTCGGCCCACAGCTGCGCAGACTCTTTTCTGCATAAGCAGTTAGCTGGGTAAACTACTGACAAGGCCCGCTTTGTAAAACGCTTTATTTTCAAATGATTGTACCTTCACATCAAATGGGTGCCAGCACCGTCCACGACTTGCCTGCAGTCTGCAGCCCGGTGCTCCTGGAAGCCCACCCGACCGGGGCGCGCTGGGAGTGCTCTGGGCCCTTTCCCACGGGCGCTGCGCCCAGGAGTCGGGAGGGTCGGCCACCGGCCCCACCACCTGAAACCCGACAAGCACCTAGGACGCTCTGAACTTGAGCAGACCCACAACTCCCGACCTTCCGCGGACGGGAATTTACACTAAATGCCAAGTGCTGGCGACTGACCCAGCCAGGCGCTGCGGTTTTTGACCGGCACCTGTGGTGGGAGCAGCAAGCAGGTGTCCACAGCTTCCCTGTGTCCAAGGGCTGGAGCCCCCAGGGCCCGCTGGCTCTACCGCGGCCTCAGGGGCCTGTCCCTGGACCAGCTCTCCAGGGCAGACCTGCTCAGAGCAACGAAATGGGTACAACGCCACGCGGGGGGGGCAGGTGGTGGGGCAGGTGGATACCGGGCTGGTGGCAACCCTGGCTGCCTGTGCGCAGGAGAGGTTTGCACATGCTGAGGCTGTGCGTCCATGGCACGGGCGCCCGCGAATCCTGATAATTAAGGGGTCCTGGAGCCCGGCAGATCCTGCGTCTGCTACTGACGCCGCATTGGGAGCTCTTGCCTGAATGCCAGGTTCCAACGGCAGTGGCAGCCATCGGCATGCCTGGAGCTGGAGGGTGAAGTGCCCGGGCACCCTGGGTCAAGACTCATGAATGGGTCTGCAGAGCAGCCTGGTGCTGCCCCCCACCCAGGACCCGCAGCCCCAAGATAGGATGACCCAACAGAAGGCCAGTACCAACATACAGAGTGCAGATCAACTAGGAGCGCTGCCCTCTCGGGGGGCCGCCCCCAGAGACCCCCAAGCAGGGACCTGCTCCCCTTGGGGAAGGGCATAGCAGAATTGGAGGTGCACTCCCTTGGACTGGGGCCCTTGACTCCCGAGTGTGCTTGGCCTGAGGTCACTGCAGTCTAGCTGAAGGCCCCAGAAGCCAAGAGTGTAGGGGGGCTGCTTCCGTGGTCATTTGCCCACTTTGGTTTTGTAGCCGTGTTCTGCAGGGAAACAGACATGAGCGGAGTGGAAAGAGAATGAGTCCCCCCACTAGAAGGGATGCAAAGAGTAAACCAGTTAAAAATAGAGATGTCGGAAGGCCAGGAGCCGCTTGGCCTAGATACTGAATACTCCCCAGATAAAAGTATCTCAGCACAGTCACGCTTCTGTTGTGCCAATGAGAACGTACCTTTTAGGATTTTCTCTAGCTCCTGCTAAAAGGCCCAGCTTATTCAGGAAGAATTCTATCTTGAAGCTACGGTTGTATTTTAATCGAACAGACAGTGGCTCAGCCCACCTTGGAGGCCGGGCAGGCAGGCTTGATTGACATTCTTCCAGACAGAAACTGATACCCTGTAAAGGAATCAGAGCAGAAAATGTGTGTGAAGTTAAAAAGAAGAAATTGAATGTCTTATCAAAGATGAACATGGTGGGGCCATTTGGCCGGTCTGCACCTGGCCCTTAGTCGCTTTCCTAGAAATCCGCGCCCCCCTATAAAACTCTTCCACAACCTTTCGGGGTGCGCTTCTCTCTGAGGTCGCCTGCACTTTCTAAGTAACTAATGAAACTTTGCCAATCTTTCAGCGTCTCTTCTATGAGGTAGCTCACGCTCCCCTTTCTCCGAGTGTGCGCTTTCCCTCTTTAAATAAAATTTTCAGGGTGCCTCTCCTCCCTGAGGTTGCCCACGCTTCTCTTTTTAAGTACGTAATTTTAAATAAAACTTACTATGCTTCACTACCATGTCTCTGCCCTTCAATTCTTTGTTGCCGCGGGGCAAGGACCGAGGAAAACACACAATGCTGCCCAACAGGAAGAGCTGAAACCCACCTCAGGAATTTGTACACATGGAGCAGCACAAAACTGAGTCTGCCCGTAGGAATAATGATACTTCATTCACAATGTAACTTAAGTTCCACTGGATACTGTAAGTTCCGCTGGGATACTTCTTACATGGGTAGGGGTGTACTTGTATAATTGGTAGAGATTTTCATGTATTTAAAATTCTCATCCATCCAAGAAATCACATTTCCTTAAAAAGCATACTAGGAAGTCAAAATGACACAAGCATAATGTCGGTAAGAAAACCTGCCCTGGGGGAGACCAATCCCTCTCTGTCGGGACTACATCGCCACAGCAGGAACGACACAGAGAAAATGTGGTCGAGGACTTGGCGCGGAGCCCAGCAGAAACCACCAGTCTCCCTCCGCGGCGTAAAGAGCCCGACAGGCGCGTGTGAATCCAGTGACAGGGGCTGTCACGGAAAATCCCACCGTCCTTGGGTTCTTCTTTGCGAGCCAGGGGGAAATGTTTGCTCTACTAAATGCATCTTCTTAAGCCCACGAAAACAGTGCAGAGGAAATAACACATGAATATGATTAAGAAGGCGGAGTGGAGAGCAGAGGAAGCACCTAATTCTCCTAACAGACCCAACCAGGTTCTGAGATGTGTTTTCAGCCTGGCCACGAATCTACTTCCTGGCATCAAGGCGCATTACAAGAAATGACCATCATTTCATGACTGAGGATGCCTGTGGCTCGATTAACTGAAAGTCCCTCCCAATCTTAATGCTACTGGGCACCCATCATCCCATTCCCGTCAACCGGTTCAGCCTTTTAGGAAGAACACAGCTGCCTCGCGCACACACACCTTCAGGGCACAGCCTACTAAATTTAATCACAAATCCTTGAAGGGGGGAAAATCTTCTGTCATGAGTTAACTTCCTGAGACTGACCGTCTGTCATTCGGCCTAAGGAAGGGGGGATTGAGTAGACCAGTCCTGGTGCTACCTAGGCCCTTTCGCTGACACCCCCAAGGTTCCCTGAGCACACTGACCTTCTCTGTCGGGGCAGCTGGTCAGGTGCCCAGCCTGCTTGACCCCTGGCGGGCTCCTGCTGGTCTTGGCTGTGCAGGTGCCAGGCCGGCTGGGTGCCTGAGCAGGACACGCGAGGGGCGGGCGTCCCTCCACTGCCCGCGCAGTAGAGCGGTCTCTCCTCGGCTTTTGTCTCGCCTTATGTCCCGATGCGCTGGGCCCTCTGGAGTGTCCCCACCCTGCTGGCACAGAACAGCCCCCGGTTCTGAAGCAGAACTCAGCACGGACCTGGCGATCAGTCGCTGTCCTGGCCCAGCACGGAGCAGTCCAAGAGATTTCCACCGCCACTTGCAGGGCAGTGCGATACGTCATCTCTGTCTCTCCCTTAGAAGTGGAAGCAACTGTCGAGATTGCAGCAGAACGTGATTCTCCTTGTCGTGGCGTTTCTGATGCTCTGCGGACTCCTGTCCTACATCAGCGTGGCTGACCCGTGGAAAGGTACCTGCTGCACGTGTGTGACCGCCTCGCCGGGGCATGGGTGGGTCGTGAAGGCGGGACTGGGCAGGAGCAGCCTGGCCTTGGCCTGCAGCAGACCCTGGATGCATAAACGCCCACGCGCTGGTAGGAAATGGAGGTTCAAGGGAACAGAGAGCGTCTTGGACCACCTGGCTGGACTTGGGTGGGCATGTGATGCTGTCGGGCTGCTTCTTAAGTGTCCTGTGTATCTGCAGAGACAGAGGAGCTCTGCGGGGTGGGAGGCCCCCGGTCTCTCCGACGTTGCCTCTCTGAGGAGGAGAGCTACGAGCGCTTGGTCCTGGCAGTTGTCCATCTGCCACCACTTGTACTTCCCAGAATGGGAATCGTTCAGGCTGGGTGTTTGGGGGAAACTGCCAAGGGCTTGGAAAAGGTTTGATCCCCTTTGGGCCTATCGAATTCACCTAGATGACTTTTCTGAGGTCTCAGGGTGTCCTTTTGTAATGAACGCTGCCTGTCTGGGTGTTTTGGTGGCACCCTTGGGACGTCCTCTGGGCCTCGTGGCACATCGGAGGTGACACAGATCCTCTTGCTTAGCCGTGCGTGGCCGGTCACCGGGAGAGCAGCAGTGCCCCTTCTGGGCATATACACTAAATAGTTGAAAGCAGGGCCTCAAAGGGGTAACTGTACACATGTTCGCAGCTGCACTATTCAGTAGCCAGAAGGTGGGAGCAGCCCCAGTGGCTGCTGATGGATGGGCAGATAAACAAAATGAGGTCTGTACCCAGTGGAATATTATCAACCTTTAAAAGGGAGGGGATCCTGACACTGGCTACAGCATGGATAGACGTGGAGATTATGCCAAGTGAAATAAACCAGACATGAGGAGACAAATTCTGTAGGATTCCGCTTAGATTCTGCTTACATGGAGAATAGGCAAACTCAGGAACAGAAAGTGGACTTGGGTGACCAGGGGCTCTGGGAGGGGCAGGGGGAGCTGTGGTTTAGTGGCGGAAGCGTTTGTTTGGGACGATGAACTAGTTTGGAAATAGACAATGACATGGTTGCACGACATTGTGAATGTATTTAAAGCCAGTGAATTTTAAAATGGTTAAAAGGGTGTGATTTCACACACACACACACACACACATGCGCGCGCGCGCGCGCAGCCTTAACTGCAGGTGCAGCCCGGGTCAGAGCTGGGAGCACTGAGGCCTACTTGGAGGCCCCTCCCCCGTAATCCCCCCTGTGGCTGGCAGCTTTGAGGTCTGTATCAGGCAGAGTAGGAGGTGGGGGACCAGGCCTAGCTCACCGAGGCAGGGTCCCAGGCAGTTGTGGGGTGGGGGAGCTTCTGGGCCCCCAGACCTACCCGCAGGTCAGGGCCACCAGGTGTGGTAGAACAGCCTCAGAGGGAGTGAGAATGCACCTCTCTGGGCCTTCCGGGTGGCCCCCTGGGCGTGGAGGTGTGCCTGGGGGGTGTGGGGGGGACAGGCTGGATCTGTGGTAGGGGGTTCGGGGTCAGGCGCTGACACTGGGAGAGGAGGGGCTGCCATTGTGGGGTGAGCACTGCAAGTCCTTTGCCCTGTCCTGGCCACCAGGGCAGCGCTCTGCTCAACACAGGACAGGCAGCCCTGGATGTGGGTGCAGGGACACAGGGACCTGAAGATGGGGACATGGGGGCGGGGACATGGGCAGGGGTGGGCGTGGGCAGGGATACACGGGGATATAGGGGTGGGGACACAGGCACAGGGAGAACACAAGGACATGGGGGTGGGGACATGGATGGGGATGCAGGGACCTGAAGATGGGGACATGGGGATGGGGGCATGGGCAGGGGTACATGGTGACACAGGGACATGGGGATATAGGGACACTGGGATGGGGACATGGGACACAGGCACAGGGAGAACAGAAGGATGTGGGAGTGGGGACACAGATGGGGACGAGGGACACAGGGACAGGGACTGGGGGTGACCGTGGTGTGGCACTCAGTGACACAACCACACACCACGGGGTAATATGATGCAACGAACAGTCATCGTCCCCATGCTGGTTACCAGTGACAGTCCCAGGACAGGATGAGAGGCGGCCAAAGGGCCGACCCAAGTGGGCAGTCAGCCCACCCAGCCCCACTGGCCTGGAGAGTGAGGTGCACACCGGTTGGGGAGCCTCCGGGGTTGGGACAGGTGGCCCTGTTCCCTCCAGCCTGGGCTGGGGCTGGCTCAGTGCCCAGGTGCCCAGCAAGACGTGGTGGACGTGGCCCCACCCATGGCTGAACGGGCTGCCCTGCCCTGCTGGTGAGGCCCATGCCCAGCCCAGCAATGTCCTCTGGGCACCGGCTCCCCGGCGCCCTGCCTTGTGGAGGAGCCCGTGAAGGGACTGGACTGGCGGGACAGGGAGAGCCCCGGCTCCCGGCAGAGGCCCAGCGCCCCCTCCCTCCCCGGCTCCCAAACCCCCCGGGCTGAGGCCCCCCCACCGCCTGCTGCCCCAGACACAAGGCCCGTGCTGTCCTTGGACAGCCGGAGCTCCCTCCCCAGGGCCACTGTCTCTCTGCGTGGGACCCTCACCTCCGCGTCCCGCATCTTCCAAAGCCCCCTTCCTCCCCTGACGGCTCAGCAGGCTGCCTCCCCACACCTACCCTCGAGGGCTGCCCTGCCCCCACGCTCCAGCCCTCGCGACGCGCGCGTGTGCGTGTGCAGATGGAGCCCCTCCGGCAGCGGCCCCCCGGGCCGGGGGCGGGGCGGGGGGCTCGCTGTGGGCTGGGCTCCCGGGCCCTCGGCGGACAGATGGCTGGACTCACGCCCGCCGCCCCAGCGCCAGCCCCGCCTGCTGCAGGTGTGCCCACGGCGACCGTCTCCGCGGTGGCACAGTCGGTACCCGGGACCCTGAGGACCGGGAAGGGACGAAGGGCCGCCCGGCTCACAGCCGCGCCCAGGCGGTCACGTGAGCGAGCCGGGCCGTCATGTGACCCGTGCCAGCCGGCCGAGCAGACATGATCCCTCTGCCGCCCGCGCTGCCCTGGGCGCTGGGCCTGCTGCTGGTGCTGGGGCCGCGCGGCCTGGAGGCCGGGGGTGAGTGGGGACCCACGGCCCTGCCCCGGCCCCCGCGTGCCCCCAGGCACTGGGCAGCGCCCCCTCCAGCCCACAGGGTCGTGGAGCCCGACTTCCGGGAGGGCTTCTTTGAGCAGCCCCTGGACCATTTCAACTTCGAGCGGTTCGGCAACAAGACCTTCCGCCAGCGGTTCCTGGTGTCAGGTGAGGTCGCCCTGGGGACCCCGGGGCCTGGGGAGGCGCGCCCACGCCTCACCCACGCCTCCTGCCTCCACCCGACAGAGAAGTTCTGGAAAAGGGGCGAGGGGCCCATATTCTTCTACACGGGCAACGAGGGGGACGTGTGGGTCTTCGCCAACAACTCGGGCTTCATCCCGGAGCTGGCGGCGCAGCAGGCGGCCCTGGTCATCTTTGCGGAGCACGTGGGTACCGGGCGGGGGCGGCCGGGGGCGGCCGGGGCGTGGGTTCAGTGTGTGCCTTTCCTGCCCGCAGCGCTACTACGGAAGGTCGCTCCCGTTCGGCGCGTGGTCCACGCGGCGCGGGTACACGGAGCTGCTGACCGTGGAGCAGGCCCTGGCGGACTTCGCCAGGCTGCTCCAGGCGCTGCGGCGGGATCTGGGGGCCCAGGATGCCCCCGCCATCGCCTTTGGTGGGAGGTGAGTCCCTGCCTTCCTGTCCCAGAAGCAAGTGCACCTAGTCCCAGGCCCAGCGTTTCTCTGGGTCTTACGCATTTCAAGTCCTCCCTGGGACACCCAGGTCTCTGAGGAGGAGAAGAGGAAGTGGGGCCCAGGGATGGCTGGAGGGAGGCTGCAGGGGAGACGGGGGGGTGGGGTGCTGGAGGGAGGCTTTGGGGGATGCTGTGGGGGGAGCTGGGTGGGGAGCTGCAGGGAGGCTGCTGCCCTGTTGCCCTGGGGCAGGCAGGCCACAGCCCTAACCCTGTGTCCCCACCCAGCTATGGGGGGATGCTCAGCGCCTACATGAGGATGAAGTACCCCCACCTCGTGGCAGGGGCTCTGGCAGCCAGTGCGCCCGTTGTAGCTGTGGCAGGCCTTGGCGACTCCCACCAGTTCTTCCGGGATGTGTCAGCGGTGAGTGGGACTGGGCAGGCTGGCCGGGTGGGCAGTGTGGCCACAGCAGCCATAGCTGCCCCTTTTTCCAGGACTTTGAGGGCCAAAGCCCCAAGTGTGCCCAGGCCGCGCGGGATGCGTTCCGGCAGATCAAGGACTTGTTCCTACAGGGAGGTGAGGAGGCCTCATCCCCCCACCTGCCGACTGGTCAAGTCTCCACCCCCCACATACCAGCAGCCTCCAAAGGCCCTATCCTGTGCCCTCCCGGCAGCCTATGACACAGTCAGCCAGGAGTTTGGCACCTGCCAGCTACTCTCTGGCCAGAAGGACCTGAGGCAGCTCTTTGGGTTTGCCCGGAACGCCTTCACCATGCTGGCCATGATGGACTACCCGTACCCCACCGACTTCTTAGGGCGCCTTCCTGCCAACCCCGTCAAGGCAAGGCACCTGCTCCAAACTCCTGCCGTTCAGAGGCCTGGGACGAGGGAAGGGTGAGTGGGGTGGGGCTACGGGCGAGAGCAGGGGTCTTTTGCTGAGGCGCCCTGCCTGCACCCCCAGGTTGGCTGCGACCGACTGCTGAGCAATGACCAGAGGATCAAGGGGCTCCGAGCACTCGTGGGTATGTCTGCCCCCCAGTCCTAGGCCAGGCACCTAGCAGGGGCCCGTGTTGGCAAGGGGCAGGTAGCACAGAGGCTTCCACACGGTTCCTGGGGACAAAGGGGTCATCTCCATCCCTGCCCAGCCTAGGGGGTCCAGGCCGGCTGTCCAGTGCTGGGAGGTGGGACATAGGGCAGGAGACAGGCCAGGAGATGAAGGCACAGACCCCAAGGATCCACTGCTCCTTGAGCCCTTTTAATGCCTGCTCGACCCCTGTAAGGGGACAGGGTGGGCACCACGGCCCCTGACCCAAGCACCCCTCTCTCCCAGGGCTGGTGTACAACTCCTCAGGCACAGAGCCCTGCTATGACATCTACCTGCAGTACCAGGCCTGTGCGGACCCCACGGGCTGTGGCTCAGGCCCTGATGCCAAGGCCTGGGACTACCAGGTATGAAGACTGGGGGTTCTGGGGCTGCCAGGAATGGGGTGGAGGTGGGGGACCCCTGACTGCCAGGGATGGGTTGGAGGGGGCTGGACTGTCAGATGTGTGGGTTGTGGGGCCAAGACTGCCAGGCATGGAGGTCGGGGTGCCTGGGGCTGCCAGAGATAGGGTCGGGGTGAGACGCCCCCTACGCTTTCCTGACCATGGTGTGGGACGTCCCACAGGCTTGCACTGAGATCAACCTGACCTTTTCCAGCAACAATGTGACAGACATCTTTCCCCACCTGCCCTTCACTGAGGCCCTCCGCCAGCAGTACTGCCTGGACACTTGGGGAGTGTGGCCCCGGAGGGACTGGCTGCAGACCACCTTTGGGGGAGGCGGTGAGGCTGGAGATGAGAGGGCCCCATTCCTGTGCACTGAGCACAGCCCGGAGCAGAGCTGGGATCCGGCCCACACCCTCATGTGGCGTGGGCCGTCCCACCACTGCTCGCTGTGTGCCTTTCAGACCTCAGAGCTGTGAGCAACATCATCTTCTCCAACGGCGTCCTGGACCCCTGGGCCGGGGGCGGGGTGAGTACCGGTCTGGGCGACTGGCCTCTGTGCTTTGGCTCTGACGTCAGCTGGGGCCAGCCTAGGTTTCAGCAGCAGTCCCGGGCAGGGCTCTCCTTGGGGTCAGCTAGACTTTACAGCAGAAGCCTTGCCCTGCTGCTCCCCACCCCTTGGTTCTGTCCCCCTTCACTTTTGCTCCCTTCTTCGTTATTTCCCCCTCCCTTTTTGGTTCTTTTCCTGACTTGTAACTGTGAACTCACATCAGGCTCATGAATCTTCGCCTTCCCATCTAATGGGACTGTTCGAGGCTATGCAGCCACCTCAAGTTGCTACTTTAGCTGCATCAGGCTGGGAGGACGGGGGCCGAGGTGGCCCGGGGCACACCGCACACCTGACGGTGTGTCCCTGACTGACACA
Organism: Manis pentadactyla; assembly: GCF_030020395.1. Taxonomy (NCBI): domain Eukaryota; kingdom Metazoa; phylum Chordata; class Mammalia; order Pholidota; family Manidae; genus Manis; species Manis pentadactyla. The sequence goes on from NC_080021.1 coordinate 221,099,092, forward strand.
GATCCGGAGTGACGTGAGCGCATCTGTCCTCGCCATCACCATCCAGGGTGGAGCCCACCACTTGGACCTCAGGTGCTGCCCTGCCTGGTGGGAGGTGTTGGGGGACAGGGGGCACTGCATCTGGCCTGAGCTAGCAGCTGGACCTGGGCTGGGAAAGTGTGAGGCTCAGGTCTGCCCAGCTGAATGCCCCCATCTGATGCCCCCTCAGAGCTTCCCACCCACAAGACCCTGTGTCTGTACTGGAGGCACGCAAGCTCGAGGCCACCCTCATCCGCGAGTGGGTCAAGGCAGCCAGACACTAGCAGTGGCTCGGAGGCTGAGAGGTGCTCCCCAGCCAGGACCAGAAGACCCGCAGGGGCGTGTCTCGTGGATCCCAGGCAGGGGTGAGGAGCCGCGGCTGGTCCTCTGCAACTGGAGCTCAGCTGGGTAGCAGGACTGCGGCCTTGCCTGAGGGAGAGGCTGACCAAGCCTGTGGCGGCCCGAGCATCTGGTGTCTGCCCCGGAGGAGGGAGCAGGCGGAGTGAACACCCTGCACACAACCTCTCAAAGCAGGCACGTGTTTAATAAAACCACCCGCAACTCCACTGTGTGCTGTTTCCGGGCACAGGGTGGTGAGTGCCTTTCCTTTGGCCTGCTGACCCACCTCCCTTCCATGCCCCGCTCACCAGCACCACCACCCCTGCCCTGGGTCTCTCTTAGAGCCCCGTCTACGGGGGGTGGAGAGCCTTTTTTCTACTGCCTTGGGCCTGCCCAGCAGCGGGTCTCTGAGGTGGACACCTTTGCTATTCTGGTTGCACAGCAGCCGAAGAGGCTTCGGGTGGGGGCGGGGGGTGCAGCCTCCAGGGCTGGGATGAGAGGCCTCTTTGGAGACGTGCCCTGCATACCTTTCCAGGCACAGGACATGCAGGGAAGGGAGCAAGCCTGCGGGCAAGCTGAGGAAGGCATGCCCAGAGGTGGCTATGGGAGAGCAAGGGCTGCCCCGGGACCCTAAGGTGCCAGCACCAGCAGGAGGCTGACCAAGAACTGGGGCACCCCAACACTGGAGGCTAGCCCTCTGCAGAGGCATGTCCAGTGGCCAGAGGCCCTGGCTTCTGAGGATGGCAGGACCTTATGGAGATGAGAAGAGCAATGGGTTCATGCTCAACACACACGCCAGAGCTGGGTCCATCCTGCTAGGGGCATCTGTCCTGGGGTGCAGGGGACTCCACTTGAAGGAGAGCTGCCCTGGGTCGTTGTCAGGAGTGGATGCTTCAGTTCACTGCAGAGGAGGCAGGACACGCTGCACCCCCACTGGAAGGCGGCCCAAGGTGTGCTGAATCCAAGGTGGGAAAGTGTGCAGGGCGTGGCCACATGCAGGGCCCCTGGCACTCCCGCCTGCATCCCACCCGTCCTCCCAGCCACTCCAGGCACCGACTGCCTACCGCCCACCCCCGGGGCTAGGTGATGCTCCCAAAGCCTCTAGCCAACAGCTCATGGCAGAGACACCTGAACTCCCCACACATCCACCCAGAGGTTTCAGGAAACCGACCTCACAGACCTGAGAAGCACCAAAGACAGAGCAAATGCACTTTATCCGACTGCAAAGTCCACTCCATGGGGGGCGGGCAGGGGGCAAGATAAATGTGCCTGCCTGGCCCCTCCCAGCCCAGGCTGGGCAGGGGAATCCCTGAGTCCAACATGTAAACACCATAGCCGGTCAAAAGCCCAGATCCCCAAGAGGTCACAGGTGCCCCCCAAGAACCCTGGGTCAGGGCACGTTCACAGGCTGAGACCCAGCTGGCTGGCCCTGGGCTGAGCTGCTCTTGTCTGTGAGCACATGGGATCCGGGGGACCTGGGGCAACCCTGGAGGAAGCAGAGGCCTGGGGCTACATGAAGCCACGTCAGCTGACAGGTTGGTCAGGTTTCAGGAATGTGAGGCATGATGGGGTTTTCATGGGAAGAAGGAAGAGGCGCCCCTGTGGATGGGGCAGCCCTGAATCACAGCGCTGAGTTCTTGTTTCTAATGGTGTCTGATGAGAACCCCAGACAAGGAGCCCAGAGCCAGGGCAGAGCACCTGATGCCCAGAAGCCACCAGACCACACGAGGCCCACACATCCTGGCCCAGCTGACTGCTGGCCGGGCATCAACCATCAGCGAGACACTGCATAGCAGGGGTCAAAGGAGGGCAGACCTAACCACGGCCAGGGTCCTGCTGACAGGTGTCCTCGAGCACAGGATGCGTCAGACCCCTGGGCAGTACCCACAGGGAGTCACTGCACCCTAGGCGGGGGCCCAGATGGGCAGGGGGTGAGCCTCAGTGTTGAACACATAGGTGTCCAGGCTGAGCAGGTCCGGGTCGTCCGAGAAGAGCAGATACAGGTACTTGAGGGTCTCACCCAGGAAGAAACTCTCCATCTTGTCCCTGGGCTGTGGGTTGTGGGGGTCCCGGACGTTGCTGATGGAGGAGTAGCCGCCCGAGGGGACCTGCCCAAGAGCCGAGGCGGTGGCATCATGATGGCAGGCCCAGCCCCAGGCCCAGCCCGGGGGAGGGTCCCCAGAGGTGCCTCACGGCACACATGGACCCAGGGCAGGGTCTTGGGTGGGGGACACTGAGTCCACAAGGGGATCGTCCTCCCCATAGGTCACATGGTCTCCCAAAGTCGCCAGAGAGATGCCAACCACACTTACTGACCGCAAGCAGTGCCGCCCCCAGAACCCAGGCCCTGAGGTCACCCTCGGGTCAGACCCCACTGCATCTCACCCCATCGGGCAGAGCCCAAGACGGGGCTCTCCTGGGGCAGGTGGTGGGCCTGGGCAGAGTGTGACCTCAGAGCTGAGGGCCCACCAGAAGATGGGTGGCCAGGCCTGAGCACAGTGAGGGTGGCAAAGGGCTGCCCTGGGCCCTGCTCTGTGCATCAGGCTGCTGCAGGGACGCCCCTCACTCTGGTCCCTCAGGGCAGGAGCTGGGGCCCCCCAGCCCCAGGGTCCTGGGCCACGTGCTCCCTGAGCCTGCGGCGGACTGGGCTGTCTAGGCAGGGGCGGGGCCTCCTGCAGGGCACAGCACGCCTGGCTGCCCACCCTCCTGGCCGCCCCGGGCGGGCAGGTGACCAGAGGGGCAGCTCACCCGCGTGTACGTGTTGAAGCTCTGGAGGATCTGCCAGCCCCAGTCCTGGTACTTGGGGTCCCCTGTGAAGCGGTGCAGGTAGAACAGGCTCTCCAGCGTCTCGGGCCGCAGGAGGTTGTGCCTGTCCGCTGGCTGGGGAGCAGCAGAGGCTCAGGGTGAGGCCCCCACAGTGCCCCTCACCTGGCCCTGGTCCTGGCCATGATCTGGGCTCACCTTGACCTGCACATCCTTATGGGCCTTCTGTGGGTACAGGTTGAAGTGTACAATTTCAGGGCTCAGCCCCGTCTCCATCTGGTGGTTCATCTGGTAGCAGGTTTCCATCAGCGCTTGGGCCAGCTCCATGTGGTCAGCAGGCAGGCCGTGGTGGGCACCCAGAGCCAGTGTCCCTGGCAGGAAGCACACTAGGTGGTCCTGAAATCAGAGGTCTCCTCAGCACCGTGGAGCCTGGGGCATCATGGGGGTCAACAGCAGATTCAGCCCTATCTCAGGCCTCCCATACGCCCAGGAGTCATCGGGCCTCCGTGGTTCACATCTCCAAAGGCTGCAGCTCAGACAGAAGACTGGGCCATAGGCCAAACACGTGGGGCTCAACGAGGACAGGGGAGAAGCCAGAGGGAGGACACTGACCTCGCAGAGGAGCAAATGCTGACCTGGGTCTCCCCAGACCCTCCCCCACAGCCCCACAAACACCTGAGGAGCACGAGCTGCAGGAGGTGGGGAGCCTCGGGGGAGCCCAGGGGCCCCCTGCCAAAAAGGGGACAGCCCAGGCCATGCAACCGTTTGCCTGCGAGAGCTCATGGTCTTTGGCCAGAATTTCATGGTTCCCCCCACTGTCCAAAACTAGAGCCATCAGGCATCAGGACAAATGGCTGGGTCCCGAAACCCCCTAGCTTCCGCCTGGACCGCACACACGCACGCGCGCGCACGCACACACACACACACACACACTCACTCACTCACTCACATCTGGGGCTGGGCCCCGCCTGGACCACACACACACACTCACCATCTTGGGGCTGAACTGGCCGTGGGCGAGTTCCCCTACAAAGGTGAGCTTGCTGGGTTCAGATCTGCGGACCAGGTGCCTTTTGATGCCTTCGACGGCTTCAATGTAGTCTTCCAGCAACCTGTACAGAAAGGCGAGCCCTGTTTGCTTGGGCCAAGCGGGCGCACAGTGCCCAACTTTTCATCCAGGAACATGCATGTGTCCTGGAGCTGCTGTCCACACCCTAGAGGCTGAGAGGTGGCAACATGCTGGCCTGGGGTGGAGGCCTGTGGCTGGTCAGCCCCGCAGGGCGGAGGCAGTGCCTTCTGCTTCCCCAAACAGGGTCTCTCCTCCCCTCAAGCCCCAGGAGCACCCAAGACTGGCCTCTGCGGACCTGACAAGTCCACCTAGGCCTGAGGAGCACAGGCTCCACAGACGGTCACACCCTTGTCCCTGCCCATGGGGTCGGCCGGGGCTGCCTCAGGGGTTCTGGGTCAGTCACCCCTGCCTTGAGACCTCAGCAGCCTCTAGATCCCTCAGGAAGGCTTATCCCTCTTTTCCAAATTTTTCGATGAGTCTTTACACTGCTACCTGGGGAAGTGAGCGTTTTAAGAGCCACACTAGTAGGCGAGAGAGGCCCAGACACTTGGGGCCACCTCCCACTTGGGAACGGACAGTGGGGCTGCCCCCACAAGCCGCCTACCGGACCTGGACCCCAGCCCCTGCCTGGTGCCAAGGAGGCCTGGACTCAGTGACGGGCTGGACCCCTGCTCTGCACAGTGCTGTGCTGGGAACAAACGCGCCCCCTGGGCAGGGCTCAGCAGCCGGTCCGGCCAGCCAGGCTGCGGGTGCCTGACCGGGCGTGGGGCGGCAGGGCCGCGGGGAGCCCGCCCCGAGCAGCAGACGCAGGCCTCACCGCGTCTCCCTCTTCCCGCCTTGGACCCACTGCTTGAGCAGGTACTCGTAGTAGCTGTCGGCCCTGGCGCCCACGGTGAACACTCCCATGTGGGTGAAGAGGCCGCTGTGCGTGTTGATGAACATGGGCACCAGCCCGTCCTTCTTCCCGGACAGTGAGTGGATGTGCCGGCTCACCTCCTCCGCGGCCTCCTGCGGCACGTAGGGGAGAGCGCAGGTGAGCGAGGGCGGGGAGGGGCCGCGCGGACTCCCTGCCGGCAGAGGGCAGAGCAGGCCAGGGTCCTGGCCACGGCCCGCAGCCAAGCGCACCCGCCCGCAGTGCACCTCCATGGGCCGGCAGACGCCACAGGCCCGACCACAGGGCTGAGCCCGGGCTCTCCACGCTCCCAGCCCCCTCTGCAGGACACCGCGCCTGGAGACCCCGGCCGCAGGCCTCAGGACCGCCTGCAGGCATGTGCCCGCTTCCAGCCTGGGGTCGCTGCTGACACCTCAGCCGCCACCGGCTCCCCGTCCCCTGGGACCGCTGGTCACCCACCAAGACCCTCCGCCTCAGCGACTCTGAGCTCACCTGCCTGGACTGGGCAGCTCCGGGGCTGTGCATGTCTGACCCCAGGGCCCAGGCCCCTGCCCAGCGGCGAATTCCCAGTCTCTGCCTGACGCGCACACCCACACCACCTGTGAGCCTGAGGCGGCCACTTGTTCCCTCTTGTCTCCAGTGGCCACGGTGCCCCTGCCGCATACGCACACCTGGCGGCGCCTCACAACACCTGGCCCTTTGCAGCACAACTGCTCTCGAGTCGGTGGGAACCTGGTGTGAATGCTGTGCCCCCTTCTCTCTGGTGGAGCACCCACTGTCCCTCCAGGCAGGCTCCATATGGGCCACAGTTCAGAGCAAGGACTCTCCTGACGCCTCAGGCAGGGCCAACAGAAGCAGAGCCGACAGGGACGTGGGGGGTGCTGGGGCACGAGTGTTTAATGGGGACAGTGTCAGCTTTCAGTCTGGAGAGGAAGGTGCTGACGGCTGCATGACCACGAGGATGTGCTCAAAGCCCCCGGCTGTGCACAGAGTGGTGGTTAAAATGGCAAGTTGTGAGTTATGTGGATTTCATCACAACGTAAAATCTTTTTTGAAAAGCAGTGATGGGTAAGGACTTTCAGACTGGATGTTCACTTTATGTTCATTTTATTAATCACTGATACGGAAAAGGCAGAAAAGAACAGGGGTTCTAGAACAGCCTGAGCACCTGGCCTGCCACTGACCTCTGGTCTTGCAGGGTCGCTTACTCTCTCTGTGCCTCAGTCTCCCCATTCCCATCTGGCTGCTGCAGGAGACCGTGGCCTGACCCCACAGGCTCTTCCAAGCAGCGGCCAGTGGGGTGTAGGGGGGGGACAGGCGCCTGAGTCAGGACGTCAGGATGAAGCCCGAGGTGCCATTCCTGCTCTGGATGCTGTGTGCCCTTGGCACAGACGGCAGGAGGCCCCGGTAGAGGGGCAAAGGAGGCACTGGGGCACCAGGTGACTTTCAGTGAATCAGGCTTGCGACCTCGGAGCCCATGCCCCAGGAGGCAGCAGCTCCCAGCCTCTGAAAGGCCCTTGAGGCCCTCCAGGGTCCACGTCTTCATGCTCGGATCTCATGCCCAGGGAGAAGGTCAGGACTGTCACAACCACCCAGGGCATGTACGTGGGGAAGCACTGTGCCTGCAGCCCGCCCGGGACAGAGGCCGCGTATGCATGGCCAGCCCAGGGGCCGCAGCAGCTGAGGGAGACCAACGGCCTGGATGTGTGTGACGTCATCCACACAGACCTGCCCACAAAGACGCCTGCACTGGACACGCCCAGACCACGAGGCCTCCCGATACGGCACAGAGGCGGCCCCGGGACATGCTTCTGGGGGCTCAGGGCCACACCAAGGGTAGGACAAGCAGCCCTCTGTTGGGCCGAGGGCCGGGCCACACCAGTGCACCCGCCCTCAGGGCATTTCCCGCCTGTGAGTCTGCTGCCAAGAAGGAGGAAGGACCGCAGGACAGTGGGCACGCAGCCCAGGTCCACATGCACGTCCCTGCAGAGCTAGGAACTCCCGCGGGAGACTGCACTCCAGCCAGAAATGCAGCCCTCCTACCTGGAACTTCCTCAGACCCGTGAGGCGGGAGAGCTCCCGGAACTCTAACTGAATGCTCGTCACCTCGGCCACTGTGCTGTCGGAGGTCCACCGGGGTGGGTGGGCAGCCCCGGTGCCAATGTTCACATCGGAGTACGGGATCTTGGAGGGCGTTCGGAATGCAGGCATGAGCCGATTCCCAAAATCTTCCTGCAACAACACAGCAGGATCGGTGCCTCCTGCCACAAGGCAGCCGTGTCTGCGCCTCCCGGTGCTGGCCCGCCTGCGGCTCACACACGGCGGCCGGCGGTCCTGGCGCCCTGAGCAGAGCAGCTGGGCTGGAATCTCATGGGACCCTTGTGCAGGAGGGCCAGGCGCGGACACTCACGGCTTTCCTCAGGAAGAGGGCGTCCCCCGACAGGTGGTAGGCACTCAGAAGGCCCCCCAGGATTCGGATGGTGCTCTCAAACAGGTTGACGTCCACATCCTTCTGGAACTGGAGCTTCTTTGACACCCACTTCCTGGCTTCTCCAAATTCTAAAACACAAACAAGATGGTTGAGGGACATGGTAAGGTCCCCGAGTTCCCAGGACCCTCGGGGCTATCCTTCCCCTGTGCGTGGTGAACCCAAAGTCTTCCAAAATCTGCGGACAAACGGGCAGAGCCCACAAGATGTTAACACAAGTGGTCCGCAAAGGCCACAATACGAGGACCAAGGGGTGATCCGTGGTGCAGCCTGTTCAGAGAAACTTAATGCAGTCTTAATGCAGCCACTTAGACCTCACTAGGGTCACATAACCCTGCATTAATCCCATCCCAGAGGCATGGAGAGGATGATAGTGAGAGGTCCAGGGCACTGAAAGCTTCATAGGACCACATGTCACCTCCTGCCACCCTCCCACCAGCAACTCACACACACACGGCCCTGACGCCCACCCAGGGACAGCGCTCAGCCCTTGCCCTGGGCAAGGTGGCAGCCATCCTGTGCAACCCTGGGCGCCTGACAAGAGGACAGAGGGACTGCCCATGCACAGTGTCCACTCCCATCACGCAGGAGATGGGAGAGCTCACGGTCGGACAGAACGGGCAACATGGGGACCTCCCACCATGACCCGCCCACCTGGCCGACGGCCTGTGCAGAGAACTCGCCCCGTGCTTTGGAAAGAGCAAGTACCTTTCTTCAGACCCAAAATCCACATGGTGTCCAGGGCATCGATCAGCGTGAGGCCCAGCCCGAACCACTCGCTGAACGACCTGGACACAGGCTTCAGCTCGTCATGGCCCCAGGCAAACTTGCGGTATCCGGTCCATGCGTGGCGGAAGGCGTCTATCACGGCCTTCTGACGCTCGTTTGGGGTAGCTAGGAGGAGGGAAGCAGGTCATGGGAACCTGGTCCTGGGCAGGGCTCAGACAGAGACCCTCCAACCTCCAGGACCAGAACGCAGGGACGCCACCAGCCCCCAGGTGGATTCACCAAGGGACAGCTGCAACTGTCTGAGCCCAGGGCCCGTGGTGACCCAAGCCCAGTGAGGAAAGGGGGCTCCAAACATGTGTCTCTCCTGTGGCTGCAATGCAGGAGGTGGGCCACCTCGCATCATCCCTAAATCCTTGAAGAGAGCTGGGGCCCCCTGGCTTTGAAGGAGGGCAGCTGGCGGCTCCTGCACGCCCTGCCTGCTCCTCTGAGTGTCCCCAAGCCCTCTCCCCCATGTGTCCAAGGGAAGCCCGAGAAAAGTGAGGGTGGGGCCTCACCTGGTCGGGTCTGAGTCCTGCTGGCCTGCAAGGAAGGCCTAGTAGGCGCCTCTGCTTTTCTCCAAGGGTGCTGGGTGCCCCGCCACGGCCCCATCACTGGTCCCATCCAGCTTCAAGGACAGAAGGAAGAGCAATCAGCTGGCACTGGGCAGCCGCACACCCACCCCTCCTGGCCCTCCAGGCACAACCCCAGGCCCCCAAGACTCCACGCTCGGGCTGTGGGGCATCCCTCCTGCTGGGGAAGGAGGGTGGACTTGAAGATTAGGCTGCTTTGCTGCTGAAGCAGCGGATGGCCGCTGGGTGCCCCGCACGCTCAGGACACTGCGCTGCACCTACCCGACTTCCGCTCTCTGCGTGTGCTCCCCCTGGCCTGCGCCGCCTGCCACCCCGGCCCTCCTCCTGGATTCCTCGAGCCTCCTGTCCTTCTCGCCTTCAGTGGGTACCTGGATCGGCAGGCGGGGCGGTCCCCGTTGGAAATGCCTCTGAGGCCTCTAGAGCAAAGCAAGAGGTCCTTGTGAGGACGACCCCACAGCCTGAGCCTCTGCTTTTCGGCCCCAGGGAGCGGTGGGCTGCCCAGGGAGTGCCCGGCCCGCAGCAGTCTTCATCTCTCAGACCACATGCGGTCTGGGAGGGGGCACCTCACGCTATCTCCTGGCCCTCGTTGGCTGCATGGGGACAGCCAGTGGGGCAGAGCCCTGGTCTGGGGCATTTCTGGACTGCCCCAGGCCTGCAGGGCAACATGCACAGGCTACAGCCACGTGCCCATGCGTGAAGCTGCAGAGGGTGCTGTCGGCCCGTCCCTGGAATGGGTCGCGTCACCCTGCAAGGCTGTGGAGGGGCTCTGGGCCCTGCTGCACAAGGAGACCTTCCCAGGGGCTGCAGCTGGGGTGTGACCCTGCCAGTGGCAAGGTGACCCCTCAGGAGCACGGGAAGCAGGCTGGCCTGGGATCCGGGGGTCTCTGCTCCACACCCATGCATCCATGCGACGTGCTACCCGAGTGGGCTCAAATGGCTCGGTGCCGGGACCCCTTGGCCGAGGGAACCAGCTCTGGCCTCAACAGAACACTGAGGCTGACAGGGTCAGGGACACGCTACTGGGCTTAGGTGGGAGAGCACGTGCCAGAGGTCCCCGAAGCACAGCGTGCCCAGGACCCTCTCCCTGGGCAGCCTGGCCCCGCTGATGCCCTGACTGGGGACAGAGGACATCCACAGATGCCCGGTGCCCAGTGTCCTAGGGGCTGCCTCCCCTGGAGCCACCTGCCTCCAGAGGGGTGCTTCCTGGTGCTCCGGTGCCTCCTGACCACCCTCCAGGTTCCACAGCCCTCCCCAAATCATAAGGGTGGGGGTGCGCCTAGCCCTTCCTGCCCTCTTCTGAACAGGCACCCCTTTCCCAGACTGATCCTGACCCTGCACCCAAGCACATCTCCACAGAGCCCTGAGCAGGTCCAGAACCGTTGCCCGAGTGTCCCTCAACCGCTTCCTGCTGGGCCCCGGAGAGCCCCTGCCCCGCAGACCCTCCCTGGCCATCACATGGCCTGTCCTGCCCGGCCTTCCCCCCCAGGCCAGGCAGCTTGGCTCTCCTGCCTCCTGCCCGCTGCCCAGGACGCCCCCACCCTGCATGCCATCTGTCCACAGCAGCCAGAGCCTCTTCCAGCAACAGCTCAGACATCCAGACCCAGCCGAAATCCTCCTGCGTGCCGACTCGAGCCTCATGTGCTTCCTGTGCCCAGGAGCACCCACACAGCCAGCTGGACTGACCCCAGCCTCTTCCTTGCCCGGGCATCTGGGGGTCACCTCCCAGGACAAGCCAACCTACCCCCACCTTGGGCAGCTTCACTCCACCCAGTGCCACCGCTTCACCCACCGACTGCGCTTTAGTGTCTGGCCGTGGGGAGGCTTCCAGACCAGCCGGCCCCAGCCTCCTCTCAAGGGGGTCTGAGCGATCCCTCGAGGGATGTGCTCCCTGGGCTGCCTGCCGGCTCCCACTGGTCGGGGCCTGCTGGTCTGCTTCTCCTGCTAGCCCCGCCCATGGACCCTCCAGGGAGGGGCAGGTCAGATGCGTTGGCCACCCAACACGGGACCCAGCACGTGGCAGGCATCCAAGAAAGGAGGAACGCGTGTTCCTCTTTCCTTCCCTGGTAACCGTCCACCAGCCCAGAAAGAGAAGCGGGAGGTCACAGCATGCATCTGGGGCGAGAGCAAGAATTCCTCCGTCTGCCTGAAACGTTGTGTGTTGTTCCGAATCACCTCTGCACCGACCCCGATCACAGCCCCCCGTGTAGCTCGCTGGAAGTACCTGTGGTGGAGCCCCTGGGAAGGTTTTGGGGTCAGCATCTGCTTTCTGAGGCGCCAGCAAGGCGGGTGGATTTGCTGGTCCCGTCTTCTGCTCTCCCGGTGACCGGCCACGCACGGCTAAGCAAGAGGATCTGTGTCACCTCCGATGTGCCACGAGGCCCAGAGGACGTCCCAAGGGTGCCACCAAAACACCCAGACAGGCAGCGTTCATTACAAAAGGACATCCTGAGACCTCAGCAAAGTCATCTAGGTGAATTCGATAGGCCCAAAGGGGATCAAACCTTTTCCAAGCCCTTGGCAGTTTCCCCCAAACACCCAGCCTGAACGATTCCCATTCTAGGAAGTACAAGTGGTGGCAGACGGACAACTGCTGGGACTGAGCGCTCGTAGCTCTCCTCCTCAGAGAGGCAACGTTGGAGAGACCGGGGGCCTCCCACCTCGCAGAGCTCCTCTGTCTCTGCAGAGACACGGGAGCGCGTGCCCCCAGGTTCTCGGGGTGCCGCAGATGGAGCTGTGGCCTCAGGACCTGAACTTCTCTGTGGGGCGCAGAGAACGGAGATGGCAGTGCTCATACCCAACACTTAGGAAGCAGCCTGACAGCATCACATGCCCACCCAAGTCCAGCCAGGTGGTCCAAGACGCTCTCTGTTCCCTTGAACCTCCATTTCCTACCAGCGCGTGGGCGTTTATGCATCCAGGGTCTGCTGCAGGCCAAGGCCAGGCTGCTCCTGCCCAGTCCCGCCTTCACGACCCACCCATGCCCCGGCGAGGCGGTCACACACGTGCAGCAGGTACCTTTCCACGGGTCAGCCACGCTGATGTAGGACAGGAGTCCGCAGAGCATCAGAAACGCCACGACAAGGAGAATCACGTTCCGCTGCAATCTCGACAGTTGCTTCCACTTCTAAGGGAGAGACAGAGATGACGTATCGCACTGCCCTGCAAGTGGCGGTGGAAATCTCTTGGACTGCTCCGTGCTGGGCCAGGACAGCGACTGATCGCCAGGTCCGTGCTGAGTTCTGCTTCAGAACCGGGGGCTGTTCTGTGCCAGCAGGGTGGGGACACTCCAGAGGGCCCAGCGCATCGGGACATAAGGCGAGACAAAAGCCGAGGAGAGACCGCTCTACTGCGCGGGCAGTGGAGGGACGCCCGCCCCTCGCGTGTCCTGCTCAGGCACCCAGCCGGCCTGGCACCTGCACAGCCAAGACCAGCAGGAGCCCGCCAGGGGTCAAGCAGGCTGGGCACCTGACTCGCTGCCCAGAGGGGGAAGGTGCTCTCGGAGCATCTCTGGGTTCCTCGGGGTGCGGTGACAGCTGGACGCGCGGAACCCGGCAGGACTCCGCGCTTCCGCCCGGACCCCCAGGCCCCGCCCTGCTTACGGCCCCCGGCCCAAAGAGCGAGTGGAATTCGGCTGGGGCACGGGAGACCCCGCCGCGACCCTCACCCTCCAGCACGAGCGCCGCCGCCAGCCTTTGCCGTCTTCGGAACCCCGACCAAGGCTCAGCGTCACTGAGATGAAGTCCCGCTGCGGGGCCGGGGGCGGCGCCGGATACATGACAGCGGCGGAGGCAGTCCGAGCGACCCCGCCCTCCGGCCGCGTCAGGAAGTCGGTCTCTGCGGGTCGCCGAGGGCTCCGCCGTCCCGGTACCCGCGGGCCGCCATCCCAGGGCAGTCAACACTCCGCCCATCGCTTGCGCGCCAACGCGCGTGCGCCGCGCCCTCCTTACCCCTCTGCGCCTGCGCACGCTTTCGCTGCTCCTTCGTTCCGTTCTTACGACAAAAGCGTGTGCGTCAGTGCTTGCAGCTGCCCGCGCCGAGCCTCCCTCAGTCTGCGCCTGCGTGGGTGGCGCACACCCTCAGCGCCTGCGCGATTCTCTGCCGCGTGCTCCTGGCCCGGGCTTCCAGCTTGTGGCTCTCCGCTCGTCGGCCTCTCGTCGCTTGCCCGCGTTCTCGCTCCGCGGACGCCGTGCGCAGCCGCCGGCGGTGCCGGGACCGCCCTAGAGAGCTGGTCCAGGGACAGGCCCCTGAGGCCGCTGTAGAGCCAGTGGGCCCCAGGGTCCCCAGCCCTTGGAGGCCGCGGAGCTGTGGACACCTGCTTGCTGCTCCCACCACAGGTGCCGGTCAAAAGCCGCAGCGCCTGGCTGGGTCAGTCGCCAGCACTTGTTATTTAGTGTAAATTCCCGTCCGCGGAAGGTCGGGAGTTGTGGGTCTGCTCAAGTTCAGAGCGTCCTAGCCGCTTGTCGGGTTTCAGGTGGTGGGGCCGGTGGCCGACCGTCCTGACTCCTGGGCGCAGCGCCCGTGGGAAAGGGCCCGGAGCACTCCCAGCGCGCCCCGGTCGGGTGGGCTTCCAGGAGCACCGGGCTGCAGACTGCAGGCAAGTCGTGGACGGTGCTGGCACCCGTCTGACGTGAAAGAACAATTATTTGAAAATAAAGCGTTTTACAAAGCGGGCCTTGTCAGTAGTTTACCCAGCTAACTGCTTATGCAGAAAAGAGTCTGCGCAGCTGTGGGCCGACCCCCACCCCGTGCCCCAGGCCCTCCTCTTGCCTGTGGAGCAGAGGCGGGAGAGTAAGGCACGAGGTTGACCCTGAGGTTGGCAAGACGGGCAGAGCGGAAGCAGAGCCCTCGTCTGGGCTTTGGGCGTGGGTCCACCTCTGCCGTCACACCCGCGTCAGGACAGCTGGGTGCGGCCAGAGCACTTGCAGCCACCGGGGGAGTCAGCTACATGAGCTCACCACCCAGAGAACATTCTTCCCATGGGACACCAGTGCTTCCTAAGGGGCTGTGGGCTTCCGTGGGGAAGGGAGGGGGCAGGTGTGACGCGTCTCAGCAGCAGGCTGTATTTTCTGCAGCCTGTCACCTCAGCTGGGGGCGCATGTGCTGGGGCCAGAGCAGCAAAGCCAGGGAAAAGGGACCAAGGCCGGCCGGTGTCCGCAGCCTCAGCCAGGCTGCAGGGCCGCAGTGTGGAGCCGTGGTCTCAACAGGGAGGCTCCGTACCCTGCCGGAGAGCACAGGAGCGTGAGCTCCAGGATCCTCCACAAGTGCTGGCATGCTGGGCACGGGATGGAGGAGAGGGTCCCAATTCCCAGCCACCCCAGGAGGCCCTGGATTGGTGCCACTGGCTCCTGGGAGAGGCACATCAAATTCAGCCCAGACCAGCTGCAGACAACAGGGGCGAAGGCTTCAGGGCAGAAAACTCAGGGATACAAGCGAACTTCCCGGAGAGCCAGCTCTCCCTGGCACAGCCAGCCCCTGTGGTGGTGAGTCGGGCCTCTTCCGCTGTCCCCCTCAGCTGGGCAGTGACTCCCAGCCCCATCCCAGCTACTGGCTCGGCTGCCCCTTTACATGTCACCAGGTGGGAGGGAGGCAGGCGCACTGTGCCCTCCCCTGGCTTCCTCATCTGTGCATGGGGGCCCCGTGGGCCTCAGGGCAGATGGGCGGTGCCCTTGCTCTCACCCCATCGTGCAGGGCCCTGAGTCCCTCTGCCTCCTGCCAAGTCCCCGCAGCCAGGAAGGAAGCCAAAGAGCCCATGGGCCCTTGGCAGGCCCGGGGCTGCTGGTGTCCTGACGAAGCCGCCCCAGGGAAAGGCCCACCCTGTGTTCCTTCTGTGTTCCACACATGCTGCAGCCTGTTCTCCTGCCTGAGTCCCGGGTCCTGGCTGTGTCCCCGCCCAGGATGAGTGGGGACCAGAACTCCTGTCCTGTGGTGGCATGTCATGATGCAGTCACTGTCACCATGCTGTTCCCACGTGACAGTCCTGGGATTGTCAAACACAGAAGGACTCTGGGCATTCCCAGACAGGCCAGGCAGGGAGACAGGGTCACTCTGGCCAGGGACAGTCTTGGGAATGGGGACCATTCTCCTTCAGTCCAGTCTGGGTTGAGGTGTGCATGTGCTGGTGTGGCCCTCACCCCGACTCTGGACTGGATGCTGGGGGAAAGGGTGCCCTTTCGTTCTCTAGGTAGTGGCACCACCTGGAGGTCTTGTCTCTCAGTGAGGAGCCAGCGAAGGGACTGGCCTGTTGTGGAGGAGAGGGTCCCAATTCCCAGCAGAGGCCCAGCCCCTCCTCTTCCATTCACAGCTGGAAACCTGGACCCACCTTCCTTCCGGAAGTTCTAGGGAGTTTTGAGGTTCCCTGAGTACCCCTCCATGGCCCTGGAGAACCATGTCCTCCAGCCTGGCCTTTCTCTGCTGCAACCTGGGGCTGTTCGTCAGAAGACGCTCCTGCTGGCATTGTGGCCTCCATCCCTCCTGTATGACCCCCTGGGTCCCAATGCCGTCCAGCATCTTTCCCCTCTTCTGGCGACCAGGCACCCTCCAGCTTCTGTCCCACGAGGTGGCCAGCAGGGTCCTGCAGCTCCTCTGGTGGGATCCCTTTCCTTCAGGAGCAACTGCGATGGCTGGGTTCTGCTGGACGCCCTCCAGCAAAGTCCTTGTGGCAGGGAGGGCCGTGGTCCTGGGGGTTTCATGGCGTCTTGCGGGAGGAGGCCAAGCTTCTGCATCATCTCCCGGGGCTGGGGCAGGTGAGGTCATGTCTGCAGGCTCAGGTGGTCCAGAAGAGCCTGGAGGTCAACGCTTCAGGGGCCCCCCCGCCTGAGGTGTGCATCCCTGGGCTTCCCAGCCCGGCCTCTGACCATGTTGCGTGCACAGGCTGGCCTTGGCTGGCAGCTAACAGTCCTCGAGGTTCAGCTGTTCCTGGGCTTTCTCCACCCTCCCTGCCAGGGGTGAGAACTTCTATGCAAGTGACCAGAGGCCCTGCCTGGTCTTCAGCAGCCTGGCCCTTGGTGTTCACCATCTTCCTGCCAGGCATGAGTGGGCTTAGCATTAGCCACCCAGCTGATTCATCCCCATCAAAAGCTCTAATGGCTGATGGACACCCTCGGCCAGGAGCTGTCAGCTCCACCACCCACCAATGCCAGGGGCCTCACTGCCAGCTGGGTAGTGTGCCAACCCAGGCCCCAAGCCCCATCTTACCACTGTTTTTTCCGACTGCTCCAGGGAACAGCCAGCCCAGATGGGGTTCTCCAGAAGCAGATGCTGAGAGGGAGTTTGGGGTGCAGAATAGCTGTTGGAGTTCAATGCCATGCAAGAAGAGGCAGCAGGCTCAGGCAGCAGAGGGTCAGTTGGCAACACCAGACTGCGAAAGCTTGGCCAGGTTAGCATGGAGCTCTGCCTGGCTCAGTCACTGGGCTTGGGGATGGTACGGCCAGGCACAAGGCAGCTGTCTCAAAGCAAGGTGGCCCCTGGAGGAGCTGACGCCAAGGGGCTGCCTTCCAACCACTCTCCAGAGCTGGGTAGGGATCCCCATGTCCACCACCCCACCACCACCACTTAGGGACTGCCTAGCCTAGGATGGTCCCCACCCACTCCCCCAGGGCTCCTGCAGCCTTTGCAGTCTGAGAGAACGGCGAGCAAACAGCGGAGAACCTGTCCGGCAGACACCTAGAAAAGCCACCCAGCCTCCTCTTCCTGAACTAGGAGGATTCAGCCCAGGCCGATTCAGTGTGAAAGACACCAGCAGCTAGAAGAGGGAGGTCCACATGAGGAAGGGAAGCGGCTGCCCCGGAAACAGAGTCCAGAACTGATGGACTAAAACCCCTGGCGACATTCAAGGAGGCATCACATCTGTTAAATGAGAGTACATCGCTATAAACAAAAGAGAACGCAGAGGCTCTTGGAAATTAAAAATAGCGTTGCTGAATAAAGCCCAGTAATTAATTTGGAAGACAAAAAACTGGAAATCTGCCAGAACATACATAGAAAAAAAAGGCAGAAAGCATGAAAGGAACGGTTAGAAGCCTACCCCTGCGCCTCTCAGATCTTCCTGTGCAGACAAACCATCTGCGGATCTTAAAATGCAGATTCTGACTGGGGGTCCGGGGCAAGCCTGAGGCTCTGAAGTTCCTACATCTTCTCCACAAATACAGATTAGAAGAGAAATCACTCGGCCCTGGAAAAGCACCCATGAAACCCTACAGCTCTTGTCGGGGCTTCTGATCTGGCCGAAATCCTGGGGAGGAACCCTGAGTGGTCTGCTTGAGTCATGTGGTGACTGGGGTTACGGGTAGAAGGACTGAGGCCAGGGAGGGGCTGTGCCTGTGACTGACAGCCCTTACTAGAGTCCAGGGTGGGAGCGGGGCAGGGGGCGGAGCAGCTCCTCCCCCACAGGGCTGTGTTCCCAAAGGAAGGGCTGGCCATTGTGCAGAATGAGTGAGTACTAAGGCAGCCGTGTACCCAAGAGCACCTCGCTGTGGGAGTCCTGGGCCACAGGGCCCCCCTCCCCACCTGGCAGGGGCAGCTTCCAGGCCTCTTTGGTCCTCCTGACGGAATGTGACTCATCAGGATTCAGAGGCACCCAGGTCCAGGTGGGTCCACCTGTTGCAGCAGGGCAAGGCAAGATCAAGGCCTGTGGCTACTCCCCCCCAGCCCATAGAGGGGTCGTGGAAGAAGCCCACAAGGCAAAATGGAAAGCGGAGCCCAGGGGAGGCTCACCTGTGGGAGGGGGCCGAAGACTGGGGGCAGGCACGATCTCCACCTCATCCCTGAACATGGGGGATTTGTGCAAGGGGCTCCAGACAAAAACTTGAGTGCCAGCAGCCTGGGGAGGTGCTGGTGTGCTGGTAAACTGATCCTCTAGAGCGGGAAGCCCAGATTCGCAGGTTTGGCGATTTCCCTGGCACAGATACTCCCACCACGGCCAATTTCAGGCTCCCAGCTGTGTAACAACCAGCCCACAGATTTCTGAATATTTAGAAGTTGCCTCTCCAGGGCCAGTAGGATCCATTCCAGCCCTGGCGGGGAGAGGGTGGATGCGAGCGGCCAGGCCCCCTGGCTGCAGCCCCCTGCTGAATCCCTTCCTCCCAGCACGAAGCCGTCTGGGCTGCAGAGCTGGCTGACCCGGTGGCTGCCTGCCCGCATTTCCTCACGCCACCTCCAAGCTCTGACCTGCCAGCAGCCACAGAAGTTTGGAGGTTTGCCACAGACCCTGTGGAGATGTGGCCAGCTCTGGGCCCCTGAGCACCCCCCACATGCCCTCCTGTGAGCCCACAGGAGCAGTAAGCATCCCGAGGGCTGGTGTTCTTCCACCGTGGATCTCAATGCTGGAGCAGACAGAGGTGTGGGGCTGCAGCAGGACGCAGGCAGATGAGCCCCTAAGCAGTGATTGCTTTGAGAGAGAAGGGGTAGAGGAAGGGAGCACCGCTCAGCGCCAGGGGCGTCCTGCAGTGTCTGCGTTTGGCTGGGGGGAGGTGTCAACCTAGTGGTGAGAACGGCAGGAGGACAGAGACTGTGACCCTCGGGGAAGGAGCACGGCTCCTCTCCATTACCCGGAGTATCACTTAGATGTGGGGACAACCCTGCTTTGTCCCCACTGGGGGCTTTTGCTCTTGGGTCTGCAGAATCCTCAGTTGCTATTGGAAACGGCGATGTCACTGGCAGGGGAGGGGAAGTCCAATCCAGGGGTGGTGGGGACAGAGAATCAGGACCATGAAGGCCAGAGGGCCGAGGGAGGCTCTGGAAAGGGGCAGGGGGAGTGGGGGCTGGGGGCGAACGAGGACGGGGCAGCAGAGGGGAGGGGTGGAAGCGGGGCCCAGGACGCCCAGCCGGGCACACGCCTCGCAGGAGCAAATGCTTCCTGACGTCAACCGGAGTCCCATGTGCTGTGGACGCAACTCCCCCTGGCCTTGGTCTTTCCACAGCTGATTTGGGTCCAGACCCCAGACTTTCCTGGAAGGTTCAGCTCAACATAGGGGCAGCCATGTCATCCCTTCTATTTTTCTCAAACCTGGGGGGACGGGAATCAAAGTCACATGGTCAGCCAGAGAGGGTCTCTCCCCAGTTTTTGAGCCATCTGGCGAGGGGAGCCCCGCTCTCCCTCCCTCAGAGCTTCTCCACGCGCGGGGGTCGCCAGCGGGCAGTCAGGCCCCGGAATGTCACTGACTGTGGCGAGGACTCGTGCACGCGCGTGCGCGCCTCCACACACAGGCATCACGCTGCAATCGGGCGCGTTAAAAGACAGGCGGGACTGCTCGCGGTGAGACGGACCCCCCTGCCCTCCCCAAACTCACGTTCGAGGCAGCCCAGACCCCGCCCGGCGAGCCCTCCGCCCGCGCGCGCGCGCGGGCCTCCTCGCTCGCACAGACGCAGGCGCGCGCTCCGGCGCGGGAGGCGCCCCCCTTCCGCTCGGCGCCGGGAAGCGGGGGCGGCGGGAGGGACAGGAGACGCCGGCCCCGTTCGCCGCTCTGCAGTCGCCGCAGCGTCGGGACCCGGACCGGCCGAGCCGCGGACCTGCCGCCGCGTGTCCTCTCGGCGCCGGGAGCCCGGAGCTGCGCGGGGACCCGCTTCAGCACCGCGGACAGAGCCAGACGCACGGGCGGGCGCCGAGACCTTCCCTCGGCCACCCCGTTCCCTCCCTCAGGCGTCCCGGGACTAAGGCTCCCGCGGAAGACGTGGCGCCCCACGCTCGCGGGACCGGGTGCACGCAGGACGGCCGGGGCGCCCCGCTGGGGATGCGCCGAGGGCCCCGCGTGGGCGCTGCCCGGAGCCAGGGCGCTGCCCGGAGCCCATGAGCACCATGCGCCTGCTGACCCTCGCCCTGCTCTTCTCCTGCTCCTTCGCCCGAGCCGCCTGCGACCCCAAGATCGTCAACATCGGTGCGGTGCTGAGCACGCGGAAGCACGAGCAGATGTTCCGCGAGGCCGTGAACCAGGCCAACAAGCGGCACGGCTCCTGGAAGATCCAGCTCAACGCCACCTCCGTCACCCACAAGCCCAATGCCATCCAGATGGCCCTGTCGGTGTGCGAGGACCTCATCTCCAGCCAGGTGCTTGCCGCCCCCTATTCCGATCCGCCAGCGCCCGCCCCTCCCCCACCTCCAGCCCTCCTGCTGCCCCAGTTCCATTTCATCCCTCCCTAGCCATCCCTCTTGCAGCCCTGAAGAGGGGACCCCCGAGTGAACTGGCGGACCCGGCGGCTGCCCGCCCCCATTTGCCCATGCTGAGTTCTGGGCAGGGCTGGTGTCACTAGCAGCCAACACCAACGTTGGCCGGTGCCACATCTCAGCCCCCAGACCGGCCACCTGCCTCTCTGGCCAGTCCTCACAGGGGTCCCAGGGCTCCAGGCCCTGGCCGGTGTGTGCAGACACGTGGCAGGCATTTATCTGGAGGCTGGTTCCCTCGCCGTGTGCTTGTGGGGGTGGCTGTTCCCGGCGCAGGGGCAGCGGGCCCGCCCAGCCGCCCAGCTCGCGCTGCGCAGTGCTCGGATCAGAATGGGCCTGCGGCCTTTGTTTCTGCTTCTAGACCTCCTTCCCTTCCTCCCCCTCCCCCACGTGCGGTCTTCCTGACCTGGGAAATGGCCCAGGTGTTAAGCAGGGTGATCTGTAGTATGGGAGTGCAGCTACGGGTGGCGGCGTGGGCACAGAGCCCCTGGCCGCCGCCACTGCGGGGGAGGACACGACTCCTGGGATTTTGCCTGTGGGAGCTGTCCGCCCCTGGGCCGCGCTGCCAGCGGGATGCCTGTGAAGCCACAGATCACTGCAGCACAGCCCTTTACGTAAGAGGCAGAGCCAGCAGTGGGCCGGCACTGCTCACACATGCTCACATTCAGCCCTGTTCATGGAGAGATGCACAGACTTACACTAGCATGTGCTCTTGCACATCAGCATTATGTAATCCACTGCACATGCTCACATACACCTGTCTACTCACATGCATGTGCCACACAGTATTTGGCACACCCAGGTGCACGTGCAAGTGTGTGCTCACACACCTGGCTCAATCAAGAATGCACACACAATACACATATGGCTGTCAGGCAAACAGTGCACACACTCATGAGCACCCTCATGGTCACACACATGCACACATATACTCATGCAAATGCTGGCTGCCACCTCTGGGTGCAGACAGGGCTGAGGGTGGGTGGGATCAGTCCAGCAGCTCCAGCTGCTCAGCCTGGACAGAGCTTCACTCAGAAATCTCCTCTCACTCCTCAGCCCGGGAGCACCGAGGGCCAAGGGCCAGGACTGGGTGAAGCCTCTGCTTGGTCACACGCTCCATCTGGGCCAGGGAAGAGACATGGAGTGGTCAGAGAGTCAAGGTCCCCTTTCTGTGGATCCCTCTCTGACTCACTCACAGTTGCACTGAAATCACTGTCCCCTCAGAGAACAGCCAGTACCAGGAGCAAAGAGACATCAGCAGCTGTCACTCACAGGGCACAGGCTCTGTGCTGGCATGACAGTCACTGTGCCTGCCACCTGGGGCCAGTGCATGCCCCCCTCCCATTTGCAGGAGCAGGTGGTCCCTGCCCCTCAGAGAGGGGATGGCAGAGTTGAGACACAGGTCCTCCTAGTGTAGGGCACTATGGAAATCGCCAGGCTATCTGTCCCACCTGTCTCCCTGCCACTGGCTTCAGACCTGCCCACCGGGGCCTTGGTTCCGGCAGGAAGCTGGCTGCCTCCCAGCACCTCCCTTCCCTTCCTTGATCTTGAAGTCAGCCCTGGGTTTTGTTTGGACGGAGCCCAGGC
The DNA here is from genome assembly GCF_030020395.1 of Manis pentadactyla. Taxonomy (NCBI): domain Eukaryota; kingdom Metazoa; phylum Chordata; class Mammalia; order Pholidota; family Manidae; genus Manis; species Manis pentadactyla. The sequence continues at coordinate 221,120,761 of NC_080021.1, forward strand.
TGCCCTGGAAGACAGCAGCAAAGGACTGAGGCCCTGGGTGGCCTCTTGCCGCGTGGTTTCTCCTGCTAAAGCGAATGCTCTCGCCTACACTGAGCAGATGCAGACCTGCAGGAGTTGCCCTCTGTCTCTGGAGCCTGGCCTCCACCCACCTCTGGCCCAGGAGGAGGGACAGTGGGTGCCTGGGTGCGGCTGTCACAGGACGCAGGACCAGCCGTTCTCCCCAGCTACACAGGGGGTGCATCCCACCCTGGGAGCAGCGTGTTCAGCCCTGGGGCTTCCAAAGGACAGGCCTTCACCTGCCCATACCTCAGGGTGGCCCCCCCGGGTGGCAGGGGCAGCCTGAGGAGGGGTCTTCATCTGTGTGTCTCCTGGCCCCAGAGTCTTACTCTGTCTCTGATTCGTCCGTACAACTCATTTATACTCAGGGCGTGTCTGTGGGTCTCGCCTTCTGTCTGTGGGTATGAACCCCAGGACTGTGAGCACAAGCGGGGCCCTGGACACTGCCCCATTGCCTGTCTGGTCCAGCCTCTGCTGCTTCTGGTGTGTGCCCAGCTCGCTCCCTGCTCCGGCTGACCCTGTCCCCTGTGTCCTCAGGTATACGCCATCCTAGTCAGCCACCCACCTACCCCCAACGACCACTTCACTCCTACCCCTGTCTCCTACACCGCTGGCTTCTACCGCATCCCCGTCCTGGGGCTGACCACCCGCATGTCCATCTACTCGGACAAGGTAAGTCTGCCCACTGGATGGACACCCAGCCAGCTCTGCTCCTGGGTCCAGGGGCCCTGGCAGCTGCCCAGTGAGAGGGGCGGGGCTCAGACAGAGGTGCTCAGAACATGGGCTCCAGGCTCGAGGAGCAGCAGGGGTCAGGTGTGCACATGGGTTCACAGATGCTCACGCACCCCCCCCAATACTCATAGTCACACACAGGCTCACTCACACTCATGCACACCAATAACAATACACAAACTCATGCAGACTCACAGGTACCAACAAATCCATACACTCACTCACACCTACATACATCTGTGAACACGCACACACCTTCATGCAACACACACATTTGCATGCATGCACTCACACTCATGTGCACATTCACTTAAACGAATGTGTTCCCCCTCCAACACACACTGCTCACACACTTGTACTCACACTTGTCACACACCCATGCACTTAGGCAGGCACCCACTAGCAGCTGACAGGCTCCAACAGTGAGCCCTGGGAGGCAGCAGGGGTCCTTTGGGTGGGAGGAGCACGGACAGGGAGGCCTCCTGCACAACGTGGCGGGCAGACTTTGGAGAGCAGGAGAGGGGCCCCAGGGGTAGGAAGGCCCGCGGACTGCAGGGTAGCCGTGTGGCTGTGGCTCCCAGCCCTGCCAGGGGTGTCCAGAGAGGTGAGGGGTGGGTCTGCCCAGAGATGAAAGGAGAAAGATGGGTCACCTGGAAGGTGTGGGTCAAGGGGAGGCCGGTCTGCCCCCTGACCTGAGCTCTGGAAGCCCCAGCGTACAGCCCAGTGCCCAAACTGCTCAGAGGCACTTCGCCCTTGGGGAGGGGTGGGGGAGCCTCCTGTGTCCTCCAGCCACGGCCTCCTTTGTCTGTCCAGGGAGAGAAAAGACTCGGACTGAGGAAAGGGGCGGGCGAAACACGGGATGCTGGGAGGAGGGGCGCCCCCTGAGCACGAGGCCCTGGCTCAGACCCAGACTGCGGCCCGGCTCTGATCCAGCCCAAGGGCAGACCTCACAGGTCCACCCGGCCCCACACGCGGGCCAGCCCATAGCTGATCTGTGCCCCACACATGGACCAGGAGGGCCTGGGTCAGAGCCAGCACCAGGCCCCAGAGAGCCCTCTTGCAGCCAAGTCATCAGGCAGAGGACTGACGGAGGCAAAGGGGCATCCATGCACGTGGGCCCCAAGGCACTGCCTTGGGCCACAGGGAGGGAGCAGGAGAGGAGGAATCCAGAGGTCTCGGAAGACCGCAAGATGGACGGGGGTCCACAGGGGCGCAGAGGGACCAGTGCGCCCTACAGACAGGGAGGGCCTAGGTGAGGGGGCAGGGGCTGCCCCTGCCTGTGTCCTGGACATACCCCTCACTGGGTCAGGGCACACAGAGAGCGAGGCAGGGTCAGCGAGCAGCTGCCACTGGACGAGGGGAGGGGAGGAGATACTTGAGTGAAGACTTCCTAACAAATATGACCATTAAAATTTGGGAAGGACCCTGCTTGCCGCCCCACTGGGGCTCTTTGAGAGGTTGCATGTTAGTGAGAACGTCTTGAGTCCAACCTGCCCAGCAGGGGATGGCTCTCGTGAGGGGCGAGCTCATTCCTGAAACAACCCAGACACCCCATGTCTCTGTCAGGGTGCTGCCGGGCCAACACCCAGCCTCTGATTCTTCGATCAGATAATGGGGAAGGGGAGAAGCCAGTGGTGGGGGGCAGTAGGGACTTGAGTCTGGTAGGTGTGTCCCAGGGGCATGAGGACAGAGGTGGGGAGAAGGGGACCCCCGGGTGTGGCAGGCGCCCCCAGGGTGTGAGGGCAGAGGCGGGGGCGTGGCAGGCGCCCCCGGGGGTCCCGCGCAGCCCCTCAGCCTCCCCCCCCCCCCGTCCCCGCAGAGCATCCACCTGAGCTTCCTGCGCACGGTGCCGCCCTACTCCCACCAGTCGAGCGTGTGGTTCGAGATGATGCGCGTGTACAGCTGGAACCACGTCATTCTCCTGGTCAGCGACGACCACGAGGGCCGGGCGGCGCAGAAGCGCCTGGAGACGCTGCTGGAGGAGCGCGAGTCCAAGGTGAGCCCGCGGGCGGCGGGCGCGGAGCCGCCGTGTCTGTGGCTGTGTGTGACACCCTCTCTTTCCATCCTGCACGCTCAGCACCACCACGTCTGGCGAGCGCCCGCCCCAGCCTGTCCTCGGCTCATTTCACTCGCTTCTGCCATTAGTCGAAATCTCCTCCGTGTCAGTCCCTGCGGGGCGAGGGCAGGACCACCTGGAGCTCTGCAAACACCCTGCCCTCCGCAGCCTTCCGGGGCGCCCGCAGGGCGCCGCCACCGCACCCCATGGCCCTCCCCGAAGGCGCCCGCCCTCCCTCCTGCGACCAGTCCCCGGACCTTGCTGCCCCGCCGGCCACTCACAGCCCCATCCCCGGCTCCCCTCGCAGGGACGCCCCTCCTCGCCTCCCCGCACCCCTTCCACGGGAGGGGCCCCGGACTCCTCCAAGGGACCAATCACACACACGGACACGCCCCCCCCAGCCCGCCCCCACTCCGTGGGGCCATAGAGAGGAGTGATTTCCGGGGGTCCAGGCGACCCCCACCCCTTCCTTATGCGCCCCTACTGCCAGCCTGCAGAAGAGCTGGTACCCTCCAGACGAGGTCCAGGAGCCCACATTCACTCAGCCCAGAGCCCTGGGCATTCAGTACCCTGGCCACTGCCCACGCCCCCACCCCGGGTTGGGTGGAGGCCAAGCTGTGCAGAAAGGGAGGGAGGCCCAGGCTGTGGAGGGCCCCAGGAGGCCAGGCCAAGGGGGTGGCAGGGGGCATCTTCTGTCTGTGAAGTTACAGCAGGATTCACCAAATGTAGTGCCAATCCCAGGACTCCAAGCTGCCCTAGGCCCCCCAGGGAGTAGGGGGCACTGGCTGTGGGGTCAAGTGAGGCAGACCCCAGTGGGCCCTGGGGGTCTTGCTGTGGGAGATGGTTCGTCCAGGAGGAGGGCTGGCTACTAGTGCATGGGGGCCCCACCCCTCCGGAGACAGCACCCAGCCCCTGGCCAACAAGAGCGGGCCCACTCACGGCTGCCCTGTGCAACCCATACGCGCCCATCACTCACACTCCTGCACACCCAACCACACGGGCCCACGCACACAGGGACAGCAGTCGGTACCAAGACGGGTCGCTTGCTGCACACTCTCAAACCACACACTTCTGCCCACGGCCCTGCCACCAGGACACACACAGGCACGCGGCTCATGGGCACTCTCATACACATGGGCATGGAGGCACACACGCACACATGTGCCCACTGCTAGATGGCACCGGCCCTCTCTCCCTGACAGGGTCTGCAGACCAATGCTTCCATGCAGTGCCCACACGTGGAGGTCACCCTGTGCACACACAAATTCCTGTCATACTCACTCTCCAGCGCACATGTGGGCCAACAGTGTGCACATACCCATGAATGAGGACACAAGGGAGGATGTGGGAGGGGGAGGGACGTAGGGGACAGGGCACCGGGGAGGGGTGCTCACTCCCCACTCAGGACTGACTGGGGTGGGGTGGGTGCTGTTGGGGCCACGCAGCCAGTGCATGGCAGGGTTGGGGCAGCAGGTGGAACTCCAAAGGGACTTACTTGGTGTGGACACGGAAAGGGCTTCCCTTTCTCTTGAGGGTGACTGTTTCCAAAAGCACAGCTCTGTGGCTGGGAGCCTCAGTGACCCCCAGTTCCCCTTGGCCCCCAACACCACCCTAGCCCCAGCCCTACCCCAGGCCTAGGTGTTTGCGAGCTCCAGGTTACGAGCCCGTCTGCAGACGTGCCGAGGAGGTGGTGTGATTGCTTTAGCGCCGTCATTTTCAACCGTTTATAATCTTCTTCTGTGTCTGCATATTTTCTCTGTGCACATTATTCATCAGAGTAAAAAAAGGAACTATGAAAACCTCGACCAACTGTCCTATGACAACAAGCGCGGACCCAAGGTATATATGCATGGACGTGCACGCCACCCACCAACTAGGGCGCGCTGGCCTCTGGCGCCTCGGCCACTAGGGCCGCTGTCAGCTCAGCAGCGCTGCGCCGCAGGCCGGAGCAGTGAGGAGAGTGAGATGGTGAGGCAGGCAGCCGCAGGCAGAGAGGGCCGCGTGGGCCACAAGAGTGCCTACGGCCCACCCACCATGGCCTCGGCCTCGGCCTGTGCCTGAGAGGCAGGCTGCAGGAGGAGCTGCTCTCCTGGAAGTGCATGCAAATCTCTGGGACCGCCTGGGTTTCCTCGCGGAACCCAGGAGGGCACCCTCCCGCTCGGCCGCCCAGCTGCTGGTTGCCTGCAGCCAGGGCCGCTCCTGCAGGGCCTGCAGGGGCAGGCCTGAGAGGACCTCCTGTAGCTTTGGAAAAGTCGGCCCCGTCTCCACTCCCAGTTGCATTCTGAAACCGTTCTGTTTCCTGTCCGCTGCACGCCTCTTCCTGAGTCTCGGTCCACTTCAGCTTGCATGCTCAGTGCGACAGCAAGAACAGGAGTGAGAGGTGGAGAGATGCAGAGCAGGGCGAGCGCAGGAGAGCGAGCAGGCTGAAGGCAGGACCAGCCGTGGAAACCAGGCAGGCCAGGAGGCAGGAGGCAGACGGACAGCGCAGGTGGCAGCTGCAGGCCGGGCAGCCTTAGCTAAGCTGCCTCGGGGTTCCTAGAGGCTGCAGCCCAACTCTCGCCCCTGAGGCGCTATGTCCCCCGTCCCGGCAGCCTGCTAACACTCCTGCTCACACCGCAGGCTGAGAAGGTGCTGCAGTTTGACCCGGGGACCAAGAACGTGACGGCCCTGCTGATGGAGGCGCGGGAACTGGAGGCCCGGGTCATCATCCTCTCTGCCAGGTAAGGCTGGGCTGGGCCCCTGCCCCTGCTTCACCCAGAGCAGCACCTGGGCTAGAAGCCCACCACCTGGGGGCACCACTGGGCTGAAGTTGAGCTTCAGCTTCCGAAATGACCTTGCCAAGGAGAACCCCTCCCCCAACACATATACCTGGTGACCTGGCAGATGCAATGACCTCTATTTTTGTCCATCCTTCCTCCCTTCTACAGTCACCTGCTGCCCCTTGCCCTGAGCTAGGAGATAGAGAAGCCCCTCCCTTAGGAAGGCAAAGGGTGAAGAATGGGGTGACACGGAGATCCAGGGTCAGGGTCAGAGAAAAGGCCCAGGGTGCTGTGTGGGTGTGCAGATGAGCCCAGGTGGGAAGGACCATGGCAGGTAGAGGGCCAGAGTCCTAGGACAGAAGGATTGGCCCCATGCCATGATCTTGCAGATCATCTACCCCCAGGTAGAAAGCTCCTTATCCGCATAAAATTTATCCTCTATAACTTATCCAATATAGATACAGAATTTATCCTATAAGTTCTCCTGGGAAGGGAAAGGCCAAGTCCACCTTGGGACAGCAGGGAGGGCCTGGGTGGACCCACCCCACTCTCTGCCCAGTCCCATAAACTCTGCTGGGCTCCAAAGAGTGGACAAAACAGCAGGGTTCACCCCACCCAGAGGAAGACACCCCAAGTGCTGCTGTTTGGCGTGCTGGAAAGAGCCAGCAGAGCAGGTGTCCATTGGCACATTCAGTCAACAAACCTCTGGCACAGAGCCAGTCCTCCCAGGGCCAAGCACAGAGTGGGGACAACCAGGGCTCCTCTGACTGGGAGGTGGGAAGCAGCCCCCTCCTGCACTCATGCCCTCCGGATGATGCGTTAGGAAGGGGCCATTCCTCCACTGCCCCCATTTTACAGTGGTGATTTGGGGCTCAGAGCTGTGGGTCACTTGCTCACACCCACTGTCCAACCCTGAGAACTATGGGTAGGGCTTTGAGAGAAAGGTTTAAGGACGTGTCCAGTGAGGTCCGCGGGGCTACACTGCCCCTCCTAGGCAAAGCCTCGCCCGGCCCGGAAGGGCCCCGCCCAGGGGAAAGCCCTGCTCCACCCAGAACAAGCCCTGCCCAAGGTAAGCCTGCCCAGAAGATTTGCCAGTACCTCTCTGATTTCTGGATTTGTTTACACCTACCCTCATTCGTCATAGGGCTTGAGGGATATTCTGTGGGTGTGGTGGGATGGGTGGTTGGACCACTGGGCAGACAGATGGGCAAATGGACAGTTGGCTAGCAATCTAGTCCCCTTCATCCAGGACAGGGCAACTCAAGGAATGCATTATCCAAAAACTTAGGTGTCCAACTGTTGGGCAGTTTCACCAAGAATGAGGTCACAGGAAACTAGACCTGCCCAACCCACACACTGTCATCAGAGTGGCCACCAGGACACAGGCCAGAAAGCCACACGTAAAACCAATCCATGGAACCCCATCACACCCAGGTCCCAGCAAAGGAGTGGGGACTTCTCCCACTGTTTCCTTCTGGCCGACAAGACCCCACATCACACTGAAGCCATGGGGAAGTCCCAGGGTATGGGCAGGGAGGGGCTTACCCTGTATTGCCAGCCCCCAAGGTCAAGAACAGGTTTGCCAGATGTGGATACAAGAAAAGGTCTGCCCAGAGAACGGGACACGGTTATGGCAGATAGTTGTGCACACATCACAGACACAGGGACATGCACATGAACTATGTGCACATCACAGGCACATATACACAACCACACACCATAAAACACCACATATACACACACATCATATTTGCACCACATATGCACCATGCACAAGCCTATGTGCATGCACACGTTTTCATGCACATATCCATACACATGCACCAACACCATGAACACACCATACACAACACATGCATTTTCGTGCACACACTATATGCACACCATGTGTACACACTTGCACAACCATACATACGTGTCTGTACACCTATACATACACAAGCACGACATGCACACCATACAAAACACACATCAAGCATGCATATACCACATATACACCATGTGCACATACACATATATGCACATCATACACATGTTGCAGACACTATACACATTGTGTGCATGCACACACACAGCTACAAACCCATATACATGTGTACCGTATATACACCACACATGATGTCTGTGCATGCATGCAAACACATGCACCATATACACACCATGCACACATACAAGGCATTCACATGCATTCACACACAGGCATACACACCACACTTCTACACACACTGCCCACATGCACATACAGGCATGCTGCCACATACAGTACATGCACAAAATACCAGACACATTTATACACATATGCACACCTCTATACATGTGTGTACACACCACACACACAATATACACGTGTACTCATGTATATGTACATAAATCACACACTCACTACATGCAGTTTACATGCACATATCCCACACATGTACATAAAGCACAGCACCCGTCCTGAGTCCATGCAAGGCCCCTGGACTGTCAGGGCTGGGAGGGACCCCTCCTCTCACATGCTGGGCTCCTTGGAGCAGAGCAGCCCCAGCACCACAGCAGAGGGCAGATGGGCCCACCCAACACACCCAGGTCCCAGGAGCCCAGAAGTCCAGGCTGTTCCCAATGCAGCAGCAGAGACAAGTCTTCTTGACCCTGCACTTCAGCCTGACATTTGGCTCCTCCTCCATGCTGAAAGCACTTTGCAGAGACATCCCATTATGCTAGTCTTAATTTTTGGTCACTTTTCTATGTGCAGAGAATTCATCTCCAAAACGTTTCATTTTTATCTTCCTGAAATTGTCTTTCCTGGGATCACCTATTCTCTTGAAACAGTTTGATAGGTCGCTCAGGCTTTTGCCTACAGGTGTGGCACTGGTTATACTGATTTGCACAATACAAGCACAGGTATGCTCATCTGCCAAGCCAAACACCATAGACCTGAACTGTGTTGAGCAGAAGGGCCTCTGCCAGGCTTTGTGGGCATCTTTGATTGGGTATGCTGCACCCCGACACCTGCACTGGGATCTACCAGGAGACCCTGGCTGGATGCTCTCATTTGGGTCGTGGGAATGGCACTGCCTGGGCTACCTGTATTTGTGTGACTTGCATAGAACAGTAGCATTGTCATTTAGAGCAAACACTGAAGGTTTGCATTCCTCTGTTGGCTAATTTTTCAGAAAATTGAGGGCAGACCCCATAGGGAGCCTAGGGCTACCTTGGTTTGCAGAGACAGCCAGTGTAAAAATAACCCACCAACAATCTGCCCAACTCCTTTGCACCCCATTGCCCATGCATTGGAGAAGCAAAATGCCAGTCGTGGTCCAGGCCCACCTGGGGACAAGTCCAGCCTGGCAGGCAAGGGAAGATGGGAGCGGGGGGAGTCAGTGGCCCCCACTTTTCCTGACCAAGGAGACACCAGGCCTCAGGGACCTCACAGGCTCACCTATGAGGACACCCTGAGAGCTCAGGACCACGTGTGCCTGAAAGGTGAGGCCTGTGCTGGGTCCTGCTGGTGGCCCCCGCCTACGGGTGGGGTGGGGCAGGGGGAGCACAGCTGCTTGCACAGACTCCAGAAAGGTGAGCAGGTTCTGCTGAGGGGCTCAGGACAGTCCCGAGGCACAGGGTCCCACAGCATCTAACCAACCAGCCCTTCTGCACACGTTTGGACTTGGAGAACCAGAGTGGGTGTGGCTTACCCAGGCAGTCCCAGGAGAATAGGCACAGAGCTGACTGCCACTTACAAACTGGTGTGTCCTCAGTGCTTCAGGTTCCCCTTCTGACCCAGGGGTAGCACCGAGGATGTCGTAAGGATCAAATAAGGTAGTCCACGTAAAGTGCTTAAAACAGTGCCTGGTACCTGGCGAGCAAATAATCAATCAGTAATGACCCACCACCACCCCAGGTCACCCTAACCCTAACCCTGTCTATCAAGGGCAAGAGGCCAGCAAGAGAGGTCTGGGAAGCTCTGGGTGTCTGGGCCCCTTCCCCTCTCTAGAGTCACTGGTCCAGAGCGGGGGTGGGGAGGGCGTGGGGAGGGCGCGGACTGGGTACTGTCAGCTGTGCAGGGTCGCTGGACCCAGGGAGTGCTGGCAGCAGTGTAGCCCGTGCTCAGCGGACCTGGGCAGCCGGAGTAGCCGCAGGCTGGCGGGTGGGGGCGCTGGGGTCCTGGCTCGTCACCCCCGTCTGCCCCACAGTGAGGACGATGCTGCCACTGTGTACCGCGCAGCTGCGATGCTGAACATGACGGGGTCGGGGTACGTGTGGCTGGTGGGCGAGCGGGAGATCTCGGGGAACGCCCTGCGCTACGCCCCAGACGGTGAGTGCTGGCCTCTCGGGTCCCGCGGGCGGGGTCCCCACGCGCTCTAAGCGGACGCTCCCCCAGGCATCATCGGGCTGCAGCTCATCAACGGCAAGAACGAGTCGGCGCACATCAGCGACGCTGTGGGCGTAGTGGCCCAGGCGGTGCACGAGCTCCTGGAGAAGGAGAACATCACCGACCCGCCGCGCGGCTGCGTGGGCAACACCAACATCTGGAAGACCGGGCCGCTCTTCAAGAGGTGGGCGGGGCCTCCCGGAGTGGGCGGGAGCCTGCTGCCCGCATCCTACAGATGCAGGCGTCTCCCCCATTTCCATCCTGTCCCCCACCTCTCCCCCACCACCACCTCCATCTCCACTGTAATAATCATCTTCCCCGTATCCAGCGCTCACACCAGCACCTGATCTGTCACCGAAGTCATGACCGCCTAACCTGCTCCAGCCCCACCTTTTAACACTGTAGCCAAGCCTGAGACCCAACCTCACTCCCCAGGGTGGCTGACAGCCCTTGAGAGGAGGCTTCTGCTGTAGGTGGGGGCTAACGGCTTCCAGAAACCCAGAGGTCAGACAAGGAGCCCAGGGATGGTACCCAAGCCTATAGAGAGCTAGGGTTGGCCTGAGACCAGGTGGACGGCCACAGTAGGCAGGGAGTTAGCTCACAGCATCCTGAGCACCATGCCCGCAACAGAGGTTCACGTACAGCTGCAGACATAGCCACATGCACCCAGGTACTCCAAGAGGCCAGGGCACACACGCATGTGCCACAAGTACATGCATGGGTGTGCACCCCACACAAGGATCACCTGTGTGCACAGGTATGGCCTGATGGGCACACCACACATGTACACGGATGTGCACACACAGTGGGACAGGACCTCCACCCTGCCTTCCCGACTCACTAGTGAACAGGCCACTGCCTCCTCCCTGGCTTCTGCCTCCTCATCTGTAAAGCAAGGATGGCTGCTGTAAGGACTGAATGTCCCAACCTACAGAAAACCTGCAAAACAGGGTCTGGCACCTGGCAATTGCTGGGCCACCACAGCTGTGCTCTGTATTGGTGCAGGCAGACAGGCACACCAGCCATCAGACCCACAGTCACTGAGCTCTTTCCTGGGACTGGGGCAGTATGTGGTGCTCAGGCTGCTCAGGAGGCCAGGGAAAAGGGTGTCCCTGATAAATGCAGCCCATCCCGTCCTTTACAGAGTGCTAATGTCTTCCAAGTACGCGGATGGGGTGACCGGCCGTGTGGAGTTCAACGAGGATGGAGACCGGAAGTTCGCCAACTATAGCATCATGAACCTGCAGAACCGCAAGCTGGTGCAAGTGGGCATCTACAATGGCACCCATGTAGGTGGGGGTCATGAGGGGGTGGGGGCTGGGGCCTTAGGGTCCTGGGGCCGAGACCCCTGCGTGGCCACCCTCCATCTCATACTCCCACCCCCAGGTCATCCCCAATGACAGGAAGATCATCTGGCCAGGTGGAGAGACAGAGAAGCCCCGAGGGTACCAGATGTCCACCAGGCTGAAGGTGGGGGCCCACCACCCTGGACACTTCGTCCAGCCCCTCAGACCCAGAGGAGGGGACAGTGAGATGAATGACCGTGACAGAAGGAAGTAGGGATGGGACCTGGAGCCAGAAGGAGCAGGGGTGGCAGGTGGGGGGAGGAGAGGAAGCTGCAGGCCCCCCACCTCACAGGGTCTCTCCAGTGCGCCTCCTGACGCAACCTTACTTAAGTCTGGGGAAGCAATGTGGGACAGGACTCTGTGGGGACCGGCTTACGAGGAACAGAGGCGCAGTGGTAGCCATTGTGCGGACCTCATCTTCAGCACTGTCTGCCCTGGGTCCTGCTCTGGCAAATGCCACCCCCATGCTCTGCTCACTCTTACAGGTGCTCCTAGCCACTCCCCACCCCAGCCTTCACAGCCTTCTGCCAGGACTGGGTCAAACTGCCCCTTGATCCTGGCCTCTTGCAGCGCTGCTGGGGGCAGGCGTCCCCTACTCCACTCTCTCCCTGGGCCTCTGGGAGCTCCCCACCCACTGGGAGCTGACCTTGCCCCTCACAGCTTCTCTGCATTGGTTTGCCTCACTGGGCTCATCCCTGGGTCCCCTGCCTCTTCCCAGGGCACCCTCATGGGGGTCCCTCCCCAGCACAGGCCAGAATGTCAGACCACCAAAGGCAAGGACCCTAAATGCAGGGTGCCTGACCAACTCTCCTGGTGTCCCCAGGCCCTCTAATGTCTCTCGACCCTGCTGCCTTCTGAGCCCACTGCCCATGGCCTCTCAGTCGGACCCCTTTGTCTGCACCTGCCCCTGGGTTACCACCCCTTGAGACAGGCACGGTGGGCTTTCCTGAAGCTGCCGTGGCCTCTTTCTGCAGTTCACACACCTCGTGTTGCAGAGTCTGAAAGTAACAGCCAGAACACTGACCACAGATGACCCCTTCCATGCTGCGGGGGGCAGATGGTGTTTTATCTTCTTACTGGTCTCACTCTTACTGGTTTTTTTTTAAGCACAGATGTATATCACTTGTCTAATAGAAAAGCATGAGGAAATTCTGAAAAGCGAATAAGCTCCTTGGGGGGCTACCAGACCCCCAGGGAGAAAAAATGCCCAGATGCCACCCTCACGCTGTGGCTCAGGCCTGCTCACCCTGCAGGCTCACCCTCCCGTGCCCCCTGTGCCCCGCAGGGATCCCTGCTCACTCTGCAGATTCTACTCCAACATGCTGGGGTCCCTGGTCAGCACGCTGTGCTAGGCTCAGCCCCTCCACCCCCATATCCGCCCTCCGTGCCCCCACCTACAGCTCCTAAGGACACGGGAGAGTGAGAGCCCAACATGAACCCTAAGGATCGCCAGCCAGGGAAGAGGGAGGGAGGGTAGATGACCTTCCCTGCTGGGAAGGCTGAGGCCAGGAGAGGCCAGTGATCAGACAAAGCAATCCCTGGGCATCCTGTGCAGGCTCTGGGTGGACGTCAGTGGACATGCCCCTGTCCTCATGGGGCCAGGGGCAGGAAGCAGGCTCTGGCCTGGGACAGGGGTTCTCATCCCTGAGGAGCCCGAGGGTGACCAGGGCAGACTGGGTGTTCCCAGAGGAAAAGTGGCCCAGAGAAGGGCACAGCATTTCAGGCGCCACGTGCATTCTGAGCACCGACGTGGCCTAGTGGTCCGGGTTTTCTGGGGCAGCAGGCAGATGACGCTGAGGGTGGCCTGGGAGGATGTGGACTCACCGCCTGGAGCCGAGCAGAGGTGCGGGAATGTCGGGCATGTGGAGGGCCGCAGGGCAGCCTGGGTGTGAGAGGAGGACAGAGCCCTGGGGCGGCTGAGGACAGACGGTCCAGCCCGGGTTTCCCCTCCTCCCGAAGATCGTGACGATCCACCAGGAGCCTTTCGTGTATGTGAAGCCCACGCTGAGCGACGGCACATGCAAGGAAGCGTTCACAGTCAACGGGGACCCGGTCAAGAAGGTGATCTGCACAGGGCCCAACGACACGTCGCCAGGCAGCCGTGAGTGCGGGTCGCGGGCGAAGGCTAGGGCACCGCACCCGGAGTACCCCGGTCACCGCCCCTACTTACCCCCTAGCGCGCCACGTGGTGCCGCAGTGCTGCTACGGCTTCTGCATCGACCTTCTCATCAAGTTGGCACGGACCATGAACTTCACTTACGAGGTGCACCTGGTGGCCGATGGCAAGTTCGGCACGCAGGAGCGGGTACGCGTGGGTCGCTGGGAGCTGCGGACTGGGTGGAGCTGGGGGTGGGGCCGGAAGGCCGGGCGGGTCCTGCGAACGAGGACGGGGTCTAGGGTGGGGGACCCCTGAGATGTGCTAGAGCGGCATCCTCTCGCCGGAGTGGGGCCAGAGTCGTTCGCATCCCCACGGGTTGTGCCACCCCCCAGGTGAACAACAGCAATAAGAAGGAATGGAACGGGATGATGGGCGAGCTGCTAAGCGGGCAGGCGGACATGATCGTGGCGCCGCTGACCATCAACAACGAGCGCGCACAGTACATCGAGTTCTCCAAGCCCTTCAAGTACCAGGGCCTGACCATCCTGGTCAAGAAGGTGAACAGGGGCCTGGGGGGTGGGGTGCGGTCCTGGGAGGGCTCGGGTGGCGCTGACCGTCTGTCCCCGCAGGAGATTCCCCGGAGCACGCTGGACTCGTTCATGCAGCCCTTCCAGAGCACGCTGTGGCTGCTGGTGGGGCTGTCCGTGCACGTGGTGGCCGTGATGCTGTACCTTCTGGACCGCTTCAGGTGAGCGCGGCCCGGGGGCCCGGACATCCCCACCTGCGGGCGGGCGGAGCCGGGCGAGCGGCGGCGCAGGGCTGCCTCTCCCGCCCTCTCCCGCCCGCCCTCTGCGCCCCGCAGCCCCTTCGGCCGGTTCAAGGTGAACAGCGAGGAGGAGGAGGAGGACGCGCTGACCCTGTCTTCAGCCATGTGGTTCTCCTGGGGCGTCCTGCTCAACTCCGGCATCGGGGAAGGTGAGGCTGCGCCTGGGCCGCGTCCCGCCCCGCCGCCGCTGGCGAGGCGCTGACAGCCCTGTGCCCGCAGGCGCCCCCCGGAGCTTTTCCGCGCGCATCCTGGGCATGGTGTGGGCCGGCTTTGCCATGATCATCGTGGCCTCCTACACCGCCAACCTGGCGGCCTTCCTGGTGTTGGACCGGCCGGAGGAGCGCATCACCGGCATCAACGACCCCCGGGTGAGGCCCGGCGCGGCGGGTGGGGGGGACGCAGGGCCCGCGAGGTAAGCGGGGGTCGCCTCGGGAGGGCCGGGGAGCAGCGGTGAGCCTCGGCCCTCTGACCCCGTAGCTGAGGAACCCCTCCGACAAGTTCATCTACGCGACGGTGAAGCAGAGCTCGGTGGACATCTACTTCCGGCGGCAGGTGGAGCTGAGCACCATGTACCGGCACATGGAGAAGCACAACTACGAGAGCGCGGCGGAGGCCATCCAGGCTGTGCGGGACAAGTGAGGGGCGGGGCCGGGCGGGGCCCAGGGGAGGCCGCCGCGCGGGGAGGGTGAGAGCCGCCAGGCCGGAGGGGCGCGGACCGGCCTGAGGTTTCCAGGGAGGCAGACGGGGCCGTGCGAGCGGGCGGGAGCGAGGGCGGCCCTGCAGTGCGGGGCGCCCGTGACCCCTGCCCCTGCTCGCAGCAAGCTGCATGCCTTTATCTGGGACTCGGCGGTGCTGGAGTTCGAGGCGTCGCAGAAGTGCGACCTGGTGACCACGGGAGAGCTGTTCTTCCGCTCCGGCTTCGGCATCGGCATGCGCAAGGACAGCCCCTGGAAGCAGAACGTCTCCCTGTCCATCCTCAAGTGAGCCAGGCTCCGGCCGTCGCCGCACCACCTTCTCCAACCCCCTCCAAGAGCCTCCCACCTGAGGCCGACCCCTCCCTGGGGCCAGACGCCCCTACCGGAACCTCCCCGTTCCTTGCCACTCCCAGCCCGCCCCGCCCCGCCCCTCCAGGCCCCGCCCCGCCCCGCCCCGCCCCAGTTCGCCTCTCCGCCGACTCGGCCCCGCCTCTCGCACGCCCCGCCCACCCAGGTCCCACGAGAACGGCTTCATGGAAGACCTGGACAAGACATGGGTGCGGTACCAGGAGTGTGACTCGCGCAGCAACGCCCCTGCTACCCTCACCTTTGAGAACATGGCAGGTGGGGACCCCCATTCTCCTCAACGCCCCTGCTGACACTGGGTGGGTACTCTAGGGGCCCCGCAGACTGGGCAGCCAACAGCTGAGGTGCTGGGTCCCGGCCCACAGGGGTCTTCATGCTGGTGGCTGGGGGCATCGTGGCGGGGATTTTCCTGATCTTCATCGAGATTGCGTACAAGCGGCACAAGGACGCTCGCCGGAAGCAGATGCAGCTTGCCTTTGCAGCAGTGAACGTGTGGAGGAAGAACCTTCAGGTAGGGCAGGCCACCCTCCGAGGCCTGGTGCCCACGGCCCGGCCTGGCCCAGGCCCTCCTCCATCCCCACAGGCCGAAGCACTGGCTGTGGCTCCCAGGAGCCCATGGGGGCAGGACTGGAGCCAGCCAGGGCAAAGCTGGGCTCTGAGCCTCCACCTGGCCCCTCTGTCTCCAGAGTCACCTGCTGGCGCCCATTCCATAGGAGGGCAAACTGAGGCAGGGTAAGACAGGGACCCACCTGGGTGTAGCACGTGAGTCCAAGATGTATTGTGCCCTCACCACCCCACGCCCCTCTGCACCCTCCGGGCACCCCCCTTTCCCTGCTGCCTTCTGTGCTCCAGTACTGCAGTCTAAATTGGGGCCCCAACTGGCCCTGCCTGGCACTGCAGCTGTGTCTGTGGGAACTTGATGCCACCGGGAGACAGGCTGTGCGTGGGGCAGCCACAGCGCACTTGGGATGGGGCGGGCAGTGGGGTCTGTGCAGGCTGCAGGCTCCTGCCCCACCATCCAGTTCCAGCTTGATCCATCTCTTCTCTTTCTCTGGGTGCCTCCCCAGAGCCAGTGTGGAGAGGAAAGGCCACGGGGTAGCCCACACACCTCTCATCTGCCCACTCTTGTTCTTGGGACCTAGTCACTGCCCTCACTAGAGGGCACAGGGCCATCCTGGCCATGAGACCAGGGGGCCAGGGTCCCAGGGGCTGCCTTCATCTATCTATCACTCCAATTTGTCTCGCCACCTGCCTTCAGCCCCTTGGCCCCTTCCTGAATCTTGGTGTGCCCCTCTGGGGTCAGAGTGGCTGGTGGGCTCAAGGGCAACTCCTCCAGTACTCAGAGGGCCCCTCCTCCTCGGGACACCTGTAAACCAGGGCCACCCGGGGCCAGGGAGCCAGGTGGATCTCCCCGGAAGAGAGCCAGACGGGACTCAGCCCAGCCCCATCACAAGCAAGGTCAGGCCTGAGACCCCCGCGGGAGCAGAGGCTGCCTGCACACGTGTGGCCGCTGGTCTGACAATCCAGCGCAGGGAAGCAGGCAGGAGCGAGGGCCTGAGTGGCCGGCCAGGCCGGGCCGCGGCCCCCAAGGAGCAGGCGAGGGCAGGTGTGGCCGCCACCCTCAGCCGTCTAATCACTTATACATATTCATTTTAGGATAGAAAGAGTGGTAGAGCAGAGCCCGACCCTAAAAAGAAAGCCACATTTAGGGCTATCACCTCCACCCTGGCTTCCAGCTTCAAGAGACGTAGGTCCTCCAAAGACACGGTAAGGGGAAGACACCCAGTCCCACGTCTCCGACTGATCTCGCCTGCCCTCCGTGTCTGTGTCCCGTGCATCAGGCGTGCCCTCTTCCCTCCCCCTCATCATCCCACTCCACCCCAACCGCTGTGGCCCTCCTGGCCTCATCTCTACTGGTCCAGCACACAGGTCTTCTCTCCAGCTCCAGACCTTTCTTGGTCCTCTCTCCCACGGGCCCTCAAGGGGTCCTCTTTCCCCGTGTGTCTCTGCATTGGTCTGCCCCCCATGCCATGACGCCATGCGCCATCTTGAAGCTATGTCATGTTGTTGGTCAGCCTCACTACCTTGGGGCCATGCCCGAGGCCCCTGGGAGCTCAGAGCCACCCATTCCTGGCTCCTTGCCCACCAGGAGGCCGTCCCGCCTCTCCCTTACATCCGTTTCTCCAGCATCCCTGAGAGGGCCTGCTGCTTCCTCTCCTCCTGCCCTGCAACGTCCACAGGGAGGTGGCTGTGATGTCCCATCCGTCCATCTGTCTGGCCGCCGGCCCCGCCCCTCAGACACCTGTCTCACATGTCTCACCAGAGCCATGACTGTTGCATCCCCTCCATGTGGTCTCTGTGTGGGCTGGGGCTGGGGGCCGGGCCTGGCTCCATCTGGGTGGACCGCTGGGGCCTGGAGTTGAAAGAGGCCTCTGGCCACAGGGGACCATCAGGTGGGGACTGGATGGGACCAGAGGGGTGGCTCCCACCCCAGGTTGAGCTGTGGCCCACAGAGCTGGGGCACTGAGACTCCCAGACAGAGGCCCAGGAAGGGGAGGCCTCCATGGAGGAGACTAGAGCCTCAGCTCCTGAGCCCCAGCCCACCCCCCAGGGCCACAGCAGAGCAGGTCTACTCAGCAGCTTGTCGTTGCACCGAATGTGCATGATGAGACAAAAGCCCCCAAATGAACCCAGCCTTGCTGGGGACACCCCGGTTCATGTGGGGAGGGGCCACTCACAGCCAGCACAGCCCTGGGCCCATAGCAGTCCAGCCCACAGGAAGCCACAGCACCCCATAGGGTCTTATGCTGCAAGGTGAAAAGGATTTTCAGTCCCCTTGCCCGGTGCTCAGGAAGAGAGGCTGACCTTCAGGATACAGGACTTGGCCAGAGCGATCTGAGTGCAGGGCGAAGCCACCAGGGTGCCCCACCGGGGGCCTGCAAGGCCTGGCTGCTCCACTTCCCAGGAAGGGCTCAGCACTGGGAGGGTGGGCGTAGCGAGAGGGTCACCCAAGCCCAGGAAAGTGGGCAGAGCCTGAGCCAAGGGCCCCACCAGGGACGTGGGAAGAGGAGGGTGAGAGGGCAGGACCAGAGAGGATCAGGGGTGGGGATGGGGGACAGGGTATCCTGGCAGACAGCACTTTTTGGGCAGGCAGCTGAAGAAGGGGCATAAAAGTCATGCAGACGATGGGTCACTTCCTGAGGCTGTTACTGAGTCCCGCCCACCCCCACCCCATGCTCTCACCCAGAGCAGACACGCACATCCCTTAGCCGGCCCATGTGCAGCTCAGACCTTCATGGTGCCTTTCTGGGACACATTCACAGCGGACTCCACTGAGCCTCCCTGGGCACTAGGGACCATCCCCCAGGCCAGCCCTGGTATCATGTGCACTGCAGGGATGACAGGGGCACTGCCAGCTGGGGGGCCTGGGCGGGGGAGGGCAGCCCAGCTCCCACCTTGTTTCGGGCTGGGTGCCTGCTTGGAGGGAGGCCTGGGTGGAGGGCGCTGTTGGGAGGGGTTGGGTCGGTCTGGCTGCTGAGATCCTCTGCCCCTGTCCTGTGGCCAGTCTGGGCCAGGGCGGCACTGGGCGCTCAGGGCCGGGGTCCCTGGTGGCTGGCGGGGCCAGCGGGTATTGATTGTTGGTTCTTATTTATAGAGCACCGGGGGTGGACGCGGCGCTTTGCAAAACCAAAAAGACACAGTGCTGCCGCGACGCGCTATTGAGAGGGAGGAGGGCCAGCTGCAGATGTGTGCCCGTCATAGGGAGAGCTGAGACGCCCTGCCCGCCCTCCTCTGCCCCCCTCCCCCGCAGACAGACAGACAGATGGACGGGACAGCGGCCCGGCCCACGCAGAGTCCCGGAGCACGACGGGGTCAGGGGGAGGAGCGCCCCCCAGCCTCCCCCAGGCCGCGCCCTCCCGCCTGCCCGCCGGTCGGCCGGCCGGCCGGTCCACCCGTCCCGGCCCTGCGCATGCCCCCCGAGCATCAGGGCTGACGGGCCGCCTTGTCTGTGTATTTATATTTTGCAGCAGTACCATCCCACTGATATCACGGGCCCGCTCAACCTCTCAGATCCCTCGGTCAGCACCGTGGTGTGAGGCCCCCGGAGGCGCCCACCTGCCCAGTTAGCCCGGCCAAGGACACTGATGGGTCCTGCTGCTCGGGAAGGCCTGAGGGAAGCCCACCTGCCCGAGACTGCCCACCCTGGGCCTCCCGTCTGTCCGTCTGCCCTGATGCCTGGTGGGCAGCCCCTGCTGGACCGAGGCGCGGACCAGAGCGGCTGAGGACAGGCCAGAGCTGAGCTGGCTGGGCAGGGCCACAGGGCACTCCGGCAGAGGCAGGGCCCTGGGGTCTCTGAGCAGTGGGGAGAGGGGCTAGGACGGCCTGGGTGGAGGGGCTCGGAGCACAGACTGAAGCCCCATCCTTCCCAGCCACCACCAGAACCTCGGTGGGGACCCCCGCCGCAGCTGGCTGGGTCGCCCCTCCTCCAGCTCCAGCCCCTCCCAGCCTGGCTCCACCCCCCTCCTTTTCTGACCCTCATCCCTTCTGCGCTTGACCCCGTCCTGCGAGCTGGTCCTGCCCTTCCCCATCAGCAGACCCTGATCCCCCAGCTGGCAGCTGCTCCTGGGGACACCCTCGGGCTCCCGGCTGCCTCCAATGTGTCCCTCCTCCAGACTGAGAGGGCTGCGTCTTCTCTTCGTCTCCGGCCTGCAGCCCATAATGGCCTTCCCCAGAGGCCGGCTCGGGACCAACCTCAGACCTGCCTACCCCCTTGTACAGGCCTACCCCTTCCCCGTGCGGCCCCTCCGTCCCAGGGACCCGGCGCGCGCCGCCCCCCTGACCCGGTGTATGCAGTGGTGATGCCTAAAAGAATGTCACGAAATTTCGGCCTGTGTCACTTGTTGACGCCAGCAGGGAGTGTGGAGGGCAGGGGATAGGGGCGAGATTCGAGGGCAGCCGTGGTCCACTCAGGCATGGACAGCGGGGGCGGCGGCATCGGCGGCGGCGATGGGGCTCCCAGCGTCCGTGGGCGAAGCCGGGCCCGGGCAGGGGTCTGGTGGTCTCCTTGGCGGGCGGCGGGCAGCGGCGCGGCGGCGGCGCGCCCGGCAGGCGGTAAGCACCGAGCCCAGCGCCAGGCAGGCGGCCAGGCTGGCGAGGAAGGAGCCGGGCCCGAGGGCGTAGACCACGGCTAGGTCCCGCGCAGCGAGTGGCTTCGCGCAGTGGCTGAAGGCGGTGTCGGGGAAGGCGGTCACGGGGCTGAGCGTCAGGCGCCCCGGAGACACGCAGTGCAGCGTCTCAGCCTCTGCGGGACACCGGCGCGGAGTTCAGCAGGCGGTGGCAGCGGCTGCCGTGGCCCCCGCCCCGCCCCGCCCCGCCCCGCCCCGCCGGCTCACCTGGCGCCGGCCGCGGGTGGTTGCGCAGCCAGGCGCAGAGCGGGCGCAGCGCGCAGCCGCAGGCCCAGGGGTTGCCACGCAGGCGCAGCGCGTTGAGCGCGGGCAAGCTGGCCAGCAGCCCCGGCGCGAGTGTAGACAGCTCGTTGTCCTGCAGGCTGAGCGCGCTCAGGTGCGGGAGCGCGCCCAGCGCTGTGGGCTCCAGGAGCGTCAGCCGGTTGCCGGCTAGCGAGAGGGTGCGCAGCGCGCGCAGCGGCGCGAAGGTGCCGGGCTCCAGCGCCTCCAGCTGGTTAGCGCTGAGGTCCAGCAGCTCCAGCGCGGCCAGGCCCCAGAAGGCCCGCGCGTGCACCCAGCGCAGCCTGTTCTCGCGCAGGCCCAGGTGCCGCAGCGCGCCCGCGCCCATGAAGGCGCCGGGCGCTAGCGCGCGCAGGCGGTTGTGGTCCAGCAGCAGCACGCGCACGCGCCGGCTCAGGCCCGCGGGTACGGCGGCCAGCGCGCGCCCAGTGCAGTTGGCCTCGCCGCCAGGAGTGCACTCGCACAGCGCGGGGCAGCCGGGGGCTCCCGGATGCCCGGGAGGAGCGGCCGCGGTGGGTGTCTGGGCCCAGACTGGCCAGGACCACAGCAGGAGCAGTAGCGACGGCCGCGCGAGAAAGGCGGGGCTCCGCATGGGGGCGGTGGGAGGCCTGCTGTCCGTTGAGTCCCCGGAACCCCTGCGTCCCCGCGGCGCCCGCACGAATGTCAACCTTTCGGCCTGAGCCCGGCAGTTCCTGCCCTGCGCCTGGCCCGAGCCTAGGGCGGGGGCTGGGCACACAGCCAGCGCCCTGCGCTGCCAGCCACCTGTCCCGGAGCTCCAGACTCCTCCTGGCTGGGCGCCAGCAGTGGCGCTGCCGAGAAGCCCCCCTTTGTGTGGTTCACCACCCCACGCCCCCGTGGCCTGTGTAGCAGCTGGACCACCCCCCCACACACATACCGGACTCATGGATGGGCCACACTGAACTGGAGTCAGTGTGCCCTTCTCACCCGTCTCGGTCCGTTTGTCGCTCCGCAGAGTGACCCTAGCACTCATATACAGTAGCCCCCACATGGGAATGGCAGCACCCCCATGGTGGGGTGGGTGATTGGTGGGGGCACATATTGGGGACCCGAGCCCAGGGATAAGCTGCAGGGTGGAGTGGGTGGCACACGGGAGGCAGGGAGGCAGAGTCATGCCTGCAAAGACTCTCCTGGAACCTCAAGGAGACAGTGTGGGCGGGGCAGGGGCACCAGCCCTGGTCCTCCTGCCAGATGCTGCTCCCTCTGGAGTTGCCAGAGCTGCAGGTCCTGTCCTGGTGTTTAACGGGGGTGGGGCTGGGCACAGGCCCAGGAGCCCTGCCAGCTTCATAGGACAAAGCAGCAGGAAGATGCAGGGAGGAGCTAGGCTGAGGCCATGCAGGAGGACGTGCAAATACAGAGGTGTGGCTCCTGCCCTGGATGGTGGACAGTGGGTGCCTGGGGTGGGCACCCTCATGGAAGATAGAGATGACCCAGGTGCACAGACTCTACCCCTGCCCCATGGCCCAGCCACCTGGGCTCTAGGAGGAGGCAGGGAGGACAGTGCAGACCCACTAACTACTGTTTTAATTCTCCCAGCTGCCCACAACCTACTCAGGTGGGAGGGGGGCGCCGCTCCTCCAGGGTCACTGAATCCACGGGGATGGTCCTGAGGCCATGACCCTCCAGGGGCAGCGTCGTGGAGACCTCCAGGTCAGGATCCATAACGTGAGACTCCACATGCACTGCGTGCAGGTCCATGCACTCTTCCTGGGCCCCAAAGTGCCCCACCAACCTGCAGGGCACAGGCAGTCGGGCTGGCTGCAGGCAGCCATCAGCTCGGGCTCACAAGGCCTTGACCACCCAGTATGGACCCTGCACTCCAGTCGAGTGCTCTGAGAACTGCACCTCCTGAGGACAGGGGCAGGGACGCAGTTCACTCCTGGGATCCTCCCCTGGGGTCACTCACCTGCTATCTGTGTGTCTGGGGTGTGTTTCACTGGGGAAACAAAGGTAGGTATGAGTTCTAGAAGAATGGGGCTAGCCTCCAGGAGCCCGGAGGTGCCCTCTACACCTCCCCCTAACCCGCAATCTGGGAATTGCCCTTCCCAAGCCCCTGGTGGCATCCCTCCCAGGAGCAGAGGCCCCTCTCCCAGCAAGACCAAGGGCTCAGGGCAGGTGGTATGGCCCTGTGGCCCTCATCCACCCGCCCCAGCCCTGGGGCTCACACACCCCTTGGCTCGCATGATGCCAACTGCCACAATGACGAGGGCGCAGAAGCAGCTGGCACTGATGCCCGCCAGCACCACAAGCAGGGCGATGAGTGCCTCCCGGCTGAGGCCCAGGCTGCACTCACAGTAGGTTCCTGCTGCAGAGACAGAGCCCGCTAGGCCTGGGGGCCACTGTCACTAGCAGAAGACTCCCCAGGGCCACTCCTCTCCCTGGCAACCACCATAAGGACTCGGGCACACCTGACCTGCTAGACAAAGGAGGGGGCCTGGCTGGGGGCGGGGTCTGGGGGCAGGAGGAGGCACCTGCAGCAGGCATGAGCCAAAGGGACAAACATATCAGGCCAAGGGGGCTGCCAACCAGGCAGGAGTCAGGCTGAGGACAGAGGGCCATGTCCAGCCCCCAGCCCCACCTCACACCTCTGGACGGAACTTGCCAGAAGGTGCTGACCTCACAGTAGGGAGGTGAGTCAGGGTGGGTGGGGGCAGGGGTGGGGGCAGGGCCCCAGCTGAAGCTCCACTCCAACCTGAGCTCTGATATTTGAGAAGCCCTGGACAGGCAGCCTTGGGGCAGGACAGGTAAGGTGGACAGGAGCCTGGGAGCCACTCCTGGGGTCCCTGGCCAGATCTGAGGCAGAGTCAATGATGAGCCTGCCCCAGACCCAGTCATCTGTTTCTCAGGAGAAGGGGTGGAGTAGTTCAGGGTGTCTGGGCTCCAGCTGACCAACATCACCAGCCACCGTCCTCCTCCCAAGGCTGGGATGCAGGGACTGAGGGCAGCTATGGGGTGGACCTGCATTTGCTACCCTTACACTAGCTGCTTTGGGAAGGGTCCTGCTGACACCCCAGCAATGCCCAGATCTAGAGGGCCCCCCACTCATTCAGGAGAGTGGGTGTGCTGCCCACAGGCCTCATAACACCCTTTTCCAGGACGTGGCTCAGTAACGGCTGCAGGCAGCATCGGAGGACCCAGCTGAAATGTATCACTGGAGCCCACAGCCACTTTGGGACCCATGCCCAGGCCCCTCTGGTCTGCTCCCAGCACAGCTTCCTGCAAGGGCTGCCCGTTGCCCTTGCCTGCAGGCTGGTGTGGTGCGTCAGGCCCATCTCCTCCCTGCTGTCCTGCACAGCCACTCCACGAGGCTGCCTCCCTCCTCCCCAGGGGCCTGCCAGGAAAACTAGTCAGGCAGCAGGAGAAAATGCCTGCCCCATGGCTGACCCCACAGGGCACCATGGGGGAGGGCACAGCTGGGCCCTAGCCTGCTCTTGGTAAGCAGGAACCTCCCTGACCCAACACAGGTGCCCCTCCTGGCGGGGCCCCTCGGGACTAGCCCAGCTCCTGGCTCACTTCTGTGCCACTGCTTCTGGGCTCCAGGACCCGCCCAGGCTTTACCGCACCCGCCTGAAGGGACACAGAACAGGTGTGCCCATGCTGGGGGCTGGCATAGTCACCCTGCCAGTCCAGTCCAGCAGGTTTTCATCCTGGTTAGGATGACAGAGGCACACCCAGCCTGGCCCAGGTGGGCATGGCGGGTGTCAGAGCCCTCAGGGCCTCCACTAGAGTTTGGAAGAGAGCAGGAAGCCCCTCTTCTCAGGACCACAGCACAGCCACACGCAGACGCCCCCAGGGAGCCAGACCCGGCTAGGTGGGGCTGAAGGGAGTCGTTGGCTCATCAGAACCCTGAAATTGCTGAGCCATGCACCTAATACTTACCATTTCCTCCTTCAAATCCCATGGCAAGCAAAATTCTCTGGAGTAAGAGGAAGTCCTAGAAGCTGGACTGCCATTAGGGCACTCGTGAGCGTGAGGCCAACAGAGAGGTGGAGGTGGGCACTAGGGGGCAGCCTGCTGGAAACCCAGAGAGCATCTGGGGTGGTGGGTGCAGCTCCAGGCCTGGAACAGGACAGCACCATGCCTGGAATAGACCCTGCCTGGAACAGGGGGTCAGCTTCGCTAGGTACGGCTCTAAAGGTCTTGGGTGTTGGTGAAGCCAGTACCCTCCCCTGCCATCGGGACTCAGGCCGAGGGCAGTGCCAGGCCAGTGCTGGCCTTGGATGGACCCTGTGCTCTGGCTGGGGTGGACTGTGCTCCCAGGGCCCTTCACCTCCTGCTGTGCAGAGCCCCCAATGCTCCTGACCACACGTCCAGGGGTATGGAAGGGAAAGGTCCCAGTGAAGGCAAGCTTCATTGAGTTCCAGGCACTATGGCCAACCCCAACATGAGAGGGATGGAGAGATGCCCTCCCACTGCCAGGGTGTCCCAGGCAGCCCCTCCTGCCAGAGATTTGGGAGTTCTTGGCTTAGCAGGCATTCCAATGGAGCCCACACAGCCAGCAGCAGCCCTGGCTGAGCCCGGCACTTGGGACCATGACCCTTGGGCTTGGGGCAGGTGGGACCCAAGGGCTTCTCTTGAAGGACAGAGAAGCATGGCTGTGCTGGAGGCAACCACACGTGGCTCAAGAGAAGCCAACTCCTGGGGTCCTGCCTGATCCTCAGCCTCAGACATGGGCCTCCACCCGCTGGAGCAGTCCAGGGATGCCCATGTGCCAGGACCCCAGATTTGGAGCCCAAACACTGGTGTGAGGTTGGGGCTGGGCCTGGCCACTGTGTGGCTCCCCTCGCCTGCTCCCAGGGAGCCAAGCCTTGCTAGGTTAAGGTGGGAGGGTCTAGTCCGGATAGAGAGCCCGATCATGTGCCCGTGAGGGGCCCACAAAGCCACCAGGACAAGGAAAGGATGGACCATCTGCTTTACTCTGCACTCTGGGGCTGGGTGGGGCCGGGTGGGGCCGAGGAGGCGTCAGCTGCAGCTCTTGGGCAGGCGGTAGACGCCAGCTGCATAGATGAGCTGCTGATCGCGCACCTTCCTCTGCAGGAAGCCCTGAAGCTCCTGCAGGTCGATCTCGGCCAGTGCAGGCCCGGTCACCACGAACATACGCAGCATGCTGTAGATGCGCTCCAGCGAGAGGCTCTCCAGGTTGGTCAGCATGGCCTGGATGTACGTCCAGAAGAGCTGGGGAGACAGCAGCGAGGCTGGCCGTCAGTTGGGCTGCCCTCCAGCAACAGCCACACGGGGTCAAGGCAGGCCGCCAGCCCCGCGTACCAGCAGCTCCTCCTCCTTCTGGTCGGCCTGGGAGGCCATGCCTGAGTCGCTCTCGTCATCGCTATCGATGAGCACCATGTTGTCCCGGTCCTGGGGTCGCTCCTCCTCAACCACAGAGAAGGTGCCGGCAGGCTCCTCCCGCAGCACACCCTGCTGCAGCCACACTGACATCCGCCGCCGCAGCAGCGCCACCGGCATCTTCACCACCTTGCTCAGCTCCTCCAGGGTCCAGCTGGCTGTGTGCGGGGCAGCCAGGCATGCTGGGCCGGGCTGCACCTCCCTCTGCCTTGTCAGCCCAGCTCAGCTTTCCAGGGGTCCAGGGGCCCTGGGCAGCCCAGCCAGGCCCTGACAGGCTCCCACCTGACAGGACAGCAGGGCCCGGCTGGCCCCGGGGGGGTGGGGGCAGGGGCTGGCGGGCTCACCTTGGTCCTGGAAGTACAGCAAGACCACCGCCTGCACAGGGGTCACTGCCACAGACAGGGTGCGGTCAGCCAGCTCCACGTCCATGGTCACCAGCCCCAGGGTGTGCTTCCAGCTGAGGGTCCGCATGGCCTGGGGAGGGCCAGGGTCAGCACAGGCAGCCAGCGGTCAACCACCCCACCAACCGCCAGCATCGACCATAAGGCCCTAACGCTGACAGCTGCCGTCACGAGTTGAGCTGTGTCTCCAAGAGGTCAGAATGCGACTTGGCTTGGAAATGGGGTCACTGCGGGCCTAAGATGAAGTCATGCCGGACAGCAGGCCCTAATCTCACCTGACCGGTGTCCCGGTGAGAGGGACTGTGTGCAGACAGACACAGGAAGGACCATGTGGAGGCTGGCGTGAGGCCTTGAACCCAGGGACACCCCAGACTGTGGGGAGGAGCAGGACTCTGCCTTTAGGAACACAACCCTGCTGACATCTTCATCTCAGACTGGCCTCCGGAACCAAGACAAGAACTTCCTGCTATAAGCTACGCAGTTTGCAGCACTTTGTTAAGGCAGCCCCAGGAAAGCAACACAGACTCTGGTCCCAGGAAGTGGGCCGGAACAAGCACCTCGAAGTGTGGAAGGGGCTGTGGAGTTGGGTGACAGGGGAAGCTGGGGGTTTTGAGCTGTTGTGTGTGTGAAAGCCTGGACTGCCTGAAGAGACTGCTGGTGGGAACACAGGCAGTAAAGGCCATTCTGGTGGGGTCCGTGCAGACAAGGAAGCTGCCACAGAAACTGGAGGTGGCAGAGGCTTGGCTGGGTTGTGCTCTGCTGAGTGGAAAGCAAAATTTGCAAGGGATGAACTTGGATATTTAGTGAGATTTCCAAGCCAAATGTGCAAGGTGCAACCTGGTTTCTCCGTGCTGCTTGCAGCCAACAGCAGCAGAGGTCAAGGAAACGGTGGGCCAGCACTTGGCTTGGACACCATCCCTGTGCTATGGAGACTGAGCCAGCGTGTGGCCAAGAGGTGAGACGTGCAAAATCAGGGCACCAGAGGTCCCAGAAAAGCCAGGGCAGAGAGGGGTCGCCCAGGAAAGATGCGAGCACCCACGCTGGAAGGCTTGGATGCCCACAACTGCATGGGGCCAGTAAGGTTTCTGAGAACTGTATGCTAGTGGGAGCTCTGCCAGCCTGGACTGAAAGGGAGACGGCCAGAGAGTGGCTCAGGAGGCCAAGGAGACAGGCTCATTCTCAGGCAGGATGCAGAGCCATTAGCCCCAAGGGGCTCCAGACATGGCTGGGGCCTGACTCCTCTCTTCGTCCTGGTTTTCCCCCTTTGGAATGGGGACATCTCCCCACACCTGTCCTCTGGAAGCAGACCGCCACTCGTCTGATCTCAGGTCTGCAGCTACAGAGGCGCTGGGCCCTGGATGAATCACACCATAAGCATCTTAACAGGCTCAGATGCCACTTAGATGTAAGATTTGGGACATAGCACTGATATTTAGATGAGATGTCAAGCTTCGGGCTGGTGCTGGAACAGTCAAGACTTTTGGGGAGAAGAATTGGTTGAGCATATTTTGCTTGTAGGAAGGATATGAACTTTACAGGGCCAGAGGGTGGACTCTTATGGTTTGAATTGTGACCCCCCTAAAAGATGTTAGAAGTCCTAACATCCAGGATACCTCAGAATGTAGCCTTGTTTCGACATTGGGTCATTACAGGTATAATGGGTTAAGATGAGGTCGTCTAGAGCGGGGCGGGCCCTAACCCAGTGACTGGTGTTCTGTAATAAGGAGAAATGTGGGCAGACGCACAGAACGGCAGCGCTGAGAGGGGAGGCCAGAGAGATGTCTCCTAGCCCAGGGATCCCCTCCAGGAGCTGGAAGCAGGAAGGGCCTGCCCTGGAGCCCCTGGAGGGGCCACAGGGGCCACAACACCCTGACCTGGATTTCTAGCTGCCGGAACTGAAACAATAAATCTGTGTTAGTTTAAGCCCTGTTCGTGGCACTCTGTTCCAGCAGCCCCAGGACACTGACACAACCACTTTGGGCCAAGTGCTGGTCTGAGTCCTTCCACGTCCCCACAGCTCTCAAGGGGAAGGTGACGACGAACCCCACTCTGCAGAGAAAACAGCAACCAGCAGGGTCCCTGCCACACACTCTGGCTCCAGGGCCATGTCACGAAGGCCTTTCAGTGACCCACTCCAGCCTGCAGCGGGGTAGCTGCCAGGCCCAGCAGCCGACGGCACAGACGAGGTGACCCCTGTGTGTGAGGTGGTCCTCGGGCCAGGAGCTCGGCTGGTGGGGGACAGGCGCACTGTGGCCGCCGCAGCCTGCCTGCCAGCACAGCCCTGGGGCCCACCCTCGCCGCTCCGGTGTCCGGCTGAGTTAAGACGAAGTGCCCCGGAAGGTGGCCATCGCATCAGGTGCACCGGCCTGAGCAGCAGGACGTGGCCGAGCTGCCCCTGGACCCGCGGTGAGACCTCCTTGGCCGCGCTGGAGGCCGGGTGCCAACGGGGCCGTCGGAGGGGGGGTGCAGGCTGCATGGGCCCTCTCAAGGAAGAGGTGGGGTGCAGTGCTGCAGCCTGCCTCGCTGCCTCTGGAAGGATGCCCCTGTCTAGGGACTGGCCGGCCTGCGCTGAGCCCTCTTCCCTCAGGAAGGAGGCTCCTTGGCCTGTAAAAGCCCCAGCAACCCTGGAGAAGCTGAAGCCCCTCCCACTGCCCACCCTGTAACCCCCAGCCCAGCCAAGTGGCCTTCATCCCAGGGCTCCGTTCCAAGGGCTCGTGGGGCCCTGGCTGCTGGCTCCCCATTTCTGCGGGGTCCCCAGTGCCCCCAGGCTCAGAGTGTACACCCGGAACCCTCTGGCACTGGTCCCCTACTCAGGTGCCAGCATGCTCACTGGGCTGCACCCTGAGGTCACTCAGGCCCACGCCCCTCATCAGACTGCCTGCCGCAGCACCTTCTCTGCTGAACTGTCACCTGGAAAGAAGGGTGCCCTGTAAAGCTGAGCCCCTGCCCACACCAGGCTCCACCTGCATCCCCCAGTCCAGAACTGCTGGGCTCAGCCCCACCCCACCCAGTGCACATGCCCCGTGCCCCAAAGCCCCAGTGGCAGACAGAAGGGGTCTCTGGTCTACAGGTAAGTGGGGGAGGAGGGAGGGAAGAGTGGAGTGTGGGGGTCAAAAGCCTCAAGAGCATTCCTGGACGTGGGCACCCAGGGAAGACATGTAGTTCCTGAATCTCCCTGTGCTGAACAGCAACCAGACTGCTTATGAGAGGCCAGGGTGGACAAGGACAAGGAGGCCCAGAGGGTGGGGCCACCCAGAGCTGCAGGGCGTGGGCGCCATGGACTCATCCAAGTGCGTATAAAGTGCACACGCACGCACGCGCACACACACATGTGTGCCAACTCACGGCAGGGGGCAGTGGGGGCAGAGTGCCTCCTGCACCTTCCCACCCCAACACAGCGACCGTCGGGTTGTAGGAGGGCACTGCAGAGGCCGCCATGCCCGGCTGCTCCCTCTAGCCTGGCAGCGTCCTGGGTGTGGGTCGAGTAGAAGGGTCACCCTGTCAAGACACAGCCCGCACCTGCCACAGGGCACACGGTACCTTCAGCTTCTCGTACTTCCTGCAGTAGGCCTCCAGGGCCTCCCTGATGTCCTCGGGGACCTCCAGCTTCTCATCCTTGAACGGGGGCCAGAACTCGCTGGACAGGATGACGGCGTAGACCCCGAACGGTGGCTGCTCCTCTGCGGGCCGCTTCTCGTCCTCCTCGCGGATGTTGGCATTGATGCGGCGGGAGTCCGCCATGTCCTGGGAGAGCAGATGAGGGTCTCACAGGGGCCAAGGACTGGGCATGCAGAAGGGAGCCGGGCCACGGGGCAGGGGCCTGGGCACGCACCTTCAGCATGACCTCGCAGAAATGCATGGGGGCCTCCCCAAAGCGCAGCTTCAGCAGCTCCACATTGCGGATCTCCCTGGAAGGACAAGTCTCTGAGGGGTGTGTGTGGCCCACCACTCTGCAGCCAGCGCCACAGTGCCACGTGCAGCCCCCCAGCTGGGAGGAGAGGCGGGAAGCACCCCTTCACCCCAGCGGAGGCCTGGAAGTCCCGACACCTGCTTCCCCTGGCTCCGCAGCTGCTCCCCCCCCAGACCGACCCAGGGCAGGCGCTGAGCACCCAGCGGTCAGTCCCTGCCCGGCTTCGGGGCACCTGCCGACGGAGGGGAGCCCGAGGGAAGGCCACGCCTCCCTCCAGAGGCGGAGAGGTGGCGGGGCCCCCTGGCCCCACGGGGCCTGGCGGGCCTCACCGCTCGGGGCTGAAGCTGAACTGGTGCAGGAGGCGGTCGGCCAGCAGCGAGCGGTACTCGTTGATGAAGAGGTCCTTGCTGCCGTAGATGCTGACCAGCAGGCTGATGATGTCCGAAGAGCGCCGCTTGGAGCTGGACTTCCCTGCACAGCATGGGGAGGGGCGCCACTCGCACCTCCCAGGGACAGAGGCAGCCCTCTCTGTGCCTAGGCCAGGCCCACACTGCCATGCCCGAGTGCCCAGATCTGTGTCCCAGACCGGGGGAGGTGCACAGGCAGCCTGGGAATCCGCTCCTCTAGCAGCCTGCGCAGGGATGCAGCCTGATGGGCCCACCCAGCCGGTGGAAACTCCTGGGGACCCAGGCTGGGCTGGGCTTGACTGCTGACCTCTTAAGCCCCAGGGAACACAAAGCAACAAACAAGACCAGCGTGTGCACCGGGCTGGACCTGCCCCACAGCCCAGAGCCTGGTGGGGCCACAGGTACTGACCTGGGTCAGCATCCACAGGGTCAGGAACCCAGTCCTCAGGCTCGCCAGAGTCATCCTCACTGTCCTGGCCAGTCTCCAGGCTCGCTGGGTCCGTCTTGGACAGCTCGACAGCCAAGTCCCCTGTGCCATCTGAGTCCCCTGTCAGCCCAGCCACGATCTGCCGCACTGTGTCCTCCCGCGTCCTGCCAGGCATGAGCGCCACTGGACCTGACGGCATCTCTTACTGCTCCCCCGCCATCACGACCCCACCCGACCCCTCCCAGCCATTGCAGGCTGGCCACGGGGTGAATTTAGGCTCATCAGACTTAAAAAGAAACGACAAAATTAAAAACCCTACTTTTTGGGAGCAGCAGGAGCTAAGATGACGAGGGGGCCCCGGGACCAGGACACACAAGGCTCAGAGTCAGCAGATGCGAACCAGGGAAGCTGCAAACACCCTTGGCCCCGCCCAGAGCCTCTCCTGCCCCTGAGGAGTTTCTGGCTGGTTGGACGATGGCCCCTGATTAAGCAGCCCTAACAGAGAGCCTGGGAGTCTCTTCCCAGTCAAGAGAAAGGCCGAGCAGAGGGCCACTCCTTTCCACCAGCCTGGGCACCTAGTCAGCAAAAGCAAAGCTGAGCTGGGTGCCTGTCTATGCTGGGGGGGGACTGGAGGCGGCAGGGGTCACGGACACGAGGTGGGCCCCCAGCACCTGAGCAACAGCGACAGGAGCCAGCACCAGCAAAGGAGGGAGCCCTTGTCTGGACCAGGCTGCTCAGCCTAGTGGGAGGGACAGAGTGACCTGGTGTCCCCAGGGAGCTGGTGGCACAGGTGGAACTGGGAGCCTGGCAGTTCCAAGTCAGAGTGGCTCAAGGGCTGGTCTGCAGAGCTCACCTCAGATAGCGGCGAATGGGCTCACACGCCACTTCCAGGATGACCATGGAGGGGTCCAGCACGCGCAGGGCCTTGATGGCGGAGATGTAGAGGGTGATGATGTCACACGTGTTGACGCCTACAGCGAGGAGAGGAGGCCGGAGGTCATGGCAACGCTCGGGAGCTTTGGCTCCATGAGCAGACGGCTGGCACACCAGTCAGATGGCCTTCAGGTCACCTCTGTGACCCGCAAGGAGCTGCGCCCCATCTCCCTCAACACTCACAGTGCTTTCTCCAGAACCTTCCAAGATCCAAGCCCTTGCTGGGGATGTCCTGAGAGGGTTGTGCCCTGCCTCCAACCCCAAGCCAAACCCCTCAGCTCCCATGATGCCCTTCAAAGAGGGTGAAGGACTTCAAAGAGGGAGGGCCCCCCGGGCCCCCCCAGCACCAAGGACTGCAAAAACGGCTTTTTCCCTGGCCTCCTCCCAGGGCTGGGAGCCTGGACCTGAGGCAGCAGCCCGAGGCACCTGGATGGAGGAGCCGTGTCTCCAGGGCGGCCTTGAGGGACACGAGGAGCTGCTGCCTCTGGTCAGTCCGCTGCAGGCAGTACTTGAGGTCCTCGACGGCCGGCCGGGAGTCTGGGAAGTCTGCAGGAGAGGGCCAGCTTTGCACACGCTGCTGGGTGCACACGCTGTCTGTGGCAAGAGGGCATGCAGATGGCAGGGCCCAAGGGAAAATAGCCCCACCCACGTGTGCTATGTGCTGTCCTCGTCCTTCACGTGCCCACCTATTGGAACCCCACCCCCATGGGGCAGACGGTCAGAGCAACGCTCAGAGGCCAGTCTGAGCAGGGGCATGAGGCCGAGGGCAGGAGGCAGGCCCCCAGCAGCACTGGCTGGCACTCCACCACACCTGCCTGATGCACACACTGGGCCGGGTAGCCAAGCGGGGGCCCAGCTGTGCCCAGGATGCCCCCAACCCCAGGGCAGAAGGGCGGACCTCGGATGACACTGAAGAGCTCCTCAATGCGCAGGCCGGCGTAGATGCGGTAGAAGAACCTCTGTATGTGGCAGCGCCAGCGGCGTAGCGTGTCACCTGCCACAGGTGACGAAGGCCTGGCAGGGCCATCCTGCAGGAACACCCTGCCCAGCCAGCCAACCACCCTCTCGATCCACTGTCAGGAGAGCACAGGGGTGGGATGTGGGCTGGACCCAGCTGGACCCAGAAGAAAGGCTGGGAGGAGCCACACAGCCACCCGCCCTGAGGCTAGGCCCACAGAGTCCCCAAGGCCACCTGCCCCAGAGACCAGGAGCACACAGAAACCTTCAGGCTGCCAGGCCTAAAGGAGTGTCCCAGGCCTCCATCCACAGACCCCATGCTCCTTCCATGCACATCAGTGTCCACAGCACCTTTGGCAAGAGCAGCCCCAACATGGGGTACAGAGAGCGTGCACGCCTTCTCCTGAGCGGAGACACATGCCCTGAGGCCACATGCACACTAGCTCCTACACGCAGACAACGCACCATGTAGCAAGACTGCTTCTAAGTGTGCGAGTGCAAATCTATAGGAGATGCCACCACGTAGGCCACATATTCCCCCACAGATGGCCCAATCACTGATGAGAGCACCAGGATATCTGCCATCTGGGGCCGCACAGCCGCCCAGACCAGGCTCCCAGGCTCACACCTGCTGCACACTGCTGCTGTAGGGACACCACCCCTCAGCTAAACTGCATCCTCAGGAGGTGGAAACGAAGGACCAGCGCGGGAGGACAGGCAGGAAGTGGAAGCAGGCTGGAGAGCCCCTCACGGCTGGACCCAGCTACTTCACAGCCCTGGGGAGCCCAGAGCAGAGCCCCGGACAATTCCCCAGCAGCATGGGCACCCTGCAGTCCCTCACCAGGACACCCTGGACCTTGACTGCCCCCACCATGTGATTCTTCACAGACCTTGTGGAGCATGTCATGGGCTCTTCCTTGCTGTCACCAGAGTGGGCCAGGAAGGACTGGCCTCCACCCAGCACCAGACAGCTGCGACTACCAGCAAGGTCCTAAGTCACCTGGTCTCTGCATTCTGGCTGCTTCTAAAGCCAGGGTGTCAGGTTTGTCCCCAGCCCCCAGAACACATCTCAGAGGGGTGTCCTCACCTTGTGGAACTCACGCAGGAAGGACCGCTCATACTCTCCCCTGCAGCGGTCCTCCATCCTCTCCCGGGTCACCTGGTGCAGGGTGGTAGTCACGGCCTCGGCACTGACACGCTCCAGCAGACTGAGCCTGTGTCTGGGGGAGAGCCCTGTCTGTGGAGCATGAAGAGCCCAAAGGGCTCCCCCACACCCAGCACACCTTTCATGGCCCTCCTGGCAGGGGAACAACTGTACTGAGCTCTGAGCAAAGGCTGCCGAGAGGACAGAGCACAGGCAACACTCTGCCCACCCCAGCTGGCTTCTGCCTGGCTGAAACGGGTCTTCCTCCTGAGAGCACATGTTGCTCTCTGGGCCCAAAGCATCCTCTCTAGAACTGGCTGTGAAATAGCAACTCAATACATCACGACCCCAGCTACATAAGCAGACAGTGCTCCCTGTGTCTTCAGTGGAGACCCTGCCTGGTCTACAAGGGCAAGTGGACTTGAAAAGAAACAAGAATGTTTCTGCGCAACTTTCACCTGGGATGAAGGCAAAAGAGGCCCTCAGAGCTTGCCTGATCCGTGCCAGCAACAGGCCCGCGCCTCAGTCCCGCTGAAAGCTTCTCTCCCTGACAGCTGCACTTTTGCCTGTTGGCTCAGTGTGACAGAGTCATAAGTGACTGCAGAGAGTGGAGAGTCTATACCTCAGGACTTAGCTTTTAAAACAACAAAATCCTTTCCCCCTCTAAGGGCTGGAAAGGCAATTCCTTGCCCAACAGAATGGCTTGATCCCTGGCTCATTCTAGAGAAAATAAATAGCAAGCCAACTGTTTGCAATTACACAGTAGGATAAACACTCCTCCCCCAGAAAGCCTGCAAAAAACACAGCAGAATTCTACAAGGCCCAGGAAATTTGTAATCGTGTGGGGTCTTTGTGTATCATACACAAAGTATGAAGCCCTGAGCTAGTATGAGTGACAGACACCTGTGTGCAGAACAAAGCACAGTGATCCTGGAGACCCTCCCTCCGTATGTCTATGCTATCAGGAAAGGTGGCAGAGTCCCCTGGCCAGCTTGCCAGCTCTCTGCAGAGGCCAGCTGGCCCCAAGTTAGGAGGGACAGTGGCACAGCCATGCAGGCACAAGTACTCACAGGACCTGGCTGAGTTGGTGGAACTGCTCCAGGGCCTGGCGGCACCAACACTGCTGCTTGTCACTGCCACATCCCGCACACAGTGGGCTCTGAAGAAGCCGGTAGTACCGGCGGCGGGCATACCTGCTGTCCAATTCCCCCTCCAGCTCCGGGTCGGTGCCCCCTTCCCCTTTCCTCTTACTCTGCATGTAGACTCTCAAGAAGCGCCCATAGAGGCGCTGGACCATCTCCTGAAAGGCTCTGGGAGTGGAAAAGAACAGGACACCCCGCAACGTGGTGTGGACCTTTTCCCGCAGCCCCTGTGCCCCAGTGCCCATAAGCAAGCCCAGGCGAGTCCACTTCTCCAGAAGCTCTAGACTATGCAGGTAGGGATCCAGACGGCTCTCTAGCAAGCCAAAAGCATCAAGGAGCAGCAGAAGGCACTGGGGCTCGTCTGCACAGTTCTCACGCTGGGAGACGGCGTTCCAGAACTCGAGGGAGATGTTGGCCTGCAGGTCACTCTGCAGCACCTCTAGGAACCACTCCTCCAGGACCGAGTGCAGACCATGGCCCCTCAAAACCTCTACCGCTGCCCGGAGCTCCTCCTCCTTTGGAGGAACTGCACCGCTGGTCCGGGAGGATGCCTACAGTGTAGAAAACCGCAAGGAGACGGGAACACAGTGTAGAGGTGGCGAAGGCGGTAATGGGGGCAGAGGCAGAGGAAGTGACAGAGGGGAAGCTGGGCCTACGCTGGAGAAGGGCTGCCAGGGGAGCCAAACGAGGTGGGATTGTGGAGGAAGCAGGCTGGACAAAGGCGACGGACGGAGCACTTGTAGCCCGAGGAACGACGCCCTAATAAAGCGCGCAGCGTCCCGGGAACCCCACGCGGGCCGCCGCCTCCTTCCCCGCCTCACCAGTCCCAGAGCGGCAGGAGGCACCAGCCCGGTGCTCACGATATTCCAGGCCACCAACAGCTCCGGTGCAGGCCCTGGGTTGCTGTCACGCGCCGCCACCGCCGCCATCTGGGCCCACCCGCTCCAGGAGCTGCCCGGTGCCGCGCACGACGGTGCCGCGCACGACGATGACGCAGCCGATCGTGCGCGCGGCGATGACGCACACGAAGCGCGCGGCGGTGACGTATTGGCGGGCGCGGCGTCGGGAGAAAGTGCGCAGGCGCGGGCAGCACTGTGGTAGTGGCGGTTGGCGTGCTTGGGATCCCGGACGGCGACCATGACCCAGCAGGGCGCGGCGCTGCAGAACTACAACAACGAGCTGGTCAAGTGTGAGCGGCCGCGCGACGGGGCCCGCCGGGCGGGCTGGGAGGGCGCGGGACTCGCCGACTTGCAGGCCCAGGAAGTAGCGGGCGCGCGTTGGTTGCACAGTCCGTGTGTGGGTGTCCTGGCCGTTTCGACCTGCCCAGTGCACAGCCACGATGCGGCACGCACCAAGGGCCGGGTGTCTGTGGGGTGAGCGAACGAACGAATGGCTTGAGCATGCACCGCCTCCCAGGCCCTGCGCCGGGGGGTCACGTGTGGAGCCCCTTTAAGCCTGGCCGCCGGGGATGTAGGACACTAGCCTGGCTCGGGTGGAAGGTGGCCCGGCAGGCACCCGCGCCTCCCACCAACAGTCTTACTTGCGAAGCAATGGACTCCCGAATGGGAGGGGTGGTGCTCTTCCTGTCCTGGGCCACAGCGCCTGCCCCTCCGCCCACCCTAGGCATCGAAGAGCTGTGCCAGAAGCGAGAAGAGTTGTGCCGGCAGATCCAGCAGGAGGAGGATGAGAAGCAGCGGCTGCAGAATGAGGTGAAGCAGCTCACAGAGAAACTGGCCCGAGTCAATGAAAACCTGGCACGCAAGATCGCCTCTCGCAACGAGCTTGACCAGACCATCGCAGAGACAGAGGCTGCTTACCTCAAGGTGGGGCCCAGGGCAGCTGGGAGGCCCACATGGAGTTCCCCCAGGGGTTTTTGGCCTGGGGGTGCCTACGGGAGAGGCAACAGGACTACAGCACAGCCAGGACCACTGGGGAGATAGGAGCTGTCCATGGCCTTTTCTGTCCACGGTGTGTTCTGGGTCCCATTCCTTGCACTGTGCTCGTTACTGTGTAGCTTGTCGCAGGCTCTGAGCAGCAGAGTGGCAAAGGAGCCAGAGCTGGCCTGGCTTCCCAGGATGAGAGGAAGGGGCAGAGGGTCTTTACACAAGACTCAGATGGAAAGAGGGCCCTGGCATGGCATGTGAGGGGGTCTGGGCTGTGGGGGCTGTCTGACCGAAGAAGTGACAACTGCCTTGGGTCTCTGTTCCCAGATCCTGGAGAGCTCACAGACTCTGCTTAGTGTCCTGAAGAGGGAAGCTGGGAACCTGACCAAGGCCACGATCTCAGAGCAGAAGAGCAGTGGGGGCAAGGACAGCTGATGAGGCCACAGGCGGGGAGGGGTGTGCCCTTGTCCATCAGTGGCCTGGCTCCCAGCAAGTCTGTCTTCAAAGCATCTTGGTTCCTTAAGGCAACAGCTGCCTTCTCTGTCTCCAGTGCCAGGAGGCAGCTGCCACTCCTCACGGGCCCAAGGTGACAAAAAAGTCCTGGGTGCAGCCCTCCAGGTTGGGTTCCTGGCCCTGTACTCACACGGGCTATGGGGAGGGCAGGCCCTGGGTCAGCTCTGCTCAGGGCCCCTTTGAAGACCCCACACCCCACTGGGCTGCCAGAGAGGCCATGCTTCTAGTTTCAGCACTATCGGAGTCCCTTCACCTGTCCCTGGGCCAGCAGGTGCCCAGGCCAGCCAAGCTGGGGAGGGCTAAGGGCCTCCTTCACCTCAGAGTTCGCTCTAGTAATCTGTGCCTGTCAATAAAGGTTGTCTTTGTAAATATCCTTGCTAGGCTGTGTCCTGTGTCAAGAGTATGGGATGCCGGACAACCTGGGCTGGAACACAAGCCCCTGCCTGGCTTTGGTGTGGCTCCTCCTTGGGGGAGGGGAGGGGAGGACCTAGAGTCACTTTTCTTGTGACCAGCCTCACTGGCCTCGGACAGAGCTGAGGGTGCCCCTGAGCATCTCCTGTGATCCTCATTGACCACCCCCTCTCCCCACCTGGACTGCTGGCCCCCTCCCTCAGCTCCGGCACACAGCCCATCCTTTGGTGAGGGGCTCTGCCTGCTGGTCCAGGTCCCTGCCATGCTCTGGTGTCCAGCACAGGACCTGGCCCAGGGAGAACCCTTCCTGGGCTTGGGTTCCCAGCAAGAACTGCAATTCCAAACTGCTTGGTTTAACTGCTTCCTGCCCTCCCCGGTCACTTGTTAAACATGCCCACTTCCAGCCTTCCATGCGGCCTGGGACCCATCCCTCTATTCTGAGTCTTTTCTGGGTCCGTCTCTGTTGGCCTGTCAGCCCCGTAGGGTCCCTGCAGCTGCTGCCCCAGGGGGCTGGGTGAGTTTGGGAAGCATGTGTTGGTTGAGAGGGTCAGGAGAAACTTGGGCCCACCCTGCCCAGGAAAACATCAAAAATACCCTCCTTCCCAAGCCTGGTCAGGCAACATTGCTCATGGGCTTGACTCTGCAGGAGGAAAAGACATTCAGTGCCTGGACTGTCTGCAGCCCCAGGCTCCCTGATGCAGCTCAGTATGTCTACGAGGAGGCCAGCCCAGCCGGCAGCTGCTCCCACATGGCGGCTCTGCGTCTGCTGTCCCCTCAGGATCCACTGGGTTGCCCCGCCAGCAGCTAGCACTGGCCCCAGGGTACTGGCCTGCTTGCCACAGCCTTGCTACAGGCTTGTGGCATGGAGATTGGAGACAAGATCTCAGAGGCTCTGCCCATACCCTGTGAGTTCCCCACAGGCCCTTTGCACTTCCGGGAAACTACCTTAGACCCAATAGCTACAGCACTCCCACCCCCTCCACCTGGGGTCCAGGCGCCTAGGCACACAGTCCCAGGTCCTGGCCTGGTGCCCCACCTCCCACTGCAGCTCTGGGATGGAGGGGCTGCCCCGAGGATGGGGGCACTCACAGGGCAAGCACAGGAGGGAGGTCCCTCTCCCACGCAAGTGGTGGCTGGAAGGGTAAGCAGGGCAACTTTGGCCGTGGGGAGTAGGAGCCTGGACCACCAGGACCTCAAGGTTTGGGGTTGCCGCCTCCCACACCCAGGCTTGGATGTCCAGGCTGGGCCCCCACCACACCCCACGTGGCCTCAGTGGAGTCCTGCCAACCTCGGCCCTTCTCCCCCTTCTTGAGCTAAGGTTCACGCAGGAAAAGTAGAGGCAGCCTCGTCCAGTGCTGTTTATTGAGTCTCTCAGAGGCAAGGAAAGACTTGCCATTCACAGAGGGGGGTGAGCTGAGCTCCACCACTGGGGGAGTGAGCTTGGGAGGGCAGAGGACAGGGAGCCCGGCCTGACCTTCATTCTGGGCACACCCAAGAGCCGCTAGGTGGGATTCCAGCCGCAAGGACCCTGGCCCTCCTGCTCAAGCAGAGCCCCTAGGGAAGGAGAGGCCCAGGTGCCTGGCTCAGGCTGAGCATCTGCAGAGCTGTGAGGCCCCAGGAGGGAAGGGTGGGGTACCAGGGTAGGGGGAGTGCCTGGCAGGGCGGAAGTGGGGTGCAGAATGGGGACAGGGCTCCCAGGGACTGCCCAGTCCAGCTTTGGCCGTCCCAGCAGGCTGGGTCAGAAATAGAGAGCTGGCTCGCTGCGGAAATCCGAGAGGTCGTTCTGACTGGCAGGGGTGAGCTGAGGGGGAGGAGCACACAGTGGCTTGACCTGAGTTAAGAGACCCCCTACCCCGTGCCCTCCTGTGTCTGCCCTGCCCCGGCCCGGCCCTGCTCACCATGGCCCCCCGCGGGGCAGGCTCCACCTCTCCTGAAGCCTGCTCCAGCGTCTGCTCCTGCCACTTGCTGAAGGCCACGGAGTGCTTCGGAGTGTAGCTGGACAGGCCTGAGGGCGGAGGGGCACACACGTGGGCATGTGGCCCAGGCTACGCACTGGGCCACCCATCCCAGAAGGTGGGCACTCACCTGAGCTGCCATCTAGCAGCCGAGGGCTCTCGGGCCCCACACTGTTCACAAGTGTGGCTCGAGGCAGGAAGAATGCAAAGGGCTTCTCCACCGCCCCACCCGGGCCAGACGCAGTGGCCTCCTCGGCTGCCTCCGCCTCCTCCGCCTCCTCCGCCTCCTCCTCCTCCTCCTCCTGCACCAGGGAGCTCTCGGGAGGGTACTCAAATGTGGTCTGCAGGCGCTTATCATTAAAAGAGATCTTCATCTAGGGACAGCAAGGGACGGCAGGGGTATCAGCAAGGACCCTGCCCCCCAGCCACCAGGAGCCCCCCAGCCCGACTGAGCTAGGACTAGTGACCTCAAGGGTCGTGGTGGGGGATGGCAGACTGGAGCAGGTGGCAGAACATGCCATCAGCCCTTCAGTGACTCTGAGAGGTGGGGGTGCTGCCCCTCACCACAGAAGACCCCTCCACCTAGACCCTGTCAGAGCAGGCCACCAGGACCCCAGGAGGGCTGGGTCTGGCTGCCCACAAAAATCTAGGGCCCCTGTGTCCAAACACCTGCACCCAAGAGTCACATCACCCGGAGTGACCCACCCCTCCCAGAGACCAGACCCCAGCCATCACCAGGAGTCCAAAGCCTCGGCGTCTCCAGCAGTCTCTGGCAGCGCCCATGGCTGAAGGGCGGCCTCTTCTGAAGAGCAGGCTCCTTGCACTCAGGCCACGGCAGGAGCAGAGGGTCCAGGTGAGGCTGCGTTCAGGAGGCCCACAGACTTGAGGGGCTCCACGTCCTAAAGTCCCAGCAGCTCCTGCCGGTGGCTGAGGCTTCTCTCCAGGGCCAAGTTCATGTCCTGGCTTGCTGGGTACCTGAGCAATCCTGCCTCCCTGGTTCAGCATGGATCACCACCGCGGGGCAGGGATCCAGCACACCCAAGGCCAGGCCCCCAGGGGCCCACGTGATGTGGCACCGAATTCTGTCACCTCATTTCAAAGACTAGGTCAGAGCTAGCTTAAGACTGCACCTGGTGGGGGTTGGAGACCGTTTACACCCATCCAGGGTGCCCATCTAGCCCTCATCCACCCTGTTTGCTCTGCAGGCGACAGAATTTCACACCTAGCAAATCCTGTTCCCCACAAATGCCTCAGTGCCCCCTGGGCCACTGGTGCTGAGAGGCAGTGGGGACAGGCACAGGCAGAAGGCTGCGGGCACCAAGTCCCACTCCTCACCCTGGGACTCAGCTCCCCACAAGAACCACACGCCCACCAGGCCCGCCGGGCCAGGCCCAGCAGGTCAGTAATGAATATGAGGGCCACTGCCTGTAGCAGACGGGAGCAGC
The DNA here is from genome assembly GCF_030020395.1 of Manis pentadactyla. Lineage (NCBI taxonomy): Eukaryota > Metazoa > Chordata > Mammalia > Pholidota > Manidae > Manis > Manis pentadactyla. The sequence goes on from NC_080021.1 coordinate 221,162,401, forward strand.
CCTGATGGAACTCGAAATATTAAACTCCTGGGCACAGGACACCAGCAGCCAGCTCAAGTTCCTCCTCCTCCCCTGGAAGGAGCCGGAAGCAGGAGCTGAGCCTCAGGCAAAGAACCATGGGGCAGTGGAAGGACCCTGGTGCTGGCCTCAGAGGACACATGCAGGTCCTGCCAGGAGTGTGAGGCAGTGCCCTGCTAAGCCAGCTCCAGAAACCAGGGCGCACATGTGCCCTGGCACCCTGTCATGCTCCTCCCAGCAACATTCACACAACCCCATCTGCTCCCCCGGCTCCTGGTCTTCCCGGTCTCAGCATGGACCACACACCAGCGGGGCGATCCGTCAGTCAGTCCCAGACCCTTTGCCCCCACCACCTGCACAAGCAAGTGCTTAGGGACGTGAGCACATGGCAGACCACCTGGGTCAGGCAGACCTGGAGGCGAGATACTTGCCTGTTACTTGAAGGCACACCGTCCCTCAACCTGCTCTGCCCCAGCAGATCCTCCAATCGCCCCAAGTACACGGCACTGTGCCCACTCCGAGCCCTCCGGCCCATCCCCCACCTCTGAGGACACAGAGAGGGCCGGCTGCCAGGACCCTGCCAGCCGGATTAGTGTGCCCTCAGTGCACATGATCAGCCCCTAGCGGAGACTGTGGGGGCTGGGTGCGTGTGGGCAGAGCCTGGCACAGCCTGGCCAGGCAGGGGTGGGGCAGGGCGCACAGGCCCCTGTCTGCACCCAGCTGGGGCCCAGAGCCAGCTCACATCCCGCCCCCTTCAGGCTCTACACTCGCCAACTGAGCTGGCCTGGTGGGGCTCACGGGCCCCCCTCCTCGTGGGTGCAGGCCTGTGGGTCATGGGATGCCCCGTGACTCGTGCTGCTGTGGGGGGCCAGCCTCCAGAGCCCAGGCAGATGGGATGGGTGTGGCTAGGGGCTGGCACTTGCACATACCTGGTCACCTGGCTCTCAGAGACTCTGCCTGCTGCTGACGCACAGTCAGCAGGTGGGTCCTGGTTCGGCCCATCTCCCAGCTTGCAGAGGCCCTTTGTCCCCCTCGCCCTGCCTTGCCAGTGCACGCCTAGCATGGGTTACCAAAGGGCACCCACCCTGGACTCAGCTGGGAGCCAGGCTCGAGCAGGCCCTGCCCACCCTCCCTGCCCTGCCCACACCTGCCTGCCCTCCCCACCCCCAAGTCCCCACACCACTTCCTGGTGCCTGGGTCAAGCCCAGCCCCCGCCCAAGGCAGCCCCTCTACCGGCGCAGAAGCCGAGTGCACGAGGGTCTGGGTTGGCTCCAGGGACCTCTGGGCTCCAGAAAGACCACTTGTTGGGGCCACTTGTGGGGACAGCTGGGAGGGCGGGGAAGGTGGAAAAGGAGGGAAGACCAAAGGGACTGAGCAGGGCAGCGCGCAAGGCTCCCTGCAGACAGGGAGGCGGGGAGCCCCCAAGGGCAGCCACAACCTGGAGATCGGGGTGCTGGGGTGGCAGTCACACCACAGGTGAGGGTGGTTGGTTCAGGGTGTCGAGTGTGAACCCCTGGAGATGCTGATGCTTGGGCTGAGCAGAGGACCCGCAGGTAAGGAGGGGAGCCGGCAAAGGGGGATAAGGGCTGCCAGACAGGCAGGGGCCAGCCAGGGACACCTCACAGAGGGGAGAGGCCTGCAGCGTCAGCCTGTGGGTGCGGAGCCGCCGGACAGCCCCACCCACCAGAACAGCCCGGGGGATGGGGGGGAGCAGAGGGCAGGGCCCCAGCCCCGTAGCAGCCAGCCTCGCTTGGCCAGCGAGGGAGAGAGCGGGAACTCAGGCAGTGAGATGAAACTGGGCACTGCGCTACAAGCCCAGGGGGCAGGACCCCAGACTCCGGCCACCCAGACAGCCTCCTGCAGAGCAGCACCTCACCCGCCAACAGGAAAAGGCCCCAGCCCAAGGCAGGCCGGCCTCTCTGCAGGCTGGGGGCCCCCCGCCTTTGGCCCACACCACAGGCTCTGGCTCTTCCTGGGCTCGGCAGCTGGTGCTCGATCAGGCAGGAAGTACCGCCGGCTGGCCATGCTGCTCTGGTGGGGCCCTAGCCGGCCGCTTGGCCACGCAAGGCATCATCCATCCGATCCCCAGCCCCTCAGGCAGGCACAGAGACCAGGGCGGGGCTGGTCTGCACCCCTCTGCACTCCAGCCAGTGCCCCTTCCTCCCTCACTGCTTCCTGCTCCCCCTGGCTCTCAGACTCCCACCCAGCACGGTGACCCCCCAACAGCTCTGTCCCTGGATGGGGACGGGTCCCAGGAAGGAGGCTCGTGGTGGAAGGGCAGCCAGGCTGGGTGGGGGCTCTGGAAATAAACTAGCACGCAGCTCCTGCCCCAGAAGCACCATGACCTCCACCAGCCATTGCCTCATCTGCGAGGCCGGGTGCTGTTATCACCTCCACCTCTGGGGCCAGCACAGGAAGGGACCACTCCCACTGTGGCTGGGGTTGAGGGTCAAGAGGCCAGCGAGGGAGGGGCAGATAAGGTGAACAAGTGTCGGGGTGGGGCTGGCAGCCTGGCCACCGGCTGGACCTTGCGGGCAGGGGCGAGGTGGGAGAGTTGTGCCCCACAGCACCAGAGTGAGGGTGAGGAAAGGGCAGTCACAGAGGACCGGAGGATCCCCTGGAAGCACCACGGGAGATGGAGCTGGCGGGAGCCCCAGTGCCCTCACCCAAGAGAAGAGAACGACACCAGGAGGACGTGCGGCGTCAGGGCCCCTTTGGCTGGCAGGCAGAGGGAGCAGAGGGAGAGGCACCGCTGATTTGACAGGACCACCGGGGTAGGGGTGAGGGGCTTCAGCTGGCGAAGGCCACCCCTACTGCCCCAAGGAAACCAAGGCTGGGGCAGCCTGCCAGGCACCATCTCAGTTCAGAGGAAGGCACACCTGCCCTTGCCTGCTGATGGGGTCATGTGGGGTGGCCTTGGAATTTGCCCCTGAGCCAAACACAGGTGCAGGAATAACCAGGAAGAATCTGAGGTTTCTCGTGCCCACAGGATTCCAAGCCACCAGGCAGGGCGGCTGAGGAGGGAGGCTCCAGCAGGCCTCCTGGCCCAGCTCCTGGGACTCTTACCTGCCCAGGGCCCTTCCTTGCCAAGGAGGGGCATCTTCACAGCAGACCTGGCCCATGCCAGGACCTCACCAAACACTCACACCAGGCCAGGTGCTGCTGAGCCCCATGCCAGCATGCCTTTGAGGGAGCTGAGTGCCCCCACCCTACCCCAGTGGCATCCAACCACTTCTCGGTCACAGGTCTCCTGCCCCTTCCCACTTTTGTCCTGGCACCTGCCATCTGCACAGGTCAGGACACCAGAGGACCGTGCCAGGCCACTCCATCAAAGCCAGGGCCAGAGGGGAGCCAACAGGCCCATGAAGCTTCTCCCAGCTGGACAGGTGATGGGACAGGCCTGCCAGCCAATTACAGATGGAGTGACAAGAACCAAAACTCAGGCACAGTGCTGGCAAAACTGACCCTCCCCACCAGCATTTCAAGGTATAGGGTAGTAAAGCTGCCCCACTGCCCCTGGGTCATTAGGGCTCTATAGGGCCCAGGCCATAGATCTCCCCCCCAACTCAGCCTCTCCTGCAGCTTGCATTGCCACCCTGCCCCGGTGCTCCACGGGTCCACAGAGGGTCAGATGCCCTGGCAACAGGTACATACTACATCCACAGCTCTGTGACCTAGAACCTCTCTCCCTTCTAGCAGGTGACCCCGCCCCCACCACTGACCTTCTTTCTTGAGGAGCCAGCCTTGGTGAGGCAGGACTTCTGCAGTGCCAGGTAGCCACCAATCACCTCAATCTCATGCACGGTGGGGTAACGCTTCTTCAGTGCAGTCCCCAGGGGGGCAGTTGGCTCCAACAGGCTGCCCACCTCCTCTTCCTCAGCCTCCTGTGGCCCAGGCTTCCCACTGGCCTGCAGGGCCCCTGGCTTCCTCTTGGGCACCACCGTGAAGGTGTTACCACCTCGGTGCTGGAGCTCTGATGGGTGCCCAGGCCCGGCAGGGTGTGGGTGGTATCTGGGAGGCACATTGGCCCCCGAGCAGGGCAGTTTGGCTTCTTGGGGAACCTCATCCTCTGAATCCAACTCGTCAATGAAGGTGACAGGCAGCCCCTGCCCCCCAAGCTCTCCACCATTCTTGGCCAAGCCAGGAAAAATGAAGCTCTGGGCTTGCTCAGCTTCAACAGCAGCTCTCAGGGATGGGGGTGGCGAGGACGGCCTCTGCCACCTAACAGCCCGGTCCACAAGGGCGGTGGCTGGCCTGACCCCCTCCTCAATGCCCGAGGGGCCCCTCCCACCAGCAGTGGAGCCACCTCCTCCAGGAACCTGCTGGGCTTTGTACTCTGGGGGTTGGGACACCCAGCCAACCTCTCCCTCTGGCGGCCCCACAAACTGCCTCCCTTTGGGAGCAGAGGTCCCAGAGTCCTTGCGCTTGGGGATGACCACGAAAGAGTTTCGGGAGTTCACACGGAGGCTGGCCAGGGCCCGGGCCTGGAGGTCCCCAGCAGGGATCGTGTCCATGTCTGGCCTGGAGGCCGGCCGTATCTCGAAGGAGTCGTTGGCGCTAGTGGCCGCGGAGACCCACTGGCGCTGGCTGGCAGTGGCACTGACAGGGCAAGACGTAGACAAAGCCAGGGGCGCGGCTGGAGTGGCACTAGGGGTCCCAGGGCTGGAGGGAGGGTGGGCGGGGGGTTCCCCCAACTCCACCTTTGGCTTCCGCTCCCCCAGCCCAGGCGCAGAGCCCGCGAGGTCGTTGGCAGCGTCAGCCTGGGGCTCGGGAACCGAGGGCCCGTTGGGGAGCGGAGAGGTGCCCACCTCACGGCGCAGGCCCCGGGGGTGGACGGTGAAGGAGTTGCTGCCGGTCTTCTGCAGGAAGTCGCTGCGCCGGGCCCCGGAGACCGCGCCGGGGCGCTCGGGCTCCAGGCGGCCGACACGGTCGCTCACGCGCGGGGCGGCCGGCGGCGGCGGCGGCGGCGGCGGCGGCGGGGGGCGGCCGCGCTCCGGACTCCCGCGGCGGCGCGGCGCAGTCGGCGCGTCGAACTTCTGGAGCAGGCGGCTGACGCGGCCGGGCGGCGGCGGCGCCTCGTACACCAGCACCTCGGCGGCGCGGATACGGGCGGCCGGTCCAGGGCCGGGACCGGCGGGAGGAAAGCCGGGCGCCGACTCGATGATGAGAATGTTGTCAGCGCGGATGGTGCGCACGCCCGGCACGCGGCGGTACAGCTCCAGCAGCTGCTGCACTGGCCGCGCCCCGGCCGGCCCCGCACCCCCGCCGCGCCGCGCCCCGCGTCGCCGCTCCGACTCGAGCCGCATGAACGGGTTGTCGCGCAGCGGGCCCAGGCTCTCGGCCAGCACGAGCCGCTCGTCTGCCGGCCCCGCGGGCTCCGCCGCGCCAGTCCCAGTACCGGCGTCGGCGCCCGGCGCTGCTCCCCCGCCCAGGGCAGCCAGCTTGGCCCGCTTCCGCTCCAGGATCTCCCGTTTCCAGGCGGGGAGCGCCGTGCGGGGTCCGGGGCCCGGCCGCCCCAGGCCGGCCATGCTGCCGAGCGGCCGCCGCAGCCAGCGCGCGCTGGGGACTGCGGCCGCCGCCCGCCGCGGGCCTCCGCGCCGCCACGCCCCCTGGCCGCCGCCCATTGGGGGAGCCCAGCTCCGGCCCGCCCCGCGCCCGGCGGCTCCACCTATGGCGGCGGAGGCCGGTCGGCCATGCCGATTGGAGAACGCTCCCCGGGCCCGCCTTCCCGGGAACCCCGTTGGGCAGCGCCAGTCGCCGGAGTCGGGCCCTGGGGAGGCGGAGGACACGCCCCGACTCTGCGCGCCGCTCATTGGCGGCCCCCACTTCCGGCTCTGCGCCGGCTCCCGCGGCGCGTCCGCTGGGGTGGGCGTGGACCTCCCGGCAGCCGGAGCTGGACCCCAGGGCTTGGTGTCGCGGGTGACCTTGGCCGGGCGTGGTCCTCGCTCCTGACGCCAGCGCCCCGAGTGCGGTGGAGGCTGGGCCTACCCGGAAGGCTGCCTCTGCTTCGGTGGGCGGTGGCCGGGCCTGCTGCCTCCTAGTCCAGGTCCCTCACGGTTCAGGGGCTGCTCACCTGCGATCCGTGGTCCCCTGCGGGACTTGGTGTACATGCCAGTGCTTAGAGCTCACCCAGTGCTGAGGAATCATTTTTGCCGGCCTCAAAAGCGACGGTTGCTCATACAAGCAGATAAGCCGTGCACCACATTTTGCCATGAAGAGCGCACAGGGGCCGGAATAGGCGTGGGAAGGCTGTGGCCTGTACAAAGGGGATTTACTCCCTGCTGACGAGCAGGCCCACATCTCTCCCACGCAGAAAGCCACTTGCTGCTCCTCCATCTGTTTAACTTCCCCCATGCCAAAGCTGTTAGGGATGCCACTGACCCGGAGGGCACAGCTCCCTGCCCCTGTGCAGTGGGAAGATTAATTCCTGCTGAGGGCTGTCCAGCACCCACCACATTGAGGGTCACTGGAGGTAACGGGAGAAGGGGAAATTGGGGGCACTGACTAACATCTTTCCATCACCTACACTGCAGGCAACAGTTGTTCAACAATGACACTACCACCTCCCACACTAACCTTACAGGGACAGGGCTCCAGGGTCACCCCAGGCTCTGCAAAGACAAGGCAGGTAGACCAATGGAACAGACTAGAGAGCCCAGATATAATCCCAAGCATAAATGATCAATTAATATATGATAAAGGAGCCATGGATATACAATGGGGAAATGACAGCCTCTTCAACAGCTGGTGTTGGCAAAACTGGACAGCTACATGCAAGAGAATGAAACTGGATTATTGTCTAACCCCATACACAAAAGTAAACTCAAAATGGACCAAAGACCTGAATGTAAGTCATGAAACCATAAAACTCTTAGAAGACAACATAGGCAAAAATATCCTGAATATAAACATGAGCAACTTTTTCCTGAACGCATCTCCTGAGGCAAGGGAAACAAATAAAAAATGAACAAATGGGACTACATCAAGCTAAAAAACTTCTGTACAGCAAAGGACACCAAAAGCAGAACAAAAAGGCATTCTACAGTATGGGAGAATATACTTGTAAGTGACATATCCGACAAATATATAAAGAACTCACATGCCTCAACACCCAAAAAGCAAAAAACCTGATTAAAAAATAGGCAGAGGATCTGAGCAGACACTTCTCCCAAAGAAGAAATTCAGATGGCCAACAGGCACATGAAAAGATGCTCCTCATCGCTAATTATCAGGGAAATGCAAATGAAAACCACAATGAGATATCACCTCACACCAGTTAGGATGGCCAGCATTGAAAAGACTTAAGAACAACAAATGCTGGCAAGGATGTGGAGAAAAGGGAACCCTCCTACACTGCTGGTGGGAATGTAAGCTAGTTCAACCATTGTGGAAAGCAATATGAAGGTTCCTCAAAAAACTAAAAATAGAAATACCATTTGACCCCGGAACTCCACTCCTAGGAATTTACCCAAAGAAAACAACTTCTCAGATTCAAAAAGACATATGCACCTCTATGTTTATTGCAGCACTATTTACAATAGCCAAGATATGGAAGCAACCTAAGTGTCCATCAGTAGATGAATGGATAAAGAGGAGATGGTACATATACACAATGGAATACTATTCAGCCATAAGAAAGAAACAAATTCTACCATTTGAACAACGTGGATGGAGCTAGAGGGTATTATGCTCAGTGAAATAAGCCAGGCGGAGAAAGACAAATGCCAAATGATTTCCCTCATTTGTGGAATACAACAATGAAGCAAAAGTGAAGGAAGAAAATAGCAGCAGACTCACAGATTCCAAGGGGGGATTAGTGGTTACAAAAGGGGAGGGGTGGGGGAGGACAGGTTGGGGAGGGAGGGCGAAGGGGACTGTGGGGTATCATGATTGGTGCACGTGGTGTGTGTGGGGATCACAGGGAAGACAGTGTAGCTCAGAGAAGACAAGTAGGGACTCTGTGGCATCTTTCTACACTGATGGACAGTGACTGCAATGAGGTATGGGGGGGACTCGATAATAAGGGTGAATGTAATAACCACATTATTTTTCTTGTGAAACCTTTATAAGAGTATATATCAATGATACCTTTATAAAAAGAAAAAAGACATGGCAGATGTCAGTCTGGAGTGCTCTTCTCAGCTTCTGGGCTCCATGGCAGTCTGCAGCTACCACTTAACACTGCCTTGCTCTGCCCACTCTATTAAGCTGGAGAAAAGAAACTGATCTCAGCCTTCCACAAGTCAAGTATCTCCACACTCAGGACTCCTCCTTAAATCACCTTTCTAGTGGAAGCTAAGCCTTGTTATGCTCATCACTTCCAGACCAACAGGATTACCAATTCTGAACTATGGGAATAAAACAGGGGAACAACAAAACATGCAAACTGAACATAATAGTAAAAAAGAAAACCCATTCCCAAAGCTCAGTTTGTATCTGGCTTGGACACAAGCTATGCCAATCCTGGGAAGGAGATATTTTGTAGCTGTGGGACAAACCAGACTAGTTTCCAGCTCCATCTCAATGGTTCAGGCCGCACAGCATCCATCCTGGGCAGAAGGTCACAAAGGTGCTTTGCTTTAACTAGGGTCCACAAACCTGTTCTGTAAAGGACCAGATGGTAAATACTTTAGCCCAGCAGTTCTCCCCAGGTAGAGTTTTGTCCCCCAGGAGACTTGGCAACATGTAGAGACCTTATGATAGTCACACTGCTGACATCTAGTGAGTAGAAGCCAGGGATACTGCCAGATGCCCTACAGTTGACAGGACGGCCCCCCACCACAAGAATGATAGACCCAAAGGCCTCTGTACACTACAGACCACATACACTTTTGGTCACACCACACCTTCTTTGTTTTTACAACTCTTTGAAAAAGTAAAAATCATTCTTAGTTGATGGGTGGTACAAAAACATGCCTCAGTGCATAGTCTGCTGACCCTACTCTACAAAGTACCAGCAAGGCCCACAACCCCACAACCCCCCCGCCCCACCCGGCAGGACACCGAGACTCTGATGTCATGCACACTACACGGTAGGTCCTCAACATGGGCCTACCTCCAGCTGTCTTCACTGCAGCTTCCCAGGCAGGCAACCAGCATTCTCTGGGGGAGCACCCATCTATCCTGAAGCTCTAGCCTTGTTCCAGCCCCTAGAAACTCAGCCCGCAATCATCTATGCGGCACAGCAGGGAGCATCTCAGCATTCATCTTTCTTCACCCTTGAAGGTCAGGCAACAACTGTGTTCATCAGCAAAACATTCTTATTTTATTTTTATCTCAGCAAATGTTCTCATTGGCACCTGACTGGCACCAAACCAAAGACCTCAGGCCCACAAACACAGGCCAAGACCATTTGCAAACTTCCCATTTGTATGTTGGTCTCAATGCCTATGAGCACCTCTTTCTCTTTCTGGTCCCTTAGGGACGCCTAAACCCATCTCAGGTGCGCTAACAGTGCCAGCCACAAGGTGGTGGAAAAGTCGTGACACTGCCATAGGCTAGGATAGGAAGCCAAGCAGAGCTTTGTAAATTGTAAGCAAAGCTCTTTTCTCAGGCAACAGATCTCCAGACAGGGTCTCAAGTCATGCTTATCCAACATACTCCTGTCTGCCTGGGCTGGAATGAAGAAAGGGCCATCCTTCCCAGTGGCACAGGGGAGGAGACACAAGCTGGTTTACACTTTTTAGAGCTCAAGCAACTAAGAAAGTCTTGTCTGGATGGACAGGACAGTGAGCTCTTAGGTCAGCGCTGCTTGTCAGAGGAAATCCTCAAGTCCAGTTTTGCAGCCTTTGCACAGAGGGTACTTTCCCAGGATCCATGAAAATACTCAGAGCCCACTAGGGCATTTTACTTATATGCAGTTTCCAACTGTCAGAGGAGTTCAGAACAGCCTGGCCTGGGGCCCTCCACAGGATCTCAACTCAGGATTACATATTCAAAGCATGAAATAACAAGCAACACATTTTAAGGATCTATCTTGCTCTTTTTAGACTTGCTGAGGGAACAATTTTAGACAGGACTGGTTTAGAGAAACCTGCGCACTCAGCAAGGCACGAGCCGGCATTGCTTTCAGACCCAGACTTCTCTGATACGGCGGAAGTAGGACCTCGGCTTTGGATCTTGCATTCGAGCTCCCCGGAGCTCCCTGAGAGGCTAGTTGACCCGGCAGGCGCGGATCATGAGCAGCTGCAGGAGGATGAAGACCGGAGATGTGATCAAGCCGAACCAGAGCTCCCGAGTCTGCTCCACCAACTTCTGGCACAACAACATCTCGAAAACGAACTTGAGGCTGAGAACCGTGAAGACCCAGAAGAGGCGGAGCACGGCCAGCCGCTTCTCTCCATCCTGGAAGAGGCGCACGGACACGATGGTGGTGAAGTAGGTGCTGAGCCCGTCAGCGGCGAAGAAGGGCACGAACACGTTCCACCAGGAGAGGCCGGGAGCCAGGCCGTCCACACGCAATGCCAGCAGCACGGAGAACACCAACAGGGCCAGCAGGTGCACGAAGATTTCGAAGGTGGCGAAGCCCAGCCACTGCACCAGCTCCCGGAGCGAGAAGAGCATCGCGCCGGTTGAGCGCGGGCCGGATTCCGGCCGAGCGTACCACCCGCGGGGCCGTGCCGTTTCTCCCCGCAGGCCTCGCCGACGCCTGCCGCCGTCGCCGTCGCGGCGAGCGAGCGGCAGAGAGCGGCCCCGCCTGCCCCGGCCCTCGGCCTCGGCGCGCCACCGACCCCCCGGCCCCGGCCCTGGACCCAGCACTGGCCGCCAGCGGACGCCCGCCCCGCTCGGACGCCATGCCCCTCCGGGCGCGGCCCAATAGCGTCACTTCCGGCAGAGGCCGGAAGTCGAAAGTCGAGCCGGTCCGGCCGTCGGGGCTCACGGGAGCTGCTGGCTGGTCCCGCAGCTGCGTGCGGTGGAACCCAGGGCGCGCCGCGATGCCGAGCCCGCGGCTTTTGGTGCTCTTCGGCAGCCAGACCGGCACGGCCCAGGATGTGTCGGAGAGGCTGGGCCGCGAGGCCCGGCGCCGGCGTCTTGGGTGCCGGGTGCAGGCCCTGGATTCCTACCCTGTGGTGAGGGCTCCCCAGGGCTCCGGCGGGGAGCCGAGCAGGCCTGGGGCGCCGGCCGCCAGAGCCCTGTACCCCAGAGCGCTGCGTTTTGTCTGAGAGTGGACCCTTCCGTTACGGCGGATGTACGGGACGGGAAAGCTTGGGAACAGCGGCTCAGCTGAGCAAATGGAGGAGGGGGCAAGGTGGGAGGGTGGAGCCTGTGAAAGGCGGGGCAGGCCGGCCGCCTGCTAGTGTTCACTGAGTCTCTGCGTCCTGGCACCCTGAGTGAAGGAGAGGACGCCAGGCTGCGGAGAGGATGCCTGGTCGTTACAGCCAGAGGTCTTACACGTGTGTCTTTTTGTTGAGGTGAATCTGATTAATGAGCCCCTGGTGATATTTGTTTGTGCAACTACAGGCCAAGGAGACCCCCCTGACAACATGAAGGTAAGGATGACCTGAAGGAGCTTTCTTTGCTCAGGAGCTCAGATCCCTGCCCTGCACCCTCACCCCATTTTCATTGTCTGAATAGTCCAAGAAGTGCAATAAGTAGTTGTCCTCCTGTATCTGCTGCACCTTAGCTGTGGGTTTGGGAGGTTATCTTTGGATGCATCTGAGGGCCCTGGTTGTCCTCCTTAATAAACTTTTCACAGGCCACCAAATAGCCTTCTTTTCCATTTTAACCTTGCATATTTTCTAGGGCTGTATATAAATCTGGTGTGGGTCTTGTGTGTATTTTAAAACTGACCTTCAGAGAACATTCTTCAATTCTTTCACCATCTTTTGAGCACACATCCTACTTCCAAGCATAATCTAGTACTGAGAAGCCAGCTGCGAACCCAGTAGCCACATGTCGACCCTCACAGAGCTCTCCATGTGGTATAAGCAACAAGTTCAATGGGAAGTTACAGTGCCAGATGTTACAGAAGCATGAATAAAAGAGTTCTCTGCCTGAACCTGGGGGCTCAGGGAGAGCTCTCAGGAGAAAAAGAGTATGGACTAAGTCCTCAGGGATAAGTGGGGGCTGGCAAGGCACCAAGAAAGAGGGAGCAGCCTGTGCAGAGAAGACAAAGAGCTCCACCTCTGGGAAGAACAGAGAACAGTTCAGGATGGCAGAGCCGAGGAGTGTTTCGGAGTGGGAAGCGAGACAGGAGCCCAGGCCCAGCCCCAGAGAGCTGAGCAGCCACAGTAGGCAGGTAGACTTGGAGTGAGGGACCCTGGGGACACGGGACATGGCAAAACTCATATTCTGGCAAAACCGGCACTTGTCTGCAGGGGGACAAGCTGTAGGGGAATAAGAACAACCCTGGGAGTGGCACAGTACAGGCAAGAGACTGGCAGCCTGAGCCAGGGTAGTGGCAGAGTGGAGAAAGGAGAACCCATTACAGAGAAGTTAAGAAGTAAAATCAGCAGGACACGGGATCAGGCGGATCTCAAATACAGGAAGGCAGGTGAAATCGAGACAGGAGAGATGGGGAGTGCAAGGTGCTGGAAGGTTGATGTGCTCAGAGAGGGATCTGGGTAGATGTTGGAGTGGCCAAAATTGGAAGGCGTGTGAAAGGAAGCTTCTCCCTCCCAGGACAGGCCACCCTGAACACTAAGGGCATGGTAGGTGGAAAGAAACCCGCAGGGGGGCAGGAACATGGCTCCAGAAGCAAGAAGAGGGAGTGCATGGTCTCCAAGGTCAAGGTCAGGGAGGTGACTATTCAAGAACAAGGTCTGCAGAGCCACAAGATGTGAAGTAAGGTCAGGCCTGAGAGGCATCAGTGGGATTTGTTTTTAGAGTGACCTCGGTGAGAGCAGTTTCAGGAGCCCACTGGGAGAAAGGGATCACAGGGTCATGAGAATCAGCGAGTGAGTGTGAGTGGAGAGAATGTTTAAGAGCATCTGTACATTATAAACAATTCAGAAAAGATTCTGGCTGTGAATGGGGTGAGGGGTTAAAAAGAAGTTATTTAAGGTAGGAGAGACTTGGGCCTATTCCCATGCTGGTGGGGAAAAAGGCTGAAGCCTAAAGGGCAGGATGATGTGGGGGACCCAGGGAGCAGCACCCCAGCACAGGTTGGGGGGGTATTTCCTTGGATAGGAAGGGGGACAGGAGAGAAAATGAGTCCAAGGGCGTCAAAGGCAGGAGATGAATGGTGGATGCCGAAGACATGGGGCATGTGGGGCGGGGGGGGGCACAAAGAGTTCTATCAGTGCAGCTGGGCTGGGAGGTCAGGACAGGGGTGCAGACTCAAAGTCAGAAGCCAGCAGCATGAAGGGATGAAGGTGAATAAGAGTGCAGAGAGGGATACCCACCATGGAGATGGGGGTCCTTTCCCAGCACAGCAGGGACTAGAGGCTTCTTTGAGAGGCCACAGACTGGGGTCATGGAGGCTGGGCAGAGCTCAGTGACCAGCTGGATGCCAAACAGGAAGATGCTGGCCTCGCGGCAGTCCTTTGAGAACACCCATCAGACACAGTCTGAGGCAGTGGATGGGAGGAGCGCTCGTGGAAGCCAAGCGACCCCAGTCGAAGGCCTGGCAGCTGGGCCCCTGCCCCGTCTCCTGGCTGTGAAACCCGTCAAGTGGCAGGCCTGAACTCACAGTTTTCTGCCAGCTGCTTAAGCACAAGTAGACCACAAAACAGCCCCGACCTTGGGAAGACCCCAGTGGGGGAGACCAAGGGAAACACCAGCAGGAGCTGGGGGCGCAGAGGCAGAGCAGCCCCCAGGGGCTCAGCAGCAGCAGGGCGAGAGCACGGACCAGGGCAGAGCTGGAGGCTGCAGCGACACTCTCTGAACTGGCCTCAGAGAAAATTTCAAAGACCAGAAGATAGAATCGAGAGATTCCTCCCAAAAAGTGTAATAAAACATGAGACAGGAAACAGAGACCAGAATTCTAAGAGCATTCCAGTAGCCTCAGAAAGGGGGCAAAAAAAATTAACAGGTGGGAGGAAATTAGCAAAATGTCTCAGAACCAAAGGACAGGTCTTCGGCCTGAGCGTTCACTGTGTGTCCGGGAAGGGCCTGCCGTGAATGAAGAGGCTCCGTGGAGGCACGTCGTCATGCGCTTCAGGTCTTGAGAACAGCATGCCCAGGTGGCTGGTAAGGTACAGAGCAAGCTTAGAGGGACACCAGGCCATCTTTGAGCAGTCTCAGGTCCTTAGGGACGATTTCGGTGTGCCTGCCACTCTGACAATGTGAGAGCGACATCAGGGCATTCGAAGACGAAGTCATGAGAATGGGGTCATCACCAAGCCTTTCCCAGGAAACGCCCTGGAGAGATTTCTCTACAGGCTTCAGGAAACAAGTCTTTAAGCACAGGTGTGCAGGGGAGGTCTCAGGGCAGAACGGGTGTGGTCCCCAGCAGTGGCTGGTGCAGCAAAGTCCTTGAGAAGGCCAGGGGTGGTCCAGGGCCAGTGGGCAAAGCTGGCCAGGGCCCTGGAGGTATGAGTCAGAAGGGAGGTGGGGGCACCAGGAGAAGTCACGTAAGCCTGGAAGGGCATGTAATGGGCCAGTGGGTGGCCAGTGACGTGGAGGTGAGGGGACTGAGGTGTTGGTCCTTAGCCCCCACACAGGGTCAGGCAGAAGCCGTGGAGCTGGGGAGCAGGTGCAACTCAGGGCCCAGGGTAGGAGAGAATTCCGCTGGTGGGGTGAAACTAGGGCCACAGAGGGGCCAGGCCTGACCACTCAGCCCAGAGGCCCAAGCCCATGGCACAGGACTGTGAACTGAGGGGCCTTCAGGACATGGGACTTGGTACGAGGCAGGAGATGCCATCCTCAGAGACATCCAAGTAGGAGCAGGCGCTGCCTCCAGCCTGGAGAGCTGGGGGGTGGGCCAGCAGTGGCCACCTCCTGTGAGGGTCCTCCCTGGTGAGGGTCCCCACTGGGCTGCCCCCACTGTGAGGAGCCATAGAGCCCTCTGCCCAGGGAAGGGGTGGTGCCTGACATAGTGGTGGCTTTGAGGATACTTTCTTGGATGATTTTCTGCCTATTCCATAATTCATGCCATGGTGATAGAGGAAAAAGTCTTGTCGTTTTCATAACAAAGCTCTTAAGGAGGAGAGTGAGGTCCTGGGAAGGTCCGGGACACAGGCCCCCTCCCAACCCCACTCCGGGGCCCTGGTGGGGCCTCCATCTTGGTTTCTTCTGGTCACAGGATTTCTGGAGGTTCATATTCCGGAAGCACCTGCCTTCAACCTCCCTCTGTCAGGTGGACTTTGCTGTCCTGGGCCTCGGGGACTCCTCTTACGCCAAGTAAGTAGAGGTGGGCAGGGACTGTCCTTTTGGGCCAGTGCAAGTGTCCTGGTGGAGGAACAGGTGACCGAGCTCCCAAGGCCCCTGCCAGAGGTGGGGCCGCCGTCCTGGTCATGTGTCCTGGTCCCACGGACGCTCCCCAGTGGGCACCTCGGCCACAGCCCTGGGGCTTGATGGGTGGGCAGGGCACTGGGGGGGGACCGGGGGTACGCTGGGCTCAGGGGCAAGCCCTAGGGGTTCTCCATAGCGGGAGGAGGTGTCTGAAGCGGGACATCTGGAGTCAGCCATCTGCGGCTGCCCTGAGACAAGACATTCATGCCAACATGTGACTTGGGGCAGCAGAGGCCCACCAGCTCTTTCCCTGCTTTTATCAAAACGTGTATGTGAGACGTTTGGACTTATAGAGAACAGCACAGCGGGCCTGGGCAGCAGGCGCCGAAGAGCCACCCCAGCCCGCCGCTTCCCAGGGCATGGCAGGGAGCCTCGCGTTACCTCCTTAGGACATTTTCACCACGTCAGTGTCCCAAGCAGAACTGTATTGCTTTGCCTCATTTCCCAAGGAAGCACTGAAGGGTCTGTGTTCAAGGGCATGCACAGCATTAAGTCACTGAACACTGAAGCCCCACGCTGTGCAGCACGGGCTGGGGGAGGGTTTGTGGGGTACGGACACCCCCAAAACTGGACACTGCAGAAGGAGGCCCTCGATCGCTGAGGTGGAAAGTGCAGAAAGTGGGTGGCAGTGTTCCATTCATATGCTGGGGGATTGTTCTGTGCATAACATAGGCATTTGCTCACGTCTGCTCAAGGTGGGTGGGAGCCCCAACTGCCTACAGCGTCGCGGGGAGGAGCTGGCAGTGAGAACAAAACGCCCTGGAAGACACGGACCCTCCGGCACCAGGGGTCCAGGACCAACTGCATGGCAGGTCCCCATGCTTCACAGGCTCGTTCGGGCTGGCAAGCTGTGCCCTCTGCCCTGACCAGCTGGCCACTGGCCCTCATCATCACCAGTCCAGGGCTGGCACCAGTCCAAGCTTCACTCTCTATCCCCGTAGGTTCAATTTCGTGGCCAAGAAGCTGCACCGACGGCTGCTGCAGCTTGGGGGCAGCGCCCTCCTGCCTGTGTGCCTCGGTGATGACCAGCATGAGCTAGGGTGAGTGGGGGGGGCCTCCTGCAGGGCCCAGTGTAGCAGGCTCCCCTAGACCAGTGTGCACGTGCTCTCTCTCCAGGCCGGATGCCGCCATTGACCCCTGGTTGCGCGACCTGTGGGAGAAGGTGCTGGGGCTGTACCCTGTGCCCCTCGACCTTGGCACAATTCCCCCCGGAGTCCTGTGAGTGTGGGCCTGAGCTCAGCACCCACAGGTGCAGGGGACCCCTCCTGGCCGTGGGAACTCCCTCAGGCCATCCTCCAGGCCGAGGCCTGACCATCACGGCCTCTCCACAGTTTGCCCTCCAGGTTTGCCCTGCAGTTCCTTCCAGAGGCCCCCAGGAAGTGCCCTGAGGAGCAGCAATCAGCTGGGACAGACCCTCAGGGTCCCCCTTCAGAACTGCTGCCCTTCTTGGCACCCATGGTGACCAACCAGAGGATCACTGGCCCCTCTCACTTCCAGGACGTTCGACTCATCGAGTTTGACATCACAGGCTCTGGAATGAGGTGAGGGACCCAGAACACCCAGCAGGACCTGGCCGTTCGGGGTGGGGAGGGGGTCTTGGTCTGGGGTTCAGCAGGTCCTCTCCCAAAGCTGGGGAGCAAGCACTCAGGGGGTCCCCCTCCCAAGCCAGCCCTGTCCTTCCCACACTGCGTGCTGGCCTTGCACGCAGCTTTGTAGCTGGTGACGTGGTGCTGATCCAGCCCAAGAACTCGGCCGGCCACGTCCAGCAGTTCTGCCAGGCACTGGGCCTGGACCCAGATCGGTGCTTCACACTGCTGCCTCAGGAGCTAGGTGAGCCGCGGGCACGGGGCCCCAGTGGCCACCCTTGCTCTGCCCTTGCCAGGGTCCCCTACCCCACACCCCCAGCCGCCATGGTCTGCTGCTCCCTGTTGCAGGTGTGACCTGCCCTGAGCGGCTGCCCCAGCCCTGCTCTGTGCAGCACCTCGTGTCCCGGTATTTGGACATCACCAGGGTGCCCCGCCGCTCCTTCTTTGAGCTCCTGGCCTGTCTCTCCCCCCACGAGCTGGAGCGGGAGAAGCTGCTGGAATTCAGTTCTGCCGAAGGCCAGGAGGCGCTGCATGACTACTGCAACCGGCCCCGCAGGACGGTCCTGGAGGTGTGTGTGGGTGGCCTGGCGGGTGGGCGGCAGCCTGGGGCTCTGTGCCCCAGCCACACCTGCCAGTGCCGGCCTTAGTCCTCCCAAGGTTGTCTCTACCCAGGTGCTGTGCGACTTCCCACACACAGCTAGAGCCATCCCTGCAGACTACCTGTTGGACCTCATCCCCCCGATCCGGCCACGGGCCTTCTCCATCGCATCTTCTCTGCTGGTGAGGGCCCGGTGGATGGAGCCAGCTGTGGTCAGGGATCCCGGGCAGGGAAGTGGGGTCTGGCAGGTGGGTAGGGGCTGCCCCATGACCCTCCCTGTCTGTCCCACACCCAGGACCGCTTCTGGGTTAAGTGGGTGGGACAGGAAGCCAGGGTGGCAAAGGGTAGCCCAGGAGGGTAGGGCACCCACTGTCCTGTCCCTCAGGCTCATCCCTCGAGACTGCAGATCCTTGTGGCCGTGGTACAGTACCAGACACGCCTCAAGGAGCCACGCAGGGGCCTCTGCTCCTCCTGGCTGGCATCTCTGGACCCTGGGCAAGGTGAGGTGGGGGAGGGTCTTTGCCCAGGGCCCACACTCCGATATGTACCACGGCCAGTCCTGGGCCAGGGCCGGGTCCTCCCAACCTCCTCCTCCTGCCCCCTCCCTCCTGTAATAGGACCTGTCCGGGTGCCCCTGTGGGTGCGGCCTGGGGGCCTGACGTTCCCAGAGACACAGGACACACCCGTGATCATGGTGGGACCTGGCACTGGCGTGGCCCCCTTCAGAGCTGCTGTCCAGGAGCGAGTGGCCCAGGGTCAGACCAGTGAGCACATGGGGTCCAGGGCAGGGTGGTGGCCAAGGCTGGCTGGGCTGAGCCTCATGGGCTGAGGCCAAGCTTGAGGCCACCCTGTGTTTGTTTGCCCAGGAAATGTTCTGTTCTTCGGCTGCCGCCAGCGGGACCAGGACTTCTACTGGGAGGCTGAGTGGAAGGGGCTGGAGGAGAGGGGCTGCCTGACTCTCCTCACGGCCTTCTCCCGGGAGCAGGTGGGCTGAGCGGGCAGGAGGGAGGTGGCAGGGGTGGGGCACGGCCTCATGCCTGCCCCCCTGCCCTGCAGGAGCAGAAGGTGTATGTGCAGCACCGGCTCCGGGAGCTTGGGCCACTGGTGTGGGAGCTGCTGGACCGCCAGGGTGCCCACTTCTACCTGGCAGGGTGAGCCTGGGCAGGGGTTGGGGCAGGAACCACCCTCTGGGGCCCAGCCCCACTGAGCTCCCTGTGGCCTGTCCCTCTAGCAATGCCCAGCGCATGCCAGCGGATGTGTCAGACGCTCTGGTGTCCATCTTCCAGGAGGAGGGCGGGCTTTCCAGCTCCGACGCAGCCGCCCTCCTTGCCAGGCTCCAGCAGGCTCTGCGTTTCCAGACTGAGACGTGGGCCTGAGGATCCGTCCTGCCAGCCGGTCACTCTGACCACTGCCCTCTGAGGGGCCAATGCCCCTTCCTCCCCTCCCTGTCTCACCCCAGGCAGGAGGATGGCCAGCTGCCCTGCACAGCTGCATTCCAGTCGCCGCAGCCCACGCTCAGTGCTGACGATGCCCATCCACCACCCCACCCCACCCACAACCAGGCTTCTGCTTCTGCTGGCCTTTCCCTGCTGGCCCTGACTTGGGTCTTAGTCAGGGTGGTGACCTGGGCTGCCCCACCCTGTGCAGGCACGGTGACCCAGGAAGGCACTGGCAGCCTGATGGGCTTCAGCGGCCCCCAGACAGTTTCCAAACAGTTTAAGCACTTGGGTAGACGGGGCCTGGTAGCTCTTCAAGGTGGTGCAGAGCCCCTGGGAGGGCCAAATGCCTCATTCTCTGCCCTGGGGAACGTCAGGTGCACAGTCACCCTCTGCCACATCTCTGTGCCATGCTCCCAGTGCCCGCTGGCATCTTAGGGCACCACCAGGCCCAGGCCAGGGCTAAAATGCAGCGAGGACCCTGCAGAGCAGGAGACCCAGCCTCGCACACCTTTCTCGCATGTGTCCAGGAAGCCTTAGCAATAAATTCCGGGGCCCAGCTGGCTGCTCTGCCTGCTCGTCCTCGTGCCTCTGGTGGGAAGTGGGCCCGTCGCTGGTCTGAGTGGTGGTGGTGCCCATAGTGGGCACATGTGTCCTGCCAGCTTTGCTGCAACACTCTGGTGTCCGACTCGAACGTGGTGGGTGCCAGCCGTTTGTCCACCTCGTTCAGCCAGCATGGGGGCAGCTTGGAGCGGGACCTGGAAAGGAAGGGTGTGGGGAGGTGTGGGCAGGCGGGTACGGACCGTCCCCCTTCCCAGCCCCTGGAGCTGCCGTCCGCACGGGACTGGACGGAGGAGGCGTGGCACGGGAGGGCGGGGCAGGTGGCGCCCCGCCCCTGGGAGGGGCCTTCAGCGCCCAGGAGTTGGAGTTGGAGTCAGAAAGGCTGCCCTTCCCACACCACTGCCGCCCAGAGTCTGCAGTCCGGCTACGGGTCAGACGTTGACGGGGTTCACTGTGGCTTTGGCGGGCCGGGGTAGGGGGGACTGGCAAGCGTGGGCCCAGGAGCCACCTGGAATCAGCACGGGTGTTGGGGCCCAAGCAAAGTTTACTTTTCGTGAGGACGGAGCTGGGAGGAGGCTACAGCTGCTGCCAGGTCAGTGCCAGACCCGATCCCGGGCCTAGAGGGCCACAGAACCTTCACAGCACCCCCACCCCGTGGCCGCCCTGGGGTCCCAGCCCACCCACTCTGACTCCTGCCCCAGGGCCCCTACTCATGGCCCCAGTAACCTAAGCTCTGGCCGTGCCAGCCCACCTTCGGCCCCCCTGGGCCCTGCGCACCTAGGCCCCCTGTTCCAAGAGCCAGCAGATGAAGGGTTGGACAGCAGGGCCCGTGGGGACCCCCACGGTGCCAGGACTCTGGACAGCGAGCCCCTGCTCTGGGCCACGGCCACAGCCTGCCCCTGGGCCGGGCCAGCAGCGGCAGGCGAGCAGGAGGAGGAGGAGTGCCCCATCTGCACTGAGCCCTACGGGCCGGGCAGGCACCGCCTGGCCCTGCTGAACTGTGGCCACGGCCTGTGTGTGGGCTGCCTGCACCAGCTTCTGGGCGCTGCCCCCAGCACCGACCTGGGCCGAGTGCGCTGCCCGCTGTGCCGCCAGAAAACGCCTGTGCTCGAGTGGGAGATCTGCCAGCTGCAGGAGGAGCTGTTGCAGGCCGACGGGCCCCAGCGTCCCCCACCCCCTGCACCCCCTACACCGCTCCGCCAGGGCTCTGGGCCCTGGGCCTCCCTGGAACACCGCTACCAGCTGCGCTTCCTGGCGGGGCCCGTGGGCGGCCAGGGCTGCCTGCCCTTCCTGCCCTGCCCGCCCTGCCTGGGCGCCTGGCTCTGGGCCCTGAGGGAGCGGGGGCCCTGCGCCCACCGCCTGGCCCTGCTGGGCCTCCTGGCCCTCGAGCTGCTGGGCCTGCTGCTCATCTTCATGCCACTCATGCTGCTCGGGCTGCTCTTCATGCTGCTGGACCGCTCTGGCCGCTGAACAGGGCCTGTTGCATCTGAACCACCGGGCCTGGGAGCACCCAGCCACCAGGAGACCAGGAGGCCCAGAATGGCCACGTCCAGAGCCTTGGTGCCATGGGGCCTTGGGAGCACCTCACCCTGAGGTCTGATGAGCAGGCTAAAAAACCCAAGGTTGTCCAGGGCACTAGCCTTCAATCAAGACCCAAACTGGGGCCAGGGCTACCCGACCTGCCTGTGTTCCAGATAAGGACCAGTGTGTGTTCCCTGAAGGGCAGGGCAGCCAAGGGGAAGGGCCCCTGCTGAGCAAGCCCGGTCCACAAAGGGCCTCCTCACCCCAGGGTCCTCAGCAGTGGGGAGGCCAACATGTGCCCCTGAGCTGCCAGGGACAAGGACCCAGCCAGGCCTTGGAGAAGAATGCCTAGCTGAAGCCCGATTGCCCCGCAGCCTCACGGTGCCCAGCCGGGGCCTTATCTGAAGGACAGACACGGTCACAGCACCACCTCCCAGGCCTGTTGGTGACATGCTGAGTGCTGTGCCTGGCACAGAAAAGGCTCTCAATAAACAGCAGCTGCTGAAACTGTTGTTATGGTGTTGTCACCTCTACCCCTTCTTCCCCAACCCAGGAGGCCCTGAGTCCTTGTATCTGACCATGATCTCAGCCAGCTTGTGCCCCAGCTCCAGCTCCAACGGGCCTACCAGGAGCCAGATACACTGAACTGTCCCCCCCCCACTGGCTCCCATGTCCAGCAGCCAGTGCAGAAGATACATCCTCCCAGTGCCCAGCTCAGCCCATTAGTCCCGCGAAGTGCACACAGGCAGCTGGCTCTGCATGAATGTGTGGGCATTCACCTGCGCGCACACGCACACACACACACCACCACCACCACCACCCCTGTTGGGCCCAGCCCTCCTGAGCACCATGCCTGGCCCCCAGAGAGCAGAGCAAGCTGCTGGACCCTTCAGCCCTGGGCACAAGCCACAGTAGCAGGCTTCAGTCCAGGGAACACGGTGCAAACTTTGGCAAAGAGTTTTAATGGCAAAGTTGGCTGCAGTGACAATGCCACACGGTGGGGGCCAGAAGCTGTGGTGGGTGAGGGGTCAGCGGGCAACAGGTAGGGCCAGATCCCTGAAGAAGCGGCGAGCAAGGACCAGCAGGCGGGTGGGCACTACATGATGGAGCAGGCAGATAGCGGGTTCCTCACGTGGCAGGTGCACGCAGCCCCACAGTACTGCCGGAAGGTCTGGTAGCAGCTGCCCTCAGGCTCACCCCCCCACTGGCCACCAGATGGGGCAGTCAGGGCCTCGGGTGGCAGGCGGCTCAAGATGGACGTGTTGACGGCCAGCGCAGCCAGGCCGTAGTCAGTGAAGAGCACAGTCTCACGGCGGCAGGTGGGACAGGAGATGAACTTGTACTTGGGACAGGACTCGTAGAGGATCTGCAGGCACTGCTCGCACACAGAGTGCAGGCAGGACAGCACGCGTGGCCGCCGCTGGGTGACGTTGTACGTGTGCCCGCACGTGGGGCACTCCAGGGGCTCACCCACAGCTGGGGCTGCCGCCGTGGAGGCCCCCGAGGCAGCAGGGCCAGGCCGCATCACGTACTGATTTACGATGACCTCGTCCGCTGGTGCCACTCGGGGGAAGCCCAGCTCCGCGCTGCCCTTGCGGGGCCTCCGTGGCAGGGGTGGTGTGCGGGGTGCCCCTTCCAAGGCAGGCATGTCCCCCCCACATGCCTGGTTGACGATGATCTCCGTGTCTGAGGGCCACGCACGCTTGGGTGCCAGAGCAGGGGCAGGCCGAGGTGCAGGTGGGAAGCAGGGGGCAGCCGTTTGCAGCTCGGGGAACTTCTCAGGGTGGACAATCTTCATGGCCTCCATCTTGAGGATGACATGGGGGCCCTTCAGGCAGGACATGAGGAGGCCCGGCCAGCCACTGCCCGCCTCGGGCCCAGGGTCAGCCGGCATCCGGCTGTCTCCAGTCAGACTGGGTGTTCGGGTGGGTGGGGGCGTTGGGTGAAGCCGGGGGGGAGGAGAAGGGGCAGCATTCTGGTCCTGCCAGGCCTGGTGGGGACCCCGGCCGCCCCGTGGACTCCTGGGGGCGGCCGGTGAGACCTGGGGGGGCAGGGCCCCCCCCAGTGGCCACAGTGACTTCTCTGATCCAGTCCTGGGAGGAGGAGGAGGAAGGGGCGGGGGCGGGGGGCGGGGGCTGGGGGGTATGGGAGGCTGCGCTGGGCCGGAGGTCTGGCCTCGGGGCTCACCCAGGGTCTCTGGCTGCTGAGGCTGGCAAGGGAGCTGGGGGAGCGCTCCCCCTGCAGCCGAGGTCAGCAGTCCCCGGGCCGGGACATCCGGGCAGGCAGGGGCTAGGTGGGCCCCATGGCTCCAGGACAGGGCGCCGAGGGAAGGCAGCTAGGCTGAACCCTGGCTGCAAAAGGACGCGGGCCGCGGGCTCGGCGGCGGCGTCAGCGGAGAGGCCTGGACCAGGCCCAAGCTGCAGGTGAGAGACCGCGTGAGGGTAGCGCCCGGGCCCACCCTCGCCCCCACCCTGCCCCCACCATGCCCTGCACAAAAGACCCGGAGCCCGACCTCTGACCCTGACCCTCGCCGCACCCGGGACCCAGCCCCCTCCCAGCCCCGCCCCCAAGGCCCGACCCCAGCCCGGGTGGGAAGGGTGGCCGCCCCGCCCGCTCGCGCTCACCTGCCCCAGCCTGGCGTCCCCGGGCCGCGCGCGCCGCCGCCGCAGAGGTTGTCTCAAAGGCAGGCCCGGATGCAGTGCCCGCGCCTCTGCCCAGCGGCTGCGGCGGCGACCTCCGGTGATGGCGCGGCGCGGCGGCTCCCGAGGGCGCGGGGCGCTGGGCGCGGGGCTTGGCGCGGCGCGGCGCGACGGCAGGTGCGTGCGGAGCGTGGCGCGCTCTGCGGCGGAGGCGCGGGGACCGCAGTGCGCGCGGCGCCCGCCCGCGCCCGCAGCGCCACCCCCAGTCTGGGGACCCGCGCGGGGTCTGCGGGGCGGGGCCAGTCTCCCGGCCGCCCCTCGATCCGCCGCGGGCCTGGCGCCCGCTCCCGGGGTCGCCCTCTCTGCTCAGGCTGCGTGCGGGTCAGGACCCCCACGTCGCCGCTCCTCCAGTCCCCTCCATCCCTGTCCCTGCCTGGCTGACCCTGGGTCTTAGTCAAGCCCCCCGCCCCATTCTGGAAGGGAAACCCTGCCTTTTGCAGCCTGAGGCCTCACAATGCCACAGGGAGGGAAAGGAGGGGAGACCCAGAAAAGCTGGTTCCCAGGGTCCCACCCGGAGAGTCAGGATCTCTGCTGGTCCCTCGGCTGTGCCCAGTGGGAATGCCTCCCGACGTTTTCCACTCGCAGGTGCACCCAGGCATGCCGAGCAGTGTGACCCTAAGAGGACGAGCAGAGTTAGGCAAGCAGGTATCAGAGTGGAAGGAGGGAGGAGGTAGTTGGTTCCAAGGACAGAACTACGGGAGAGATGGGTGGGGTGAGGGGTATGCGGAAAGTCAAGCAGCTGGACGCACCACGGTGGAGTGGCCCACAGAGGACACCATAGGCACCTACCCACGGTGGGGTGGCCCCTTCTGGCAGCACGTCAGGTCAGCACGTGTCCCTTCCTCCTACAGTTGTGAGGTAACCTGACCCCACGGGGCCCAGAGGCTCAATTCCTTTGCGCTTCCTCCCTAGTCAAGGCTTCCCTGCTTTCCTGGGATACAGCCTCTGCCTGTGGGGAGCCCTCAGCTGAGAGGGAGGACGGTGGACATGCTGGCAACTACAGGGCAGGGGGCCAGGGCTGCAGGGGCCTCCAGAGTGCCACCCATTGACCTGCCACGGCCACCACATGGCATGCTGGCACTCCTGGGACCGGCACTGGACCCTGCGCCTGAGCCGGGACAGGCGCAGCCTCTTATGGCCACAGCCCTCTCTTTTGTGCAGGCCTAGCCCCAGAACCTCCAGGGCCGTGGAGACCAGAAGTCGGTGCTCCTGGTGAGGGAGCCCACGTGGGGATGCAGTCCCTGGCCCATGGGCCTGACTTTACTGCTCTGTGGGACCTCGGGCCCGCGTTCGGGCCTGTTTCCTCTGGGTGTGAGAGGTGTGCAAGTGCAGGGGCCCGGTGGAAGGGGCAGCGAGGGCCTGTGGGGCCCTGGAGTGAAGGTGGGGTCACTGAGGCAGCCCCGGCGGGAGGAGGTTTGGCTGGGGGTGCAGCCTTAGCCACCAGCTCCTCTCCTCTTCCCACCGACCCGTTGGGCGTGCACCCCGGCAGGCACCAGCCTCCAGGCCCCACCCCTTGCCCCGAGGCCCCGCCCACAGGGATGAAGTCCTGCCTCGTGCAAGTCCCCGCTTGGAGCCCGCGCTTCGTGAGCGCGGGGTCAGAGCTGGGGCGGCCCCAGCCGGGCCCTGGACCGTCCGAGGCCAGCCGACCCCGAACCTTGTCTTTAAGGAAACTTCCGAGCGCGGAGGCTTCTGGGGAATTAAGTTCCCACAGACCGCCCCCAGGCCTGCTCCGCGCAAGCGCCAGCCTCAGCCTCGCGGCAAGGGGCGGAGTCTAAGGGGGCGGTGGGCGGGGATACAGGCGCCTGCGCAGTGGGCCTGTGATGTCCGCCTCCCGGTTTCTCCCACATTAGGTGCTGCGTTGGTAGGACTCGTGTCCAGACAGGTCTGGCAGGCCCCACACAGGCCACCCCGGTCACCCCGGCTTTTGCGCCACGTCTGATTTGATCACGTCCTTCCTGGGAGGAACCTCGGGCGCCAAGGACTGGGGTTGGGTCTGGGTGGCCCAAGGGGAGCTCCCCAGCACCAGGCCCGGGCCCAATGGTCACATCCACCGTTACCCCGGCACAGCGACCCTGAGTGGCAGGCGCCACGTGCCGCCTTACAGATGAAGGTGGAGAGAGAGGGACTGGGGCCAAGGATGGGACGCTGAGGGGGTTTGTGGCCCCCAAGCCCACCAACCAGAGGCAAACTGCCGTCTCAGAAATTAGCTAGAAACGTCACTTTTGTATGAAGCCCATGTTATCAGCTGTAAGTTTTACCCGCAAAGGTGTGTAAATCAGTCATTTTTTTTTATCAGTTAAAAAAACGGAAAACCTCATAGTGATCTGTGCTCTCAAACACCTTGGACTCTGCCTGCCAGGCTGGAGCTGTGGGTCGCAGTGGGGACCTCTGCCCTCTGCCCTCTGCCTCTCAACAGGGCTTTGGGGCTGTGATGGCTGGTGCCCCAACCACCCTGACTGGGACCTGAGGGCCTGACCCCAGGCTCACCTCCTGTCCTCCTTGCTGGCCGACCGCAAGTCCTGGAGGGCACAGGATGTGCCCCAGATGCATAGAGGCTGAGTCACCCAGCCAGCAGGGCCCCTTGGGAACCCAGGCCATGGCTGCCACCCACCTGTAAAGGAAGGGTGGGCACCCACTGTCTTGAGAAGTTGAGGCCTCCTGGAATCTTATGAACCCCATCTTTGAGCCCCGCCCCATGGCTCCACCCGTCCCCAGGAGGGAAAAGGCC
Source organism: Manis pentadactyla (assembly GCF_030020395.1). Taxonomy (NCBI): domain Eukaryota; kingdom Metazoa; phylum Chordata; class Mammalia; order Pholidota; family Manidae; genus Manis; species Manis pentadactyla. The sequence goes on from NC_080021.1 coordinate 221,188,941, forward strand.
TGCCAGTCGCCCAGCTCACAGGCACTGGGACCTGGCCCACAGGACGAGAGGACAGCCCGCCGCCATCACTACTTCAGGTGGGTCCTGCGTAAAGGGGCTGCCCTGCCCTGGGGCTCCCCACCTCCCAGCTCCACCACAGGGCACTGCATGGCAGGAGGGTCGCTGGGGGACACTGGCCCTCCCAGCTCACCCCCCAAGCACACGCTCACAGACTTAGCACACTCTGGCACCTCCACAGCCAGGCTCTTCCTGGGGTGGGTGCTTCCCTGGGCTGCAGCCGCTCCCCTCCACCAAGCCACTGTTGTCTCCTCTGCCCACTGCTGCCAGGCCAGGCCATGGATCCCCATGAGATGGTCATCAAGAACCCGTACACCCATATCAGCATCCCCCGGGCTCACCTGCGGCCCGACCTGGGGCCCGGGGAGGCTCCCCGCTCAGAGCCACTGCCTCTGCCTGTGGGGCCCTGCACCCCAGAGCCCGTCTGCCTCCTGCAGCCCACTGATGAGCTCCCAGGGCCCAAGGGCACAGAGGGGGCCTGGCAGCGCCCGGAAGGGCTGGGCTGTGCCAGCCGGCCACCCATGGGGCGCGGGGATGACATCGCCCACCATTGCTGCTGCTGTCCGTGCTGTTCCTGCTGCCACTGTCCCCGCTTCTGCCGCTGTCACAACCGCTGCTGTGTCCTGTCCTAGCCCAGCCCAGGGCCCCGCTCCAGCGGCCACCCAAGTGTCTGGACACTAGGGGTGGCTTCTGGGCCACATATGGGTGTTGCCACTTCCCACCGGGCGGGGCACCTACCCACCAAGCCGACAGCTCAGCTGGGGCCCCAAGCAAGAGCCCTGGGCCGGGGCCATGATAGCAGCCCCAGGGACGCCCTTGACCACCTCCCTCAAGGCCCAGGACCCAGGCAATAAAGCGGAGCAAACTTTGTGCAGGCGACTCCTCTCCTTTGCTGCTGTGCCCTTAGGAGGGGCCCAGGCTGGACAGCACCACTGGCCCAGCATCTGTGGGGTAGGGACCTGGGAGTAGGGACGTCACTGCCTCCCGACAGTAACCTGCACTGCAGGACTCAGGTCTGTCCAGTGGCGGGACAGGAGGGGCAGGAGTGGGTCCCAGCTGGCCCGCCCAGGCCTGGGTTCGAGCTGCCCTGTGTTCCCTAGGGCCGAGGGCAAGCCTGGGAGACCTGTCAGCCTGTGAGTCAGACAGCCGCAGGGTGCTGAGCATGGACCCAGGGCCGAGCTGAGGAGGGCCTCTGGGAGGAGGGCCTGGCACTGGCAGGTTTCTGGGAGTAGGTGCCAGGACTGAGTCCTGCCCACCCGTGAGTCACCACCCTACCTCAGCTGGGGCATTTTTCTGGTTTCTCATGAAGCATCCCATTCCTGAACATCTGCTGTGTGGTGCCCAGGCCTTGCTGCTCTCTTGCTGTCCTGCCTCTGGGGCCTGGGTGCCCAGGAGAGGTGGCAGAGAAGATACTGGGCCCAGAGAGCACCCAGAGACTGCGGTCTGTCTGGGCAGCACAGCACACCAGGTTGGGGCGTGCAGGGAACCGAGCTCTGGGAGGCCCCACTGCTGGGGTGAGGCTGGATGCCAGAGTGGGGAGTGAGCAGTGAGACAGCGCTGGGCACCCTCACATTTCCGGGGCCGGGCAGAAGTAGCCAGAGGAGGAAGTTGAGCTGGCTTCACAGGACAGACGGGTCCTCGTGCTGCTCCAGCCCTGACCCTCGGTGGCGGCCACCCAGCAGGACAGGTCTCTGAGCATGAGAGTACGTGTCATTGGCCTGACGGAGCCGGGACTCGGGTGTGCCAGGCTCCTGGCCCCTGCCCCATGGTCAGCCCCATCCCAAGCCAGCCACAGAAACCCATCTGACCAGTCAGGAAGGCTGTGGACAGCCAAGGCAGTAGGAGGAAGGAGGGGGCCCCCTGCCTGTGGCTCCCTGCCAGGTGGGTGGTGAAGTTACGGGGGTCCTGACCCTCCTCAACATACCCCGTCATCCAATACCTGTTGTCCCAGTCACTGGGTTGACCCTGGGGCTAGGAGCAGATGCCAGGGGAAGGTATCTGAGACTGGCCACAGAGCCCTGTGCCTCAGCAGGTGGTCGCTGTGTGTGCCTGAGGCCTCCTTGGGGCCTTTTGGGACTGGCTGTGGCCCGAGGATAGAAACACACCAACTCAAACCAGGCAGGGACAAGACACTTGGACACACATACTGTAACTGAGCTACAGAGCAGAGCCCTCAGGACTACAGGCTGGTGCAGGTCCTGGCAGGCTTCCTGGAGGAGGTGATACTCAAACTGACATCTGAAGAATGGGCATCAGCCAGGTCAAGGCCAGAAAGTTTTCCCAGTGGAGCGGGGGATAGGAAAGAGGTGTGGGGTGGGGGCCGGCCTGGGTATGGAGTGGGGGGTGGGGCAGAGTGGGGGACGCCTTATCTTCCTCCAAGTTAGTATGCTGGTGGATCCAGTTGCAAGCCCTTTGTGGCTGAAAGGGGAGCCCACGCCTGCACAGCCACCACCTGCCTCCCTGCTGACTCGTCCGTGCTTGGCCAGTAACGCGAGCCCCAGGGGGGGAGCTGCAGGGTCCTCTGGGTCCACCCCGACCCCGGCCACCTGCTAACCAGGCATAGCCAACGATGCAGGTAAGAGAGAACTGGGGTTCAGGCAAGTGCAGGTGTGGGTGCACAGGGGCCACAGGGAGGGCCCAAACATCAGGACAGGGTGCTGCCCAGCGGGCAACCACAAGAACCTAGGCTGGGCCCAGACATTGGTGTCTACAGGCCACTGGCCACCACCCACTCTCCCAGCTCTGCAGAGGCCTGGGTTCCTGTCCTCCAGGTAGGCTTCCAGTTCTGGGGTCCCAACAGTAGAGCACAGCTACAGAGGTGGGCAGGGTGGGCTTGAGCTCCCCTGCACGCCTCCCCCAGGATGCTGCAGCCAGAAGGATCCCAGGCTGCCGAGCCGGGGACAGCTGCTGGGACCCGGCAGGGTGACTGCATCATCTGCTACTCGACCTATGACCTTACCGGACACCTGCCACGCCGCCTCTACTGCGGCCACACCTTCTGCCAGGCGTGTGTACGCCAGCTGGACACGCCGGCCCATGAGCAGCGCTGGATCCCCTGCCCTCAGTGCCGCCAGAGCACACCCACGCCCCGTGGGGGGGTGGCCATGCTGGACCTCGACCTGGCCACCTTCCTGGCGATCAAAGCCAAGCGGGAGCCGTCTCGAACAGAGCCCCAGCCCCCTGCCCCCCTCAAAGGCAGCGCAGCCATCACTCAGCAGCCGGCTGGGCTCTGCCCCAGCTTGGGACCCCAGCCCCACTTTCCCCAGCCCAGATGCTGCTGCTGGAGCTGCGGCCCCCTCTGCTGGGGCCCCCCAGGCAGCCCTGAGGTCTGAGCTCTGGCCGCTGCCACTCTCGGCAGGGAGCTGCTGCCTGTGGCAGGCGTGCTTCAGAACTTTGCTGGCAGGACAGCCTGCCTGGGACAGGCTGGGCACAGCAAACTGGGGGCTTCCCCTTGTGGATCCCCACTGGCCACAGCCTGAAGTCGGCGGCTTTGCTCACAGTACAGTGAGACTGTTGGATGCCGGTGCCTTCCCTCCTTGCCTGGCCGGGATTTCCAGGCCCTGAGTGAGCCTGGCAGGGTTTAGCGGGGTGGGGGGTATGCTGCTGCTCCAGTTGCCTGCAGACCCAGCCCCGGCCTGGACTGAGCTCAGAGGTGCTTCCTAAAGGGGCCTGGGGGCCAGTCCCCCAGTCTCTGGCTGCAGGCTGGAGGGACAGGGACTGGCTAAGGCCATTCCTGGCTGTGCTAGGGCACATGCCCCCTCCCGTGTAAAACGTACCATAGGTGTGAGCCAGCAGAGGGGAGCCGCCTCCTGGCCTGCAAAGTAGCCCTGCTTGGTTCATTCAACAAAGGTCACTGAGCCCCAGGGTGTGCACCATTCCAGGAGGGTCCCCTGCAGGCACAAAGTTACCTGCAACCGGTGTCCAAGGAGAGGGCTCTGGGTGGGGCAGCTCTAGGCCCAGAGAAGGTGAGGACCTGCCTGAGGTCACACAGGTCAGTAGGGCCACTCCCACACTGGACCCTTTGCTGGCCCTCAGCTTCTCTCTGCCTCCAAGTGGCCACCACACAGACAATTCAGAGGGGCCAGAGCAGGTGCTATGGACCCAGACACCCCCAAAGTCAGCCTGCAACATCCCCATCCCTGCTTGGGCAGGAACATCATTCAGGAGCCCCTGGACGGTGGATGGCCGCATTGGGAAGGACGAGAGAATCTGCCAAGAGGACACTCAGAAACCTCCTCCTTCCCTGGGACAAAGTCCCCCATGCACACAGCAATCGGTGGTAGGAGGGCCCCTGGGGAGACTAGGCCCAAGGGGGAGCAAAGGGGCTGGCACCGGCAGGCCCAGCTCTTCCTCCTGGCATCCCAGGGGCAGGAAGGAAACTGACCCCAAAAAGGGGCATCCCACAAATGGTGGGACAGTTAGGACCCAGCTGGGGAGAAAAGTGGGCAGGCCAAGTCTCCTGGCCCCAGTGGGGTTGGGCAGTGGGCTGGGCAGCAGATGGGCCTCACCTTCCTCCCCTGGCAGTGGAGGCCTGGAGCCCTCCACGCTGCTGGGAGCTCTGCCCGGGCCGAACCAGCCTGAACCCGGATCTGAACTGGATGACCTCGGGCTGGTGCCCCACCCACCCACCTGGTGCAAAGGGCTTCCCTCCCACCGAGTGACCAGGGTAGGGAGGACCTTGATGCAGTCTGCGGAGCTCGGGGCAGACCTCCCTAGGGGCCCACCTGCCAAGCAGACCTCCCGCCCTGCCTTAGGCAGGTGTCCGGGAACGTCACCCAGGCATGTGCTGGTGGAAGTCTAGCCCCGAGGGCCTGGGCACTGGCCTGCAACACCCCTGGCCTGGCTCCAGGCTGGTCCGGCGAGAACTGCATGCCAAGAGGGCTGGGCTGGGGGCCGGAGCACCTGCGCGAGGGTGAAGGGGGACCTGGACAAGGCAGGTGCCATGGCTACAACGGGTACCCCTTGGGGGCCTTGACTCCTGGGTAAACATTAATGGGGCTCATACACAGCAGGTCATGTGCGCCCAGTGGATCTTTGACCTGCAGCTGCTTCTGCCCTGTGTCTCCTCCCTGCAGGTGCCCCCTCACTACACAGGTAGGAGCTCCTAGGACCAGGCGGGGGCCCAGGGACACTGGGGCCAGGGCTGGGTGACCTACAGGCCCAGGGCATAAGCCCCCAACCCAGAGCCTCCAGGGCTGAGGGAAAGAGAGCAGCTTGGGAACAAGCAGGAGAGAGAGGTGACAGGAAGCCCCCGGCACCCAGTCCCCGGGAACTAGGAGGGGGTCGGGGTGGAGGATGAGGTGGGGGCTCCAGACTCAGTGGGCTGAGGAGGAGCCTTGAGGTGGGGTGGGGGCACCCGAGCCCCTTGCCCTGCCCCCATCACCGGGGTGGGGCCCTTGGCCAGCAGAGACGTCACTGTTTGGTATCAAATGCCAAAGTCTAAGCTGGGACCATCTGCAGTGTCCCTGATGACAAGATAGGAGAGGTCCTTGGGTTCCTGCTCCAGCCCCTTCCAGCTCACTCCCCAGCACCCTGTGCCCTCGGCCACCCACCCAGCCTTCTTCCAGCCACAACCAGCGTGGGAACCAGCGAGCCAGGGCCTCCTCAACGCTGCCCCCAAAACTGGACGGGGCTCACCTGACAGCTGCCTGAGGTCACTATAGCCAGCCCCCTGCAGATGGAGGAAGGGGGAGATCACCAAGGCTAGCAGGGGGTGGGAAGGCTGGGCAGCAGCCAAGGACTCAGGTCAGGGGACCCCAGGGCCTGGCGGGGCAGGGGGAGATGAGTCTGACCTGCCCTTCCCACCAGCAGATCCGGCCTTGGCTTGGGTCTTTCCCTGCCCAAAGTCCATGCCGAATTCCCTCGCAAGTGGCCAGGCCCTCCCCACTCTTGGCCTGGTGGACCGGAGTCTGGGCAATGCAGGTACCAGGAAACCCCCAGCCCAGGCCTCAGCCTGCCACCCAGCCCCTGATCCACTGCTCTGGATAAGTGGGCAGAGGCGCTCCAGCCGCCCCCTGGAGGGCCCGTGGGGCTCCTGACAACTCTGGCCCAATAACTGGAGGCTCCTTTCCTCCTGTTCCCCGCTTCCGTCTCTCGCCTGAGCTGGTGCCAGGGTTCCCCCCACCCACTTTTGCCCCTACCTGGGGCTATCCAGGAAACATCTGGGTCCCTGGCTCTAGTGACCCGAACCCCTGCAGGGCCCTGCAGTCCTGCCCCTGCCTTGGGAGAGGGAGACACAGACCCCTGGGCCCTCCCCCAGCTAAAGGACACTAGCCAGTCCTGGAAAGGTACGTGTGGGTGGTAACTGGCCAGATGGGGCCCTGGCTCCCCAGGGTCTGAGTGTGGAGCACATCCTTGGGGAGAGAGAGCAGGGAGGTGGTTTGCCCCAAAAGGCCACAAGGAGACCCACCGCCATGCACACGACCACCGTGGGGACCCAGCTTGGCTGCCTACAGCATGCCCGCTCAACCGCACACCTCCCCTGCCACCCCTGCTGGCTGGAAGGCTTCTGGGAGGCTGCTGGGGCTGTCTGCTGGGTGCTCTGCAAAGAAACAGAGGAGGGGCCCCCAGACCCTGCCCTGTGGGAAGAGGAGGAAGGGGCCCAGCAGGGGTGCTGGGCAGGGCCAGCAGGGGCAGGGCTGGCTGAGCACAGCTGCCCGGTGCCCTCAGAGCTCAGCTCGGCCAGCAGGGTGCTCCGGGTGGCAGTGGGCTTCCTCAAGGCCTGTGGGCTTCTGGGCAATCTGTACCTCTTCATCTGCTCCCTGGACATCCTCAGCTTGGCCTTCCAGCTGCTGAGCGGTGAGTGAGTGGCTGGGCAGCTGGGCGTGGGGTGGGCAGCATGCCCTCCGTGGCCTCAGTGCACCTCCCTCCCGGGTGTAGGCCAAGTGGCTGGAGACATCTTCAAGGACAACGTGGTGCTGTCCAACCCCGTGGCTGGACTGGTCATCGGCGTGCTGGTCACTGTTCTGGTGCAGAGCTCCAGCACGTCCTCCTCCATTGTTGTCAGCATGGTGGCTGCCAAGTGTAAGTGCCCCCACCCTCCCGGGACAGTGGTGGGCAGGTGGGCACGAGAGGCTAACACAGCACCCCCAACAGTGCTGACCGTCCAGGCTTCTGTGCCCATCATCATGGGCGTCAACGTGGGAACGTCTATCACCAGCACCCTGGTCTCGATGGCACAGTCGGGGGACCGCGACGCATTCCGGAGGTAGGTGGGGTGTGGGGGCTGGGGCTGCCCTCGCCGCAGGGGCTGAGGCAGTCCTAATGTGCGCAGGGCCTTTGGCGGCTCGGCGGTGCATGGGCTCTTCAACTGGCTCACCGTGCTGATCCTGCTGCCTCTGGAGAGTGCCACAGCCCTACTGCAGGAGCTCAGCGCGCTGGCCCTGGGCACTGCCAGCCTGCCAGCCGGGGCGCACACTCCTGACATCCTTAAGGTGCTGACCCAGCCGCTTACACACCTCATTGTGCAGGTGAGAAAGGCTGCCGCCCTCCCGAGGCCCCTCGCCTGGGCATGTCTGAGGAGAGGGGGGTGGAGGGGCCAGGGCTGTGTCTGGCCCTGCACAGGCAACCCTGTCCCACAGCTGGACACTGACGTGATCATGCACAGCGCCACAGGCAATACCACCAACAGCAGTCTCATTAAGCAATGGTGCGGCACCAGGGGGCCGACGGTGAGGTGCCTCTGACCCCCGGCCTCTAGCCTGCTGAGTTACCAGCCCCACCTGCTCGGGGTTGTCCTGAGCCTGCCCTGCCTCACCTCCCAGACCTCGGGGAGCGGCGACTGCGGAACAGATGCCCTTGGCCCCTGCCCGGAGCCCAGCAGCTCGGCCACCGTGGAGCAGCTGCCTTGTGAGGCCCAGCGTGCGCTCCCAGCCCCCACCCGCCCTGCGCACTGGCCTCCACTTACCCCCCGCCCCCTGCCCCCAGGCCACCACCTGTTCGTGGGCACGACACTCACGGACCTGGCTGTGGGCTTCATCCTGCTGGCTGCCTCCCTTCTCGTGCTCTGCACCTGCCTCATCCTCATCGTCAAGCTGCTCAACTCTGTGCTGCGCGGCCGCGTAGCCCAGGCCGTGAGGATGGTCATCAATGCTGGTGCGTGGGGACACTCGGATGGATGCGGGGGACCCGGGGGGCCAGGCCGGTGACCTTGCTCCCACCACCCCCAGAATTCCCCTTCCCGTTCAGCTGGCTCAGTGGCTACCTGGCAATCCTCGTGGGTGCCGGCCTGACCTTCCTCCTCCAGAGCAGCAGTGTCTTCACAGCGGCCATTGTGCCCCTCATGGGTGAGCATGATGGGAGCGCCCAGCCTCAGGAGCAGGGGCTTAGGGCCCCATGGTGACCCCAGGCTCCCCCAGGGGTCGGGGTGATCAGCTTGGAGCGGGCATATCCCCTCTTCCTGGGCTCCAACATTGGCACCACCACCACGGCCCTACTGGCTGCCCTGGCCAGCCCTGTGGACCGGCTGCTCAGCGCCATCCAGGTACTGCGCCCCCACCCCTCCTGGCCCCCAGCCCCTCACACTCCCAACACCAGCCCTCAGCTATCCCTTGCCCTCAGTACCCTCTGGTCCAGCCATGTGGGCAGGAGGTGCAAGACCTGCCCGGGGGGCAATCCTGGGATGGCTGCCTGCTAGGACCTGAAGCCCCACCTCGGGCCCCAGGGGACCTCTGGGCATCTCTCAGACCCCCAGCGACCTCACCAGTTCCAGGACTGTGTGGTCCTGGGGTGCTCTCGCCTTTCTCTCTGTCAGCCCCTCCCTAACTTCCTTCAAGGGACACGTTCCCCTCCGCCCCCGGCCCTGTGCTCCTGGCTGGGTTTCCTTTGAGGCCTTCCACCCTGGAGGGCCTTGGGCTTTCTGTTCTGCCACCTCCAGGATGCCCCCCGACCAGCCGTCTAATCCAGTAGGCCCCTTCTTGGACAGCATGCCATCTTCCTGCGAAGCGCTGCCCCACCTGTGCTGGGTGCTCCATGCTGCCCCTGCCCCTGTCCCCATTCTGCCTCCAGGACGCCTCTCTCTAGCTGCACGCCCAGCACCCAGTCCCGTTTAGTCCTGCTGATTCCCTGAGCCACCCCCTCGGTGGCCCAGTGCCCTGGCTCACACTTCTCTCCCCTCCACCTCTGCCTGGGCACCTGGGCAGGTCCGGCTCCTGAGAGCCCAGATGTTGCCAGGCTGCTCCACACAAGAAGAAATGAGCCCGGCTGGTCCTCCCCGCCCCCACCTGCTCTCTTGCCTCTGCTCCATCTCAGCCACTCAGACTCTCCGAGTGCAGAGCCCTGCTTGCTCTACCCCCTCCAGGAAGCCCTCCAGACTGCGCCGCTGCACCAACACCTCAAGTCCAGCAACCCCTGGAGGGGGCTGTGTTCCCTTCGCGTGGGGCCCAGCACCTCCTCCCCTTCAGAGCCAAGCCAGAGCCTGGGACTTGGGTGGTCATTCCCACCCAGGGGTTAGAAAGGGTCACCAGGCCTGAGGCACGTGCAAGCTAAAGCCAAGCCAGCCAGGATTGGCTCCATGCAGTCACCACACTGGGGTGCCAGGCTGGGCTCCCTGCCCCCAAAGGTGGGGGTGGGGGGCTGCGGGAGGAGCCTGCCTGCGCCTGGCCGGAACCTGCTCTCCCACTTGGCCTGTGTCAGCCAGTGGTCAGGACCCCAGACAGGCTTCAGGCTCAGTGCCCTTTCTGCAGAGGTGAGGAGAGGCGGGCATCCTGGGGAGCCCGGGCTCCTGACCCCTGCCTGGCCTCCTTCCCTCTAGGTTGCCCTCATCCACTTTTTCTTCAACCTGGCTGGCATCCTGCTGTGGTATGTGGTGCCCATCCTGCGGCTGCCCATCCCACTGGCCAAGGGCTTTGGAGACCTGACTGCCCGCTACCGTTGGGTGGCCATCGCCTACCTGCTCCTCAGTTTCCTGCTGCTCCCACTGGCTGCCTTTGGGCTTTCCCTGGCTGGAGGCACGGCGCTGGCTGCCGTCGGGGGGCCCCTGGTAGGGCTGGTGCTCCTCGTCATCCTGATCAATGTCCTGCGGCGGCACCGGCCGGCCTGGCTGCCCAGCTGTCTGCGGTCCTGGGCCTGGCTCCCACTCTGGCTCCACTCTCTGGAGCCCTGGGACCGCCTGGTGGGTCGCTGCTTCCCCTGCAGGGCCTGCAGCTCCCCTCAGGCCGCCACCAAGGAGGCCTACTGCTACGAGAACGCCGAGGTCCTGGCGTCCCAGCAGTTGTGAGGGGCAGGCCCCCCACCCCACTGACCTCTGGGTGTCCTAGGGGAATCCCAGGAGCAGAGGACTTCTGAGTGACCTGGCTGGCTTTCTTTGCAAATAAATGAGGCCGAGTCCCAGGTGTGGGTGGTCTTCACTCTTAGACAGGGGATACCTGGGGAGGGCCCCAGCCGGGCTCCAGGAGGACTGGAGATGGACGTGCACCGATACTGTCCCCTAGCAGACAGTCAGGGGCTCACGGCAAAAAATGCGTGGGCACCTGCTGTGCTTGGGGGGGCAGCACCCCGCGGATCCTGAACCCCAGGCTGACTCTCTCTCTGCGGCCTCCCAGCACAGAATCACCAAGCAGCATCTGGTTGGAGCATGGAGACTTCCTGAAGCAAGCAGCTGGGTCTGGGGAGGCAGTGCCTGTGGGCTCCCACGCACCCTGCCCCCAAGGATGCGTGCCTGGAGGCCCACGCGGGTGTAGGCAGCCTGCTGTCAGGGCCCTGAGTTCCGCTGGTGTGTGGGGGAGTTAGGAGGGGATAGAGTGAGGGCCTGGTGGCCTGGAGGTGACACCCCCAACCCATTCTGCCCACCTTCTCCAGGCTGGGTAAAGTTCCGGGGGAGGAGGGAATGGGTGTCAAGGGTGGGAGACTCCTCGGTTCCTGCCTGGGCCGGGCCAGGCAGGCACTCAGTGGCCCAAGATCCACCAGGAAGCGGGTCCTGCCCTTCACCCCTGGCCCCACTTGCACCTGGAGCCCACATTACAGGCAAAATCCCTTGGCCACAAGGCAGTAGGCAAAGGCCACCGGTCCAGGTGAGGGCAGTGAGACCGAGCACTGTGCCCCACCTGGGGGTGCACTCAGGGCTCCAGCCACCCCCACGCTCCCTGCAGCCCACACCGTGGGGCTTGACCGCTGGCAGGCCACCGGACGAGGAGGAGGCTGCCTCCCTGCCCATCCAGCTCAGGGCTGTCCACAGCCCCAGCCCAACAGCCCCACGCCACGGGGGAAAGAAAGCTCTGAGTAAATCCCATCTGTCACCCAGATTCACACAGGGCGCGGGGCACACAGGCTGACCCCAGTCACGGGTCTGGTTTGCCCCTTCTTGGTGGGCTGCTGTGGCCAGTCACTTCCTCCCAGTCCAGGGACACTGGCCTGATGTGGGGGCACATTCCCAGCCCCTTGGGTTTGCTTAGCCAGTGTGGTCAGTATGAGGCCTGAGAGAGCCCTAGGGCCAGTTCCTGTCCAGGGCCCTCTCCTTTGACCTCCCTGCAGGTTCCCCTGTCCTCCCAGCAACCCACCAGGCCTCTTAGCCTGGGGCTCCCTGCCCGCCCAGGAAGTAGCCACCTGTTCTCAGAGTCAAAATCACCTTAGAGAACCGATCCCCCGGGGGCAGTCTCACGCACTCCAGATGCCCCCCCCCACACTTCTTTGCCCTCAGATGCTCCTGGGGCTCTGATATTAGCCTCACAGTCCCTCTGAAGGAAGTCCCCAGAGGAGAGGCTGCTGGCGTTCCCTGGGGAGATGATGGAGAGGGCTCCCCCTCCCCACAGTAGGGAGGGGGTGAGAGGAGAAGGAAGCACTCCATGCACCTCTCCTTCTGGGGCAGATGAGGCCACCCACAAAGGCTGACCACTGGGTCCTTTGAGGCCGTGAAGGACTGTCTGCCTGCTGCTCCTGCCTGGCGGTAACACAGCCTCCCGCTGGGACCATGGACACCAGTAAACAGAGCTGTCGTTGTGGACGCCTCCAACAGCAGCAGGTGGGGTGGAGGGCTGGGTTCCCATTCCTCGCATGGCTCCCGCCTGGACGTCCCTGTGTGGCTGCCCGTCCACAAGCCCCCCCACTGGGGCCGGGCCCCTGGCTGGCCCTCCAGCCCATTCAGGCCTACATTGCCACTGTGGCAGGAACATCCTAGGCTCAGGGTGGGGACCTGCAGTGCCCCCTTTCCAGCCCTGCGCAGCAGCCTTGTGCCCTCCAGTGTCCACCTCCCAGGAAAGTAGGGGGCTGGCAAGGCAGAACACCTGGTGCCTCAGAGAGCTCTGGGCTCACACCTAGGAGGGCAGGTCTGTTCTGTTACCTATAAAATGGCACCATGCTGAACTCCCAGCTCTGTGGGCACTGGTCACAGGAATAAGGGGGCCTTTTCCACGAGGGGGTCTTAGGCCCCACAGGCTGGGGGTGTGAGGAGGGAAGGCTTTGATGACCTCCTTAAAGAGCACTCTGGGCACCTGCTCACGGGAAAATCCGAGCTGCTCCCTTTCCCACAGATGTGACTGCTGCAGAGCTGGGGCCTTACTGACTGCTGCTTGGGCAGCTAGGCTGCTTTGCCGGGCATGGTGAGGACCCCAGGATGCCAGACAGCAGCCCTGCACACCCCACATATGGATGTGGGGAAGAAGCCTGTGGGGGCAGCCTTGCTGGACCAGTCAGCAGGGGAGCGAGCCTGTCCCCGACCTGCACTTCCACACGCTGACTCACCCTCCGGGTCGGACTGCAGTCTCGAGGACCTAGGCTGCAGACCGCTCTCCAGGGGACTGCAAGGCTAACCGGTGCGCCAGCGCGCTGCTTGTCCCAGCGATTCCATCCCCGGATTAAGTTTCAGTTGTGTACCGTGATACGCTGTAATACCGCAGAGTGCCATGATACCGCGGTATTGCGTATTCCAGGGCCCAGAGGGAGCACATTCCCTTTAGAGAGAGGAAAATACATAACCAGGTAATCCCCCAACAGCCCCCCAGGAGCGGGCAAAGGAGGGTAAGTTCATTGAGAAAACAAGAATCCATAGAGGCCTCAGTGGCCACGGCAAGGAAGGCAGTCCAGGTAGACCCAACGGTGTGATTTATTCGTTGTAAATACAAAAATGTAGTGCAGGTAGTTTTCTAAACGACTGAAGGCACAACCACATGTAATTTAACTACCCTTCCTTTGTGAGCTTGTTTTTGCCCAAATATAAATCGGGGAAATGTAAGGGCATGTCTCAGCTAAGGCAAGCTGATGCGTGGTTGGGGTAGCAGGGCTGGGAGCCCGGAGGTTCGGGGCCGCCCGCGCCCAGGGAGGTCTGGGCGCCGCCCTCGTCTCCACGCAGCTCAGTGCGCTCCTGGAGCGGCACCAAGGCGACAGGCGCGGAGCCAGTGCGTCTCCACAACAAGAGCGCGGACCGGGCAGGCGCCGCCCTGCCCTCCGTGTACCGCGGTCCCCCGCCTGGATCTGGCGCAGCGGCCCACGTGCTCCCTCCCCTGACTGCCAAGGAGGGAGCCCCGCGAGGCCAAGGCCGCCCGTCCGTCCAGGCGCCGCGCCCCTCCTCTGTTCCGAGACCCCGTTTCGCGACAGCCCGCGGCGGCCGCCCGCGGGAAGGCGCACGGTGGTAACGGGCCCGAGCGACCGGCCCGCCTTCACCCGGGCTGCGACCCCTTCCCTCCCCGGAGCGACCTCCCGCCCCCGCCGCCCCCGCCGCCCCCGCCGTCCCCGCCGCCCCCGCCACCCCCGCGGCCGGCCGGAGCCCGCGCCCACAGCCCGCGCGTCACCTCGGCACTGCGGCGGTTACCTGGACGCTGGTCTGCTCAGCCAATAACGCCAGCCCATCGGCGTGCTCTCCGGAGCCAGCCAATGAAAGGACAAATCAATCATTTGAAACACCCAATGGATAGAGCACCGCGCACGAAGTGGGGCATTTTTGATAGGGAGAGCCGAGGCCTCGGCTGACCAATAGAAAGAGAATGGCGCTGGGAAGGCGGGCGTTAGGCAGCTTGACTGACGGGACCAAAACCAATTAAACGAGGTTGCTTGCCAGCCTCGTTCCGGAGGCCCAATAGGAGGCTGCAGGAGGCGGGCGCCGCGGCTATATAAGTGCGAGAAGAGCGTCAGTTGTAGCACACTGCGCATCCGCGTATAAGCTGTTGTACCCGTCCATCAGAAACCGCCGCTGCCGCCGCCATGAGGGAGATCGTGCACCTGCAGGCTGGCCAGTGCGGCAACCAGATCGGCGCCAAGGTGGGTGGCGGGGCACCAGGGCCTGGCAAGGGCTTGCGAGCAGACGGGCAGCGGGAAAGATGGCGGCGGCGGGCGGGCAGCGCCCCGCATTGCGGCCGCGCGGGGCGGGGGAGCGGCGGGCTGCCCCCGGGGACCGGCCGGCGGTGGGGGAGGGGAGGGGAGGCTCGCCCGTCCGGGGCGGAGCCGGCCCCGGCCAGGCGTGACTCAGCCGGTCGCGGCCGCCCGCTTCTCTCGCAGTTCTGGGAGGTGATCAGCGACGAGCATGGCATCGACCCTACTGGGACTTACCACGGCGACAGCGACCTGCAGCTGGAGCGGATCAATGTGTACTACAACGAGGCCACCGGTGAGCCCCCGCGCCCCTCCCCAGTCTGCTGCCGCGCCGCGGCCCCTGGCTGACGCCCTCCGCCCCCGCAGGTGGCAAGTACGTGCCCCGCGCCGTGCTCGTGGACCTGGAGCCGGGCACCATGGACTCCGTGCGCTCGGGACCCTTCGGGCAGATCTTTAGGCCGGACAACTTCGTCTTCGGTGAGCCGCGCGCGGGTGGGGGCTGGGTGGCGGCCTGGTAGCCAGGACGGCTCAGAGGTCCAGGGGTGCCCAAGGTCACCACCGGCAGCACCGCAGAGCCGAGGTGTTAGTCCGCTCTGTCTCCTGAGCGCAAGCCAGGGCCCCTGGGCACCCTCCTCCCTTTCAGTCACTCAATCCCCTCCCCTAAAGCGGCTTTGGAGGCCCAGCTGTCCGCTGCAGGAAAGGAGCCTGCAGATGTAGTCTCCCTGCAGGGAACGACGAGTTGGAGGTAGTGGTGGTTCGTCTGTCCTTGGGAATTGGCAGGGGCCGCCTGTGGGAGGGGCTGGCCCATCGTTAAGCCATCTCAGCCTGATTCCTAATGTAGTTTTTAACCGGGCAGGTTGCTGCTTTATCAGTTCGGGGGTCCACTACTTGGTGTATATGGAGCATAAGCTCTCCGTGTCACCACGTGGCGTGTTATTTGGCATTTTTGGCCCAGGTGACCAGGGGTGACTGCATGCCTGGCCAGAGAGTGACTGGCTGTTCCCTTTTGCAGGTCAGAGTGGTGCTGGGAACAACTGGGCCAAGGGGCACTACACGGAAGGTGCGGAGCTGGTTGACTCAGTGCTGGATGTAGTGCGGAAGGAGGCAGAGAGCTGTGACTGCCTGCAGGGCTTCCAGCTGACCCACTCCCTTGGGGGAGGGACCGGGTCCGGGATGGGCACCCTCCTCATCAGCAAGATCCGGGAGGAGTACCCTGACAGGATCATGAATACGTTCAGCGTGGTGCCCTCGCCCAAGGTGTCGGACACGGTGGTGGAGCCCTATAATGCCACCCTCTCGGTCCACCAGCTGGTGGAAAACACAGACGAGACCTACTGCATTGATAACGAGGCGCTCTACGACATCTGCTTCCGCACCCTCAAGCTGACCACACCCACCTACGGCGACCTGAACCACCTGGTGTCTGCCACCATGAGTGGGGTCACTACCTGCCTGCGCTTCCCCGGCCAGCTCAATGCCGACCTGCGCAAACTGGCTGTCAACATGGTCCCCTTCCCCCGCCTGCACTTCTTCATGCCAGGCTTCGCCCCACTGACCAGCCGGGGCAGCCAGCAGTATCGCGCCCTGACAGTGCCCGAGCTCACCCAGCAGATGTTTGATGCCAAGAACATGATGGCTGCCTGTGACCCCCGCCATGGCCGCTACCTGACCGTAGCTGCTGTGTTCAGGGGCCGCATGTCCATGAAGGAGGTGGATGAGCAGATGCTTAACGTCCAAAACAAGAACAGCAGCTATTTTGTTGAGTGGATCCCCAACAACGTGAAGACAGCTGTCTGCGACATCCCACCCCGGGGGCTGAAAATGTCTGCCACCTTCATCGGCAACAGCACGGCCATCCAGGAGCTGTTCAAGCGCATCTCAGAGCAGTTCACGGCCATGTTCCGGCGCAAGGCCTTCCTGCACTGGTACACGGGCGAGGGCATGGACGAGATGGAGTTCACCGAGGCCGAGAGCAACATGAACGACCTGGTGTCCGAGTACCAGCAGTACCAGGACGCCACGGCCGAGGAGGAGGGCGAGTTTGAGGAGGAGGCTGAGGAGGAGGTGGCCTAGGCTGTCTTGTACCCGGTAAAGTGTGGAAGCCATGTGAACTCTTTATTCACTCACACCCTGTTTTCATGTCTGTGCACTTGCCCTTCTTCCTGTCTTGGCATCACATGCTGTACAGACAACATCATTAAAGCATTTTCATAGTGCCTGGTTTCGCCTCTCCAGTTCCTTCCGACAGGCCTTGCGGGTACTGTTACCGAATGTCAGCCCATAGTTGTCCTGCATGGCTGCAAGGGGCAGCACTGCTGCTGAGCTCCCAGGCTCGTCCTGTGCCCAGGACGCGCGCACTGCCAGAGGGGATCAGCCTGGCTGCCGAACACAGGCTTCGGAGGAGCTTGGCGGGCTGCCTTGGGCACTTTCCTCCCGAGGGTAGGTCTGTCCTGTCCACACTAAACCTCCAGAGAGCCAGCGTGGTCTGGTGGTAGTTCTGTGCCACTTGAAGTGCAGGGGGTTGAGTCCCTTGGGGGACACTGGGGAATGATAGGGTGCTGGGCAATCCTACCTCAAGCGGACCCTGGGGACATAAGCTGGGGTTTACAGCTGGCCTTGTGCCAGTGGTCCCGTGGGTAGGAACCGTGCGACCTGAGCCCTCCCCCGGTGGCCTGGCCACTGAGCTGTCTGAGGCAGGCAAGGAGCCCACCGCACTCACATGGTATGAACCCCATGTAGAAGGGTATCAGGCCCCTGCTGCTGTAGATGGTGGTGCTGGGCCAGTGTGTGGGGGGCAGCCTTGACCCCAGGGCACAGGTGGGGTTTCTGAACAGGAACTAGAGGGAAAGAACAGGTGTTGACATGTGCTTCCTTCCCCACCTGGCAGCCAGGGAGCAAAATGTTCCTGCTGGTGAGGTGGGGTAGGGTGGGGTGGGCCTTCTGGGAAGTGGCTGATCTCAGAGGTCTTTTCTGTCTGCCCCCCCCTCCCAATGCTCTAGAGCAGGATGTCAAGACCAGGTGAGGACTAGCAGGGGGAGCAGCCTCCTCAGGCCAGGCAGAGCCCCATCCCCAGGGCTCTAAGGCAGGTCTGCCTCCACAGCCCCCTCCAGGGAAGCTGCTGAGCCCTGGCCCTGGCCACTCGGGTATGGAGACTGCTGTGTGGGGCCTGTAGGCTGTGCTGGACACTGGAGCAGCCCGGGCACGGGGTCCTCATCCTCATACCTGGTGCCTGTCGAACTCGTCCATAGCCTGTGTGACGCTGTCGTGGTAATTCATCCCCATCACCCAGGCAAACCGGGGGATGAAGCCAGTGTAGCCTGGGGAAGACAATGTCAGGGTCCTGTCCCAGGTCCCCTCCCCCTTCCCCTGGGCTTACCCACTTGGCCCTAGGCGTGTCAGGGAAGTCTGCTGGGCCGCTTTACTTCCCTAGACATTGACTGTCTTCTGTGGCCTGTGGACGGACTGAGGAACCGGCAGGCAGGAGTTTCCAGCCTTGCTAGAAGCTGGGCTCCAAAATGCAGTTTTGGGGCAGGGCAGGGTCCACAGGCAGCCCTCATCCTGCCTGGGCCCCTGGAGCCTTGTTGGGCAAGTGTCCCTCAGCCCAGGCCCAGGTTCCCACCTGAGATGGCCTTGCGTTGGATCAGGTTGGGGTGGTCCAGCTGGGGCAGCCTGTGGAACCTGTCCACGTCTAGGGTCTCATGCTGGTGTGCTGGGGGTGGGTACTCATCCCTCCTGCGGTGGTACAGCTGAGATGGGGAGGAGCCAAGTTACCGCCCCAGCCTCCCCTGCTCCCCACCCCTGGGTCTGGCTTGGGTGAGACTGTGTCCCAGTGCATCTTCCAATTACCTGGTCCTGCCCTGGGGCCTTGAGGATGGGGGTGGTACTCTTCCATCCCTCCTCCCCATAGGCCAGCCACTGGCCCGGGTGTCCAAGATCTTTGGAGTCCCCCTTCCTGCCTGGCAGGCATGGCGGGTAGGGGTGGTAGGGCAGTAAGCCTGCAGGCAACAGGACCTGCCTGGGTATGTTCTCCAGCCTCGATGGCCCCTGGGCGTCCACCTCCTGGGGTGGGGACCAGCCTAAGATCTCAAAGTTCTTGTGGGGCTTCAAACCTGTATGGACAGGGCAGGCGTGAGTGACAGCAGGCAGGAGGGTGGGTCTGGGATGCACAGGGCTTGTGGGCAGGCAGCTCACCAGTGTAGTGGGGGACGTCGGGCTCAGACAGGTCACGGCAGGGGATGAAAGGCAGCTGGGGCTTGCTGAAGTCCTCGAACTTGGGTTTGGCTATGGGGGACAGCACAGAGCAGGGGCTCTTTGGCACACTGGGGTCTGTGAGCAGCCGCGCTGTGGTGCGCCCATAGGTGTTCCCCACCTGGTAGCGCATCTGTGGATAGAAGCCGGCATAGCTGCAGAGGGGAGAGCGGGAGAAACAGCGAGCAGGGTGTGGGTCCAGCCTCTGCACAGTGCAGCCACTGGCAGGTCACCTGACCTCACCTACACACTGGGAGGTCCCAGCAGCACCTGCCTTCTGGGGATCTTGAGTTTGAATGGGCAGCACATACCAAGCACCGAGAACAGGTCTGGCCCACAGGAGGGGAACTCCGTGGCCCACCACCATTGGACTGTCACCCTGCCGGTACTTGGCCACCCAACAACAAGGGCTTAGAGAGGAGGGGAAGCTTTTCCAGGGATGGGGACGGGGTCTGCGCTGGGCCAAGGCTCAGGGAAGCCACTGGACTGGAAGGCACTGTGGGGATTTGGCCTCTTTTTGCCACCCAGGAGGCCAGCCGCCAGCTGTATGGGACCAGGATTGTGGAGAGTTTGGAGGGCTGCTGGTAGGAGGTGACGGTTGAGCTGAGTGTCATTTAAAACTATCGCATGGGAAAATGGGACAGGCGTCACGGTGCAGGCCCCAAGTGGGGGTGCTCTGGTGGTTCAGTGCTGCTTGGGGGGCCTGTGTGACCTCCCAATAAGGCTGAGGTGTGAGGGCAAGAGCCCTCTGCAGCGTCTGTCACCAGTCCCACCTTTCCTAGACCATCATGGAAAGTCAGATCTGGCTCCTTCCCACACATGGATGTGTGTGTATGAAGGTGTGCACACCCACTCCGTGGAAGGCTCAGTTCTACTGTCTACAGGGAGCGGGGAACCTAGTAAGGCACCTGGCCCTCCAGCAGTCAGTTAGCTCTGGGCGCCCATGTCATCTTCAGAGTGTCAAGCCCTCTGGAGCGTCCGGGGCTCATGCAGCCAGCCTCTGCCAGCTGCGGGGCTGTCCCCGGTTCTGCTTGCAGGGCAGAGTCGGCAGGGAGGGCAGGCCTGGGCCCTCAGCAGCCCTGCCCAAGCCCCTCCAGCCTCGGCTCTGGAGTTCCCCACACAGCGGGTCTTAAGCACTCAGGCCCCAGCCCCGCTCCCCCAGCCTCAGCCTCAGCAACCCCAGCCTCCCTCCAGGGCTCCAGCACTTACCCGGGGATATAGTGAGGTTCTGGCGTGAAGAGGTTGTGTTTCTGACTAGCTGTCATCTTGCCTCAATTCTGCTTTTGCTGGCTCCAGCCCCTTTGCAAGTCCTGCTCCCTTCCCTGAGAGGAGTCCCTGTTGCCTGGCAACGATTGTGAAGAGGCCCAGCCCTGTTGGACCCTGCCTGGGTTCAGCCCCTTCCTTAATGCTGTGGGTGCTTCCATTTTACAGGTGGGACACTGAGGCCCATTCAGGTGACAGGCTGGGAAGGTGTCACACTGAGGACCTCAGAGCTCAGAAAGATGGGACTGACTGTCGGTGCAGCAGAGTTGGCCCTGCTGGGAAGTGGGGGCGGGATTAGGCCTGGATTCTTGCCACCCCAGGAAGCCAGCAGCCAACTGAAAAGCAGTCCCCTCCAATCCCAACTCCTCTCCTCAGGTGAAAGGCCCTGGGAATTTTGGAGGTAGCATCTCAAGCCTCAACAGTGAGGATTCTGACTCTTCCCTAAAGGGTCTTTTCCCCACAGCTGGGCACTATTGTCCATTTTAAATGACTCTTTTTCATGTGTGTGTGTAGGAAGGACTTTCTAAGCACAAAAACCAATAAAAATATCAAGGAAAAGATTAGCCGTTTCAAGTACATGTCAAAAAATAGCATAAACATTACTAAAAGGCAGATTACTAGCTTGAAAAAGGTTGCAACAAGGATTATGAACAGATATGATGTCAGTATAAAAGCCTTACAAATTGAGAATATGACAGATTATCACCCCAATAGAAAAATGCAGCTATGTGAACACCTTAAGAAAAAAACAACCCACAGCCAATAAACACACGGAGAGAAGGTTGAACCTTAAACGCTGATGATGAGTTTCAGATGCTCACTGCTGGCAGGGTTGTGGTGAGAGTAAGCCCCACTTCGGGCAACGCTGTCTGGAAAGCAGTTTGGGGGATACAGATGGAGTCCATACAAGACATTGCATACTGTGACCCATTGCTCCCATTGGTAGGAGTCTATCCCGAGGAAATGACCGACATTCCGCTGAAGGCATATGCATGATGTCACCTACCAGGGCAGTGTTTGTTGTGGGGAGAAATCAGAGCTGACCCGAAGGACCAATGACAGGGGCTTTGTTACAAAGCTGTATCTGCAGCCCTGTCACTTGTGCCCTCACAGAACATTGTGCAACACAAGAGGTGCCCAAAGCACAGAAAGGGCTGTGAGCCCCTCATCCTGTTGGAACGTGTCCCATGTGGGATGCCCCTGAGACCAGGTAATGCTGGATGGGAGAGATAAGGAGAGGAAGAGACTGCCTCAGGGTTGGGGGGGCTCTCCTGGGCTGAGTCCTTGACTTAGGCCTGCTCGGCGGACTACTTGAGGCCAGGGCTGGAGCTGGCAGGCTGGTCAGCTCCAGAGGGCACTGCAAGGACCCTGATGCCTAGGTGGGCTCTTGCTCACTCAGGCCCATTGCTCCTTTGCATTTTGACCTAGGCAGCCTTATCTATGACACCTTCTGGCCTCCGTGTCCCCAAGCAGAGGACAGGCCCCCACACCTCGGCCCTGCCTGCGCCACCAGGTGGCTCCAGGGTCAGGCTGCCTCAAGTCAGCACAATACACTCAGACCCATCAGCTGTTGCTTGGCTTTTCCAAGGGTTGGGTTTTGGGGGTGGAGGGACTCCTCCTCCTCCAGGGAGCCTCCTTGGACCACTTCTGGCTGGCCCTGCACAGCTGGGCAGACCAGAACACCCGCTTCCTTTTCCACCTCCCAGAAGCCCCGTTAGAGTAGCCTCTGACCCTCCAGGGGACCCTAAAGTCCAGGAAAGGGGAAGGGTTGGGACAGGGAAGGGGAAAGGGAGCCAAGGAGGGCAGGTTAGAGGTCCTTCTGGCCAGGCCGTCCCACCTGGCAGCTCAGGGGAGGGGCCTCTCTGGGGGTCCCACTGCAGCAGTCCCTTTAGGGCTGGACAGTGCTCCTTCCCCAGGGAGTCCCTGGCAACCAGGGTGGGGGCACCAGTGATGGTCCAGTGAGGTCACAGAACCCCAAGGTGCCCCTGGGGAAGGCAGCCAGAGACTCTGACAATGAATTTTGACCAGAAGGCTGTGAAATTCCTGGCAAATTTTTACATCAATGGAGGCAAACACTGGACCCATGGCCCCTTGAGGCAGAAGCTGCTCGTGCCCAGCCGGTAACTTCCCAGGGCGGTGGGTGGCTGGGAGCCGGCCAGGGTGGGTGGCCTGGGTCCCCGGGCTGGGTGGCCGGCAGCTGTCATCTCCCCTGCAGGCCCAAGGCTGCTGTGAGGTTGTCGGGCCCGGAGCTAGGGGCCGCCTGTGACCAAATGCGGCCCCAAGAGGCGCAGGAGTTCCCAGCTAGCATCAGGATGCACACGGGTCCCCTCCAGGAGCCCCCGCCTCCCTGCACCCGGAATCTGAGAGAGCTGTGTGAGTGGGGGTCCCGGCTGACCCCGCCCCAGTCTGGTCTGGGGAGGCGGGGCACGGTCGGGGAGGGGCCTGCCAAGGAGCCAGAGTTTGTTTCCTGCCAGTGCTGGAGCTGCGGCCCCCCGTCGTGACCGACCTGGATATCCCCGGGCCCACCACGTACCGGGTGCCCGACGCTTCCGTGCGCGAGTCCTCCCCACACCCGCACTTCAGCTTCGGCCGCAAGCCCCCGGCCCGCGGTGTGTGCGCCCCCTCGCCCGCGCCCGCCCCCTGGGCTGCGCTCCGGCACAGGCCCTGTCTCCCAACCACGCTGCCCCCTGCAGAGGGCGGCGGCCGCGGGGCGTGGCGGACCGTATGGTTCCAGAGGGAGAGCCCCGTCTCGCAGAAAGCCGACTTCAAAAGGGAGCCAGAGGTGGGGGCTCGGATCGCACGTGCGGCGGGAGGGGAGGGGGCGGGGCCTGCGGGCCGAGGGGCGGGGCCTGCGGTCGGCGGGCGGTCCTGCAGCAGCAGCCCCTTCTCCGCAGCGGCCCTCGCCCGCAGACCACCGGCCGCTCAGCCGATCCGCCTTCCCGGCCTTCAGCCTCGGGGCCGGCCGCTCCGCCTCCAGGACACGTGAGGCCCGCGCCCGCCTGGGGCAGCTGCGGGTCGGGGGTGCCGTTCACCATGTCCAGCCCCACCTTCAGGCCCTTCCGCAGACCCCGGGGGCCGAGAAGCGCCCCAGCCCCAACACCTACGACATCCTTCCCGGGTGCTGCCTGCAGAGGTCGCGCCCGCCCGCTTTCTCCATGAGCCGCTCGCCTGCTTTCGACTCCTGGGTCAGCTACTGTAAGAAGGCCACGGAGACAGGCCAGTCCGGGGCAGGGTGGGATTGCGGCTTGAGGCAGCTGGGGGCCAGGCAGCGGCTGGCGCTGTAGCCTTGGCGGCCCCCCGACCTGTCTCTCTGCAGCCCGCACCCCTGGCCCAGCCGCCTACCACGTGGAGGATTGCTATAACTCGCGCTTCCCCTCAGCACCCGGAGTGGTCATCCAGGGCGTGCGAAGACCCAAGCGCCACGACACGGGCCCCTTCAGCACGCTTTAGCACCCACTGGACGCAGCCGGCCAGCCGTTATGGCAAGGAACCCTCCCTGTCCCTCTGGGGCATTCCCAGGCCTCCCTCTGGAACTCAGTGACCCTCGCCTGGCCTCCTGACCTTCTGAATGGGACAATCCACCATCCACCCTTCCGGCTGGCCAATCCTTCTTTGATCTGTGGACGAGGAGGGCCCAGCTGCAAGCCCCCTTCTGCCCACCACATTGCAACACAGAGATGCTGTTGGTTCTTCTGAACTCTGTGTCTCCTTGACCACCATCCTGGCCCAGTGGGCCATCCTGGGGATGTGGTCTGGTGCTGGCCTGTCATATCTGGCTTGGCTTCCCCAGGCTAGGGGGTCTCCCTTCTTCTTCCCTTAAGTGCTCTCTTCTGTAGGCTGGGTATGATGGCAGCCCGGGACCTGTGGGCAATGAAGGACACCCCACCTAGCCATGCCACCCAGGGGGTTAGGTCAGCTTCCAGTCTGCCTGAGAATCAGGAACTGAGGTGTTGGGACAGAGGTGGGAGTCAGACTCCCTGAGGGACCATCATCTTAGGTGTGATCAGCCTGCCCAACCACCAGAGAAGGCCCAGAAGACCAGCTGATCAGGAACTGGCCCACTTCCTCCAGCCCCTGCCCAAAGACCTAGAAAGCATGCCCAGGGCTGTGCAGACCAAGCTCCACCCAGGACTCCCTGAGTCTGCTTGTTAGGGCCCTGCTCCTGCTTATAGCAAAAGCCTGGCCATTGCTGGTCATTACTAGCCAGCTTTCCAGTTGAGGGGTGGGCCCGAGACTGCCTCCCTTGCAGGGGCCTCACCTGCAGCTTGTGGTGGCTCCTGTCACAGCACCAATTCCTTCCTGGGTCCCCCTTGTGCCACCCAAGCCCTGGATCAGTGCCCGTCCTGTGTCTCCTCAGCCAGGTCTCTGCCCCTTTAAAGGGCAGTGCAGCAGCCCTGCTGTGGTGTCTGCCTGTGGGTAAAATTGTAACATTTCCAGAGTATCTCGCCTGGCTTTAGTGCATCTGCATATCCTCAGGGGTGGAGAGAAGTTCATCTCCATGTCAATGGGTGATTGCCTGGGCAACCAAGGGCTTAACTGTACCTGAGAGGTGAGGGGAAGTTCTTATTTTGCTTCTGCCAGGCTCAAGAAAGAGAGACGGCCCTGGACTGCAGTTTGTAAGCAATAAACGTATTTTAAACTTTATTTCTCCTTTTGACTGATTTCGGTTTTAGAGGTATTCTGCCCCTGGATTTCCTCTCCCCGGACTTACACTGCCTCACTCACCTCTGCAGGGAGGCCCAGGCCCAGAGAGGGTCTGTATGCTGTGCACCTGTGACCTCTTCTAGGGCTGAACTGTCTGGGGACTGATCCTTGGTGGCCCTGGAAATCAGAGCAGTGGGACTGCAGATGGTCATCACTGGACTCTGGGTTGACTAGCTTGGCCAGCAGGCAACAGAAAGCTGTGGAAGCCCGGCCTTTCGGAACCAGGCCCACGGTGAGGGCGCCAGAACCTCTGCTCAGAGCTGCACCATCAGCAAACTCCCAGGGGTCAGAGGAGTGAGACCAGCTGGGCTAAGGAGGGAAGGCTACCTGTGGGAGGTGGTAGAGGGCCGGGCTTTCAAGGATGAGCAAGAATTCGCTGGGCAGCAGAGATAATTTCTAGCAGACCTCAAAGCCAAGGCACTTGAAAAGGGAGTGTGTGATGTTTGGAATGGCCAAGCTTGGGAGGACATAGGGCTGGTGGGATGGAAGGAGGGGAGCTGAAGGGGTGGAGGGGCTGCAGAGGGCTGAATGCTCAATGCAGGGGTGTACACACGTAACAAGGGGAGCCTACCGGCCCAATATGAGCTTCTTGCGCCAGAAGGGACAGGGAACATCCTAGAACCTGGGACCTGCGTTCACAATGAGGCAGGCTGTAAGTCAGCCGGAGGGCCTATCACCTTGGGTTAGCCTGGGGGCTGGGTGCTCAGTGACCAGAGGACAGCCACTCTGTCTCATTCCCACTGTGCGTCCAGGTCTCTGCTAGGCACCCCCGTAGCCACCCCCACTGGGAGGCACACCGAGACTTTAGTCTTCACAACGACCCATGGTCCCTGTTTGGCAAGGAAGCCAGGTTCCAGAGAGAGAAGGCCATGCACCTGGTGGGACCCAGGTGGAGGGAGCTTCTCGGTGCTGGTGCTCCACTTCCTCAAACAAAAATTTTCTCGATGTCAAGAGGCTGCTGTGAAATCAGCAACGGGATTTTTCATGATCATGAAAATAAAACGTACTTAGCTAAAATCTCCGTTCTGACACTCAGAGGAGGCCGACCCCAACAGCCGCAGGACCCCCGTGCCCCACCCCTGCCCACTGCCCCCGTAGCCACCCCGCGGGGGATCGGGCTCTGCGCTCCCAGAGGAGGGCGGGGCCTCGCCGGCCGTGAGCGTCACCCCGGCACCGCCCTCGCGCCGGCCGCGAGCCCGGCGCCGCTCCCAGGAACCTCTGCGCGGCGGTGGCGGCGTTTCCGGGGGCCCGGCCGGTGGGCGGGCCGGGCTCTGCGGGGCGGAAGTGGGCGGCTGCGGTTCGAGCAGAGCCGTGCTGCTGGCGGGACCTGGCCGAGCTGGAGGGCGTCGGGGAGCGGGGCTCGGGTGGCCCCCGGGGCCCGGGCGAACGGGCTGCCGGGGCGCCTTCGGCGGTCTCGGCGGCGCCAGGGGAGCGCGGTGGGGATGGGGCGCCGGGCCGGGCGGGCGCTGGGGCCTCGGCCCTGTTCGCGGGGCTGCAGGACCTGGGCGTGGCCAACGGCGAGGACCTGAAGGAGACGCTCACCAACTGCACGGAGCCTCTGAAGGCCATCGAGCAGTTCCAGGTGGGCCCCGGAGGAGGCCGCGCCGTCTGGGCGCCAGTCCGGCCGGGGGCGGGGTCGCCAGACGGAGGAACCGTGTGTCCCCAGCCAGTACCCTGTTGACCGACATCTGGGGTCTCCAACTTCTGCGATTACGACCGGCGCTGCCGGGTCCATGGCTGCACCTGCTTGCTGAGTTTGGGAGGTCCGGGGTCTGGCCAGACGTGGCTGGGGCTGAGGTTTCTGTTGTCGCGCCCCTCGCCCCCCAAAGTGATCACAGGTCGACCGCAGGCTGACCTTCTGCTGCTTCAGACAGAGAACGGAGTGCTGCTGCCCTCCCTGCAGTCGGCCCTGCCCTTCTTGGACCTGCACGGGACGCCCCGTCTGGAGTTCCACCAGTCGGTGTTCGATGAGCTTCGGGACAAGCTTCTGGAGCGCGTGTCAGCCATTGCCTCGGAGGGGAAGGCTGAGGAGAGGTGGGTGGGCAGGTGAGGTGTCCGACCAGCCTTGGGACCGGCCACAGCGCCTACTGTGACTCTGGCTACACATGCTCACTCCAGAAGGGGGCCTCTGCCCCGTGTGTCCCACCCGTGGAGACTGGACCCCTTAGATGTCTGGGGACAGACCTTCCGACTCAGTCCTGTGCTGCTCCCTCAGCCTGCGAGTTTTTCCAGGTCCAAGAAACTGGAAGACCTTCTGGAGAAGAGCTTTTCTCTGGTGAAGATGCCATCTCTGCAGCCAGTGGTGATGTGTGTCATGAAACACTTGCCCAAGGTAAAAGCCGTGGGGGTCAGCATGCCCAGGGCGCCCACTGCACAGCATCCTGGACTGGGGAAGTGGTCCAGATGTCAGCTTAGCTCCAGGGAGTTTCCTGAGCTGCATGCCCGAGGCAGGGACAGCGGCAAGGCACATCCTCTGCGCTGGCTTCTCCATGATGAGCCACGTAGTGACCAAAAGCTTGGCATGAGAGTCGGGGTGCAGGGCCCTTTCTGGGAAGAGTGGTTTATTTTCAGTACTGCTGCCTCTGCCTGCAGACACAGGTGCCCCCGTTCCTTGGGGCTGGGCTTGAGGCAGTTTCTGCCGTTGTCGGGGGGTGGGGTGGGGGGGAGAGGCCTTGTCAGGCAGCCTGTGGGGTCGTGTAGGTTCCTGAGAAGAAGCTGAAGCTGGTGATGGCTGACAAGGAGCTGTACCGGGCCTGTGCTGTGGAGGTGAAACGGCAGATCTGGCAGGACAACCAGGCACTCTTTGGCGACGAGGTCTCCCCGCTGCTGAAGCAGTATATTCTGGAGAAGGAGAACACGCTCTTCAGCTCGGAGCTCTCCGTCCTGCACAATTTCTTTAGTCCTTCCCCCAAGACAAGGCGCCAGGGTGAGGTGAGATGGGGCAGGATGGATGCAGGGCTGGGTGGCTCTGAGGGGCCCACTGTGACCAGCCCCTCTGCCACTCCGTGAATGTTTGGGTTCTGCTTCTGGACATGTGGACTTGTCCGTTTGGCTGGCATTGTGGTGCCTGGGTGTGGGTCCTTGGCTCTATGGACTTGGTGTCTTTCAGTCAAGCTCACCTTGTTTTCAGCTCAGAAATTTTTTCTGATTTTATGTTTGACTCATTTGCTGCTTTGACAAACGTTTCTTGAGTGCCAACTCCTCACCACAGGTGCCTGGACCCTTGAGTGACCGACCCTGGAGGTCAGGGCACTCGCAGTCTTTTGGGGGACAGGACTCTATGCAGTAAAAGTCTTGTGTCGGTTGCCAAGAGCTCGAGGGGTAGGTAGGGCTGCGGAGACAAGAGGTCCCAGAGCAAGACGAGGCAGGGCTGGAGTCTGGGAGACAGGGAGAAGAGGCAGGGGGCTGTGAGCGGAGGCTCTGGAGGGGAGCAGGCCCAGTGTCTGGCCGTCCAGGGAGATGAGGAGGCCGTGTGGCTGGAGCTGAGAGCACGTGGGCAAGTGGGGTGGGGGTGAGGTCAGGAAGGCCGGGGGCCACTGTGGGGACTTTGGCTTTTCTCAACGAGGTGGGGGTCACTGAAGCTGCCTGACCTAGCTCCTGGATGACCACTCACTCCACAAGGAAGGTGACAGTGACATGGGGCTGCTGGCCGAGTGGCATTTGGTGTCCTGTTGCATTTTGTCATGTTCAGCTGCCCATCTTGGGGTTCCTTGTGTTTGGCAGGCAGTAGGACCTGACTGGATGTTCTTCCCAAGTCTGGCCCGTGGTTGCAGCACTGCTTCCTGGGTGGGCCACAGAGCGAGTCCCCGGGCCGCGCTCTCTGTGCCTTCCTGCTCGTCTTACGGGAAGCCTGGCCGGTGGTCCCCTCCTTCCTCGTGCTTCCCTCCAAACCAGTATCTCCCTTGGGACCCAGGGCCTTCCTGCTCAGGTGTGGCCTCACCACTGCAAGGGGAGAAGATCTTGGCAGGGGACAGCATCCTCCCTTGGTCTTCGGGTGGGGGTCAACCGGTGGGGCCGTGGCTCTGTGCCCAGTGTCCTGAGCTTTCCGTCCTGCCTCATTCGTGTGTGAGGCAGGCCCTGGGCCGTGTTCAGGGCTGGCATGCGTCAGTGTTGCGGTGTTGAGACATGAGACGCAGGTTGTGGCCAGGCCTGCTCTGCTGCTGGAGCCCCAAGGCCTGTGGAGAGTCCTTGGCAGGGCCCTCCCTCCAGGTGGCCTTTGGGCCCAGTCTGGGATCCTGCTCTTCTGTTTCCTTGCTGCATCCAGCCTGGGGCCTTGGGGCTGCTACAGTGTCTGTTGCCCCTGCCTGTGTGTGCGTCTTTCCTGCCATTATACGCAAGCCGAGCTACCGTCAGGGCCAGCGAGGAGCGAGTGGCCGGGGCAGGAGCCTCTCGAGGGTAGACAGGGAGCAGGTGTAGGCGGGCCTGCGGGTGCCAGAG
Organism: Manis pentadactyla; assembly: GCF_030020395.1. NCBI lineage: Eukaryota > Metazoa > Chordata > Mammalia > Pholidota > Manidae > Manis > Manis pentadactyla. Next base: position 221,217,888 of record NC_080021.1, read on the forward strand.
GAGGGGTGCAGTGGGGAAGACACAGCCAGGCAGCCCAGCTGGGCCTGAGCCAGTGGCAGTGAGGCCTTGACCCAAACTGAGGATGGTCTGTGGGGGGACCTGGCCTCCGGTGGCTCTGCGGAGTCTGGGGTCACTGGCCTGTGGCCTTTCAGAGAAGCCGTGTAGCCTGACATGGGGTTCACCCCCTCAGAGCCAGGGGGGCGCCCCCTACCGGAGCCCATGAGGTCTAGCCCCAGACTGGCAGAGGAGGGCATTGGAGGCTGTTGGTGATAGTGTGGGCCCACCCGCCGCAGGTGGTGCAGAAGCTGACACAGATGGTGGGTAGAAACGTGAAGCTGTACGACATGGTGCTGCAGTTCCTGCGCACGCTGTTCCTGCGCACACGGAATGTGCATTACTGCACGCTGCGCGCCGAGCTGCTCATGTGCCTGCACGAGCTGGATGTCGGCGACATCTGCTCCGTGGACCCCTGCCACAAGGTGTGCCTGCGGGCCCCTGCCGTGGGGCGCACCTGCCCCCTTCCCCCAGCGTCCCTCCACCCCTGGAGCTGAGGGTCCTGGTATCTGGGCCCCACCTGCCTGTCGGCCACCCAGCTGGGAGACAGTGTCCTCTGGCACTTGACCCAGAGCCAGCTGCCCTGCATCTCTCCCACCAGCCTGCTCCATCTGGTCCTCCCCTCCAGCCGGGGCAAGGCCCTGTGGCCACTCCTGGACCCTTGCTCCAGCGTCCTCTGGTCTGCCTTGGATCTTCAAGGCCACTCGTTGGCGAGCACCAGGCTCCAGGCACGCTCTTGCCCCGGCATGGACACTGTGTGGCTGAGGTGGCATCACCTCTAGGGGGCTGTGGGATCCTGCTGAGACTGAAGCATCCTCCCCACACTGGGGGCTGCTGGAGAGCCCCCTTTCAGAACAAAGCACAGATGCTGCCTCTGTGCCGACCCAAGGGGACCTGGGCCCTCAGACCTGTTTACCCTGGGCTGACCCGGACGAGCCTGGGCAGTCTGAGGCCGGGCGGCGTCTGCCTGAGAGGTGAGCACTGTTCCAAGGCTGAGGTATCTGATCACAGCCTGACTGTGCTTGGTCCCTGCAGTTCACCTGGTGCCTGGACGCCTGCATCCGTGAGCGGTTTGTGGACAGCAAGAGGGCCCGGGAGCTGCAGGGGTTTCTCGATGGAGTGAAGAGGGGGCAGGAGCAAGTCCTGGGGTGAGGGCCGCCCTGACCAGTCCTGCTGGGGTGCTGTGTCCACAGGCACGGGCAGGGAGTCAGTTCCGGTGTGCAGGAGAGCTGCCTGGCGCCTCACGTCCCTGCTGAGAGGGCTCTGGGCCGAGGCTGTTGCAGTCCCGGCCAAGCCGGGGCTCAGGCTGGGGCTGCAGGGCCTGCGGTGGGTGGGAAGCTCCATCCTGGGGTCCGCTGTGCCCGGAGGTGGTGGGGTCTCATCCTCGGAGCCGCTTTCTCTGTGTGGGCCCTGTCCAGCCCTCGGTCACCGATCCTTCTCTCTCTGTGATTGTCTCTGGGACTGTGGTTGAATTTATGATGGAGTCGAGGTCAGGTTTTCATAACCAAAAGAAGGACTTTAATTTTGTAAAAGGCTTTTTAACTTCCCAGTTTCTTGAGTAAGTTAAGGGCAAGTTATGAAATGTAAGCTTTTCTTTGAAAGACTTTCCAAGTGGGATGGGCTCGTTCTGCGTGGAGGGCCGTCCCCCTGACAGCGGCTGAGGCAGCCCAGCCCGTGGCTGCCCCTTGGTGGGCTGGGGGTGTCCCTGTTCATGTAGGTTCATCTTCACAGGGATCTGTCCATGATCCTGTGTGACCCCTTCGCCATCAACACCCTGTCGCTGAGCACTGTGAGGCACCTGCAGGAGCTGGTCGGCCAGGAGACACTGCCCAGGGTGAGTGTGCTTGGCTGGCCACGCTGCCTCCCAGGTGGGTGGACTGGCGGTGGCCAGGTTTGCACAGGTGTCTGCAGAGAGCACCTGTTGTCTGCGGAGGGCACGTGGAGCCTACGGGAGGAGCTGCCGGTCCTGGTGTGTGCGAGGTCAGGGAGGGCACAGCTCTGGTGAGCTCACGCTGAGGCCCCGTGCCCCACAGGACAGTCCTGACCTCCTCCTGCTGCTCAGGCTGCTGGCACTGGGCCAGGGAGCGTGGGACATGATCGACAGCCAGGTCTTCAAGGAGCCCAAGATGGTAATGGGCTTGGGATGGGGTCACTTCTACCCTTTTTTTCCAGGGGCTAAGGGGCCCTGAGGTCAGGAAAGTGGGGTCTCTGGAGGTAGGAAGGTGGAGTGGGCCCTCAGGTTGTTGGGCAAGATGGATGTGAGGGAGGCGGGTGAGCTCAGGGCCCGTCTGCCTAGGAGGTGGAGCTTGTCACCAGGTTCCTGCCCATGCTCATGTCCTTCGTGGTGGACGACCACACCTTCAGCGTGGATCAGAAGCTCCCGGCAGAGGAGAAAGCCCCAGCCACGTACCCGAACACGCTTCCAGAGAGCTTCACCAAGTAGGACTCGGGGCTGCGGGTGGGACCTGTGCCTTGGCTGCCCCGGCCATGCGGGCAGCGCCCCCACTGATGGCCTGGCCTGCAGGTTCCTGCAGGAGCAGCGCATGGCCTGTGAGGTGGGGCTCTACTACGTGCTGCACATCACCAAGCAGAGGAACAAGAACGCGCTGCTCCGCCTGCTGCCGGGGCTTGGTGAGTGTGCCCGCCTGTGGGCCAGACCCCTCCTGCCTCCCTCATCTTCTGGAGTTATTTTGGGGCAAAAGGCAGGAGCTCAGCTTTGCACTTTGACAGATGCCTGAGCTCCTGTCACCACATGTTGAAGGGTCCTCTCCACAGTGACGGAAGAACCAACTTAATTTTAGCTTAACGTGTGCGGGGCAATGGAGCCCCTCAAGTCCGCAGGTGGTGGAGAGCGCCCCCACCCGAGGTGGGGGAGGAGCCACTTCCTTTGGAAGCCTCTGGCTGCATGGAGTTCAGGGCAGGGGGCAGTTGCTGCAGTCTGGGAAGAGGAGGGAGGGGTCTGAGTGGACCCCTTCAAGAGTAAGCTGCAGCATGAGCCAGGGAGGGCTTCTGGAAACACCTGACTTTGCCAGCACACACACAGGCCCAGGGGCCTCCGCCGGCTCGGGTCTCATCTGGGGCGGTGAGCCTACTTTATAAAGATCTCACCTGTTACCTGCTGAGCGTGTTTCTAGGTCACTGACACATGGGGTGGTGGTGATGTGTTCTCCGCCTTTTCTGCATGAGGAAAGCGCTCTGTTGTGGGTGTTAATTTGTGCCTAGCCCCTCTTGAACCCGACGGCACAGGCCTGTTCTCTTAGTCTGGAGATCAGAAGTCCGAAGCCGGTGCCAAGCCCAGGGCGGGAAGGAAGTCCAGGAAGAGGCTTCCCTGGCCCCTCCGGCCTCTGGGGCCAAGGCAGCCTTAGCCCCTGGCCCCTCCCCCTGCCTCCGCTATGCACGCTCCAGCCTCTGCTGCCCTGTCCCGCTACGCGCTGTGAGGACGCTGAGGGCGCGGGGCTCACTGACGTCAGCAGGATGGTCTCCCTTCTTGGGAGACAGTCAGCACACAAGGTGGAATGTCCACGGGCTCCTGGGTCAGGACAGGAGCGCCTCTGGGGCCGTCCTGCTGGCCACCGGCTGCAGCCCATCTGTCTCTTTGTGGGGACTTCCAGGAGCAGTTTTATAAATCACTTGCTTGTCTCATCTTTCTATTCATTACAGTGCTTTTCTCTTTCTCTCCTTTGTGTCATCAGTACAGTCTAGTGAAGATGGGCTTGGTTTTTTCATTTTTCTTCTATCTTTTAACTTTTTATTATGGGGACTTCTGGTGAGATCAGAAGTGGAGTGTGGGGAGGCCCAGGGCCCTCACCCCTCCTCAGGCTGCCTTGGTGATGGTCAGGACGTAAACCCTGATTCCCAGCTACGAGGATCAGACATCCTGACAGAAGGAGGGCCCTTAAGGCCCACGACCGCAGCCCATGAGCATGCCCGGGTCCCAGGCCCGCTGGCCACATTTCCCGAGTGGCACATAATGGTTTTGTGCAGGTGGTTTGTTCGGGTCAGGATTCCTTCCCTTGCCCATGTATCCTCTGCCTCTCGGGTTTCTCATAATCTGTAGGGCCACATGGGACTGACCGGGGGACCAGGGCACTTGTTCCCCAGTTAGGATTTGGCTGGCGCCTCCCTGGTGTCTTGACCATGTATGTGCCCCCCACCCCCCATGTCCCCCTGTGAGCGGGCCACAGGCTGCGACAGCGGTGGCCAGACACCAAAGACGCGCACCTTGCGCTTGGCCGGGGTCAGCTGCGGCTCTTCACAGAGCTCCCTGCTGGTGTTTCTGTAGCAGCTGGCACAGCCCCTGCGTCTGGGCACGCGTCCCCGTATGGCCTGCTGCCCTCCAGCTGCGTCGTCACCCTGCTGGCCGTGCGCTCAGTCTCTCCTGTGAGACTTGTCCTGAGTCACTTTGGCCACCACTCTCAAGTCTTCCTGTTTGTGGCACCCCAAAAAAGGAGCACCTCCCTCTGTCCTCTTCCCATAGGGTGGCACCAGCCTTAGCCCATGGACTCCTGGGCCAGGCTGTGGCCTGTTTGTTCTCTGGTTACTGGTCTGGTTGGGATCCCTGTCTTGGGGTCTGCTTAATCTAGTCCCTCAGCCCCTGAGCAAAGCCAGTGGGGTGGGCGCTCACCCCTGCCCCGCGGACCTGGGCACTGCACCTCTGCTCACTGCTTAGGCCCAGACCCCCCCAGCGGCCCCCACTGGCTGCCTCGCCTGCCCAGGCCCACCTTCTGGCCCTCAGGAAACCTGTGCTCCGAAGTCGGGGTCTCCCTACGATTCACAGGTCTGGGGAGCAGAGGGCTGGCCCTGGGCACAGGGTGTGAGTGGTGCCCAAGGTGGGCTGACGCCTGCTGTTTGCAGTGGAGACCTTTGGTGACCTGGCGTTCGGCGACATCTTCCTCCACCTGCTCACGGGGAACCTGGCGCTGCTGGCAGACGAGTTCGCCCTGGAGGACTTCTGCAGCAGCCTCTTCGATGGCTTCCTCCTCACGGCCTCCGCCAGGTACCTTTCTGTGCTTTGGGCCCTGGCAGCCAGGGCTGAGGGGCAGGGGTCACCAGCTACCCGCCGCCTTGCCCATGGCCTCTTGCAGGAAGGAGAGTGTACAGCGGCACGCGCTGCGGCTCCTCGTCCACCTGCACCACCGGGTGGCGCCATCCAAGCTGGAGGTCCTGCAGAAGGCACTGGAGCCGTCGGGTCAGGTGGGTGCCCTGCCGTGCTAGCCTGACGCCCCCTCCAGGTTTGCGTGTTGTCCACTTGAGTCCGCTCTGAGTAGCCTGAGGCCTGCCCGAAACGCTGCACTTTCCCTGCAGAGCGGAGACGCGGTAAAGGAGCTCTACTCCCAGCTTGGTGAAAAGCTGGGGCAGCTGGACCACCACAAGCCCAGCCCAGCCCAGGCCACTGAGAGTCCGGCCCTGGAGCTGCCCCTGCCCGCTGTGCCCGCCCCCACTGGGCTCTGAGGCTTTCCTTGGGCTGCTCAGGACTGGGCAGTGCCCCGGTAGGGACCTGTGAGTGCTGGGGCCCCATGTCTCCTGAAGCGAGTCGGCTGCTCCTGGGGCTCAGGTGGGCTGGGTGAGACCCCCTCTGCCCTGCAGGCCGTCCTGTGGGTGGTGCCCCTCCACAGCCACAGCCCCGCCCTGAACGGGGTCCTGGAAGGGGTGTGCCATCTGTGTAAACGGGACCTGCGTTCCTTCTCATGCTTTCCAGCTATGGAACGCCTGCTCATGCCTGCCTCACAGGGTGGGTACCCACTGCAGAGGAGGAACAGAAGGGCAGTAGTTGGGATTAGGACTAAGCCACCTGTTTTCCAAGGGGAGAGGGCAGAGGGGCCATAGTGTGAAGGGACGGGCTGGGCCAGCCCTGCTGGCAGATTGGTTTGTGGGCCAGGACGCCTGCAAATGAACCCAGCTCTGTCCAGGTTGCTTCTGAGGTCTGACAGTGGACACTCTGGCTGACCCTGGACCCCAGAAGCAGGGAGCTGCTCCTACCCTGGCTGGCAGCATCCCATGGAGCAGGTACGGCCAAAGAAGCCTAGGCCTCCCGCCTGCTACCTCAGTTTACCCCTGAAGCCGGAACTCCTTGCTCGGCCATGCTGTCTTGGCCCAGTGAGGGGTTGCTGTTACACACAGTGGGGCTGACTTTCGTGAATAAAAGGCATTTGGTGAATGCATTGTGCTTGCACAGGCTGGGCACTGAACGCAGGCCAGGCGGGCAGGCTCCTTCGAGGGGTGTTCAGTCTGCGGGCCCGCCTGGATCCTCAGCCCTGCCTGTGGGGGAGTTCTCAGGGAGGAGGCAGATGTGTGGGGGCCACGCTGGGGGTCAGGAAGCCAGGTCCCGGGCTGCATGGCAGGTCCCTCCTTCCTTGCTAAGGCTGCGAGGCTCAGTTAGGCCCGGGCAGGGGAGGTCCTGGGAAGGGTGGAAGCACTGCCAGCACACACGGTAGGCGAGGTGCCTGGGGGATCCCTGAGCACCGGGCCCCACACGCAAAGGGGTGGCAGGTCGGGCCAGGCCCCGAGGCTGGAGAAGAGGATGCCAAGCAGTGGTTTCTCAGTGCAGTGGGCCTGCCAGAGGACACTGGACGGATGGGCAGACAGAAACCTCCACCCGTCACCAGGAGGCCTGTGAATCCCATGATCTGGAAAGAGTGGGAGCCCCAGCCTGGGACCAGCATTCCCCTAATGCAGATCCTCCCTGTGGCACAGGGAAGGGGCCCAGTGTGCTGGGCAGTGGGACCTGTGTGTGCAGTGTGTCTGCAGGACAGACGGGGGGTGGCCTGCAGGTGTGGATGGGCTCAGTGCCACGACTGGCTTGGGTCGTTACCGGCTGACAAATTTCTCTGTATGGGCTACAGACAGAGCTGGCGGTGGAGTGGGAGGTGCAGAGGGTCCTCAGGCAGGTCCTTCTGCAGAGGCGGGAGGTGGTGGGGCAGGGCCACGTCGTGCTGGTGTTTGGGGAAGGGTCCAGGTTCTTTCTAAATTTGCTTCCCCTGAGCATGACGTTTCCCCTGGGCATGACGTTTCCCCCAGTTCTAGAATTTCTGCCTGAGCGCACACTACCCTGCCCTTTGGAGGGCTCAGGGCTGGGGGGCAGGGGAAGTAGAAGCAGGAGATGGGGTCAGTGGAGCCCCAGGCCCTGGTCGAGGGGCTTTTAGAATAGGAAATGAGCCCTACTCTGGAAGCTGTCAGGCTGGGGTCAGGGGAGGGAAAGGAGGGTGGGGAGAGATTAGGGCACAGGACCTACCCCCCACTCCTTGCTTACAGGCAGCCAGGATCCCCTGCAGGGCCCTTATAGGGTCAAATGTAGGCTGTGTCCCTGGGGAGGTGGTGGTCCGAGAGCAGACTGGCGGTGGCATCTCGGGGTAGGGATGCCTCTGCCTCAACAAGGGTCCAGAGCCTGGCTCTAGCCAGGAGGGTTTGGAGGACTGCAGGGCGGGGGTGGGTAGGTGACCCACTGGCCAGAGGACCTGGGCAAGCCAGACAGGACTGCTCCCCCCCCACCCGGCGCCTCCGACCAGCCTAAGTCCCGCCCGCGCCGCACCCCTGACTCACTTCCTTTGCATCAAAACGGAAACCTCCCCAGAGCCGCCTCAACCCTGGGAGCTCCCTGGGGACCCGCAGGTGTTGCTGCGCCTCCAGGCCTGAGCTGGCCAGAGGGACCCGACTTACCCCACCCTCACCAGGAAGTCAGCGTTTTATGCTGCTTCAGTGGCAGGCCCCAACGACTGGCGCCAGCAGGGGGCCTTCCTGGGGGGCTGGAGGCCAGCAGGGGCCTGATCTGAAGCAGCTGCAGGTATGGGGGGTGGGCTGGGGCCAGGGGCATCATCCACCCACCTTTCTACAGCTGTCTTCTCTGTCTCCATCTCTCCTTCCTCTCTGGTCTTTTTGTCCATCCTTACACCTCACCCCCGTCCGTCTGGGGGTTGGGGGCTCCCTGCTGCCACTCCAAGTGTTTCCGGTTTTTGGGGTGGGGAGCTGGGAGGCCTGGGCTCAGCCTGGGGATACGGCTGGGGCCCAAGCTGAAAAGCATTAGTTCCAGCTAGAATTTCCCCTAAATGTTCTTAAGTGTGGTGAGGGCACCTCTGAACTCGGGGTGCTGAAGCCTCTGTTGCCTGTGGCCCCTCTTGGGACACGGAGGGCCCCAGGCTCCCAGCAGTCGGAGGTGCTGGTGGAGGGCAGGCCCACCCTTGACCCTTCTTTACCCCTACGCGGCGCCTGGCTGGCATGACTCCTCCTCCAGGAAGCCGGTCTGCCCTCCGATAAGCTGCCCCCCCCCCCCCTCCCTCCAGCCACTTCCTCAAGGCCCGCAGCTGCTCCTGGGAGGGCCCGAGAGATTTGCATTGGGGCCCCGCGCGGAGCCGCTTCCTGGTCAGGGGCGAGACTCTGGCCCAGCGAGGCCTGTGCGCAGGCCCCGGCCGTGGGGCAGACCCGGCGCACTGCGAGGACCTTCCGGGGGGTGGGGCTACTCGGGGGAAGGGTCGTGGTCGCCCAAGGGGAAGTCTGGGGACCCTCCCGCCTTCCCGTTTCAGGGAGGGCGACTTGCATGCCGAGCGCCCCGCACCATGGACGGCGGCCAGCTCAGCTCGGAGCCCGCGGCCGGGGCCCCCGGCGTCCCCTGCCACAGAGTGGTCGCGCCGCTGCGCGCTGTGGTCCGCCTGCGCCGCCGCGTGTGCCTTCTGCGCAAGCGGCGCCTCCTGCCGACCGGCGTGGGCCCGCCCTCTGGGCCCGGGGCACCCCGGCCGGGCTGCAGCTCCGGGGCACCGCGCGCGGACCTGGACCGGCCAAGATTCTTCACCTTCGACGGCCCGGCCGAGCTGACCTCCAGGACGCCGCGCAAGAGGCGCGGGCGCAGCCGCGTGGTGCTCTACCCCGAGACCTCGCGCAAGTGCCGGCCACGCGCGGAGCGTCGGAGCCGCGCTCAGCACTGCCTGTTGCTGCTCGTGGCCATCGTGGGCTTCCAGGTGCTCAACGCCATCGAGAACCTGGACGATAACGCGCAGCGCTACGACCTTGACGGGCTGGAGAAGGAGCTGCAGCGCTCTGTGTTCGGCCAGCCGGCAGCCGTGGGACGCATCGTAGCTCTGCTGCGGGACTACCTGGCCACGCACGTGCACAGCCGCCCACTGCTGCTGGCAATTCACGGGCCCAGCGGCGTGGGCAAGAGCCATGTGGGCCGCCTGCTGGCGCGCCACTTCCGCGCGGTGCTCGAGGACGGCGCGCTTGTGCTGCAGTATCACGCCCGGCACCACTGCCCCGGGCCGCACGCCGCGCATGACTGCCGCGAGCAGCTGGCACGGCGCGTGGCCGAGGTGGTGGCGCGGGCGGAGCTAGAGGAGAAGACCCCGCTCCTGGTGCTGGACGAGGTGGAGCTCACGCCGCCGGAGCTGCTGGACGAGCTGCACGGCTTCCTGCAGCCGCAGCGCTCGCACCACTTTCGTAACGCCATCTACGTGCTCCTCAGCGGCGTGGGAGGCGCAGAGGTCACGCGCTTCGTGCTGCAGAACGCGTCCCATGCGCTGCCCCTGAGCCGCGACGGCGCCCACAGCACCCGGGCCGCAGCGGCGGCGCTGCAGACAGAGGAGGAGCTGCGCGCCGGCCTGAAGGCGTTCCTGGTCCGCGAGCACCCACTGTGGCAGGCCGCGGCCATCGTGCCTTTCCTGCTGCTGGACAAGCGGGACGTGGTCAGCTGCTTCCGGGACGAGATGGCCGGGGAGGGCTTCTTTCCCGAGCAGGCCCGCGCCGAGTCCCTGGCCGCACAGCTCAGCTATTACCGCATCGCCGGCCGCGAGTTTGCTGTCACTGGCTGCAAGCAGGTGGTGGCCAGGGTGAATCTCTTGTAGCCTAGGCGCAGCCGGACCCAGTGGACACTAGCTCCACGTTTGGGTCGATGGCAGTAACCCAGTGGAGGGGATTCTGTGGATTTGCCCCAGGCCCCTGAGGCTCCTAATAAATCTATGGCCCCCTTCCCCCTTCCCCCGCCCCCCCCCCCCCCCCCCCGTCCCCAGCTGGTTCACATTGGGACCTAGGGTGCCTGGGGGGGTGGGGGGGTCATCTTTGAATTTCCATTTTCAATTCCCAGACAGCCCCCAATCTGCCGCCTCCTGGTCCTTGATTTGGCCACATTCCCAGTGCCTGCTGTGTGCGCCACCTGGCAGGCACCCCAGGAGGTGAGCAGGCTGTACCCAGAGGGTGGATGGATGACCTCAGAGAGAGGGTCACACTGCTGGTCCCCTGCAGGGCTGGATGTGACCATGGCTGTGTAGTGTGACCGCAGCACCATCACACACTCGTTCCCACCTACCTGCCCAACCCCTGTACACCTGCTCACCCTGAGAACCCAAAGCCCCAGAAGCCTGGCCAGCCTAAGAATCCTGGTGACTACCTGGGTGTGCCTGGAGCCCCCCCTGAGACAACAGGGGCACTGGGGCTCTCCAACCAGTAAGCTGATCCAGCGAATGCCCTCTCCCCTGAATGCTGGGGAAGGGGGGACTCGCAGGGTGACGGTGGTAGGAGGTGGGCCTGAGTGCAGCCCTGACCTCTCAGGACACCCCTGCCCTGGCCACCAACTTGGTTCTGTGCATGGAACTGGGGCGTGGCACCCGAGTAGGAGCCCTCAGACTCAACTGTAGAGTCCAGCCGCTCGGGTCCCCTGCAGCGCCCTGCCCACCGTTTGCTGGGCTGTCGCGTTTCCTGAGCCCGAAGCTGGCGGCGGGGGGCGCGTCTAGACGCAACCTCCGCCCGCAGGCCGCGCGGCCCCCCCGCCCCGCGAAGCTGCGTGGGAGATGCCGTGGGTGCCTTTTGCGCGGTGGGGCTGCGGTGGTCGCAGCCCGCCGGGAGGAGCCCTCGGCCTGGGAGGACACGGTGCGCGGACCCCTAGGGCGGACAGCTGCCAGCCCCGAGGGGGTGGGAGGAGGGCCGCAGGGGGGGAGCGGGCTGCGTGCGCCCTCCCCCCGCGGCCGAGCTTGGCCCGACCCCTGCGCGTTGGGGTCTCTGGGGCCGCTGGCAGGCCGGCTCCCTGAGGGTCCCGCGTGGGCGCAGCCCCTCCCCGCCGTCCATTGCCGCCGGTCGGTGGGAGAGGATTTGGTTCCCGGGCGCCCGCCCGCAATCTCTCCAGGCCGAGGGAAGGGGCCGCCCTGCTGGAGAGAAGGGGTTCCTGCCTGCTCCTGGGGAGACGCCCAGGCTGGGGGTGGGCAGCTCCGTCCGCGCCAGCTCCACTTGCTGGAAGGCTGGGGAAGGTACCCCCGGCTCCCTGCCATCATCCCCGACGGGCCAGGGCCGGGTGTCCACGCGACAAGGGGCGCCTAACAGCCACCGCACGCTGAAGACCTGACCTCCTTTTTTGTGACTATTTTGTGGCTCTTGGTTGTCCCTCTTTCTCTGGGTTTTATTTTGTAGTGCCCCTCCGCCCGCCCCTTCCCCTGCCCCCTCTCCTGTTCTGTTGGCGGTTACCCCAGAATGCCCGACCTGGCTGGGCTGGCAGTCACAGGACCCCGCCTCCCCAGCACTCTGCCTTTGTCCTTTCTGTTCACCCACATTTCAGAGTTTATTCTATTTTTTATTGATTTTTAACTTTTATTTGTTGGTTATTTGTAAACTAGTTTCTTCCTTTTCAGATGCTGTCTTTCCCACTGCTGCCAGTCAGTCTCCGCGCCCACAGTGCCCTCCCTATGCCCGGACAGCACCTCGCTGTCCTGAGGGCCACAGCTCTGAGTCTCAGGAGTCAGGACAGCTGGGGGGCAACATGCCACAGATGAGTGTGGGGTACAGTGACACTTTCACACTACTGTGTGTTGATTAAGGCATGATTTAACGTCTCTCAATGGAGCTCTGTAGTTCTCTTTTTTTTAAATTAAGGTATCATTGATATACACTCTTATAAAGGTTTCACAAGAAAAATCATGTGGTTACTACATTCACCCATATTATCGAGTCCTCCCCACGCCCCATTGCAGTCACTGTCCATCAGTGTAGGAAGATGCCACAGATCCACTATGTGCCTTCTCTGTGCTACACTGTCTTCCCCATGATCCCCCCACACCATGTGCACCAATCCTGGTACCCCTCAATCCCCTTCTCCCTCCCCCACCCCTCCCCTTTGGTAAACACCAGTCCCTTCTTGGAGTCTGCGAGTCTGCTGCTATTTTGTTCCTTCAGTTTTGCTTCGTTGTTATACTCCACAAATGAGGGGAATCATTTGGTATTTGTCTTTCTCCACCTGGCTTATTTCACTGAGCATAATCTCCTCCAGCTCCATTCATGTTGTTGCAAATGGTAGAATTTGTTTCTTATGGCTGAATAGTATTCCGTTGTGTATATGTACCACCTCTTCTTTATCCATTCATCTGCTGATGGACACTTAGGTTGCTTCCATTTCTTGGCTGTCGTAAATAGTGCTGCAGTAAACATAGGGGTGCATATGTCTTTTGAATCTGAGAAATTGTTTTCTTTGGGTAAATTCCTAGGAGTGGAGTTCCTGGGTGAAATGGTATTTCTATTTTTAGTTTTTGAGGAACCTCCATATTGCTTTCCACAATGGTTGAACTAGTTTACATTCCCACCAGCAGTGAAGGAGGGTTCCCCTTTCTCCGCATCTTCCTTAGCATTTGTTGTTCCTAGTCTTTTCTATGTTGGCCATCCTAACTGGTGTGAGGTGATATCTCATTGTGGTTTTTATTTGCATTTCCCTGATAATTAGGGATGTGGAGCATCTTTTCATGTGCCTGTTGGCCATCTGAATTTCTTCTTTGGGAGAAGTGTCTGTTCAGATCCTCTGCCTATTTTTTAATTGGGTTATTTGCTTTTTATTTGTTGAGGTTTGTGAGTTCTTTATATATTTTGGATGTTAACCCCTTGTCTGATATGTCACTTACAAATATATTCTCCCATACCGTAGGACGCCTTTTTGTTCTGCTGATGGTGTCCTTTGCTGTACAGAAGCTGTAGTCCCATTTGTTCATTTTTGCTTTTGTTTCCCTCACTCGAGGAGATGCTTTCAGGAAGAAGTTGCTCATGTTTATATTCAAGAGATCTTTGCCTATGTTGTCTTCTAAGAGTTTTATGGTTTCATGACTTACATTCAGGTCTTTGATCCATTTTGAGTTTACTTTTGTGTATGGGGTTAGACAGTGATCAAGTTTCATTCTCTTGCATGTAGCTGTCCAGTTTTGCCAACACCAGTTGTTGAAGAGGCTGTCATTTCCCCAGAGCTCTCTAATTTACTGCAGTCAGGTCTTCCCAGTTGTGTTAGATTTATTCCTAGAAACCATATAATTTTGGTTGGTATCCTATAGGTTTATTGTTGTATAACAGAGCATACATCCAGACAAGTGTATACAGCAAAATATATATTTAAAGTTTCATCACAAAGTGAGCAGCCCGTTGCCCACCATCCAGGTCAAGAATCAGGGTGTGGTCAGAGTCCCAGAAGCCCCCAGTGCCCCTCCTACCCACCTGCTTCTCCCTCCAGCTCTTACCCACTACAGGGGATCACCACCCAGTTTTCAGGATAATAACTACCTTGTTTTCTTCGTACTTTAATCACTTAACTTTACAACCCTAACCAGTCTGGTTTTGTTTGTTTTTTATGCTGTAGCTTTTGTGTTTATTTTCAAAGACACTTTCATTGAAGCATTGTTTACATATCACAAAACTTACTCCTTTTAAGTGGATGTTTTAACGATTTTTAGTCAATCTGCAGAGTTGTACAGACATCACTACAATTCTGGCCTAGAATATTTCCATCAGCCCAGAAAGATGTCCTGCTCACTTTCAGTGAATCTGTTCCCACACCTTCCTCAGACAACCACTTAGCCTCTGTCTGTCTCTATAGGTTTGCCTTTTCAAAAAACATTTCGTGTAAGTGGGGTCTTCTGCAGTTTTTAGTGTCCAGCTTCTCTCACTTAGCGTAATGTCTCTGAGGGTCACCTGTGCTGCAGGATGCACATCACGTTGGTGACTTTCTTCCTGTCGCTAAGTAGTATTCCAGCAAATGGGTCAAAGACGTCTCGTTTACTTACCATTTAAGGGACCTTTGGATTATCTCCACTTTTTGGCTATCAAGTATAAACGATGCAAGGAACATTTGCCAAAATTTTCTTTGTGTGGATGTACATTTTCATTTATCTTGAATAAATACCAAGGAGTGGAATGGCTGAATCATATGAAAAGATTTTTGTGTAATTTTTTAAGAAACCGCCATACTGCTTTCTGAAGTGGCTGCACCGCTTTCATTCCCCCAGCAGTTGTGTGGGGGATATTTTTCTCCACAACCTCTCGGACACTTGCTACCAACAACCTTTTAAATCGTAGCATGCTAATGAGTGGTTTTAATACGCATTTCCCTAATAACTAATGGTGTTGAGCATTTTTGTCCACATGCTTATCAGCCATTCATATTATTTGGGTCCTTTGTCCTACTACTGAGTTGATTATTGAGTCATGGGAGGTCTTTGTATATTTTGGTCATAAGTCTTTTATCAGATACATGATTCACAAATATTTTCTCTCAGTCTGTAGGCTGTTTTTTTTTAATTTTCATAATAAAAAATGTCTTTTGAAGTGCAAAAGTTTTTCATTTCTATGACATCAAATGTATACATTTTTTTCTTAAGTGCACCATGCCTTTGCTGTTGTATCTGAGAACTCGATTAATAGAATCCTAAGGATTTTCTTTTTCTATGCTTTCTTCTAAATGGTTGCACGGTGTCAGCTCTTACATTTAGGTCTATGAAACATTCTGTACCAGTTTTGTGTACGATGTGAGGTGAGGGTCTAAAGTGATCTTTTTGCATGTGGAAATGAATTGTCCAGCGCCCTCTGTTGAAATAACTATCCTGTCCCCGTTGAATTGCCCGTGTCGGTTAGGATTCAGGGCTAGACGTGTATTAAGGGTTTTGCTATAAAGAATCAGCTTATGAGATCGCAGGGTCCGACAAGGCCCAAACTCTTCGGGCAGGCCGTCAGCAAGGGCAGGCTGGGACTCTCCTGCCAAGAGCTTGCTTTCAGGGAAGCAGCTGCGGTGCTCTTGCAGCCTCTCAACAGATGCAATCAGGCCCGCCCAGGTCGGGTAGGATGATTTCCTTACTTAAAAAATGGCTGTGGACTTTAACCTCCTCTACAAAGTGTCATCAGAGCCACTCCTAGGTTAGGTTTTGATGGGATAACTAGGAACTGTAGCCAAGTCGAAACGTAAAACTATCCATTGTAGCACCTTTGTCAAAGATAAGTAGGCTGTGAATGTAAAACTTTATTTCTGGGCTCTCCATTCTGTCCCGTTGATCAATGTGTCTGTCCTTCTGCCACAACCACGTTCTTTTGATTTCCTGTAGTTTTATAGGCAGTTTTGCGATTGGGCAGTGTGGATCATTCAACTTCGTTCTTAGTATTGGAGATTATTTTGGCTACTCTGGGTCCTTTGCCTTTCTATAGACATTTTAAGATCAGCTTGTCAATTTCTGAAAGACAAAAACAGAGACTTCCAGCTTTTGATGGAAATTGCATTGACTCCAGTGATCAATCTGGGGAGAATTGCCATATTAACAAACCAAAGTTTTCAACCCACAGACTAGAATTGCTCTTCCATTCCTTAGGCCTTTAATCTCACAGCAATATTGTGTAGTTCTCTGTGCAAGCCTCAAACTTCTTTTCTTCAATGTATTCCTGAGTATTTGTTCTTTTTGATGCCATTGCAAGTGGAATTATTTTAATATCAATTTCAGGCTGTTCATTGTTGATGTATAGAAATAAAATTGAATTTGGTATATTGATCTGGGATCTTGTGATCCTGCAGAATTCATTTATTAGTCCTAATGATTTGTGTACGGATTCCTTAAGATTCTCAACATATAGAATCATGTTTCTGTCAATAAAGACAGTTTCACTTCCTCCCTTCCAATCTCTATGCCCTTTATTTTTTCCTGCCTGACTGTACTGGCTGGAATTTCCCAGGGCCCTGTTTATTGGAAGTGGTGTTTCTGATCTTGGGGGCAAAGCACCAAGTCTTTCACCATTGAATAAGATGTTAGCTCAAGGGTTTTTTGTATGCACCCTTCATCAGCGTGAAAAAGTTTCCTTCTATTCTTTGAATGTCCAGAGTTTTCATCATGAAGGAGTGTTGGATTTTGCCGGATGTTTTTATTTCATCAGGGTTTTATGATTCCGATCCTTTATTTTATTGACAAGATGTATTACATCAGTTGACTTCCACATGTTAAACCAAAATTGCATTCCAAGGATAAACCCCATTGGTCGTGGTGTGTGACCCTCTTTATATGTTGCTTAAGTTTGCTAATATTTTGCTGTTAACTTTTGTATATGTATTTATTAGGGATATTGTCTGAAATTTTTTCTTGTGATGTCTTTGTCTGGCTTTGGTATCATCAGGGTAATTGTACTAGTTTCCATTAACTCTGTAACAAATTGCCACAAACTTAGTGGCTTAAAACAGTGAAATTTATTATCTTACAGTTCTGGAGTTCAGAAGTCCAAATTGGGTCAAAATAGGCTAACGTCAGGGTATCAGCAGAGCTGTGTTTCTTTCTGGAGGATTTGGGGAGCATTTGTTTCCTTGTCTTTTCTCACTGCCAGAGGCCACACCCCTGGGCTCTTGGTCCCCTTTCCCTTCTTCAAAGCCAGTGACATTGTATCTCTTTGACCCTCTGCTGTTATCGTACCTCTTTCTGACCACAGCCAAAAAAATTTCTCTGCTTTTAAGGACTCATTTGACTCAATTGCTCGCA
Source organism: Manis pentadactyla (assembly GCF_030020395.1). NCBI lineage: Eukaryota > Metazoa > Chordata > Mammalia > Pholidota > Manidae > Manis > Manis pentadactyla. Next base: position 221,234,666 of record NC_080021.1, read on the forward strand.
CCTGAGTAATCCAAGATGACCTTTCCATTTCAAGTCCAGACCCTCAGTCACATCTGCAAGTCCCTGAGGCAGTTTTGATCATTTGTGTCTTTCTAGGAATTTCTAGGAATTTATCCAATTCATGTAAGTTGTCTAATTTTACTGACATAAGATTTTAAGTATACCCTTATAATCCCTGTAGAAAAAAAATTGTTTATATTTGTGCATTTGTTTTGTCCAGTATATCCTTCTGTGTGTACTATCAGATTCTAGCCTTCCATAGTTGTTGAACTATTTTAGGACTCTTTGTAAGTTGATATATACCTAAATTCTGATTTTCCATTTCTTCAAAAAAGACTGTTGGATGTTTAATTCATGTAATTTGGTTATATTGAATCTCTAGCTCTTTGGGGCATGATGGCGACCTAACGATTAAATCTCCTAATCCGTGAACATGGGATTTCTTTCCATTTATTTAGGTCTTCCTTAATTTCTTTCAGCAGTGTTTTTTAGTTTTCAGTGATAGTTTTGGTGGATATAGAATTCTTGGTTGACAGCTTTTTCTTCTTGAAAACGTCATCCCATTGCATTCAAGTTTCTATGTTTCTGATGAGAAGTTGGCTTATGTCCTTCCTGTGGACCCCCAGGACCCAAATCATTTCAGTCTTGTTGCTTTCAAGATTTTCTTTTTGTCTTTTTCAGTTTTTTTTTTTCTATGATGTCTTTAAGTGTGGATCTCATAGAGCTTCTTTGATGGATGGCTTAATGTTTTGCATCAAATTTAGGATTTTTGGCCATTTTTATTCAAATATTTCTGCTTCCTTTTCTCTCACCTCTTCTTCTGGGACTCCCATTTTACCCATTTTTTTATTCCTGATAATGTCTGATAGGTCTTTAAGATTCTGTTTATTTTTCTTCATTTTTTTCCTTTATTTTCTTTAGAATGGATAATTTCTATTGATCTGTATTTAAGTTCGCCATTTTTTTCTGACTTTTAAAATCTGATGTTGACCCTCTGTGGTAGGTTTTTAAAAAACACACCTAATTTTTTAGAGCATTTTTAGGTTCATAGCAAAACTAAGAAGAATGTAGAGATTTCCCACAGACTCCATGCTCCCTACCCCCAGCCTCTCCCATTATCAACAGCCTCCACTGGAGTGGTGCATTTATTACAATCAGTGAACCTAAACTGATGTGTCATTATCGCTCAGAGTTTACAGGTGACATCAGGATCACTCTTGTTGTTGTACAGTCTATGGGTTTGGACAAATGTGTAGTGACATTTATCCACCATCCTGACTTCTGGAAACCAGTGATCTTTTTACTGTCTCCGTAGTTCAGCCTTTTCCAGATCATCACGTCATTGGAATCATACAGTATGTGCTGCCTTTTCAGATCAGCTTCTTTTCCTCACCAAGATACATTTAATGCTTCTCAATGCCTTTGATCAATTTCTAGAAATGTCTGTTTTTATTGTTGCTTTCTTAGGAAAAGGGTGTTCAGAGCTCTTCACTCCACCACTTTGGAAGCTTTGCCACCCTCGGCTCTCTTTTGCCTGTTGATTGAACTTTATATATGTTTCGTTTTGGTTCTGGCTTCTTTGAGCAGCGTTATTTTTGTGAGACCCATCCCCAGGGCGGCAGTATTCTAGTTTCCCTTCTCCTTACTGCAAACATTTTGTTTTAGGAATCTACTGCATTTTATCTATTCTATTGATGGTTATTTGATGTGCTCTAATTATTTTTTGCAGTTTTGACTAATGCTGCCCTAAAATTTTTGCACACATTTTGTGCATGGTACATGCACAAGATGGGTATTATTATGGGTTGAACTGTGTCTTGCCAAATTTTTATGGTGGGATCTTGGCCCCAGTACCTCAGAATGTGACCTTTTTTGAAGAAAAGGTTTTTACAGAGGTAATTTGTTAAACAGAGGGCATCGGGGTAAGCCCTAATCCAATATGACTAGTGTCCTTATAAAAGGGTGAATTTGAACACAGTCAGACAAGCACAGAGGTTACATGATGTGAAGACACAGGGAGAGTCAGCATCTACAGCCAACTCTGGACTCTGCCTTCCAGAACTGAGAGGTATCACATTTCTGTTGGTTAGGCCACCCAGTGGACGGTACTTTGTTAGGTGACTCCAGGAAACTGATAGATGTGAGTACCCTGGAGTGGAATTCTGGGTTGTATGCAAACGTGCTGCGCTGGCCTCCAAGCCAGTGCTCATTTCCAGCTGCCCCAGCATCACGGGCCCTGCGTTTGCCCACATACTCGCCAACATTTGGACATGATGTCAACATAAGTGGCAGCTGCTGTGACTTTAATTTGCATTTCCTGGATGACTTTTGCAAAGTGCCTGTTTGGGTCTCTTGCCCATTTTGAAGTGGTGATCTTTTTCTTACTGATTTATACAAGTGCTTTATAAATTCTGGCTTTGAGCCTTTTGTTGATTGTATGTGTGGTATGAATACATTCTTCCACTCTGTGGCTGGCTTGTCCTTTCTCGTAATGGTGTCTGGATAAACAGACATCCTCAGTTTCAATGTTTTCATGTGTATTACTCCTTTCTTTTATGTTTCTTGCTTTTTGTGTCCTCTTTAATAAATCTTTTCTTGCCCCCAGAGGCATGCAGACATACTCCCATACTGTGTTCTAGGAAGATAATTATGTGGCTTGCACACCTACTGTGTGTGTGGTGTGACTTGGGTTAAATAGGGTTTTTTTTTTTTTGTCATTTCAGTTTGCATTTCCCTGCTGACTAACTGACTAATGATGCTGAGCACATTTTTAGGTACTTATTGGATGTGTGTGTGTGTGTGTGTGTGTTGTGAAGGGTCTATTCCAGTTTTGCCCATTTAAAATATTTGGGGTTTGTCTTTTGTTTTGAAGTAGCAGAAGTTCTTTATATATTCTGGTTACAACTCCTTCGGTTGCATATAGGTTGTATATAGGTCGTATATAGGTCGTATATAGGTTGTATATAGGTTGTATATAGGTATGGCATTTTTTCCCAGTGTGTGACTCACATTTCTATTACCTTAATGGTGTTTCTTGAGGAACAAAAATTTTGATAAAGTTCTACTTATCAATTTGTCTTTTCTACATGCTGTGTCTTCCCTAAGAAATATGTCTATCCCAAGGTCATGAAGATATTCTCTTATGTTTTCTCTTTTCTCTTTTCTTTCTTTTTTTTAAATTTTTATCAGAGATGCCAAGTTTTATCAGCATTATAAAGATCGGGTTTGTCATTATTCAGTCATTTGTGTGTCTAATAGGCTGGCCCGTGACTTTTAATTCCTGCCAAACCCAATTGCTTGAAAACAGGCTTCATTGTTTACCAATCCGGTCTAATTAGCTTCAAATTTCCTGAGCAGCTAAAGAGCAATGAGATGCACTGCGTGTTCTCCAAAGTGAGGAACGAGTCCCTTCTGCTCCCGGGCAGCCCAAGACAGCTGTGTCTTTGGAGGCTGGCTCTGCAAAGGGGTTCCAAAGCATTGTCTATGGGCTCAGTGGGCTGCTAGAAGGAATTCCCCAAGTTTATCCTGTTTCTAAAGAAAACAATTAATGCTGCTGGTTATGAAATCCTATCAGTCCTAGTAACAGGGACCAGAGGAATCATGTTCAGAGCTTCATTTTGGAAATGAGGGAGCAGGTGACTCAGAGTGACATGATAGTCAGCACAGTCAGAGGAGGGTGTGGCCCGTGTCCTGAGGCTGACTTCATCCTGGGCTCTGAGCACTGTGGACATGGAGATGAATGAGGCTTAGCCCCTATCCTCTAGGAAGGCGCTGTGGATGGTGAGAGGCAGGGGTCACAGACACAGATAGAATGTTCCACACACTCTAACAGAGGCGAAACAGGGAACTGGGGAGGAGGCCCTGCTGTTGGAGGTTCACCCATTCATTCTTTCAAGGGTGTGCCCTGAGCATTTACTCCATGTCAGGCCACCCTGTTCCAGGCATTACGGACCCAGGGCTGAGCAAGGCAGACAAGGTCCCTGCCTGGCTGACCCTTCCACATAACAGGGAGCCAGACATTGACATCTACATGCTTGAATAGATGTTTCGGTAGAGTCATGGCAAACTGTAAGGTGTTGTAAGAGGTACTCTCAAGGACTCCAGCCCGCCCTGCAGAGGGAATGAAAGTGGCTCATGTGCATCTGAGGTGGGGAGCATGTCAGTGCAGATGGGCCGGGCTGGAAGGGGCTGTGTGTGCTTTTTCCTTTCTTTTTTATTGATATATCATTGATATACAATCTTATATTGGTTTCCAAATACACAACAGTTCAGCAGTTACCCATATTACTAAATCCTCACCCCTTCTAGTTTGGTTACTATCTGTCAACATAGAAAGATGTTACGGAATCATTGACTATATTATCTATGCTGTGCTATGATCCCAGGGATCAACTTATATTATGACTTAGAATTTTTGTGCCCTTTTATTCCTCCCACCCTCCCCACCCCTTCACCCTAGCCCCTAGGTACCATAGGTAACCACTAGTCACTTCTCAGTATCTGTAAGTCTACTGCTGCTTTGTTCATTCTGTTTTGTTTTGTTTTTATATTTCACAAATAAGTGAAATCATATAGTATTTGTCTTTCTCTGCCTGACTTATTTCACTGAGCATAATACCCTCCAGCTCCATCCACGTTGTTGCAAATGGGAGGATTTTTCTTTTTCATGACTGAATAATATTCCATTGTGTATATGTACCACCTCTTCTTTATCCATTCATCTACTGATGGACACTTAGGTTGCTTCATATCTTGGCTATTGCATATATTGCAGCAATAAACACAGGGATGCATATATTTTTTTGAATCAGGGATTTTGTTTTCTTCAGGTAAATTCCCAGAAGTGAAATTACTGGGTCAAATGGTATATCTATTTTTATTTTTTGGGGGGACCTCCATACTGCTTTCCACAGTGGCTGCACCAATTTACATTCCCACCAATAGTGTAGGAAAGTTCCCATTTCTCCACATTCTCGCCAACACTTGTTACTTCTTATCTTTTGCATAGTGGCCATTCTGATTGGTGTGAAGTGATATTTCAATGTGGAGCATCTTTTGATGTGCCTGTTAGCCATTTGTATTTCTTCTTTGGAGAAATGTCTGTTCAGATCCTCCACCCATTTTTAATTGGGTTATTTTTTGTTTTGGTGTTGAGTCATATGAGTTCTTTATGTATTTTAGATGTTAACCCCTTATTGGATAAATAGTTTACAAATATATTCTCCCATGCTGCAGGGTGCCTTTTTGTTCTTCTGATGGTGTCCTTTGCTGTACAGAAGCTTTTTAATTTGATGAGGTCTCACTTGTTCATTTTTTATTTTGTTTCCCTTGCCCAAGGAGATGTGTCCAGGAAAAAATCACTCATACTTATGTTCAAGATTTTTGCCTATGTTTTCTTCTAAGAGTTTATGGTTTCATGACTTACATTCAGGTCTTTGATCCTTTTTTAGTTTACTTTTGTGTTTGGGGTTAGACAGTGATCCAGTTTCATTCTCTTGCATGTAGCTGTCCAGTTTTCCCAGCACTAGTAATTGAAGAGGTTGTCTTTTCCCCATTGTGTATTCATGGCTCCTTTATCATATATTAATTGGCCATATATCTGTGGTTTTATATCTGGGTTCTCTATTCTGTTCCATTGATCTATGGGTCTCTTCTTGTGCCAGTACCAAATTGCCTTCATTACTGTGGCTTTGTAGTAGAGCTTGAAGTCGGGGAGCATAATTCCCCCACTTTATCTTCTTTCTCAGGATTGCTTTGGCTCTTCGGGGTCTTTTGTGGTTCCATATGAATTTTAGAACTAATTGCTCTAGTTCATTGAAGAATGCTGTTGGTAATTTGATAGGGATTGCATTGAATCTGTAGATTGCTTTAGGCAGGATGGCCATTTTGACAATATTGATTCTTTCTATCCATGAGCACAGGATGTGTTTCCATTTATTGGTGTCCTCTTTAATTTCTCTCATGAGTGTCTTATAGCTTTCAGGGTAAAGGTCTTTCGACTCCTTGTTTAGGTTTATTGCTGGCTATTGTATTCTTTCTGATGCAATTGTAAATGAAATTATTTTCCTGATTTCTCTTTCTACTAGTTCATTGTTAGTATATAGGAATGCAACTGATTTCTGTGTATTAATTTTGTATCCCACAACTTTGCTAAATCCAGTTTTTAGTTCTGATAGTTTTTTGGTGGAGTTTTTAGGGTTTTCTGTGTATCATATCATGTCATCTATAAATAGTGACAGTTTAACTTCTTCCTTGAAAATTTGGATGCCATTTATCTTTTTTTGTTGTTTAATTGCCATGGCTAGGACCTCCAATACTATGTTGAATAAAACTGGTGAGAGTGGGCATCCTTGCCTTGCTCCTGATCTTAGAGGAAAAGCTTTTAGTTTTTCTCCACTAAGTATTATATTAGCTATGAGTGTATCATATATGGCCTTTATTATGTTGAGGTATGTACCCTCTATACCCATTTTGTTAAAAGAGTTTTTATCTTGAATGTGTGTCAAAATTCAGATTTTGTCAAATGCTTTTTCAGCATCTATTGAGATGCTCACGTGGTTTCTAGCCTTCTTTTGATTGATGTAGTGTATATGATATTGATGGATTTATTAATAAATTGTACCATCCTTGCATCCCTGGAATAAATGCCACTTGGTTGTGATGGATGATCCTTTTAATGTATTTTTTAATTTGGTTTGCTAATATTTTGTTGAGGATTTTTGCATCTGTGTTCATCAGAGGTATTGGTCTGTAATTTTCTCTTTTTGTGTGTGTGGTGTCTGCCTGGTTTTGATATTAGAGTGATGCTGGCTTCACAGAATGAGTTTGGAAGTATTCTCTCCTCTTCTACTTCTTGGAAAACTTTAAGGAGGATGGGTATTAGCTCTTTTTTAAATGTTTGATAAAATTAATCTGTGAAGCCATCTAGACATGGTCTTTTGTTTTTAGGTAGTTTTTTTGATTACCATTTTGATTCCATTGCTGGTAATTGGTCTGTTCAGATTTTCTGTTTCTTCCTGGGTCAGCCTTGGAAGGTTGTATTTTTCTAGGAAGCTGTCCGTTTCTTCTAGGTTGTCCACTTCATTGGCACATAATTTTTCATAGTATTCTCTAATAATTCTTTGCATTTCTGTGGTGTCAGTTGGAACTATTCCCTTTTTGTTTCTGATTCTGTTTATGAGTGTCCTTTTTTTTTCTTGATAAGTCTGGCTAGGGGTTTATCAATTTTATTTATTTTCTCAAAGAACCAGCTGTTGGTTTCATTTATTCTTTTTATTCTTTTATTATTCTCTATTTTATTTATTTCTGCTCTGACCTTTATTATGTCCCTCCTTCTACTAATGGGCCTTATTTGCTCTTCTTTTTCTAGTTTCTCTAATTGTGAGTTTAGACTGTTTACTTGGGATTGTTCTTGTTTCTTGAGGCAGGCCTGTATTGCTATATACTTTCCTCTTAGATCTGCCATTACCGTATCCCACAAATATTTGACTGCTGTGTTTTTGTTTTCATTTGTCTCTATTTATTGCTTGATTTCTGTTTTAATTTGTTCATTAATCCATTGATTATTTAGAAGCATGATGTTTAGCTTTTTTATTTGTTTTTAGGCTTTTTTATTTTCCTTGTGTAATTTGTTTCTAGTTTCATATCATTGTAGTCTGAGAAGCTGCTTGGTACAATTTCAATCTTTATGGATTCACTGAAGCTCTTTTTGTGGCCTAGCATGTGATCTATTCTGGAAAACGTTCCATGTACACTTGAGAAGAATGTGTATCCTGATACTTTTGGGCGGAATGTTCTGTAGATATCTTTTAAATCCATTGGATCTAATGTATTGTTCAGTGCCTCTGTTTCCTTATTTATTTTGTCTGGTTGATCTATCGGTGTGAGTGGTGTGTTACGGTCTCCTAAAATGAATGAGGTGCAGTCTGTTTTCCCCTTTAATTCTGTTTTTATTTGGTTTACATATTAGGTGCTCCTATATTGGGTGCATACATATTTATAATGGTTATATCTTCTTGTTGGACTGAACCCTTTATCATTATGCGATATCTTTCTTTGTCTCTTGTTACTTTCTTTGTTTTGAAATCTAATTTGTCTGATGCAAGCCCTGTTACTCCTGTTTTTTCCTATTATTTGCATGAAATATCTTCCATCCCTTCACTTTTAGTCTGTGTATGTCTTTGGGTCTGAAGTGAGTCTCTTGTAAGCAGCATATAGGCAGGTCTTGTTTCTTAACCCATTCTGCCACTCTTTGTCTTTTGGTTCATGCACCCAGTCTGTTTACATTCAAGGTAATTATTGATAGGTATGTACTTATTTCCACTTTATTGTTTTCTGGTGGTTTTCATAGTTCCTCTCTGTTGCTTTCTTCCTTTCATACTCTTCTCTTGTTATTTGATGGTTTTCCTTATTGTTGTGATTGGATCCCTCTTTTTAAATTGTTTGTGTATCTATTACAGGCTTTAGGTTTGTGGTTACCATAAGGTTCAAGGATAGCTTCCTGGCTATAGTCTATATTAAGCTGAGGATTGCTCTATTTCAAACACAATCTAAAACTACTTATTTTTTCTTCTTCTTCCTCACCCACACTTTATAGATTAGATGTCATAAATTGCACTTTCTGTGTATTCCTTGGCTGATTTTGTATATAGTTGGTTTTATTGCTTTTGTTTTAATTTCATACTTGCTTGGTAAGTAATTGGTCTACTGCCTTTACTGTGGGTTTATTTTCACTGGTGAAAACTATTTAGCCTTAGGTACATTTCCATCTACAGCAGTCCCTTTAACATATTCTGAAATGCTGGTTTAGTGTTTATAAATTTCCCGAGCCTTCGAGCCTTCATTTACCTGGGAATTATTTAATCTCTGCTTCAAATTTGAATAATAGTCTTGCTGGGTAGAGGATTCTTTGTTGAAGATCCTTCTATTTCTTTTTTCTTCTTTTTTCAAATTAAGGTATCATGGATAAACAATCTTATGAAGGTTTCACATGAGCAACATTGTGGTTACAACATTCACCCATATTATCAAGTCCCTCCCCACCTCCCCCGATTGCAGTCACTGTCCAATGTCCATCAACTTAGTAAGATGCTGTAGAGTCATTATTTGTCTTCTCTGTGCTGTCCTGCCTTCCCCGGGACCCACCTACATTATGTGTGCTAATCGTAATGCCCCTTAATCCCCTTCTCCCTCTGCCCCCACCCCTCCCTTTTGGTAACTGCTAGTGTCTTCTTGGGTTCTGTGAGTCTGCTGCTGTTTTGTTCCCTCAGTTTTTCTTTGTTCTTATGCTCCACAGATGAGTGAAATCACTTGGTACTTGTCTTTCTCTGCCTGGCTTATTTCACTGAGCATAATACCCTCTAGCTCCATCCATGTTGTTGCAAATGGTAGGATTTGTTTTCTTCTTATGGCTGAATAATATTCCATTGTGTATATGTACCACCTCTTCTTTATCCATTCATCTACTGATGGACACTTAGGTTGCTTCCATATCTTGGCTACTGTAAATAGTGCGTGCTGCAATAAACATAGGGGTGCGTATGTTTTTTCGAAATAGAGATCTTTTTTTTTTTTTTTTGGTAAATTCCTAGGAGTGGAATTACTGAGTCAAATGGTATTTTTATCTTCAGTGTTTTGAAGAACCTCCATACTGCTTTCCACAGTGGTTGAACTAATTTACATTCCCAGCAACCATGTAGGGGGGTTCCCCTTTCTCCTCATCCTCACCAGCATTTGTTGTTTCTTGTCTTTTGGATGTGGCCATACTCACTGGTGTGAGGTGATATCTCATTGTGGTTTTAATTTGCATTTCTCTGATGATTAGTGATGTGGAGGGAGCATCTTTTCATGTGCCTGTTGGCCATCTGAATTTCTTTGGGAGAAGTGTCCGTTCAGATCCTCCGCCCATTTTTTAATTAGGTTATTTGTTTTTTGGGTGTTGAGGTGTGAGCTCTTTATATATTTTGGATGTTAACCCTTTATTGGATAAGTCATTCATGAATATATTCTCCCATACTGTAGGATGACTTTTTGAAGGTCCTTTTATTTCAGTACATAAAATATTTCATGCCACTCCCTATAAAGTTTCTTCTGAGAAGTCTGCTGATATTTTGTTTCCTTATACCAGTTTTATTGTTATGACATTTATATTCAGGTCTATGAGCCATCGTGAATTGATGTGTATAAATGATGTGAGGTAAGGATCAAACTTCTTCTTTTTTCAGAAAGATAGGTGCTATTTAGACACCACTTGTTAAAGAGATTTTCCTTACCTCATTGAATTGCACTGGCACACTTGCTGAAAACAACTTAACAGTATGTGTGTGAGGCTCTTTCTAAATTCTAATCTATTCCATTAAATCTGTGTGTCTATCTTTTTTGGCCAATTCCAGTCTTGATTCCTAAAATAAGGATTGACATTAGGTAAATGGTAAATGGTGAATCCTCCAACATTGTCCTTTGTTTCAAGATTATTTTGTCTATTTTTTGTCATTTGTCTTTCCAAATGAATTTCTTAAAATATCTTGTCAATTTCCACAAAACAACCTCGCTAGTATTTTGAGTGTGTTTGCATTAAATCTACAGATGAATTTGGACAGAAATGATGTCTTAGCCACACGAGCCTTCCAGACCATGAATGTGATATATATCTCCTTAAATTTAGATCTTTAAATTTTTTCTCCTAATTAAAGTCCTATCGTTTTCATTGGAGAGAGCTTACACATCTTCTATTAAGTTTATCTGTATTTCATGCTTTACGATGTTTCTAAAGGTATTTTTAAAGGTTCATTTTCTACATGTTAGTAGGGTATTTAGTACACTGACTGTACCCCACGCCTGTGAGTCACACGGCAGTCCTTGCCGAGCGACTGGGTATGCAGCTTGCCCCCTTTTTCGGCAAGGGAGGCCCGCCCTGAGCCCACAGTGAGCCTGGTCCATCTCTGGGTGAGGCTGGCACTGCTGGCCCTCTGGGGTTGGATCTCCATTCCTCAGGGTTCAGTGTACTGGAGAAAAGGATGGCCTGTGACAGATCCTGGTGACACTGGCCCCGAGTTGGAGATGCAAGGGGCAGGCCTGTGTTCACACACCCCAGGGCTCTCTGAGGGGGGCCTCAGGACAGACACCAGAACCTTCACTGAGGATAACAGTTCTGCCAACTGAGAAATGACCAATGAAAACTATCCTGTGTTTTGTGTGGTGCTGGCTAGATTTTTATAGTGAAAACAGAAAACAAAGAAAACAACAAAAAAATGGCCATACTTCCCAGAAATTACTGAATTAGGTAACAACGTGGATGAATTTCAAAAGCATTATGGCAAGTATCAGAAGCAGACGCAAAAAAAGTGCTTTAATTATACAATTCTAGAATGGGGACAGCAAGTCCATGGTGGTGGACCAGTGGAGATCTGGGGCTGGGGCACTGTCTGGCCAATGGGTTTCAGCCCTGGGCAAGTTCGCTACCGATTCAGTGTGACCAAAGAAATTGACAGCAAAACGTTCTTTGGGGTGAAAGGATTATACCCAACTTTATTTCCAGGTGGCAGGTCAGTCACTAGAATCCCGTTCACTCAGAGCGAGTCTGCAGGCAGCAGGCCAGTCTCTGCCTCTGGGCCCCTCTGTCCACACAGCCGTCCTCTGGGCCTCTCCGCACAGCCGTCCCGCACAGCCGTCCTCTGGGCCTCTGTCCTCGGCGCTGCCACCACTCCAGCCTCTGCTCTGCTCTCCTGCAGCCTTGCAGCCCTGCCACTGTGTCACGCCCAGAGCACTGGGAGGAGCTCTTAATAGAGAGTCAACAGCCATGCATTGCCCACAGGTGTGCAGGGAGCCAGCCAACCAGGGCCAGGTGAGAATCGTGGCCACAGGAACTCTCATTTTATCCACAGGCACTTTTGGGGGTACCACAAATATTCTCTGTTTGATTGTGGTGTTAGTTATGTGGGCATAACCATCTGTCAGTACTTATCACAGTCTAAGTGGTTACATTTTACTGCATAATTATACCACAATAAGGTTAATTTTTAGGAATATGAATGATAAACCAAACAATTTTTTTCAGCCTCAATTAAATAGAAAAGAAGACACCATAAAGAGTCAGCAGGGGAAGACCTGCGAAGGAGTATTTAACGACAAAATAACCTTCAGAGTTCAAACTGCTGGGTTCTTATTACCCTGGGCCAGTTAAGGGAGGAGGAGGCCGAGAGAAGGGCAGCCGGAACAAGGAGCCCGAGGGGCCAAAAGCGAATCTGCCCTTCAGACATTCCCGGTCCGGCGTCCAGGGAGCAGAGGAAGCTGGACAGGCCCCCAGGCCCGTAAAGCGGAGCTTTTAGGTTCACTTCCTGATGGCCCCCAAGTGTTGCTAATCTGTGACGCGAGGTTTTTGCGGAAAGTAGGGTTGACGGCCAGACTGCCTCGGGCCCCTCGAGGGGCCGTGCAGGGCTGGTCAGGCAGCCCCAGCTGGCTTCCCTCTGTCCAGGGCCTGGTCGGACTGTCTTACTTCTCAGCAAGTTCTTCAGCGCGAAGCTCCGAGCCTAGAGTGTCCAGCGTATGCCCAGTGGGGAAGGACAGGGCAGGGCATAAGGCACAGGACACAGGGGCTGCGTGTTGCTGTCGCCAAGGCAGGCACGGACAGCTACCCACGCCCACCCAGATCCACAGCCCTTCCTCCTCTAGGACCCAGTTCTAGGCTGGGCACAGCACTGAATAGAGACTACGTTTCTCAGCCTCCCTTGCAGGGCGGGCGGTCATGTGACTCAGTCCTCGCCAATGGAAGGCACCGGGTGTGGCCAGAGCGCCTTCCAGGAAGGGTCCTGGAAAGAGCACCAAGCCCGCGGCCCCTCTTCCTCCTCTCTGTTGGCTGGAACGTAGACTTAAAGACTGCATCTGGGCCGCCATTTCGAGGCATTTGAATGAAAGGCCCACCCAGCAGGGCAGAGGCCTAGACCCTAATGCCACAATCAGCCCTGGGCTGCCTATGCCTGCTTCTCTGATGAGAAATACACCCCCACTTGTCTACACTTACGCTGTTTTGAATTTTGTCATCTTTGGAAAGGTTTTGGGGTGTTTGGAGCTTGGCTCCCTCGGGGGTTCTTGCCCACAGGGCACCAGGGACGCGGCCCACAGACCTGCAGAGGCGGGTTTTATCCACTGGGGAACACGGGCAGGTGCAAACCTGGCCTCCGGGCTCTGCGTCTGAGCAGGGAAGAGTTTGAACAGATAGAGTTCTTTCCCTGCGGGTGCCCGGCTCGGCCACTTCCACTAGAAGCGGGCGAAGGGGGTAGACGGCTGGAAGAGCCTGCAGTTACAGCGGGGCCTCCACTGGACCATCGGGGCCTTGCCCGCCCCTGGCCCCGTCGCTGAGGCTCTGGACCCCCGGGGTGAGCTGGTAGCAACCCCATGACCGGTCCTGATGTTTCCGAGGGGCGTGGTCTGTGTCCTGACATGTGACATGTGGTGGCCACAGGGCTGCAGTGGACGGTGTGTCGTGCTGACTGTCCTCTCTCCTTGGCCCCGAGGCCCCCTCTTCCCCGTTTACCAAATGGGCAGCCAGAACTCCATGCCGATGGCGTGATGAGGCCCTGGGTCTCCTGCCGAGGGCCGGAGGAGCCAGCAGACGCGGCAGCCCTTCCTCACCCTCGGCTGACCGTGCTCGAGGCCAGGCCTGGGAAACCGCAGCGGTTCCTGCCCAAGCGGCCAGGGGCTCCATGGCAGCCCTTCCACAAAATGCCCACGTTCTGGTCCCTAGCCTGCCCACACCGAACCCCACAAATTGGCTGCGTTCTAATTTCAGCAACAATTGCCCAGGGCCGGCTGGGCGTTCTCTCCCGAGGCTGCCTGGGCAGGGCCTAGGACCATTCCTACCTGCTTTTCCCTTCGTGCATTTTGCATCTTCACGCACACAAAGCCAAGCTCCAGTGGCAGCGGCCTGACTCCCCGCTCAGAGGGGGCCTGCCTGGCCCCGGTGGCGCCTTGGCCTCAGCCCGACCGCTCCCATCGCAACCGCTTCGGGCCCCTTAAGCCGCCCTCGCGCCCCAGGCTGGGGCAGCTCCTTAGGCTGCCGGATCTTCCTTCCCGGTGCACCGCGGCCGCCCCCGACGTGCCCTGGCCACTGGCCAGGAGACAGAGGTGGGCTCCAGGGCAGCGCGGCGCCGGCTCCAGACCCCCCGAGGCTAGTGTGGGGCGCTAGCCGGGCGATGCTGGTTCCAGGTGAACGTCGCAGCCGGGGAGGCGGCGCCTGCGCGCAGCGAAGGGCCTGCGGGGGTCGTGCCCGCCTCGAACCTCGGCCCCCGGGCGCAGTGCCCGCCGCAGCCGCACGGCGGCAGCACAGCCCACGTGCAAGGTCCTCTTCCGGAGGCCCGCCTGGGTCCGAGCCACGCTTTGGGGCAGCTGCCCCGGCAGGTCCACCTGGAGGCCCCCTGCCCTGCCCGGCGTCCACACCCGAGGGATTCCCTTCCGAGGAAGGTGGGAGAGGTCAGGCGCGGTCCGGGGGCGTCCTGGGCCTCAAGAGCCAGGCTCTCGGGGTACCCCGGCCCCCGCCCCTGGTCGACCGTCGGAGGCCGGCGGCTGGGCCCCTTCCTCGCGCTTGGCCCCGCCTCTGCCCCCGCCCAGGGCTCCTTTCCGTGCCCTCTCTCGGTCCGACCGCCCAGGCCTGGGGCGGACCTGCATTTCCGAACGTCTGCCCCGGCTCGGACACCCAACGGCGCGGGCACACTGGAGCCCCGAGCGCGGTGGCATCCGGAGGGCGCGGTGGTGGTGGGGTCCTCCAGAACGAGCCGCCCGTCCAGGCCGTGACCCAGGAACAGGGCTGACAGCTGGTCTCTACACCCTTCAGGCCCGGCGAGTGGGTGCCCGGGGTGGGCTGCGAGCCGAGCGCGGCCCCTGTGCCCCCACCCCGCCCGGTGCGCTTCCCCGGGGCTTGAATGCAAAGATCGGGCCTTTGTGAGTGCTCGCCCCCCACCCACGGCCAGGCGCCCCGCCGCCCGGCTCCCCGCCCGCTGCCGAACCCCTAGCCTCCCCACGCTATTTTCCTCTGCCCGCCGTCCGGCCTCCCCAGCCCAGCGCTCTCATTAGCATAGCAGCTGCTCGCCGAGCGGGACGGCGCGGCGGAAAGGGCAGAGGCCTCTGGAATGAATGGGGGCCGCGGCTTTGGAGGGGGCGAGGGAAGAAAGACCGACAGACGGACGCGGAGGGACGGTAGGACATACACTCAGTAGAAGAATGCGCTGGTGGAAGGAGGGGAGTGCTGGGGGGTGGGGGGCGCGGGAAGCACCGCTGCTGAGATGGAGAGAGTGTGTGTGTCCTCCCGGGAGGAAGGGTGCTGCTCTGGGGGCCTTGGAGGTGGTCACACTCTGGTTCCTAGACCTCCCAGGCCCCCAGGTGCCCCCTGAGTCTTCACACTCTGGCCTCAGGCTTTGTTCCCCACTTGCTTTCAGGGCTGGGCATCCTTTTCCATCCTTCAAGGCCCCAGGTGGACGCCGGCCTTCTCCCTGCAGGCTCTGCTGGGGCGTCAGGAGGCACTGGGGCTCCCTGAAGTCAGAGCTGGCAGGCTGCGCCCCGTGCCTATGTACACCCTGCTGTGAGCTGTCCTGGGCTAAGCTTCCCAGCCCCCTTCCCTCTCCCCCCAAGTCCCCCTACCTCTCTGGCCCTTGGTCCTAGCCTCCAAACCCTGCCCTCCCTCCTCTGGCCAGCTCTGTCCTGGCCCCCACGCCTGCTGGCTTTGTGCATCACTCTTTCTGGCTGACCATTTTCCTGCATTTCCTGGTCCCTTTCTGACATCCATTCCAACAGTAAACGCTTCCTGTGTCTGGCTGGGGTCAGGTCAGACAGAAAGGCAGTTGCTGCCAGCACTACCGGCTGGAGGAACCGAGCAGGCCCTGCCCTTGCCCATTTGGTCTGTGCCCTTTCTCAGGGCAGCCACTCCAGCAGTGCCCAGTGGCCTGGCTCCTTGCCTCCCAGATCCCTCCACTTTGGGTTTCCTCAGTTCCCCTGGCTGGGAACCTCACCAGGAGTCCACAGGCACACCTGCAGATCCCACAGGCCAGGGAGAGGTTAGCTGAGCCCTGGGCACCATGAGGTTTTGATGTTTCCAACCCTGAAGTCCTGCCAGAGTTGGGGGGTTGGGGGTGTGACAAGAGGGACTCCGAGGTGATACCACTGGTCCACCCACCACAGTTGGTAACAATTCTTGTGTACCAAGCAGAGGTCCCAGGGCAAGAGCCTACACTGCCCGTGTTTGCTCACAGCTCTGATCCTGCACTGTGCAAGCAAGACTGTGGTGTTCAAGTGTGTGTCTGCCTCCTGGGCTCCGCCCAAGGGGAGGAGGCCAGCATGCCCCTTTTGCATTTGGCCTCCCTCACCTTGGTGGTCCAGGGCCCGGCCTGAGGGTGGCCTGTGCATGGAGGTGCAGCTGAGGGGCAGGGCAGCAAAGCGCCCCAGCAGCCTTGGGGCCCAGCCGGGCCTGAGGTCCTTTTCCTGCTGGAGAGAAAACTGTCCCTCCGGAGAACAGCGCAAAGTCTTTCCCCAAAGCGTCTTTCAGGAGAGAGGCCTTAAGTGAGCCAAAGACAGTCTCCCACTGTAGCAGCCATGTGCCTGGCAGGTGCCCCCATGCCGTAATCCACTGCTGGCTGGCCTCTCCACCGTGGGCGGACTTAAGGATGGGGGGGCAGTGACTTGCTGGGGACCCTCCCCTCGAGGCGAGGGCCAAGAACAAGGGTCACCTTGCCTTCTTCATCCGGCTTCCTCCCTTTCCTCTGAGTGACTGTTCCAGGTGGGCAAGGGAGGCATGGCCCAGCTTGCCTGTGGGCGGCCCAAATAGTGCCCAGGCCTAACTTCATTCTCCAGACACCCTGACATGTTCAGGTTCTTGGAGCAACTCTCCCTTTTGAGGTCTGGCAACCAGTCTGCTGGCCCCTGAGCTCAGGGCAGGCCTTCCCACACTGCCCTGTGAGCACGGGTGGACACCACCTCCCTGGGGACCGCACTTGCAAAAATACCCCATGTACTTCTGTGGACATCTAAGGACAGGGCTGAGGACCGGCCTCAGTCTCACAGGCCAGCTGGGGGGACAGTAAATGCCATTTAGTCAATGGAAAACACACTCAGAAAGTCTCCAAGGGCAGAACACAGTAGGAGACCCAGAGCAGGGGCCCGGAAGGCACAACAGGAAGAGCCCGTTTGGGGGGGCAGTGTGTTGCCCACATGCTGATAGGGGAGCTGGCACCCTCGGGCAACTGCAGAGGGATCTGAAAGACTTACAGGAGGGAGGTGTTACCTTTTAAGTCCCCGCTTTCCCATCTCCTCCTGGCTGGCTACGCCCTTGCAGCAGGTGGGTGTTCTCCGGCTCTGGGTCCTCGGGTGTCTTCCCCTGCGCCACCCCCTTGCGGGCCCCAGGGCCCCGCGGCTCTCAGGAGCTTGCCGAATCTCTACTCCTTTCTTGTAGGTCTGGAAATGGACACCCTGCTCCGATCCGTCCAGGCCAGCACTCAAGGCTGGCTCTGTCTCGGGGTCTGCGCTCTCCGGGCATGCTGGCCCCCTCTGCTCCCAGATGCCACTAGGGGCTAGAGCAGAGAAAGGGGCCTTTTAATCATCAGGAGTGAGCAACTACGACGTTCCTCCAAATTTAAAAGATAGCCCTTCAGTGTGGCAGGTGGTCCAGCATGAGCTCAGGGCAGCCGGGAGGTGGGAGTGGGGCCTGGTCCCCGAGACCCGCGGCCTCTCAGGCTGGCTGAGGGCGTTAAGAGCTTCAGGCCGAACTTTCCATGTGGAGGCCTCAGCGGCTGTGCCAGGGAGCAGAGGAAGTGGGCTGCCCGCTGGTTCTGGGAGCTCTCCTGATGCCAGGGGCCCTCACAAGTCCTGACTCTGGCCAACCTGGGCTGGCGGTTGAGCAGAGCCCGCGGCCAGTTTCCCGGGTCCTCTCTTTGGGTGGAAGCAAGCCCAGCATTCTGTAGTCGTCACCCGCAAACAGCCTGTTGCAGTCTGACACTCGTCTCAGGTGCCAAGACCAAGAAGAACCAACAAACTTTTTTTTTTTAATATAAAAAGATCAATGAAAAATTTATTTGTAAATTTTTCACGCTGGGCTACAAGCCTCTATCGTACTCTCAGGAATGTGCTGCAGCCTTCATCCAGTTGGAGGTGATCATACCCGGACCCACACACAGCTTCCATATAAGCCTAGGAAATCTTAACATTAATTAACATAATTAAAAAGGCATTTGCATCTAGAAAAAATATACAGAAAAACTCCTTTGGGAGTAATCCGTGCCTCAGTTTCAATGTCTGCCTGTTTCAGTGACGTTATCAATATATTCTCACACAGGGTTTAGAAAAAGCCGCAGATGACGGCCCGAATCCGACCAGCCACGCACAAAGGGCCTCCACCCACCTGTGTCCTCAAGTGCTCCCCATTTTTGCGCGAAGGGTCAGCAGCACTTCTACCCTGGGGAAGCCTCATTTAAATTTGAATAATTCAGCCTCCCTTTTATTTCTCAGGATCAAAACAACAAGGGGTGTGGGGTTGCATAGAAAATTGGAACCTCGGAGACCAGGAAGGGCGCCTCGCGGGACAGAAAGTGACGCGGCGGCACCGCCTCCGGCCCAGGTCCCGGAGGCCCCTCCCCCACGGCCGGATTTGAGGATTCGAGGAGGGTCCTGGGCGCTCCGGGAGGCTGCAGAGGGGCGAAAGGTCCTTCAACTCACTCGGCAATTAGCACAGGAGATTCACAGTCTTATAGGCATCTTATAAACACATAAATATGGATACACTGTTGCCTTCACAACGCTGGATACAACCCCCTTTAAAACTGGGTTTATAACCAAGAGTCAAAAATACACCTAAAACTTGGCTTAAAATGTTAATATTTTATATTTTGTCATAAATGTTATGACATTTAATTGTGGCAAATCCATTTACTTAAAAAAAAGTGTGCAAGACTGTAACCTACAAGAGAACACACTAGAAAAGGTACGATTCCCCCTCCCCCATCGCCGCCGCACCCGAGCACCCAGCCTTCCGCGCGCTTTGCAAAACTAAGTTTGGGGGATGGTGGCCTCTCTCAGGAGCTGACGGAGGGAGGCCTAGGGCTTCCAAACTCACGTGTGTGTGTGTGTGTGTGTCAGGAGGGGAGGGCAGAGACGTGGGAGGCGGGTGGGGGAGGGGAGGGAGTGACCAGCACGGGAACACCATCAGGCTGGTAGGTATTTTCAGTGCAACCAAGAAATGACAGACTCAAGTTTTTAGTTTTAAGACTAGGAAAAAAAAAAAATGCACCATTCCCCCCATATCCACAACGACCACGCACCATACTTTTCAAACAAAACAGTCAGGCACACGAACCTCACCCACAAATACACTACACACACGATAAATAGTTTAGGGCTGCGGGCGCCCCTCCACCGCGCGTCCGCTGCTTGTCCACCATCCGCCCTCCACCTTCAGCAGAAAACATTTTGAGCGGAGGATCCGGTGTCTCGGGATTCCGAACTTGGTGGTGGCGAGACTCAGATTTCAAAGGGGCTGGAGCCCGCGCCCCGCCCCCACCCCCGCAAAGCGCGGGCGGGGCCGTGGGAAGCTCTCGGGCGGGTCCGGGCGGTCGCGCGGGGGCGCCTACCCGGGGCAGCGGGCCCCGTGAGGCCCCCGTGGGCGCGGACGTGCGCGCCGGCGTCGCCGTGGCCGCAGGGGCCGGCGCACACCGAGGTAGTTGGCGGGAAGGTACAGCAGAGACGACACGCGCGGGGCCCGCGTCCGGGTCCGCGTCGAGGCTGGGGTCCGGGTCCTGGCGGGCATCACCGGCCGCTGCCCGCGTACTTGGCCTTGGTGATGAGATAGAGCACGATGTCCTGGTGGCCGCCGAACGCGGCTATGTGCAGCGCGCTCCAGCCGTCGCGGTTGGCCAGGCGGATGTCGGCGCCGAACTTGACCAGCAGTTTCACGAGCTCCAGGTTGCCGTCGATGACCGACTGGTGCAGCGCCGTCTGGCCCTCCGGCCCGAAAGAGTTCACGTTGAATTCGCAGTTGGTCATGTTTTGCAGAAGCGACTGCAGCTCCTGCGTGTTACCCTTGCGCACGGCCTCCTGGAAGATGCGCTGCGTCTGCGGCGCCGAGCAGGTGGACAGCTCGGCCTGGCTCATACTGCCGCCAGGCGCAGGCCGCGGGTCCGGCCGGGGCTCAGCGCGAGCCGCCGCGCCGGCGGCGGCGGCTGCGACGCGGGCCCCCGGCTGTCTCGGGGCGCGCCCTGGCGCATGGAGGGCGCGGCGCCCCCGGGCGCCGTACGCCGGCCCTGGGCGCTCCGGGCGCTGGGGGCCGGGGGCCGCCGCCGCGGGGCCCCCGCCACATCCAGCCGCGCCCTGGCAGGCGGGCGACGGGGGCAGAAGTTACGCTGGCTGGGGCGGCGGCGCTGCGCGCTCCGGGTCCTGGTCGGTTCAGAGGTGGCTCCACGCGGCTCCCACGCCCCACTGCTTTCGCCTGCCCAGCCACCGCACCGGGGAGCCTTTTACTCCCTTTATATTTGCATAACAATAGGGCGCCCGTGACGCACGCGCCGGCGGAGCGGCGATTGGGCGACGCCCACATGGGGGCGGGGCGGCGGCGCAGTGCGCGGCAGGGGGCGCTGAGTGGTGAGCGAGGGTGGGGGTGTTCCTGCTCGGCGCGCCCCAGGCCCTCCGCGTCTGCGCCGTCGCCCCGCCCACTCTGCCCCGTGCCACCCGGGGAATTCTTAGCTCCCTGCGAGGACAGACCCGGCCTGGGCCGGGTGCGACCCCAGGTGGCCGCAAAGACGGCCTGCCCTAGGTCAGGGTTCAACAGGCATTTCAGGTCTGGGTGGGCAGCTGGGGCTAAGAGACCCCGGCCTTCTCTCCGCGCTCCGCGAACGCCGGCCGCGCACCCTCCGTGTCCCCAGCTCGCCAGGTGCGCGACGGGGCCGGCCCAGCTGGCCCCTGGAACACACGGTCCGCGCAGCTGGCAATCCCACGAACAGCTCAGGCGTATGACCTCAGCTACGCGGGTCCTTCCCGCGCGAGGAGCCGGACCGCAGGGCTTGCACCCTTGTCCTGTTGTCGAAGCGGGGTCTCGATGAGCAAGCCCAGGGCTGGGGGCGGTTTGGCTGGAAGCTACGCAGTGGGCGGAGGGGGGGGGGCCGGTCAGCAGGACCTTGGGGCCTGCTACCCTCTCCTGGGCCACCCCCGTCATCATGAAGGGGACAGGTAAGGCCTGGCCAGGCGAGCAGCCCCAGGCAAGGCACTAAGGTCTGCTCTGGAAGGGAACTCTGGAATGACTCATTTCCAAACTGTAAACCCATTTTTTATTGACATTCTAACACTGTGGCCAAATTTCCTCATTAAGATTTCACAGTTGATGGCTTGGTTGTGGTCGCTGGGAATTAAGGAGGAATGATTCTCGGGGCAGTAGGCCCCGGGCCGCAGGGCAGCGGAGGGACGGGAATTCCTTCAGAAGCCAGCCTGGAACTTTCAGGAGGCAGCTCCGGGCCTCCGCCGTGGAGACCACCCTGTGAGGCCTCGTTTGGGAATGGGTTCCCGTGAGTGCCTGCCCCGGGCCCCACATGCCTCCTGACACGTGGTGTGCCCCCACCTTGCTGTGCTCTGGGAGGGTCACAGCCAAACCGCAGGAGAAACTGGGTGAGGCCACCCAGGGCCTGCTGCCCTCAGGCCTGACCTGGCTGACTCCCTGGGGCTCTCCTGGTGGCCAGGACCTGAGTCCCTGGCTCTGGCCTTCCTTGGGCCTGTGGTACTGCTGGTAGTCCAGCCGTCCTGCTGTGACCAGGGCTCCCCGAGTGCTGCCCCCCAAGCCCCAGGCCCTGTGCTCAGCCCAGCAGTGGGCATGACCTGGGGGTGCTGCCGCTGGGAGCCCCTCCATCATCCTGTGTCCTGTTGGGATGTGTCCCCGGGCCCAGTAATGGGGCCTGGGGTCAGCTGCTGCTGGACTGTGAGCACCCAGAGGGTGAAGCCCCTGACCACCTCCAGACCTTCTGCACTGCACCCCGGTACCAGGGACGTGGGCATGGACTGCCCCGGAGGCCACACTAGCCCTGTCCACTGGGTCCATGTTCACCTCCGGACAGGGACCTTGGAGCAGGAAAGCTTGGAGCCCTGTGAAGGGCCAGGGCTTGCTGGGCACGTGCCGGCCTGCTGCACCCCGACAGGTCAGGTGGGCAGGCGTCCCCTTCCCAGTCAGCCCTCTGTTATTCACACTTCTGGCTGGGGCCCAGCCCTGGTCCCCAGCAGGTGGTGTCTCACAGGCTCCAGCCCAGTGGAGGGCAGGCCCCCTGACCTGCAGAAGGGCATTTGGAGACCCTGCCAGGCCTGGAGCGAAGCCTGGGAGAGACGTCCAGTTGACACCAGGGTGGGCAAAGGGGGCCTGTGAGCTCAGTGTTGGGAACACCTGCTGCCACCATGGGCCACTGAATCAGTGGCCTCCCCAAGGCCCCCCGGGGTGGTCACAGGAGCCTAGTCTAAGGCCCCCACCTGCCCCTACCCTCGATTTGGTGTGTGGGTCAGACAGGTGTAGCTGGGCCTGGTGCTGCTGTGAGGCTGTCACCTGAGCCCCACAGGTGAGCAGCAGGCATCAGGGGCTGGGCCCCCCAACTGTCTGTGGGGCCCCCAGAAGGCCTGAGCCTGGTGCTCCCCTGCTGCGGTCAGGAGCGAGGTTTGGTCCAGCCGCTCCGGTCTGTGCCCCAGGTCTCTGACGCTGCCCCCTCTGCAGACAGGATGAGGCTGGGGAGAGGGGCTTGAGGGGCGCAGGCTCCCTGAGAGCACTTCTTGAATGCTTGCTGAAGGGTGGCCCAAAAGGAGGACACTGTTCCATGTCCTGGGGTGGGCTGGGGGGCCTGCCACACCTCGGGCGGGAGGAAGCCCGTCGGGTGGTCTGGCTCTCCTGGGTGCTGCTGTTCGCTGGCTCTGAGGGGAAGCCTCTGAACCGGGACTCGGGGGTCAGGCCCCACCTTTCTGCACGTGGCTCTGAGGGTGCTGTCCAGGGGGCGCCGCCTGAAGGCCAGAGTTGGAGAGGGCCGCTTCTCCCACTGGGGATCCCCTTCCTTAAGAGGCTCAGAGCAGCAGGCAGGAGGGGCGCAGTGCGGGTAGGGGAGGCAGTTCGGGGAGCATTCTGGGACCTGGGCAGGGGAGGTGTGGGTGGGGCGGCCCGGGAGGACAGTGCGGAAGTGGCGGCTGGCCAGAGCCGGGCGAGGCCGCTGCCACCTTAAAGGCGGTAGGCGGGGGAGGGAGGGTGAGCAGGCAGGCGGGCAGTGGGGGCGGGGCTTCCAGCTAATTCATTAAAATGTGTCGGGGAGCGTGGGAAAGAGGAGAGTGTTTCTTCCCAGCAGCCCAGACACCTGGTAGAAGGGCCGGGAGAGGATAGAGATCAAATAACAAACACTAGGCCCGGGCCGGCGGCCGGGGCAGGAACCACAGCAGACAATCGCTCCTCCCGCCGCTGCCCGTTCAGGGCACAGCCTGGCACTGGGCACAGCCCACCCAGTCTCCCTGGAGTCTGACCCCTAGCCTGGGAAGGAGCCTAAGGTGGTCCTGAGGCTTCAGAAGGCACCTCAGCTGACCCTGGATAGCTCAGGACCAGGGAGGGCTGGGCCTAGGATGGGGGTGCCACAGAGCATGGCGGGCTGACGGTGATCATGTGAGCCTGGGAGGTTGCCTGGAGAGGCAGCCCGTCTGGGCAGCAGAGGGGTTGGGAGGCAGGCTGCACCGTACAGGTGTGGCTATTAGGACCACACTGGGAGCAGGTCCCCGGTGAGCCGCCCTCCTCTCTCTAGGAAGCTGTGTGGGCAGTGGGGCTGGGGATCACCTTCCTGGGGGGACGGGAAGGACACTGTCCCCAACCCCCGCCCCCAGGAGCCTGTGGCCTCCCCTGGCTTCAGCCTCTGTCTGTCCAGGGCCCACTGCAATGCCAGGGCCTTGGGTCCGAGCAGCCTCCACGATGCAGCTGGGCAGGGAAGCGGGGCTGGCACCCTTACTTGGGGAAGAAGTGTGGTCCGGGTGCTTCCCATCTCTGGCCCCCCTCCTGGAGGAAGCACCCCAGCTGAGAGGGTCTCAGACCCTGATGGGGTGCGGCTCGCCTGCTCACATTGGCACCCCTGCCTGATCCTTAGGGTCAGTAATGACCTTAGGGTGGAGGGAGGCCAGGGCTGCAGCTGGTCTCCCGTCTCCCAGCTGCCATCTCCCTGTGTGGAGTGGTGTCCTGGCCCAGCTGGCCCCAGGGTTGCTGGGTGCTGGAAGGGCCTGTGCCTAGCACACGGTGGGCACGCCGAGGGTTCGGAATGATGTGGAATGTGGCAGGATGCCTATATGACCGCAGCACGAGCCCCAGCCCGTACGCACCTCAGGCCTGACCACACCCAAGTGGGGCAAAGGACCGTGCCCACCTGGCGCCTAAGGCCATCACACCTGGTGTGTGCCCTGCCCTGGCAGAGGTAGTAGCCCTGCCTCAGCCCCCAGGCCCCAGCCGCCCTGGGGCTTCCGCCCGGGCTCCTCAGCCAAATCTGAGCTGGTTTCCGCTCAGGGCAGGAAGGACAGGAAAGGGATGTGGGGGGGCACATTCCTTGGGGGTGAGCCAGGGGAAGGAGGGCCAGGGCAACGCGCAGCCTGGGCCCAGGCTCCCTGCTCAGAGGGACCCACCCGTGGGCGCCGCCTCTGCACCCCTCTCCCTTCCACCTGGCACCGCTGCCCTCGGCCCTCTGGGTGTCGCCAATGGACCGCCTGAGCCTCAGTTTCCCCCCAACTGGGCACAGCGGTGCAGCTTCCTGCAGGAGTGAGGCTGGGGGCTGGAATACACATGAGCAGGGCCTGCCCGCGTGGCTGCGCTTTCCTTCATGAGGGGCAGCCCCCCAGCCCTGACCCAGGGGGAGGGAAAAAGACCTTGTGGGGTCACGCCTGGGCCGGCAGGGGGGCCAGAGCAGCAGGCTCAGAGGTGCCGGCCTTCCCTCCAGGCCTTGGCCTTCCGGTGGACAGTGGAGGCCTTCGTCAAGGGCAGCCGTCCTGCTTGCCCATCAGGAAGCCCCCTGGCTGAGGCTGGCCTGGTTGGGACCTGCCTGCCCTCGGGCTTCGCCCTTGGCCTCAGAAGGCCAGGAGGGTGGGGTGGAGGCAGTGGCACTGACTGCCACAGCCAAGTGGGTGGGCCGCCCAGCGCACAGGGCCTTCTGCTTCCACCCCAGCCCTCTGGCCCTCTGAGCTCAGCTGACTCGGGAGCCACCTCAGTCCAGCCCTTGGGCCTCTGCCCAGGCCATTTCCTCTACCAGGCTGCCTTCCTGCCTCCTGTGTGCCTCATTCCTGAGCTCCGGGCGGTTCCTGGTGCAAGGCCTGTGCGCCCTGGGTCTCCCACCAGCTGTGCGGGCTGGGACCCAGTGGCCTGTGAGGGCTCTCAGCAGGGGGGGAAGCAGAGACTAGACAAGGCAGTCCTCGACCTCAGGCCCGCTTGGCTGGGGCCTTCTTCACCTTTACTGTTGGCCCTGCTGCCTGAAGGAGGCTGGCAGGGTGGGGGGCTGGTCTTCAGGAGGGGCCGATGGGGGCTGCACCCGCGAGCCCGGGGCACCACCCAGGACCTCGCTGAAGTGCGCAGCGACGCGGCCCAGGTGGGAGCCCTCCCAGAAGACTTTGCCACAGCCTGTGCAGCAGTAGAAAGGCCTGAACCCAGGCCGCGCCAGCACGCCCGCTGGGACCCCTGCCAGCTGCAGTCGGGTGCCGTTGCCCAGCGTGGCTGGTACCCCGGCCTGCAGGTCCGTTGCCTCCAGCCAGCGGCAAGGGGTGTCATAGGTGTAGCCCCCGGCGTCTTCCTCTGGGGCCAAGCCGGGACAGGTGACAGCAGCCACTGTGAGCCCCCGGCCTTCGGGTATGCAGCCCCCACCCCACTCTCTCCAGTGGCTCCTCCCTATGCCTCCCTATCCACCCGTGACCTCTGCATCAACCCACCCAGGGCTCACAGGCCACTCACCTCTGGCCCTCTCCCTTCCCAGGCCTCCCTGGCCCTTCCCCAGCCTCCCTGCCTCTGCCAGGGCACAGAGACCATCTCCTCAGAGAAGTTCCCTCTGTCTGGCCAGGACCCAAACCCTGGCCTGGGTGGCTCCAAGTGCCGGGGGCCCCATGTGTCCTTGGTGGGGGGGTTCCGGGGCTCACCTGCCTCCTGGATGTCCTCGCTGTGGGCGGCCTCGTCACCTGTCAATCAAGGGTGTCAGGGACTATCATAAGGATGGGGCCCTGCAGCCCCAGTGCACCTCCAAGTCCCGGCCTCTCTGCTACCCCCAGGGGAGGGGACAAAGGGCAAGGGGCTGAGAAGCTGCGGTGCCAGCCAGGTCCCCTCCCATGGGAACTCACACCTTGGAACATTCTTGGGGCTCAAAGGTCCTTGGGAAACATGCTTTGGGCGAGAGATCGGCTGATTAGGGCGGTGGGGGCCTGAGAGCTAGCGGGCCGGGGGAGGGCAGTGGCGGGGGCGGCCCGTCTGTGGTGATGAGCAGATAAGCCCTCTGCCAGGGAGTTGTTTCAGAACCCACCAGGGTGGGTGGGGAGCTGGGGGGCCTGCTGGAGCTCAGGGTGCCACGAGACTCTGGGGGTGGCCTTCTTCTGACCCTGGAGAGAGTCCCAGCCCCACCGAGAGCACAGGGAGTCAGCCAGGCTGGTGGCAGCCCAGGGGTCGGGGTGGGGCTGAGGGAAGAGATGGCTGAGGGCAGGGCTGGCAGGTGGGGGAAGCATCCTGCCCACACTGCTGACCTCCTAATTTTCTTGGCAAACATTTCTCCACAGATGGCTCCATATTAACTGCAGCCAGGGTCTGAATGGATGAGGCCCCCACACCAGGCCCACTGCCTCCTGCAGCCCAGTGAGGCCGTGACCTCCATCTGGCCACCCAGCCTCACCCCAGCTGGTCTGGCTGCAGCCCTTGCTGGGAGGCCCCCCAAGACACCAGAGAACCCCCAGCATAGGACGACTGCAGCCTCGGGGCAAGGGCGAGGCTCCTTGGGGCTGGAGCCCGGCGGCCCTGTGGAGGGCACTGCTCTCGGTCTGCTCCTGTCCTGGGCCTTGAACACGTCCAGGCCATGCTGCGGAGGGCTGAGCGCTGCCCAGGGCTGTCCCCTTCTCTGGCCTCAAACCGCAGAGGGAGGCAGGAAGGTCAGGAGCAGCTGGATAGGGTAGTCAGCATCCTGGAGAGTCACCCTGGCCTCCAGCTGACCCCATGAGGGTCCCAAGCCACCCTTCTATCCACCCCATCCCCGCCCTCCACCGAGAAGAGCCAGGAGCCCCCCTGCTTAGTCTGTCTCTCTCTAGGGTGGCAAGGTACGTTCACTACCCACCCAGCAACTTCAAAATCCTGGGTGCCCTGTTTCCTCTTCTAGTTTTACAAAAAAGGAATCTAAGGCTGGGTCCCTGAATAGGACCCCCCATTGGGGAGGGGGGGTAACACCCCAAGTCCTCCCTCCTTCCTGTCTGCCTAGGTTCATCTGCCTTCAGATGGCTTAGCAAGGCTGGTGGTGCGAGTGAGCACAGGCCTGTGTATGTGCATGTCTGTGTGCACTGGCTGTGTGTGCCCTCCGTGTTTGGGGCAGGGTGGCCAGCAGTTGAGCAGGGTCCACTGGAGAAGAGGGTGACAGACACCACCCCAGAGGGGTCCTGAGTGCCTGAGCTTCCTGGTGCCCTGCGCCTGGGCACCACTGCGGGCCCCACCTTTCCATCTCCCCCTGGCTATTGCTGTAGGTTTGCCCCGGAGTGCCCAGCAGCTGGGTCCACAGACCCCATGGAGCCCATGCCCAACCCTGTGGGGTGCACTCACCTATGCTGCTGGGGCCTTCCTGGTGTCCGCTGGGCCACATGAGCTGCCTCATCAGGTTCTTGGAGACCTTCAGGTACTGGTCACAGTTACAGGCCTGGGGGCAGAGGGGCTGCTGAGGTTGGGGGAGGCTTGCTCCATGCCCCCTCCTCCAGCCCCCTGCAGCTCCGGGTCTGGCCGGAGGTTTCATGGAGACAAATGACACATCCCTTCTCCCCACAGGACCACAGCGCACACCGCCTAATGGGAGCCCTCCCTGGCTGCACTGGCTCCTAGTGGGCCCTGGGTGGCCCCTTCTGGCTCCTGAGATCCTAGTAACTCTGCCATCACCTGGCTGTGCCCCCCAGCCTCAGAGTCCGTAAGGGCAGAGATAGCCTGGGCAGCCCTGGGCCAGGCTCAGCATGGGTAGGGGGCGCATGGGCCAGCATGAAAGGGTCAGGGTGGGTCGCCCTATAGCTGCCCTGACCCCTCAGCCCATCTTGGGGTGAGCCTGGCCACTTCTGTGTTCAGGTTTCTCCACGACACCGGTCCTCCTGCTGCTTCAGAGGCCAGCAGTCCGGCCCTTGCCGGGCACCCAGTCCATGAGCTGTTACGAGTGAAGGCACTTTGGTTTGCACTCAGGGTCTTTGTGTAGAACATGCAATGGGCTCCTGTAAGGAGCTCAGCTCAACCCTGCTGACCTTCCAGTGACCCCAGAGTGGAGTGGGGGCAGGGGCTTGTGGGGCTCTTCCTGCTCTCCCACCTTGGCCACCCCCGGGTTGTGATGGGTCTAGGCCCCAGGATTCCCAGGGTGAGGCGGGGAGGGCTGTGTGCCAGGGCGGCAGGGCTGGGCACCTGCTGAGACCTGGCTGCCAGGCAGGTGGGCGCAGGTACCTGAGGAGACTGTGTGGTCGCAGCCCTTCTGGACCTCAGGACGGCCTACGGGAGGAGGGTGAGCCTTGGGCAGGGGCTGGGGGCTGTGAGCACTCCTTGCCCCCTCCTGGTTGAGTGCCTTGGATGACGAGGCTCCTGTGGCTGGGTGGGTGGGTGGGTAGGTGGTGGCTGTAGGCCCCTGGAGCCGCAGGGTGTGCCCACTTCAGGGAGGCGCCTGCCCCGCCCCCCCCCTTTTCCCACGGGCCTGTCAACACTGCGAGCTGGCTTTACCTGCGGCCTCACCGCTGTGCCTCAGCACCACGGCAGGCTGGGGAGCCCGGGCCTGGGAGTGCTGGGTGGATGGGGCCCCCTCTGTTGGGGCACTTGGGCTGGTTCCAGGCAGGACCCTTCCCCACTGCCCCTCTGGCAGCCTTAAGTCCTGCTGGCCACCTCCCCCAGCCAGGGTCTGGGCTGGCCTCTGGCAGGGAGGCTGCTGTGTGTCCTGACCCCTGGCTGCAAGTCCAGGGGGCTTCCTGGGGCAGCAGCAACGTCAGAGCCCTGGCTGCAGGTGTGGCCTGCAGTCCCCCAGGTCCAGGTCTCACTCTAGGAGCAAGAACAAGTAGGCAGTCTAGTCTCTGACTGCCACCCAGGGCTGCCCACCACAGAGGCCCTCGTTCTGTCAGGCCACCCTGAGGGCATAACACAGCAGAAGAGTGGGGTGGGGTCCTCTGTGAGGGGTCCACCAGCCTTCCCAGGACTTGAGCCCAGTGTGCACACCTGGGCGGGGTCGCCAGCTCATGCTGAGTCACCACACGCAGACCAACGCCTGGTGCTGTCCGCAAGGGCCTGGCCCCACCTTCGGGAACTACCAGTGCCGGGTTTCCCACGGCCGCTGCCCACTGTTGAGCCCTGCTGTCACCCCGACAGGGCCCTGGGAGCACCACCGAGCTGGAAAAGCCGGTTCTGTGCCTGCTTGCCCGCGCTGCTCTCGTTCCCCATCTGCAGGAGGGCTTGGTGCCCAGGGCCGCCGTGTCCAGCTCCTGTCTGCCCCAGGGCCCAGCAGCCCCGACCTTGGCACTGCTGTGGGCAGCCAATGGCCATCCCTCGAGGGAGGCTGCGGCCCTGACCTCGAGGTTGTGGGCTTTGTGCTCACCCATCTGAGGTCCCTCCCATTTTGAATAAAGGGGGCTTCTGAGGGGCTGCGTGACTTGGTCCCAGGGCCCTCTGTTGGTCAGGGCCCACACCAGGGTCCTCATGCTGCCCCCAGGCTGGGGAGGTGTGTGGGCACGTGGCATCTGAGCCACGCCACTCCCCATGCAGACCCCATTCCTGGAATGCCAGTGGGCCAGGCAGAGACCATGAGGGGCCCTGGACAGAGGCTGTGCTGCCCTGTGGGCCCCACCCAGTCTCAGCAGCACCTTGCAATCTGGGAGCCTGAGGGCAGCGCCAGCCTCGCACCTCCCACTCCCCCACCGCCCCCCACAGTCTGACTGGGTGGGAAGGGCCAGGTGAGTCGGGGCGGGAGGGGCTGGGCTGGGAAAGCTCTGGCTCTGGTTGTGGGGGCCACCTGCACACTGGTCCCCACGGCTCCCGGGCTGCTCAGAGTCAAGGCCTGCCATGCTCCCCTGATCGGGGCACTGTATCTGTCTGCAGGGGCAGCCTCGGGCAGGGGCGCACCCCGTGGTAGAGGCTATCTCCTGGGGCTCGCTGCCAGCAGGGCTGCTCCTGGGGACCCACAGCCAGGCAGGTCTGCCTTGTCCACCCTCTTCAGGGGTTTCCCAAGGGGAGAAGGACTATTCTGGTCACTTCCCTGGGCTTCCCAAGTGTGTGATCAGGGCTGCAGCAGGCACCTGGGACACCTGCGCCTCCTCAGAACTGGGGCTGAGACTTGCTGGGGGGCTTTAAGGGGTCAGTTCCCTGGTGCTGAGAACTACTCCTGAGTGAGTCTGCCGTTGGCTCTGAAACTGCCCTGGGTGCCACCTGCCCTGGGTGTGTGGGCCACACATTCACGGCCCTGGTCTGTGGGCCTGCAGGTATCTGCTGTGCACCCCCCAAACAGTGGACAGCCAGTGCACAGTGCGGGGTGCGGGTGACGGTTCTCAGGGAGCCCCAGCCAGGGACACAGGAACTGCTGGGCAGGGCCGGGAGGCAGAGGGGCTTTGCATGTGCTCCTCCGAGTCCACTGGGCAGGCTTGTGGGGACCCCATCTGGGGCTCCAAGCAGGGCCCCACCTACATGGAGCCCCCACACCACAGCCTGAGCCAGGCTCCAGGTGACCCCATTCTGGGATTTTGCCCTAGGCAGGGAAGGTGGGGGCTTGGGCTGAGAAGCCATGACTTGATTAAGAGGAATGGGTCATTTGCTCATTTAGAGAACAGTAAAGCCTAAGAAAGCAGAGAAAATAAACATCCTCTATCCCACCCCCAGTGCGAAGAGGAGGCAGGGTGCCGAGGTGTTTCTGGCACCTTCCCTGCGCACACCTCCAGATACTCAGGCTGGGAGCAGGGGACACGGCAACACCACGATTACTGTCCCTGGGGTCCCTACCCTTTTGGAACCTGCTACGGGGCACTCCCCACCATCTGTGCCTGCCATCCCGAGGCCCTCCCAGGCTGGCTTGTCCACCTGGACGCCCCAGAGCTGCCCCACCAAATGGTGCTGGATGTACGGCCAAAGGGCTGGGATGAAAGACCGCCAGCCTGGGTGTCAGCCTGACACCTTCCTGGACAGGGCAGGACCTCGGAGGAAGCAATTAGGCCTGGGTCTACTCCACACTTTGCTCTCCCACGCTGTCCGGGCAGCGCTTCGTGGGGCCCTGAGCCATCTGCCCCCAGAGGTGGCACTGCTTGGAAGCGAAGCACAGCTGGCGGGCCTGTGAGCCTCCGAGATGAAGCCTGGCTTTGCCCACACAGACTCTACTGCCCTGGGACTGGAAGCCGCGCCTCCTGCGCCCCGATTTTCAGCCGAAAGCTCCATGCAGGTCCCGAGGCGCACGGGCAGGCGCTGGACACCTGGCGTGAGAGGGCCGGGTCTGGACACACGCGTGTGAGCCAACACTCTGCAAGGACTCTCACAAGCACCGAGGCGTGAGGTGCAAGAGGGCCCAGCATCAGAGCAGCTGAGCACGTCTGCATGTGAGCACAGGTGAGGGGTGTGAACACGGGGCCTGAGAGAGGCAGGCTGAGTGGATGTGACTTCTCACACTCCTGCCTCTGGGAGCGTGTCTGTGTGTGTGCACCACTGGGCCGTGCGGGAGGTGCGTTCCTGGGAGCAGGAGGAGTTGGGGTGACCACGCGGATGGGGAGGGGACTATGCTGGGCTCACGGTCAGATGGGAGCTCACGCCAGCTTGTGCAGCCTCATGAGCCTGGCACCCCAAGTCTGGGGCCCAGCTTCACAGGGAGATTTGTCTGGTGTCCCCAAGCAGGGCCTCCTTGGCCTCCTGCCCCAGATGCGAGGGCCACTTCACCTGGCTCAGACTTTCTGGGAGTGGAACCCCTGGGACACGGCACTGCCCCCCATGCCTGCTGGGAATCTGAGGAGGTCCCCCAACCAGTGTGGATTCCCCAACAGCCATGGGCTGAACATCCTATGGCCTCCCTGGACATCCCAGAGCCGGGGCAGCACTTGCTGCTTCCCCTCACAGCGAAGGGGGGCAGAACAGGAGGAAGGCCACACGGAGGTGCCCTGGCCAGGACACAGCAGGGAAGGACCCAGGGCCTGAACTGGAGGCCCTCCCCAGGTCGCCCCGGGCTTGCAGGCCCAGTCCTGGGAAGCGGCTGCAAACAGGACCCCGGGGCCTCGGTCCCCAAGTGCCCCCATCCCCCTCCTGCAGCTGACCCACCGCGGGGCCGGGGCTGAGGGCCCAGATGGGCAAGCCCTCTGGGCGGGGTCGCAGGGCTGGCAGCCCCGCCCAAGGTTTTTTCCAAGACCGTCGGATGAGACCCTACATTTCAGCTCACGTGGGTGGGTGGGGTGAGGGGCGTGAGCCCCGGGGCCCGGAGAGGTGGCAGTCTTCCCACCCGGCTCCTCGACCCCTGCCACAGGCCAGGGAGAACGCACCCTGAATGCGAATTTCAGATAAGCGCGTGGCACATTTCCGTGTGAGAAGCCACCCACTGTTCTCTGAGCCCACGTTCGGCAGCAGCCTGTATCTATGTGCTGAACCCCGGGGCTCTTAGAAGGAACAGAGGCAGTAGGAGCAGCTGGTAGGTGGGGCCCCAGAACCTGCTCCCACGCCAGGGAGACCCCAGCGAGGGTCAGAGCTCACTGTCCTCCGGCACAAGGCAGGCAGGGCCCCTGGGTCCCTCGGTGAGCTGGGGGCTGAGCAGCCATCTGTCCTGAGCCCAAGGACGCCTTTTGGCCTCAGGCCCTGAAGGAGGGTCCCGACTCCCTTTGGCCCCCTCAGCAGAACCCTAGGTGGCACCCCCCCTGCGTGCACCTTGCCACCCGGGTGAAGCCTGAGAGGCGCCCCCACTGGGCACACACCGCCACCCAGTCCCTGAGGCCGCCAGACACCCCCACGGGGCCCCCCCAACCCGTCCCCGTGGCCCTGCTACCGAGCGCGCCCCCACCCCGAGAAGCTCCGGAGGTGCCCCCATCCCGGGGCTCGGGGCTCCCCAGCGCGGCGGGCGCGGCGTTCCCAGACGGGGGAGGGGCGGCGGGCCGTGAGAACCAGCCGGCGGCCGGGCGGCGTGGGAAAGCGGGAGGAGGGGCGGGCGGGGAGGGCGGGGCGGCCTGGGAACGGCCCCCGCCCCCGCCGGCCTTTGAAAGGGCCACTCAGGGCGCCGGCCGAGATTCAAAAGCCAACGGCTGCCCGCCCGCCACCTTCCCGCGCCCAGGCCGCTGGGGGTACCCACCCCCCCGCCCAGGGCCGCGGGGATGGGGTCTGGGCACCGGTCCAGCCCGCGGACCTGAGGTTAGGGGAGGGGGCTGACGGGACCCCCCGCCCGCCCAGGGCTGCCAGGGACGTGGGGGCCCCGAAGTCTGGGGGCTGAACCTGCCTTAATGCCTCTGGGGCCTGTCACCCACTCGCATCAGGCCCGCCCTGGGGCCGGCACACCGTCCCTGGGGGCGTTCCAGTCCAGGGAGAGGGCCTCAAAGTCCCCCAGCGCGGCAGACTCCCCAGACTGGGCCGGAGGCCTGGAGGGCTTCCTGGAAAAAGTGACACCAACCAGGCCTGGGGAGGGTGGGAGCCCGGTGCTCCAGGAGCCGGCATGGCGAGGGGCTGGCAGTGTCAAGGCCATGGGCTGAGGGCAGGCCCCGGGGTCTCCTGGCCTTTCCCTCTCCCGTCCCTTCCCAGGGCCACCGAGTCGGGCTAAGCGGGAGAGGTGCCTGCTGAGCCTCGTGAACTGGCCTTGCCAAGACGGGGGGAAGAGGCAGCCCCTGCTGGAGCCCAGCGCCCCAACTCCCCGAGGGGCGCCCTCCCCAGCCTGCTTCCCGACCTGCTGCCGATCCCTCCACAGGGTTCCTGTTCCCGAGGCCCCTGGCTGGGCCACACCCAGGCCCCTCCTGCCAGCACGTGTTCCCCGGGCCCCACTAGCCACGCTGCCCCCCCGCGGATGCCCCCAGCTTCCTCCCTAGACCCAACCCACAGCTGCCGGAGGCCGCCGCTGTCTGCAGCGGGAGGCGTGGGCTGCCTCTGGCCAAGCACCCCGCAAGGCCCGTCCTGCCCCCACCCGGGCTGAGAGGGCAGCGGTCCCGCAGCAGCCGGGCCTCCCCACGCGGCCACCCCAGGAGGAGGGCGGCCCCGGCTCCAGGGTTCCACTTTGGGGCTGGCAGAGGTTCAGAACGAAGAATCGCTCCCTCCCCGTCGCCCGCCAGCCAGGCCTCCAGGCACTGTCAGTCCCTGCCGCAGACCCCCGGCTGGGGGAGGCAGAATTAGGGCTGGGGGCTTTCCCGCTGCTCCCGCGCTGCGAACCACGGGCAGTGCTGCTGCCAACAGCCTTTTATTTATGGGTGCTGGAGCCGAATGTCATGTGCTTCAGCCTGAGGGCTGCAGTGTGCTGACATCGGGGGTGGGGTGTGCGCCCCAACCTGCCGCGATCCCCAGCCTGGACCACGGGACCTTGGCATGCTGTACACCCTTCCTGGGCCCACAGGCGTGGCTGTCCCTGCCCCCTGAAGGCCTGGCTGCCCCTGCCCTCTTGCCTATGGCAGGGAGGTCACTGGGCTCTGCCCTTCCGTGCCCTCAGAGCCCAATCCTCTGCTGCCCCTGGCACCCGCTGAGTCGCGGGCTGGAGCCTTGACAGGCCCTAAGGCCGCAGGCATAGGTCTCCCCCCTGTGGGCTCCCCTCAGCCCAGGCCCCTCCCAAGGAGGGGGCACCTGAGCGGCCTGGTGGAGGTGGGCTGGGCAGAGGGCGGGTGTGTCCTCATCACGTGTCTCAGACAACGCAGGGGGCCACTCGTGGTGCCAAGGAAGGGCTAGAGCGGCTCGCGGAGCCCAGTGGCAGCCCTGCTCTGGTGTCAGGCTGTGGGTGGTGGTCGTGCCAGCCCAGGGGTGCCAGGAGCTGGGGACCCCCAGGGCCATCTGCTGGGAACCAAAGCTGGGCTCTGGCTGAGACCCAGGGCTTTTGTGGAAGGGGAGGGGGCAGGGAGGGACAGGCCGTGGGGAGGGCCACGGGGCAGCTTCATGGGGTGATGAACCCCAGACACTGTGCTAAGCTTGCCAGTGGGGCCACCGCCTGGGCGGGCATGCTGGGTCCCAGCCCAAGAACCCCAGCGGCTCCCACTGCCCTGGAAGCCCCAATGGCAGTAGACCCTCCATGCCACAGCCCTGACCCGTCCTCCCCCAGCCCCATGGCCGGCCCCTCCCACGGCCCCAGGAGCAGCGGGCTGGGGTCTCTCCCTGTGCAGGGTGGTGGCCAGCCCTCCCAAGCCTTTGTGCCTGTGTGACCCCAGGGGCACCGAGTGTGGGAACGGGGCTGGGGGCCACAGAGCACAAAGGCCGGGGAGGGCGGGGTCAGCGGCCGCCGTGCCTCTTCCTGTCTGTCCCTGTGCACACAGTCGGTCGCCAGGGTGGAGGGAGGGTCCCCAGGCCTTGGCACCCCAGCTGGCCCGGGGTCTGGGTGTGTCCCCCCCCTTGCATCCCCAGGGCCCTCTGCCTGCACCC
The DNA here is from genome assembly GCF_030020395.1 of Manis pentadactyla. Taxonomy (NCBI): domain Eukaryota; kingdom Metazoa; phylum Chordata; class Mammalia; order Pholidota; family Manidae; genus Manis; species Manis pentadactyla. The sequence continues at coordinate 221,270,403 of NC_080021.1, forward strand.
CTCTCCTCTGCCAGGAATCAGCCTGGGACAGGCTTGCCTGGGGTGTCCCCGGGCCCTGCCCCAGGCCCAGCCCCCTGAACTGCAGCTGCGCTCCCCGAGCTCCCTGAGGCAGGTCAACGTCCCGTAGGGGCTTTCCCTCCAGGTGCCACTTCCAGGGCCTGACGTCACTGACTTCCAGGACACCCCCACTCTCACACAGGGGCACAGCCTGCTCCCCACCATTGTGGAGGGGGCCAGAGGGACAGTAAAAATAGACATTATGCCTGGCCATGTCAGGGACTTGCACTGGGCTTTTTTTAACTCAAATTTCTTTGATAAAATACTTTCCCATGGTGGACGGCACTGGGAACACGCTCTTGGCGGATGCTCCTGATGGACAGTCACAGGCAGGTCACCAGCTTCAGGGACTAGGCCCCTGCCCCTATAAGAGGCCTGCTGGGCCCTGGGGTGGCAGGCAGCTGGGCCCCGCCGGACAGGGGTTCCACCATGTGTCCCCAGGACCCATGGGGCTCTGTCCTCACCGATGCCCAGAAGGTGGATCCTGGTGCCAAGGGCACATGCCACATGGAGGCCTGCACTGCCCGGGGACAGCTGGGCCCTGGGGGAGGCGTGGTGAGGCCCCCTTGCCCGGCGCCTGGGCCTCTGCGTCTTCCTGCGCCTCCCACCTTTTGCCCTGACATGCAGCCAGGCTCTGGGAACGCTCCGTGTGCAGAGGGGACTCTCCCTCTGGGAACGGCACCAAAATAGCAGAAGGAAGGAAAAGAACGTGGACTGGCCTGGCGGTGGGAGCCTCCTGGGTGGGGGCAGGGGGGTGCACAACAGCGCTGGGTGCTCAGGCTGCTGGCCAGGGGCCGGCACCCTCTGATGCCTGGGTGGGTTTCCTAAGCAACCCCAGCCCACACTGTGGCCCCCCTGGGCCGAGCAGGGGTTTGCAGCCACACAGGCGCCTGGCCACCACCTTGGGGCACCTGGCAGCACCTTTAATGGGTTTCTCAGGGTCCACCTGTGGGGGACCACTGGCCCACCTCAATCAGCCCTGAGACAGCATCTCTCCGGCTTCAGAATTTGGGTGGTCAGGGCACAGGGTGGGCGGCTCCCGGCTGCTGCTCAGGCTAAGCTCTGGACTTTGCCCAGGGGCTCTGGGAGCTGGTGGTGGTAACGTGGCCTGAGGCCCACCAGCCCTGGTACACAGATGCCTCAGCTCACGGTGACCCTGACCAGGTCTGTAGTCTGGGAAACATGCCCTACAACCCTAACCGGCTGCTGCCAGGGCTCAGCCCTCCCATCCTGCCAGGATTACATTTAGAAATCTTGGTTCTTCAGAGACCCACCCCTTTACCCACCGAGCCCCATCACGCCAGCCTTCCAGGGCCTGTCTGCAGGTGGACCCTCCGCAACACCGGCGTCAGCCGGGGAGTCCCGCCCTGGGGCATGGCCAGCCCACCTTTCTCTAGGGCTGAGCTCAGGAGGCGACGGGACTGTGGGGCCAGGAGGCTCCCCAGCCGGGGGCCCACTTTTCTTTGCAAAGGTGCAGTGGGTGCCAGTGCCCGCCTCACGCCACACACAGGCCTCCCCGTGGGCCCCACCCCACGCCCACTGGCCCTCTGGGGTGTGTCCTTTCTGCTCTGGGGCCCAGGGCAGCCACACGGCCCTGAGCCGTGGACCCTATCTCTGCCCTCGCCAGCCGATGGCTATGGAATGCCTGCTTACTGTGCACAGACAGGCTGAGAGTTGGGGGCTGAGGAAGCCCATGCTCCCCTTCCCCACACCCTGTCCCCTGGGGGTCCTTGTGCATGCTGGTGCCGATGCCTGTCCAGACGAGACTCCAGGGAGCCCAGCCCCAGCCCCTTCCCTCCACGCGGGTTGGGGCTCTAAAACCTAGGAACCCCACCACACTTTTGAATGTATTCGGATCCTCTGCTCCTCACCTGCCACAGCTGCCACTTAGGCACGAGCCCCCAGCACCCCTCACCTGGGCAGGCGCAGCGCCTGCTCCCAGGTCTCCCGCCCCTGCCCTGTGCTAAGAACACTCCAAATCCGCCCTGCTTGCTGCAGCTGGACAGACCCTGGACCTGCCCCCATGACTCTACTGCCCTGATGTGGCTGCACCCTGTCCCGGGGTGGCCGGGCATGGCCCTCCCTGGGGCGGGGCCACGGCCCATCCTGGCCAGGCTGCGGCTTTGCCCCCGCCTGCCCCTGGCGCTCTGACACAGCCCTGTCCTGTGGCCCTGCCCTCCTGCCCCGCAGGGCAGGGACATCCTTGCCTGGGGCCGGCGGAGCCAGGAGGCAGAGCCCTGGGTGTGGGGGGTTGGCGGGGGCGCAGGCTGGGGACACTCTTCAGAGCGGGGGTGCGGCGACTGGCCTGCCCTCCTCGCCTGGCCATCGCGGGTAGGAAGGAGTGTCAGGCAGCTCCCCAGCACGCGCTTCCCGGGGCCCCCGTGGGGGTTTCCTCCCAGCTACCCAACTTCCTGTTTTCTCAAGAAAACACAGCAGCAGAGGCTCTGAAAAGCTCATTAAAATGCCTCCCCGGCGTCCCGGACGTCCTGGGGTCTTTACAACACTTGCCGGCTTGATCACAAAGAGAAGCAGCAGCCGGTTCCTGTCCTCCCTGAGCCCCAGCAAAGGAAAAGGCCCAGGGGCACCTGGTCTGCACAGACTGAACCCAGGCCCTGGCGCTGCAGACTTGAGACCCGGCCTTCTCCCTCCCACCTCCCGCCTGCCCTGGTTGGTGCCAGCCCTGAGGGCCCTGGCTGCAGAAACACCAGGTCGCAGCAAATTTCCTGAGACTGCGGCTCGTGGCTCTCTACTGGACCAGGCAGGCCAGCGTTGAAGTCCCTGTGTGCCTGGGTGGGGCTGCCCCTCTCCTGGCACCATGCAGGTGAGGCCCAGCTTCTGCTGAACAGCTGGGCTTGGGAAGCTGCTCCCAGTGGACACTGTCCGGACCTGAACTGCAGAATATTCGGGGACAGCCAGCATGCCACACCAGGGGCCATGGTGCACCGGGACTGCCCCCTCCGCCCACTCCACCTGCTGTACCCCATGGAATCCCCGACGCAGGTGGCAGCCATGCCCCAGCCTGTCAGGTCCGGGCACAAAGGCCCAGCCAGACAGCATGGGGGCCTGAGAGCTCGGACAGTGCAGCAAGGCCAGCCGGGGAGGGAGAGAAGAGTGGCCCGGCCGCAGCCCCTCGCAGGTCTGGGGCTTGGACGTGGCTGTACCTCTGCAGGACTTCCTCACCCAGACCTTCCTGGATGTCAGGAGACACCCAGAGCCATCAGCAACTCTGGACTTGACTCTTGGAAAACGGGAGCCTCACCAGCCAGATGCAACTTCCGTGGGCTCCCTTTACTCCATCCAGAAGCCCCAGGGGCCGATCCTGGGCACAGGACCCTGGGTATCCTCAGTCCACAGCTGCCTGCCTTGGCCATGCCAGCCCCAAGAAATGCTCTGCCACCTCCTGCAGCCCCCACCCTCCACTGCACACATGGGTGTCTGGGTTGGGGGTGAGAGAAAGAGGTGACGCTCAGGTCAGGCAAAGGCCACCGCAGAACGCGGCTGAGCAGAACCCCCAGGCACAGGGACTCTGGCATCCTACCGCCAGCCATGGACACGCGGGCAGCCCTGCCTGTCACAGAGGTGGCTCCTGGTGGCCTTGGGGCAATGGGACCCACCTGGCAGCGGCTGAAGATGTCTGCGTGGGTGACGTGCACGTTGAAATGCCTGAGCACAGCCTTTGCCTGCTGCCGTGCCTTGAGGGAGCAGTCCACCTGGAGGCAGCGCCCAGCCCCGACCTGGGCCCGGAGCTGCAGAGAGATGTGCCTGCTGAGCGGCGGCCACAGAACCCAGAACCTTCCCAGGCCCACCTGCCGCCGCAGGCTCAGGGTGGGGCGCAGATCCCGAGGTGGGGGTGGCCAAGGGGCCAGGCTGAGGCTCCCTTGGGAAGACGAGGCTCAGAATGAGCTGTCTGTGGGGTCCCCACCTTGTGGTATGGCAGCCCTGACGTCAGGATGACCCTTTCCTCCTGCCTGGCAACCTGTGCAGGAGGCAAGACCGACAGGTGAGGTGGGCATGCTAGCTCCTGGGACTGGGCTGCTTCTGCTCCCCACCTTCCCTGGGCCCCATCCCGTCGTCCAGAGCGGCCTCTGCCTGGACCTGAGCAGCTGTCAGTTCCTGCAGCCTCAGTCCTGGGCATTACCTTGTTCTGTAGATTTGGTCTTAGAGTCATGCAAACAAAAGAAACTCAAAGAATAATCTCTAAAAATCCAAAGATGAAGCAAATGAACCACAAAGAGACAAGAATTCCAAGTGACATGAAAACGCAGCAAATGGACCTTCTGCCTCTGGGTGCTGCGCTACAAACATGAGAAGCACTGGCCGCCATCCCGCGGCTGGCGAGCACAGACATCGCCATTCCGGCTCGTCTGTGCACTGGGACACACAACGGGTGACACTGGTGCCGTGACTGTTAGAATTCTCAGCTGAGAAAAAGAAGATACAGAGTCAAATTAAGGAAATGTCACAATCCCAGATCCGAACAGAAAGTTGCAGTATGAATTTCTGATGTATATTATATGTACACATATTTAAAAGTATTTCATGTCTCTGCCCACCACTAAGACCTAGAAACAAGAACCAGCCCTGTAGCCACGAGCACCTTGTACCCAGACTGGTTTCTAAACAGGCTGCTTGCTAGAGGGAACAAGGGCTTTTTGGTGAAATAGCTGATTCAAGGTCTGAGGCAGAAAATGCACACAATGAAGCTGAAACATCATCTTGTATCAGGAAGCAAAGAAGTCAGCCAAGTCTACAGGTGTCACTTCAGAGGGACCCAGGATATAATGAAAGCCCCCACACGCCCGCAGAGGGATGCACTGTGCACCTGGGAGGTGACGGCAGCATGGACAGAGACATGAAGTACGATCATGTTACTGTGCTCAGCGTGGTTCCTTAAAAATCATTAGTTATCTTTGGAGACGGCAAGGGGCTGACTTACAAATGTAAGATCTAAAACTGTAAAACTCTAAAACACGGGAACATGTCATGATGTTGCATTTGGCAGTAAGGCAGCAAGAGCAAGGACAAGCTATAGGTAAGTTGGACCTCATGAAAATTAGAAACTTTTGTACATCATAGGACACTATCAAGAAATTGGCAACCCACAGAATGAGAGAAAAATATTTGCAAATCTGGTCAGGGATTAATATCCAGAATATATAAGGAACTCCCACAGTTCAACAACAAAGAAGTTAATGACCCAACTAAAAAATAGGCAAGAGACTTGGACATCCTCTGAAGATGCTCAGCAGGCCAACAAACACAAGGGATTAGGGAAATGCAGATCAAAGCTACAGTGAGATGCCACTTCACACCCACTAGGATGGCTTTTTTTGTTTTTTTAAGGAAAATAAGTGTTAGTGAGGATGTAGAAAAACTGAAGCCCTCAGGCACTACTGGGGAGGATGTCAAATGGCCCAGCTGCTGGGGAGAACAGGAGGGTAGTTCCTCAGAAAGTACAGAATTACCATGTGACCCAACGATTCCACTTGCAGGGGATGCCCTAGGAAGCTGAGAGCAGTGGGCTTGAGCGCACACGTGCCCACCAAGGTACATGGCAGCATCAGTTACCATAGCCAGACGGGTGGGCAAACAACCAGATAAAAGTACACACACATATATACATATGATGGGACTTTTCTCAGCTTTAAAAAGAAGGGAATTCTGATACATGCTATAACATGGATGGACTTTGAAGACATTTATGTGAAATAAGTGAAATAAGCTAGACACAAAAGGACAGATATTGTATGATTCCACTCATAGGAGGGCCCTAAAATAAAATTCATTGAGACAGAAAGTGGAATGGTGGCTGCCAGGGGCTGAACGATTGTTTAATGTACAGTTTTTGTTTGGGATGATGACAAAATCCTGGAAACAGATGGTAGTGATGATCATACAACTTTGTGTGTGTACTTAATGCTGCTAAGTTGTACCCTTAGATAAGGTTAAAATGATAAATTTTGTACATATTTTATCAGAAAAAAATAAGGGAAAAAAAGCAAGCCACTGGTTAATCTGTAGTGAAAATAAAATATACACGTATGTGATGAATAAAAAACAAAATTGAAAACACACACACAACTAAAGTAAATACGAGGACAGAGCCAAATGAAAGGCTGTCGGGAGAGAGGCAGGCGGGCCTCACAGAAGCTGCGCAGGGCGGGCGGCGGGGGGTCTTCAGTGACATTGGATGTCGCAAGGCAGTGCAGGCTGTTTCTACAAACCCAGCAACGCTCTCCTCCAGGAAAGAGAGGAAATAGGGACTTTTCAGGGGAAAATGGCCCAAATTAAAAGACAGAGCAAAGGAACTTCTTTTAGCAAGAAAGAGCTTTCTTTTCCTTGGCACAAGGTCTGTTATGCACGTGCACATCCACAGGTCATAAACTCTAAAAGCCACTGAATACATAAAACAAATGCGATAATGTCTAATTTGTAGGATTAAGAAAAACCACATTGTGTTAAGATACCAGAAAATAAGATCAGGTAAGATGGGAAGGGGTGAAAAAGCTAAATTGATCTAAGATTGCTGTATTAGCTTTAACTTTAGACACTGCTAACTCAAATATACATGTTAAAATTTCTAGGGTAACCCTCAAAAGAATAGAAATAAGATTTATAGCAAACTAATAGAGGAAAAAATAGAACAAGGGAAAAAAAGCTGAAAGAATGTAAGAAACAACAGGAAAAAGGAACCGAAAAATTAGGACAAATAGAAAGCCCACATTAGGATAATACAACTAAATTAGAACGAATGTAAATGGACTAAACTAGTAAGTCAAAGTCTGACATAGGCTGTCGGACTGGATTTTTGAAAAATCCATCTAGAAGCCATTTATAAGAAACACACCTTACCTGTAAGAGCGAAGAAGGGCTGAAAATGAAAAGGGGAGAAAACAATATACAAATAACAACCAAAGAACGCTGGAAAAAATTCATTCATATTAGTTAAAATAGACTCATGGCGAAGAGCACAACCAGGCCTAAAGAAGCTCGCCTCATAATCATAAAAAATCTCTCTGAACAGGAAGATATAAGAATTCTAAGAAGACTAAAACAAGATGATTTGACCAACACATTAAGTAAGCTCGATCTTCTGAGTGTGTGTGTGTGAGGTGGGCAGGATGGGGGGGTGATGTGTGTCCTGTAAAGTCCTCAGGGGACATTTATAAAAAGGGTCACTTACTTGGCTACAAGTCTTCACAAATGCCTAAATTGGCAGACTAATTCAGTTAGGGTAGAAATCCGTTTAAAAAAATAACTGTGAAGGTCCAGAAGCCCAAGCTTTCCGAAATTGAAAAACAGCCTTCTAAAGAACTCCCAAGTCAAATAAGCGACTATAATGGACACTCAAAAATTATTAGAGCTAAAAAATAATGAAAATACTACATATCAAAACTAATGGAATGCAATGAGAATGGCACTTGAAGAAAAATTTAGGGTCCTGAATGTTTACATCATAAAATTTAAAAGGCTGAAAACTAACAAACTGAGCATTTCCCTCGGAAATAACCCCAAGAAAGCAAAAGGCAGGAAACTATGCAGATAAGAATTGAAATTAATGAGAAAGAAACAAAAATGCAGTGGAATGGACCAAGAAAGCCAAGTACTAGTTACTTGGGAAGACTTACTGAATCGACAGATCTCCATCAGACCCAGGAAAAAGCGGAACCAAAGAAAGCAAGAATGAGGGAAACGCGAACAAAGCCGCAGAGGTGTGCTGGCCTCAGGGAGAACACCGACACCTCGCACAGCCGGAATGTCGGCCGAAACGCACACATCCTAGAGAAAGATGGCTGACCGAGAGTGACTCGAGATGCAGCGAACTGCAGTCCTACGACTGTCAAATAAGGGGGTTGGCCCAGAAGTTCCTCCCTCTGAAACATCGGCTCAAGACGCCTTGCGGTAAGTCAGCAACATTTGAGAAGAAAATCCAAATATCACTTAAAGTTGCAGAAAACAAGAGGACAAAGTCCCTAATTTGTTTATGAGGCTAGAAAAGATGATGACAAAGACAGGTTGTATGTCACACATCCTCCTGAAGATAGACCCAGACTGCTCAGAACAAGAATTGCAAACCAAAGCCTGCAATATATTAAAAGGGTGATATTGGCCAAGCTGGATTTAACCCAGAAATGCAAGATTATTTCCAAATTTAAAATGTTAATTATGTCATTTACCATGTTCACAGATTAAAGGGAAGAAAGCCTCCATGGCTATCTCAACAGCTACAGAGATGCGTTAGGTAGAATTCAGTTTATGTCGCAATAGATACGTGCAGCCCATCGTTGGGGCCTTCCTCGGCCTGGTGGACCACCTCGCTTCATCGCGCTCAAGTCAGAAACGAGAAAAAGGGGGCGACTATCAGCACTTCTACTCAACATGGCCCTGGAGGTCTCCATGGAGTAACGGGGTAAGGGACTGGAAGGGAAGGCATGAAGCTTCCACTGTTTGTAGATGTCCAGAGACCCTAGAAAGGGTGGGACCGGGGAGAGACCTGGGCTGACGTGGGCTGAGGGTCCCCAACCACCCCTGCTCTGGCGGCTCCCTAGGACTCGGCACACAGTCATGCTCGTGGCGAAGATTCATTGTGGGGAAAGGACAGGAGACAAAGCCAGCGGGTGGCACAGGTACACGGGAGGTGCGGTGGAAGCCAGGGCCAGCTCCTGGCCGCTAGGGGAGGCACGCGGATGCACAGCAGCTCTGACAACTTGTGTGTGGGGCACGCGGTCCGTCGGGGCGTCCAGGGGAGATTCAGCGGCCAAGGTCTGCACGGGGCGCTGGCCGGTGGGCAGCCCACACCCACGCTGCAGCCCCAGGAGGAGAGCAGGTGCCCACAGAGCTCCCGGTCTGCACGGCCCTGAGTGGGGAGCGCTTCACCAGCCAAGCGCCCAGACACTGGCCAGGGCGGCTGCACCAGCAGGTCTCTCTGAGGACGGGGTCAGAGGTGCCCTGCTAACTCTTCGCACAGACACTTCACAGAACGCAAGGCACGGCGACGCTCAGCGTCCTTGATCAGAGGGAGGCGAATTAGGTATGATGAGCTACAGCTTGCCAGCCCTCACTGTGACTTTGATTTGTGCTGCAGCTCAGCCACTCCCAGGCTGGCATGGTGGCTGCGGGAGACGAGGCCTCTGGGGCCGATACAGGAGCCTCGGGGCTGCAGGCGCCCTTCCTGCCCTACGTGGGCAGCACACCCAGTGTGCCAGCCGCTCCTGTCATTCGCGATACTTTGAGGGAAATGCCCTGAGGGCGCCTGCACCTGGTCACTTGGAGTCTCTCCTCCAAGGACGCCAGGATGGGCACCCAGGGGCAAGTTCTGCGTCACCTCTGCCACATCACACCATGGACTGCTGGGGACCTCTGTTCCCCTGGGGACGTGCGTTTCGATCTGTTGGGGTCACAGGACCACCCCAGAAGGCCCAGGACCAATCAGAGGCCCCCCTGCAGGTGGGCCTGCGGAACCCGGTGTCGGCCGGGGCACCTGGGGAGGTAGGGCCTGCTGACGCTGCGTCCCCACTAGCGGTCTGCTCGGGCCTTCCAGACTGGGCCACGACCCCCAAAACCCCCAGCCTCTGCCCACAACTTCACCCAAAGCTCCTTCCGCTGGCAGGCCTGTGGCCAGCAGCGTGCACTCCTGGTGCCAGCCGCGCTGGCTTTCTGCGGCCCTGGCAAACCTCCCCCGGCTGCACACAGCTCTGCAGTGGGCCCAGGTTGGCTCCGTGAGCCCCCGCCTGTTCAGTGCTGGGCTCTGGGGGAGGGCCTGCTCGCAGGCTCACTCAGGCTGGCAGGACCCAGTCGCTGTGGGACCTGTAGGACCTCTGGGACTGAGGTCCCACCTCCTTGCCACATGGCCTCTGCCCTCGGCAGCGACGTTGCCCGAGTCCTTCCCCTGCCTCTGGACCTCGCTTCTGCCCGTCAGGGTCCACATGACGGGCCGCCAGAGCTGTTCAAGCTGATCTCTCTGTTCACGGTCAACTGATCGAGAAGTAATTACTTCTCAAAGCTCACAGGTGTGACATGGGGGTGGGGGCCAAACCCTGCGCCCCCTTTGCTGGGGACCCCTGCACTCCTGGGGGCTGGTGGGAAGGCACCTCTCCGCTGGCTCCTGGCCTCCTGGCCACTGATGCCTGGTTTGGAGCCCTTGGGAAGCCAGGCTGGCCACCTTGGTCCCAGCCCCTATGAGCTGGGAACAGCCCTGGCTGGGTTGTTCTCCACAGGGATGGCGGTCAGGGATACCGAGGCACACCCACCTCCTTGTCCTGGACGTGGGGACCAGGCCTCTGGGAGCGGTGGCCGTGAGGGGCCAGGGAGGGGGAGAGAGTGGACATCCATTCACGGAGGCGAGGGCCGGCTGCGCCCTGCTGAGCCTCACCCCTGGGCAGACCCCTCTGTTCTTCCAGCCCGTCTCCTCACTAGTTGGGAGGCAGCGTGCAGAACAGCTGCCCGGGGTGCCAGAGGATCAGTGAGCTGAGCCGTATGTGGTGGCCTTGCCCCGGCCTGCTGCACAGTGTCTTCTTGCCACAGGCAGACGGATGAACCCCACTGCTGTGCGGCCCCAGGGCCCCTGACCAGCTCTGCTGTGGCCGGCTAGCTGGTGAGCATGGTGGCCCCTTCCCAGAAGGATGCTCCCGGACACGTGACGGAAACCGCAGATTAAAAATCAGAATTCCAATGCAGCCGCCTCTGTGCTCATCCACAGCAGGTGGTTCCCTAAAGGCAAGAACCCTACGGCCCACCCATGGCCGAGTGGAGCAGAACGCAGCCCCTCAGCACACCGGAATGCTCTGTTCCCGGAAAGGAGTGAGGCGGGCGCACAGAGTGAAAGTAGCCAGGCCCAAGGCCCCACGGCGGGTCTGCCTGGGAGAAATGCCCAGAAAGGCAGCCCACGGACAAGGGGTAGACAGCAGGCAGGGCGGGGGAGATGACGTGAAGTGGGTGCATGCCCGGGGCCAGCTGTGGCAACAGCCACACAGCTCCCTGATGTGCAGAAACCCACACACGTGCACTTTAACTGGCGAGGTGTGTGGTGTGTGAACTACATGTCGATAGACCTGTTCAAAACACTACATCCAAGTTCAAACCTCTGAATTCTGAGGCCCCTGCTTGGGGTTCCTTCATGGCCTGAGGCTGGTGCCCCCCAAGTGGGATCCTGTTGTGGGTGAGGCCTTTGTGGGGAGCGCCTTACACACCGGATGTGGCTTCTTGGAAGAGGGAAGGCCTTACAGGCAGGCAGCGTTTCCAGGGGCCAGGACCACGGGGTCTGACTGTTGGGCCCAACCCCAGAGGGGCTAACAGGGCTCCAGCTAGCAGTCCAAGGTGCTGGGCAGCTGTAAGTACTCCGTCCTCGGCAGCTCAGGGAGCCCTGCCCTCTGCCCTGACGTGGTCCCTGCAGCTGGGGCGCCGTGGTGGCAGATACAGCCCCTGTCCCGGCGGACAGACAGGTGGCGTGGAGACAGGGGGACCCTGAGTCCGGATGGCAGGGACCCCCACTCACCTCGGCCGCTCTGCGGTGGTCCTCGCCGGTGCCCAGCATGAGTGTGTCGACGCCCAGACAGCGGAGGCTCCGTGCCAGCCCCTGCAGCATGTTGTCGCACACCACACGGAAGGCCCTGGCCGGCACCGCAGGGGCAGTGCCCTCACCCTTGGCCACGGGCACCTGCAGCAGAGCCCTGCTCAGCAGCCCGCCACCCCGCTGGCCCCCCCGGCCTTGTGGGGACCGAGGCCCCAGGGGCTGTGGGGCACCTCTTTTTTTTTGTTTTTTTACTTTAAAAGAGAATCATGAGCAGTATGTGCTCAGGGCAGAAAGCAGCAGAAAAACAGAAACAAAACAAGGCGAGTTGCCTGCACCGGGCCCCATGATGGGCCCCACGTTCCTGGCAGGGGTCTGTGGCACCCAAGCCAGTGAGGGGCCCAGGGGCAGCGCAGGGACATGACCTGGGGGCACACCACGCCGGGTGTCTGGAGGGCTGGGGACCCCACCTCCTCTAGGAAGCCAGCCGGCGCCCAGCCTCCCTGCCCTCTGGGTGGGGGGCCCAGGCCCTCTTGGAAGCTGCTGACTCTCCCTAACCAGGCCTCCTCCTGCTTTAAGGACAGTGACCAGTGATCCTCCTCCCGAGCACCCTGATAAAGGGACCCTGAGGGGCTCACCCACCTGGAGAGCTGGAGCTGAGGCCTCCTGCCAGCCGGGCAGTTCCCCGGCTCCAGATCTCTTGCTGTGCCCAGGCCTTGGGCTCCTGGCCAGGTTGTCCAACAGGAGGAAGCGGGCAGGCTCCCTGCACAGAGCTTGGTATACCTCCAACAGGCAGTAGGCATCGGCGGCTGGGGTGGGCAGAGGTCCAACTCAGCCTCCAGCATGGGGTGTGGGGCATGGGGGCAAGGGGGAGGAGGGGGCGCACCTGCATAGACCAGCTGCTCCTCGCTTAGTGGCCGTCGGTCCCAGTTAGAGAGCTGCTGTGTCTTGTCCAGAGGCTTGCCCAGCACCTGCTGCACCAGGAGGCTGAGGCCCCGAGGCCCCCCGGCCCTAGCCACACCTCGGACAGGCTCATCTGCCATCCGCATCTGTGGAGATAGTGCCCTTGTGGGGAGGGGCCTGCTGTGGAGGGAGGACGGCCACCGCCCATGTCCTTGCTGCCCTCCACGTGGCTCAGTGCAGGGAGAGACGGCACAGCTGGCCTGGGGGGCCTGTGCCGGGCCACAGGGCTCTGGGTGCCCTCCTGCACCCACAGGCCAGCTCCAGAGGCTGATGCCTTAGCCCCCAAGGGTGACGCAACGGTCTCCTTTGAGAGGCACCCTGAGCAGGACTGGTTCTGGGGAAAGTGTGAGGATGTGCGGTGACATCCTCTGGGCTCTGGGGACCTGTGCCAGGGAGCAGGGCTGGAGCCTGGGCCAGCCCGAAGGCTCGAGAGGCCAGGGGCAAGTCCTGCCCACAGACACCCTGCCAGCCTGGGGCAGAAGACACCCTCCTCCTCAGGCACCAGCAGGGAAGCGAGGGCCCCTAGGGTCCCAGAGCCCCACCCCGCCCGCCACACCGACCTGCCTGTGCACCTGCAGCAGGTCCAGGCCACCCTGCAGCTGCTTCTCCACATGGGCCAGGGCAGGGCAGGAGGTGCCCAGGCTCCGAAGGTCCCCTGTCATCCCATAACCTGAGGGCAAGCACCATTGGCATGACGGGCACGTGAAGAAGGGGCCCGAGCCTCACCTCAGCACCCTCCCCCTGGGGCAGGGTGGGGGCTCTGCTCACCCAGCTTGGTGATGGAGGGGTCCAAGAGCAGCCGGGACACCAGCTGGGAGAAGGCCTGCGTCACCAGCCCTCCTGCGGGCTCCAAGAACACGGGCAGGTCCAGCAGGAACACATGGCCCTCTACTGCCAGCTGCATGAGCGACGGCCGGGGCCGGCCCCCCATGCCAAAGGAGGGCCTCCACTCCACGTCCACACCAACCACCCGGCCAGGCTGCAGACAGTGGGGTGTCAGCAGGGAGGGCTGTGAGCGGGTGGGGCCCACCCGCAGCAGCAGGGCCATGGCTGGGGACTTGGGGGCAAAGCCAACCTGCCCCCGAGGGTGCGTCTGGGAAGGCGGCCTGTTGGGTGGGCCTGCCCAGCCCCATGAGCTCCCACCTGAGCAGGGCTGGGGCTGGCCCCTGACTCCCCTCAAAGTGCGAAATGAAGCCTGGAGCCCTCAGGCAGAGACTGTGGCTTTAGCGTGTTGGGGTGGAGGCCAGTGCCAGCACCTGTGGGCAGGTGCCCAGAGTGAATGAACAGCTGCGGGGCTGGCAGCCCACCTGCAGGAGCTCCTCCTCGTGGCTGGCCAGGTCCCCCCAGGAGGCCAGGAAGTGGATGTCTCTCCTGGCGATGGGCAGCTGGTAGTGACCATCCGTCCTGTCCGCAGAAGGCCCTCCAGCTGGCCTGGGAGGAGCAGAGCTGCAGCACCCCTGCACTCGTGCCCCCACACTGTCCCTGGTGCCCCCCAGCGCCTCTGGCCTTGAGGGGCAGAGAGCGCTCGGGAGGGCTGGCTCTGTGGGGTTCGCTCCCTGCAGCTGCTCCTCCACCTTGCCCACCGCCTGCCTCCCAGGCTGCAGATGCCGTTTCCTCAGGCCTGGAGGGCTGCAGGCTCCGGCCACAGGCCTGTGGCCAGGTGGCTTGTACCCAAAGATGGGTGCCAGGACCCTACGGTGTCGTCAGCCCCTTGTACACCTGCACTCGGGGACACGGGGCGCCCCTTCCTGGGTTTCTCTTCATTTCTAATTCCCAAATCGCATGAATATATGAGTTGTGGTCACTTCCCAAGGGCTGGGGACCAGCCCCCTTGTCAGCCCCCTTTTCTGGGGGTGCTCACCTCTCCTGCAGCCTAAGGCAGCTGAGCTCTGCAGCCACCGTGGCTGGCAGCCGCCCCTTGGGCAGGGAGAGGTCCGGAGCACAGTGGACGGCCGTGGCCATGTCCCCGTGAGAGGCCAGCAGCTGCACCAGCTGCTCCTGCAGCCACGGGCTCTGCCCCACCAGGCCCTGCGGACGGAAGGGGATGGGGGCTCCACTGCTTGGCTCTGCCTGGACCCGGGCAGTCCTCAACCCTGGCCTTGGCGGGAGGGCTGTCCCCAGGAGTCCTGGAGCAGCCCCGTGACTGAGGCTCCTGGTCGGGCGCCGGCCCGCTGCCCCACCCTGAGCCTGCGGCCCCTCCCCACACAGCGCTCTCGCCAGCATCTGCCAGCAGACCCCTCGTGGGCCCGGGTCCTGGGCACAGGACCAGCACCGCCTTCTAGAGCACCCTGGCCCTGAGCCTGCTCTGGCCATGGGCCCTCTTCCCCTCGGCACCCCGCACGCAGGGGAGACATCCCGAGGGACACCCCTGCACCCGTGCTCCAGAGCGTGGACACTGAGGGGGCCCTGGGGGTAGCAGTTGCTGTGGGGGCCTTAGGAGGCCCCCTCCCATCCGGCTGGCTGCATGGAAGCAGAGGGGCCCACGCAGCCCCCCGTGCTGGCTCAGCCTCAGGAACCCTGGACAAGGCCCAGCCGCTGCTCCCCGGCCCGGTGGAGGCCCTCAGTCCTGACTGAGGCCACAGGTCGCTGTAATGCAGGTGGGAGGGGATGGGACACCCTCCCTGGGAGCCTCAGGCCCTCGTCCTTCTGACTTCCCCGGGGACCCCTGCTGGCAGGCAGATGACCACCTTCCTGACAGCTCGGCCGCAGCCTCAGGCCGCCCGCTTCCCGCAGGCTGCAGGCTCCCACGTGGACAATACGTGGAAACCCCTCCGCACTCTGCAGGATGTCCGCTGGCCTTCCGGTCCCCTGGCCTGGGCACCCTGGAGGGATCGCCTTCCGGGCCTCCGGGGGGGTGGGGGGTCCACGTTCCTCTCTGATGACTCACCCCCACCACCCCACCTTCCGCTACAGGGGCAGCTCAGTGCTGCCCCCTCTGGCTGCCCCAGAGGGGAGTGACCCCCGACCCCAGCGGCCCTTGCCTTCCTCCAAGCAGCCTGATCCATGAGTGGGGACAGCTCTGCACCCGTGGTGGCCCTGCCCAGCTCAGGCCTGAAGGACAGAGGCTGCTGGACAGCCCCGTCTTGAAGCCATTCTGCTGGAGTCGGCAGCCCCAGGCGTGGCCACGGGCCACCCCCTCTGCTCCTGCATCACCCCTTGGGGCATCTGGGGACTGAACCCCCGCCAGGCCCCAGCGGGCACGGAGCAGGGCGAGCAGGGGGCCCAGGAACGTCTAGTTTCCCCGAGGTGAGCTCCGGAAGCTCCAGAGACCCTCTCCGCCTGTCGCCAGGGACTCTGCTCCCAGATGGGTGAGGAGGGTCCAGGACGCTCAGGCCCCACCTGGGCCACGGCAAAGCCCGCCTCTCAGCACAACCTCTTGCCTGCCACTCCTGCCAGGGTGGCAAACCTGGCCTGCACCACATCCCCTGGGGGGTGTGGGCTGCAAGGGGAGGGCCTTCCTCCACACATCTGCTCTGGACCTGCCCACCGACCCAGCAGCCTGTGCGTGATCATGAAAGTGCACCGGTCCCCCCACATGCACATGTGAGCCACGTGCCACACACCTGGTCCACGTGCATGCTCGCGCTCAGGGACACTGGCCACCATGCCTCGCCAGGCCTCCAGGGAGTGTGCACCATGCCATGCAGGGCTTCCAGAGGCCTGGTGAGTGTGGACAGGACCCCTCCCGACTCACCTGCACGCAGTCAGCCCAGTTCTCCTGAGACATGGTTCTCTGCAAAACGAAGGCCAGGGTGACCTTTGCAGCCGTGCTTGGAGCCCCCCATCTGCCCGGCCAGGCTCGGGGCTCTAACCGGGGTGCACGTACCTCCACAAACCGCTTGCAACACAGGAACCGAAGGGCTGCCAGGCGCTGCTGGGTGGCAGCATTGGGACACAGCGCTGAAAGAGGCCAGGGCTCGCTGCGGGATGTGGGGGCGGGGCTGCAGCCCTGCCTGTCTTCCCACCCCTCTGCCCCGAAACTCCTGCCTGCCTTTCCCACCTGCGCCTTGGGCCCTGGGCCCCCATGCCGCCCTGCTCACTGCCCACCAGGCCCCAGCCTCTCCTGGGTACTCTGGATCCCCTCCCTCTGGAGGGACAGCAGCCCCACCTCCCCTGGGCCTCCAGCCTTCCCTCCAGGCTGGACCCTCTGCACATGGTGGTGGGTGTGCTTGCTTCCTGTCCTCCCGCTGGGAGGTGGGGTCACCGAGGAAAGGGCCCCAAGAGTTCAGTGCTTCCCCATCAACCCCATTCTGCTCGGAGCCTGCGGAGGCCCAGGAAGGGCGCCACCCGTCCGCCTCCTGGGGCCGGCTGTCCCTGCAGCTTGGGATGCTGGCCACAGGGCTCGCCTGCCTGCGCCTCCCCGAAGGGGCCTGGCCTTCCCAGGACCTTGGCTGGGCCTCTGTGCTCTTGAGGGGGCGGCTGCCCCAGCCAGCAGCCCAAGGCCAGCACTGTGGAGCACCCTCTGCAGACAGCGAAGGCCAGTGTGGCCCCGAGCTGGGGCTGGAACGGAGGGCCGGCCGCTCCTACCCTGCTGACTGCAGCCTGTGCCAGCACGTTTGCTGGGGGCTGCCCACCTGTGACCCAGGCCTGGGGAGGGAGGGCTTGGGAGAAGCTCGGGGTGGACAGGCCAGCAGGATGCCTGGCCCTCGTCCCATGTCTAACTCTGTCCACCTGCCGAGGACACAAGCCAGCCACGCGCAGGCCCATGGCCATGATGGCTGACACACAGTGAGGACAACGGAGGTGCCGGGGCCCTTACCTCCAGGCGGGCATTTCTTAGGGCCTTGGCAACGCTGACCTGTGTTGTCTCAAATTAGGAAGTTCTAGGTCTGCTGCAAAGGGGTGACCTTGCTACCCTAAGGCCTTGTGGAACAGACCCGGGGCCCTGGGGGAGCTGCGGATGGGGCCCACAGCACCTGTGCGTCAGCAGACTGTCTCCGGCAGGCCGGACTCCTTGCTCCCAGTGGGGCCCAGGCTGAGGGGCCCACAGAAAGCATCTGCTGCCCTGGAGCCCTCTCAGCCCTCTACACCAGCAGGAGGGAAAGTCCTAAGGCTTGGCCGAGACTTGTGGGGTGGTGTGGACGCTCCATGTTCTGAGGGCACCAGGCTGAGACCAGCTCGATGTCCAAAGGCTCCTTGGGCCCCAAGCCCCGGAGCCCCACCCCAGGCCCAGATCCTGCAGTGCAGGCCCCTGGGGGTCAATGAATGGCCCTGCCCGGAGCCTGCACCTTGGGTCCAGCTGGGGCCCTACCACACCTGGCTCTGTGGGCCACAGGCCCACCGCCCTCCCTGCCCCTCCTGGGTGAGGGAGCCTCTGCCAGGGAGCAGCTGCCATCGACCCTATGGTGGTCCTGCACTGAGAGCTCCTGGAAGCCCATTCTGCAGGTAGCCTGGGTGTCTGCACCCCACATGCCTGCTGAGCTACACTAGTGGGGCTCCCCCACTTGGTGCCCAGGGCAGGTGTGTGGGTGTGTCAGAAGCCCCTGTCCCAGGGCTTGGTCCTGAGTGGGTCCTGCTCATCCCAGTGGCACTTTCCTAGCTGCAGGGCAGCTGCCCACACCTCACACTTCCCAGTCTCTCATACCCACACAAAGGTCTGCATCACCAGTGCCCTCCTTGGGGCTTTTGAGTCTAAAACTCCACCCTCTTGGTTTTACTGCAGAGCTGGAGGGTGGCTCCTTCCCCACAGCTGCTTCCCTTGCTGTCTCAGGGGTCCCACTGCCCAGCCAGTCCTCCCAGACCTGGCTCACGTGCCTCAGGACAGGTCCCAGTTCCTGGCGGACCCTGACTGATCCACTGACAGCTTGGCCCCTCTTGCTTCTCCCATCTACACACCTAACATCACAAGGGCCTGGTTAAAACTGTGAATCAAAGATGTGCCTCTGTCTTTGCAAAAAGGTGCAAATACTGTCCTCCTTTGTGTGGGCAGCCACCTTCACCCAGGGGCCAGCTTCTCAAGGGTGGCAGGAGAAAACCTGGTAACTAAGCCTCCAAGGGAACAAGGCAGATGATGACAGCCAGAGACGGTGCTGAAATGCAAAGACCACTGAGCAGCCATGAGCGGGACGCTCCACGGAAAGCCGAGGCAGGAAACACCCCCAGGCAACAGGGAGCCCCAGGGAAACAGCAGCCCTGACAAAGAACCAAGCTACAACTTCTAGAGCTGAAAAATCAGCCCCAAACATAAACAATGCATTGATTTTGTAATGTGGTGGACACAGATGCAAAGAGAATTAGTGACGTGGAAAAGGGAGCAGGAGAAATTAGTTTGACCACAAGACACAAGAGTAAAGAGAGGAAGAGGGCGTGAGGGCACGGAACCCGCGGAAGAGCAGCGCAGCGGGGCCAACAGTGAGAAGCACAGCAGTGAGAGCGGAAGTCAGCACGTGGGACAACGTCAAACAGCAAAGGGCGCCATCCGCAGAGCGGGAGGCAGCCTGTGGAGCAGGAGGGAATGTTGGCCAACCACACATCTGACGAGGGTCATGTCCAAACACATGAGGAGCGCATGCGACTCAGTAGCAGAAAACCCCAAATAATCCAGTTAAAAAATGGGCAGAGGACCTGAGCAGATATTTTCTAGCGAGACTCACAGAAGCCAACAGACATGTAAAACAGTGCTCGGCACCCTTAAACGTCAGGGAGATTTGAATCTAAAGCACAGTGAGACGTCACTTCATACCTGTTAGAATGGCCACTATCAACAAGACAAGACATGACAAGTGCTGGCGAGGATGTGGGGAAATGGGACCCTCGTGTCCTGTTTGCGGGAATGTGAATTGGTGCAGCCTCTACGGAAACAGTATGGAGGATCCTCAAAACACTGAAGATAGAGCTACCGCAGGACCCAGCATCTCCGCTGCTGGGCATTTATCCAAAGGAAATGAAATCAGGATCTCAAGGGATATCTGCACCCCTGTGCTCACTGCAGCATCGTTTACAATAACTAAGACATGGACACAACCTAAGTGTCCATAATGGATAAAGGAAATGGGAGGAATATATACAATGAAATATATGAGTACAGCCATAAATAGAAGGAAATCCTGCCATTTGGGACAACGTGGAGGATGTTGAGGGCATTTTGCTAAAATTAAGTGTTAGACAGGGAAAAACAAATACTGTGCAATCCCACGTGTCTGTGGAATCAGAAAAATCAAACTCAGAGAGAGGTGACTACAGCGAACAGTACCGTGTCACAGAGATCTCACGGGCTCTCACACAAGAAAATAATTGTAACTGTGTAGGTGATGGGTGTTAGGTAAACTTTGCAATATATACAGGTATCAGATCATGTGTTGTACACCTAAAACTAACACAGTTTTATATGCCAGTTAGATCTCAATAAAACTGGAGGAGAAAAGGCCCAAAGCCAGTTCTTTGAAAAGGCTAGAACTTCCAGTGAGATGGGTCAAGAGAAATAAAAAGGGGAGAAGGCCCGAACGACTGACACCCAGAATGCTGTTGGCATTTGCAAGCTGGTGAGGGGACGTCACGGACAGCCCTGCTGGTGCGTTAGGAACAGGTGGTGAAACGCATGTCTGGAAACCCCACAGCAGCGGAAACGGGCCGGTGACGCGTGTAAGTGGGAAGCAGTGTGAGCGAGGCGGGGCCGCCACGGGAAGGCAGGGTCTGCACATAGAGCCGATCGCCGTGAACTGCCACGTTAACAGACTAAAGGGGACGCGCGACGTCATCCCAGCAGATGCGGGAGCACCCGATGCGATCCAGCACCCATTCCTGATCCACACTCAGTGAGCCGGGAATTGAACGGAATTTCCACAATGTAATGAAGCGAATCTGAAAGACCCTACCGATGACTTTTCCTTTGCCAGGAGCGGGAGATGAGCTTGCGGGAGGAGCACAGCGCAGCCCTGCCCCCGGTGGGGAGAGGGGCTCACGGCTCATCTGCGGCACAGTGCCCAGGCCCGCGGTGGGCTGCCGAATGGCAGCGGGGCGCCCGAGACGGGAAGAGGAGCAGCAGACCCCGCCACCTGGACGCGGGCAGGGAGCCCGCCCGGGCCTTCCGCAGGGGGTGGGCCTCACTCACCGGGGTCCAGGCCGTACTTCTCCCGCAGGCCCAGGACCTGCCGTGTCAGTGCCCTGGGGCTCAGCTTCTCCAGCCTCCGGGGGGTCACCTGCAGGAGCCGTCTGTGGGGACAGAGACACGGCTTCTGCCCGGCGCTGCTTTCTAAGTTAATACATTTTAACATGTTCATTTCTATCAAAGTCATACACATGTACCATTTAAAGCTCAGGTAATTTTACCAGGCTTTCAGGAAAAGCAGTATGTCACCCAGTGGGCTGGCCACCGGCACACTGATGATGGCCTGGTCCAGGGTCTGCCTCTGTGTCCCTGCACCGTGAGTTCTCCCTGATGGGTTTTAAGGATTCTGTTCAGATGTCTCTCCATGGAAGGCCCTCCTCCCTCACTGCCTGCACCCTCAGGACTGAGTTCTCAAATAAGCCACATGTGCTGTGCTTGCAGTGTGACTGTGCAAATGCCGGCAGCTAAGCCACTCTCCAGCCGTCACAGAGTCCACACTGGTGGAGTCCACTGCCTCTGTAGGCTCCTGTCTGGGCACCAAGCTTGCCTCGCCCTGTGCTTACTAGGTGACCAGGTCCAGACCTGCCCTGTGTCTCTCTGCATTGGCTGTGGCACCAAGGCCGGGCGGCTGCCGCCCGCTGGCTCAAGAGCTCGGCTGAGCTGAGACTTCTGGGTGAGAAGCCCTCAGCGCCAGCTGATTCCTGCGCCGCTGAGGCTCTGAGCACTGTCCCTGCCGGCCGGGGGTCTGTCATCCAGCCACTCCGCAAGTCTGACGACACCGTTCCCGTTCCCTTCTGACGCAGAACAGGTGTCCAGTGAGTCCTTTGGTAATTTCTTTGGTGATTTTCTCCCTCCCATGTTCTCTGTTTTTTCCAGGAATCCCATTATTTGGATGTTGGGCCTTCTTGACAGTCTCTAATTTCCCTCTTTGTTTTCACTACCTTTGGAAAGTATCTTCAGATTTATCTTCGGAACCTCCTGCCACACTCCTCACTGACGGGAGCGCTGTGTGGGTCCTGGAGACCTCTCCCTCTTTGGCACAGAGCTGCAGGACGCCAGGGCCCCGGTCCCAGAGGGGAGGGAGGCCTGACTCGCCGGTGAGCCCCGCCCCCGCCCCCGCCCTGTGCCGGGAGGAGTCTGGGCTTGGCCCCCGGGCCTTCTTGGGGCTCTACTGCTGAACTCCACTTGCTTCTGGCACTCGTGGGCCTCAGCTTTCTCAGGCCTGCTAAGAGTCACTGCCTGGTCATCTGCTCGCTGGCTTCCTTTTAAAGCAGAGGGGCAGTAAATGCTCCTGTTTATCTGCCAGATGCACTTTTAAAAAGAAATGCTTATGCAGGTGTAACTGAACTCTGGTGTGGAAATGGCAGATGTATTTGCGTTTGTGATCGCCACAGAGTGCAGCAGCACCCATGCCCCCTGGGCCCCACCCCCAGCCAGCCACATCTCATCTCCCTGACCAGGGTATTCGGGCCGCAGACACGTGGAGCTGTGGAGCATGGACTCTCAGGGCCCAGCCTCCCGACGCCCATCACTGTGACAGCAGCTCCAACCTCCTTACTCTGGGTTCACGGACGGTAATCTGCACCCATCCTGCTGCCTGATGGGCACTTGGGTTTGTCCCCATGCTTGGTGATTACGAGTAAAGCTGCTGTCCCTGTGGTCCTCCTATGGGCACTGTGCCCATTTCTCCCAGGCAATGCAAGGTGGCGTTGCTAAGTTGGCACTGGTGCCCAGCTTTCTGAAGCAGCTGCCCTGCTTTACAGCCCACCCGTAGCGCCTGAGTCCTACTTGCTCCATACCCTTGCCTGCATTTGGCATGTCAGACTTGAAGTTTTAGCCATTATGTGTGTTTTGCAAATATTTTCTTCCACTCTGAGCCAGTCCCTTCATTTTCTTGACTAACTTTGATGTCAGTTGATTTGATTGCTAATATTTTGTTCAGTTTTGTAGCCATGTTCATGAGATACACTGGATTTTAATTTTCCTTCCCCCAGAGTTCTTTCCAAGCTTTGGTATCAAGTCTTCAACTGGCTGAACAGAGCAAGATGCGACGAGGTCAGCTGTGATCTCTGGAGGGATCCGCCTAAGACTGGTGTGATTTCTTCCTTAAATATGCAGGAGAACTCACCGGGGAAGGCCGCTGGGTCAACGTTTTCTTTGTGGCCAAGTTTTAAACTACAGATTGACTTTATTCACTAGGTACTGGCCTATTCACATTTTCTATTTCTTCTTGTATCAATTTTGGTAAATCGTGTTTTTCAAGAATTTGGTATATTACATCTAAATTGTCAAATATATTTGCTTCAAGTTGTAAATGATGCCCCTCAACACATCTCAGCGTCTACGGTGGCGCTCACTTTTTCATTCCTGTTATTGGCAGTTTACAACAGGCGATCTCTACCTCAGCGCCTCTTCATGACCTGTGCCTGGCTGGCGACCTCACCGTCCCTTCCTCTTTCATGTGTCGGCTGGGACCCGCACAGCAGATGAAAGCTTTTTCCTACTCCCTGGAGCATTGCTCTAGACTCCCGGATTTTTAAGAATTCAAGGCGTTAAGCTCTGCAAACATCACCGTCTGTCTTCTCAGGCCGCCTCCAAGAGGGGCTGTTCCTTGTGGCGGGTGTGGTATTCAGAGACGAAGGTCTGTTTGCTAGTACGCTTGCTGTGGGGTGTGGTCGTGTCCAGGTCCTTTCAAAGCACAGAACTAGGAAATTTTTAAAATTCATTAATTCAAACCAGTGTCTGTAGGTAAATCTCAACCACAGGGCCCCCCTTGGCCCCTGCCCACTGTGCAACGCCCCTTCATGACGGGACTCCCGACTCGGCAGCACGGTCACTGTTGCTGTCTTTTTTTAAAACACATAATAAGAACGTGGCAACTAGCACCCATGCCTGGCCTGGGGCCCCGTGTGTGTTGCCCATGTGTATCTTACCATGTGAAGTCCAACAACCCTCCAGGACAGGCAGATGTAGCCCCATGTCAAGGACGGGAACAAACCCAGAGGGCAAGAGAGTTGGCACGGCTCCAGGGGCACGGCCTGGGCACAGTTGACCCTCCCGGGGCCGGGACCTGGCCTTGCTGCCTGCTGACAGCGCCTTCAGGCCTGGGAAGTGCAGCACCACACATGTGGCCACCCTGCCCCCCGCCCTCATCTCTCACACGTGCACACAGGCAGTTTCAGGGAATCCACGTGGGCTCCCTGTCAGGGCCTGTGCTCTGGAACGTGGTGGCATACATGCCACACAGCAGGTGCTTCGAAAGGATTTATTCAATGAAGGAAAGAAATGAGTGGATGGACAGGCAGAGGGGCTCCAAGCCCAGATGAGGAAGGGGCCACGTCGGCCGATGTCTATGAACCCCTCCCGCCCGGCTCCAGAGACGGCCCTCTCCCATGCGCCCGCTCCACCCTGGGCCCTGCAGAGCTCACCTGGAGACAGTTCTGATGTCAAAGCCCGGCCAGCACCAGGAGTCCATGAGAGCCAGCAGCATCCTCTGGAGGTCCGGGAAACCAGCCACGTAGCGCTCCACGAGACTCGCCTTGTCTTGGAGGAGCAGCAGGGTGCACATCTGCAGGGGAGCACACCCTCAGGCTGCGGGCCTGCAGGCACCCGGAACCTCTGTCCCCGCCACCAAGACCCCAGACGCACCTGCAGCCCGGAGGAGGGACTGACCAGAAGGCAAACCTGGGGCAGAGGCCCAACCCCTGGGGGTCCAAGCACCTCAGTGGGGCCCCACCGGCACCCAGTGCTCTGGTCCCAGCCTGGCACACACACACGGACCTATGCAGGCCTTGCCCCTGGGGGCTCTGCAGCCACCCCCAACTCCATTATGAAGGAGCGGGGGCCCCAAGAGGCAAGGGGTTCCTGGGGAAGTGCCGGCCTCTCGTCCTAGTCTTCACTAAGCTGTGAAGGGTGAGGGGCAAGATGGAGACCAACCTCTGGCAGTGGCCCTGGTGGCCCAGAGTGCCTCCTTGTATGCACAGATGGCATGCTAGCACAGGGACTGGCACATGCCCACAAGACCCTGAGCAGCCCAGGTGCTCCAGGAGGCCCTGGGGATCCCTGGTCTTGGCATTGGGCCTTGGGACACACGGACTGGTCCTCCCGCAAGAACCAGACCTCGACAAAGCCCCCCTCCGGGTGGCTCTTGCAGAAGAGCCCTCCTTGCCTCCAGGCAGTCACCAGGTTCAGGCTGCCAGGAGCCCAGACCCCAGGGGGAGGTCCCTGGGGAGCCCCAACCCCGACTGCCTCTTGGGCTGCTCCACAGCAGAGGAAGACAGCTTGCCAGGCCCTTCTAAGCATGTCACACCGCAGCCCACTGGCTGCTCAGAGGCGCCTGCTCCCCCTGTGGTCGCCCTGCACGGTCAGAGAGTCACAGTGACCCTGCCCTGGCCCCATCCTGTGGGGAGCAAAGCCCAGGGCTCAGTGGTAGGAGACCCCCTTCCTAAACCATGTTTTGGAGACCTGGGTTTTATCCAAATTGGAACCTAAACAATTTGCATGAGAAAGACTCTCACCTTTTCAACATCCAGCTCTGGCTGCAGCTTCGTGCCCAGCATGACAGCCTGGCAGACACAAAAGCAGCCGTTACCCTGGGCCTCACCATGGTGGGGGGCTCCCACCCCTCTGCACGGATGCCCAGTCACCTCCGAGGGGCCTGTTCAGGTCTGGCCATGTGGCCCCCAAGCCAAGGGGCCTGGAATCCAGAAGCACCGAGCCAACACGGCCCCTGCTAGGCCAGGCTGTGCGCGGGGCGGACAGGAAAGACCCGCTGGGACCTCGAGGCGGGTGCTGGGCTCAGGTGGGCACCAAGAGGGAGGGGCAAGGCACATGCCCACAAGACCCCAAGCGGCCCAGACCCTCCAGGAGGCCCTGGGGGATCCCTGGTCTTGGTACTGGGCCTTGGGACACACCAGCTGGTTCTCCCACAAGAACCAGACCTTGAAAAAGACCCCCTCCCAGTGGCAGGGACAAGGGACAAGAGGCAGAAGCCCGCATTGCTGACCCATGGAGCCCAGACACCCACCATGCTGCTTTCCCACACCTGCCTTTGCTTGCCCGCTCCCCCTAAGAACCACCCCACACCCCAGGCAAGGGCCTGGCATGGCCAATCGTGCCCACAGTGAGGGGCTGGGGCTGGCAGCCTCTGCCTCTGGGCACTTCCCACAAGGAATGCCCTGTGTGCGGTGCAGCTGGCAGAGGGCTAGCCAGGTGGGATCAGCTAGGGAGGCTGGCGAGGTGTATCCCTGTGGGCGATGCTCAGAGCTGCCCTGTCTGCAGAGCAAGAGGCTCCCAGGGCAGCTGTCCCTCCGGTGGAGCAGCGGGCATGGCAGAGCACCAGACCCTGGCGCCTGGGGCCCTTGTGCCGGGTGGTGGGGACCCTCCTCCAAGGGGCAGAGAAGCTCTGGGCCCTGAGCGCCCGCACGTAGTACAGGCTGTGCTGCTATTAATAATTTCCATACATCCCGCTCCCACTCCTGCTAGAGGCGAAAATAACCAGCAGAGCAGCCCCCCTTCCCCTGCCCCCACCCCCAGGCAGCTCATAGAAAGACCAAAATAGCGGCCTGGGAAAGTCTCGCTCCGCCTCCAGCCTGGGATGGTGGCGGGGGCGCAGGGCAGGGGGCCTTTCCCTGACCGGCGCTGACCGGCGCCTCCACAGCCTGGCCAGTGTCCAGGAGCTTGGCCTCCGCCGGGCCCCGTGGTCCCAGGGCCGGGGGGGTGCTGGGCTGGAGGGGGTGCCCAGGGTCTGGGGAGGGGACAAAGCAGAGGGAGGGGACACAGAGCTGGGGAGGGGCTGGGGCTCGGGGAGGGCGCAGGTGCTGGCAAGCAGGCACCTTCCCTCTTCTTCATGCTCCCCCGAGGAGCTGAGGGAGCACTGGGCACACACCTAGGAGGGCCCCACACACTGGGCTCATAGCCGGGAGGGGCCTGAACCCCCTAGCCCTGCTCCTGCTGTGCTCCGCCCGGCTGCCTGGCTTCCAGGGCCTGGACCTGGGCCTGCTCAGGCCCAGCCAGAGTGGAGAAGAGGGGTGGGAGGGATGCCTGGGGCTCAGGGCCCTCCCGCCCTCCAGCCCTCCAGCCCTCCAGCCCAGACCCTGGGCCAATGACCGTGGCTGAGGTGGCAGGGAAGGCTGGAAGTGGCCCAAGCAGCCTGGGCCCCGACCTCTCCATACCTCACCACCTCTGCTGGGCTGTCAGCCTCCACTGTCCTGCAGGCCCCGCTCCTCTGGGGACAAGACGCTGACCGTCCTGCAGGCCCCAGCCTCCACAGGTCCTGGGGGACCCTGGGCCCCCACAAATTCAAGCACCCCTCTGAATCTTAGAGCAAAGCCTCTGCTTGGGATGGTGGCCTGACCTGAAGGGGTCAGGTCAGCATGGGGCCGAGGGCAGGATGGGCACAGCCCTCTCAGCAGCAGAGGGGGCCTGGAGCCCGTTCACCTCCTGCCCCAAGGGTCCCCTCTCTCTGCCTGTGGGACCGCTGCCTTCCTAAGAAGCCTGCTCACCCACTGCCCTGCAGCTGGGGCCCTGGTCGGTAGTGCCCACTGGCTGCAGAAAGGTGGGGGCCAGCGTGGAGGGGCAGTCTGTGCTCAGAGCCTGGCCCTACCCACCCAGGGGTATAGCGTGGGCCTCACCTGTGTGGTGGGGTGCACACTCTACCTTGCTGTACAACACTGTCAGGAGAGGCTTCGGGGTGTGCAGCACAGTCCCCCTCCTCTGCCCGATTCCTCCAGAGCAGCCAGCTTCTCATGCAGGCCTGGCCAGAGCTCTCTGCGCACCCAGGGTGCCCTCTCTCGGCCAGGCAGCCTGTGTGGACACTGCAGGATGTGGCCAGCATGCCCGGGGCTGGACAGCCATCAAGCCCCCTGGGGACAGGGTGGGAGGTGCCCTCATTCTGTACAGGCAGACCCCGGGGACTCTGTGACTTGGAGGTCGGACGGGGGTCGGGGTAGGCACACAGGACAAAGGGAGATACTGCTCGGTCTCACCCAGCCAAGGGAGGGCGTCCTGGGGGCAGCCACAGGAATCTGGTGGGATGGCTGGGAGCAAAACCACCTCCTCCAGGCGGCCCCCTGGCCTGACCTCCTGCTTGGGGTTGGGGGGCTCCATGTTGTCCTGTCACTGCAATCAGGCTTGGCTTAGAATGGGCCTCTGGTCATTTCTCTGTCTGAGCTCCTACTGAGGTGACAGCAGGCCAGGCTGCTACTGCCTGGTCACGCAAAGGAAGATTACCTACCCGTCTAGGCGCCTGTGACCGGCCCCTGCTCAGGCCTGGGAGCTGGCACAGTGCTAGCTGCGGAGGGAGCCAGCCCCCACAGAGGGGATGCCCAGGGCTGCACCCACCCGGCCCCTGCGTGAGCAGACAGCAGCTGGGGCAGGGTGAGGATACGGAAACCTGACCTGAGAGGCCCAGAGCTGCTGCTCTGGGGAAAATAAGGAGACCTGGAGGGCTGGGGTGGCACCTGTGGGAAGATCATTCCATGGAGCCCTGGGGCTGCCCGCTGTGCCAGGCAGGAGGCTGACCAGGTGCCCAGGCCACCAAACACAGATGGGGTGGCTTTGGACCCCAGTATGGGCCTGCCTCCCACCCCTGCAGCTCAGGGCAGGCCTGGAGCCAAGGGGCTTTTTTTTTTTTTTTTTTAATAGCAAAGCTATCTTTTTACCTTGATAAGCTGTTTAAAAAATGTAAATAAAATAAAATAACTCAGTAGACAAAAGCGGGCATTCATCCCATCCAGAGCAGCCGCCGCCCTGGACATGAAATATCGCGGCACATTAAGTAGTGAGTCCTGGCTAATCCGAGCAGACAGGCCTGAATGCGGCCCTTGGGGCCGGCACGGTGGGCACTGGGGCATGCACCGCCTGCTGGGCGGCCCTGCCCGGGGACAATGGCTTTTCTTCGCAGAAGGGGCCTGTGCGGGACAAGAGCCCCCTTTGTGTGGGGATTCCTGCCTCGGAGCGCGAGGGGGGCTCATTCAGCCAGCCAGACACTCTGAAAGGCTCGAGTGTCACGGGAGAGGCCGGCGCGCCAGGCTGCCTTCTGCCTCCTGCATCTCTTCAGGCGCCGCCGCCACTCGGCCCTGAGGCCACGCACGGTTCCTGGACGCGTGGCCCTCTTGGCTCAGCGGCGCCCTTTCCTGGCCGCGGGGCAGGCAGGGACCCTGCACCCCCTCCAAGGGACGGGCAGGCCCAGCGAGGACCCACTGCCCGCCGATCATGAGCCACCGAGCCCCTCACCGACCCGCACACGGTGACGGGCTTGCCTCCCGCCCAGAAGCCGCCACCCCTGTGGCCCCATGGCTCCCAGCGCCCACACCTAAGTGGCCCTGGTGCTCTGGCTGCCACCCCCAGAACCTTCTGGGCCCACCCAGGTCCCACAAGCCTCTCCCGGGCACTTGCCGCCACTGGGCCTGTGTCCCTGAGTCCCCGCAACAGGCCTTACAAAGAGGCAGCCGCCCCAAACACTCCACACACACTTGCAACCCTCCACCGATGTCCCAACGCCGACTGCAGAGGCACAGGTGTCACACCAAGGGGCCAGTCCTGCAGATCACTGGTACCCTGGGGGCAGCAGGACCCTCGCAGTCAGACCCCCCAGAGTCATCACCGTGGCCTGACCCAGCCCAAGGGCAGCACGGACTTCAGGAGCCGATACACTTGGTGGAAGGGCACTGGCTGGAGCTGACCCCAGGGCTGTGGGAGTCCAGCCATCTGACCTGGGCCTGAGCACGGGGCATCGCCTGGCTCCCCACACCTGGGCTCTCCCCAACCATGAGCGTGTGCCCTGGAATCAACAGCCATGTCCCAGGTAGGTGGCCCTGCCACACAGGCCCCCAGGCCAGAGCTCGGGTGATGAGCGCTGCTGACCACATTCGAGGGCCCCGGGGGCACCGCAGGGGGAGGGACCCCCGTGTGGTGTGGGGCTGCTTCCAGCCTCTCTCAACTTGGTGTGAGGGTCTCCCAGGCCCCTGACCCCTGGCAAGGCCCTGAGCCATGTCCCTGGCTGGCTGGTCCCCAAAACTCTCTGCCAGACCCAAAGTCCCCCACACAGCCCCACCTGAGTGGAGGGACAGAGAGGACACTTCCGTATGGACACTGTGAGACCCCCCATCTGGCTCTTCTCTGCCCCGCTGACCCCATGTGCAAGCCAGCCCGTGGCGAGACAGTCAGGAGTACCTGGAGCCCCTCCCTGGGGGCCCACACCACGTGGAGGGTCCCACTCACCTCTTTGAACTTGCCATCCTGGTGGAGCTGGTGGATGTGTGCCAGCAGGGGCCTCCGCTCTGCGTCCTGCAGCTGGAAGATGCTGACCAGAGGCTCCACAAGACGGGGGGTGCTCTTGGCGAGGACCCTGACTGCACGGGCTTGCAGCTGCTTCAACCCTGGGCTGCCCTGGAGACCCGAGACCCAGCCTCAGCCAGAGGTGTGTCCGCAGCCAGGGTCACGGCGCTTGGTGCTGGGCAGGCCTGACCTGAGAAGCCTGGCACATGCAGCCCTGTGCCTGTGGGTGAGGCCTGGAGGCTGGGACCCAGGCGAGGGAGACGTGTGGCTGCTGGGACGCTGAGGGTCAAGCCCACAGGCCAAGGAGTGATAGTCAGTCCTAAGGCCAGTGCCCCACCCCCGCCCACCACAGGCAAGCTCACAGGCTGTGGAGCTCGGTCATGCAGCATGGAGCCCACTGTGCTCGGAGGGGTGGACAGGCGGAAAGCAGGTGTCTCAGGAGAGTGGCCAGTGGGGCCGCGGGCAGGGCTCACCTGGGCCAGCCCTGGGCATGGCCGAGCCTGCAGCCAGCAGCTGAGCTCACAGGCGACCCACACCTCTAGGGTGGGGCCCGTCCCCTGCCGACCCTGGCTGCTCTCCAGCATGGCCAGGAGTCCTGCGCGCGGGTCACGCAGAGCAGCAAACCCTCGCCAGGCCTCTTCCCGGAGCTGTGAAGACACAAAACCTCAGTGCAGCTTGTCCAGCCCCAAACTGCCCTCAAACCCCTCCGTGTATGGGGCCGTCTCATGTGGGACACAGGGCTTGTTCCCCAGGACAGACCGAGGGTGGGCCCTGTCTGAGGGACTCCGGCCACTTCTCTGTGCCCCAGCCAGCTTCATGGCACGCAGGGCACGTGCGCTGCCCCTGTGGACATGGTGACTCGTTAGCAGGGCCTGGCAAGCAATGGAAAACAGGGAAAAGGAAAGAAAAACCCCAACGAAAAATGCTTCTTGTTGACCTTCCTATGTCCTGCAGGAGCTTCGGACACTGTGCAGGAGCTGAGAGAGGAAGAGTCCTCGGAGCAGCGGTGTTCCCAAGAGATGTCAAAGCGAGCTGGGTGCCCTCTGGGCGGCCAAGCGGGGCTGTGGCCAGCCCTGCCTGAGTTCTGCCCAGCTGGGGTCTGTGAAACACCCTGCAACCAGGTGCCTGCTTGGAGCCACAGTGCCTTCTCGTGGCCCCACGGCACAGCCACAGGGTCTAGGCCGGCTCAGGCCACAGCCCAATGCCCGAGGCCACTCAGGACTTGCTGACAGACCCAAGGACAGCCTCAAAAGACCGTGACGCTGTCACCACTGGGATGTGCAGAGGCCACACACATATCTCAGGGGTGGGGGCCGCCTCCACCAGCCCCACATGCTCAAGGACAGCTGAGCCTGAACAGCCACTACCTTCTTGCTGACGGGAGGGACAGATCTAGAAAGATGCTGCTCTGGTCTTTGGCCCTAACTGGTTGGAGTGCAGTTCCTGTCCAGAGCCTTCGGCAAAGCAGCTCTGAGAGGCTCAAGGGGCACAGTGGGAAAGGGTGTGCGGCCGCTGTGGGCCAGGGCTGGGGCCCAAGGGAGAGGCCCTTCATTGGTGAGAACCTCCCACTCTGGGCTAAATGCCCACTGACCAGTGGCCACAAGAAAGGAAGGCTTTCCAAGGAGCCACCATTCTTCCTGAGTCTGGGGTAATGGGCAGCCAGATCTGGGTATGCCGCAAAGAAGGAGGGTGCCTGACAAGGCCCTGAGAGGCACAGGGACCCCAGCCCAGAGGGGTGGCCCCTGGAGTCCCAGACCCGCCCCATGTGGGGAGAGGTAAAGCTGCTGGGCCAGCTCCTCCCCCTCACTGGGGGTGTCAGCCGCCCTCCTGGTGGGAACCCCCTGTGGAGGAGGGGCTCATGGGGGCCAGAGGGCACATTTTTCTGAGGGCTGCTGCCCCCACATAGGGGCATCAGCAGTGCAGTGCTGATGGCCGTGGCCTTCAGGGGTCCCCAGGAAACCGGGTACACACCCCTCTGTGGCCTGGCCCACAAAGCAAGGGGGGTCTCACTCCGTACAGCCATGCCTCCCAACAGCCTGCTGCTGGGAGTATCTTGGCCCAAGGTGCTCGGCGCCAAGGGAGCTGGGGGAGAAGCTGTCCCTGTGCCATCCCAGCACCACCTGGAGACACTCGCCTGGCCCAGGAGCCACAGCAGGTGCAGGTCCACAGCCCCAGTGGGGCACCTCCTCACTCTATCCGGCATCTTCACCAGGCAGAGGAGACATCCCAGAAGCCCTGGGGACCCCCCAGGGGCCCACTGATTGAGCCTTGGCCGACGGAATGAGCAGCCACGGAGGGTGGTCGTCAGAGAAGCCACAGGCCCCCTGTGCTGTCGGCCCTGCCACCTGTCTCGCCTCTGCCCACTGAGAGTGTCCGGTGCCTGGCTGGGTGTGGGGCTCTGGCCCAGGAAGGCACTGCTCAGGTCTGGGCCCTGGGCGTCACCTGCGCTTGCATCCCCTTCCTCATGAGACGCCTCTGCTGCACTCCGAGGAGCGGCCCGTGGCCCACGGCCCCACACACATCAGCGGAGCGCAGCCCGGCCCAGCGTCCCGGGCGCAGACAGGCGCACCAGGATGCTCCACACAATGTCCACTCGGTTTCGCCGTGATTTCAGGGTCCCTGCACCGGGAGGTTTGGCACCATCACTAAACATGGAGGGCAGAGTCTCCCCTTGAGCATCTGGGCGAACTCGGGAGGCCTGGCAACCATCTCTCTACAAACACCCAGGAAGTGAGGGGTCTGCGGATGGCAAGGTGTGGGGAGCACGTGAGGTCCTGGGCTGCCTCGGACACACCGAGCTGGTGGGCAGGAGGCCGCGGACGGCTGGGACAGGGTGCACCTCTCGGGATGGGGAGGGTGGCTGGGCTGCTTGTCCTCTGCCCGGATCCAGGCGTTGAAGGAAAGCCGCCCGAGCGGGTGCCCGCACACCACATGGGCCTGAGTTTATTTGCTCTGTGGCCCAGGAACTTAGTCCCAGTGACCCCCCGGGGGACCTGGCGGGAAGAAGCCACAATCGGTCTCCAACTGCTCTGCAGGGATGCCCAGGCCGCCTGCCACCAGAGGGAAAGAGCTTCACTGACATGAGCTCACGGTGAGGAATCACACGACACGGAAGGACAGAGCCCCTGAGCAGCCGCCCTGGGAGGAAGGTCAAAGCCCTAAAATAAGGGTGATGGACATGACTCGGGCATGAAAATACAAAACAAACTTATAAAGTCATTAAAGAGCCAAAGGACAGCCAGAATCAAGGACAGGACAGGCCCTCCTGCAGCCCCACGCCAGGCCGCGGCCTCCCTCCCCTCCTGCCCCTGCAGCCTGGCAGACCCCACCCACCAGGGCCCAGCACCCACCCGGCACTTGCCACCTGCACCCTCATTCCCGGCCCCTCGTCCAGGAAGATGTGAGTCTGGGGTCCCCGCCCCATCCCAAGCTGCTCCTGTCCTGGCCTTGCAGTCTCAGTGTCCACGCCAGTGACCCTTGAACCCTGAGACCCTGGTGGGCCTCTTCTCTCCTTCCCTCCTGCCCTCTGCCGTCTCTCTGCTCCCTCTCCCGCCTGCCTGGGACCGGTGCCCGGTCATCCTCTAGGGTCGTCAGCCCCGTTGCTGGCTCACACTCCAGGGTGAGGCCGCTGTCCCCTGGTGCCCACCCTCCAACTCAGTGGGTCGGCACAGCTGAAGTTCCCCTCACAGTCCTCCGGCTTGAGCAGCACCAGAACCCCAGAGGAGCTGCTCAAACACCTGGTACTGACTCAGCAGGGCTGGGCTGTGCCCAGAGACCAGCACGTCTAACAAGCTCCGGGAGGTGCGCTGCCCGCCCCACACTGTCCTGGGCAGCACCGCCCCTCGTGCTCACCCACCCTGCCCCCTCGTCCTGGGGGCCTAGGACAGCCTGACCCCACTGCCCCTCCGCACGTCCCCCTGCCTGTTCCCCAGCCGAGGCCTTGCTCAGCACCGCCTGCCCTGGGCACTCCCATCAGCACCCGAAGCTGCCATGTGTGTGGCCATCCTGGAGGAAGACCAGAGCCCCCTCCCCACACACCAGCCCATTTCTCTCCTGCGTGTGTCACAAACCCCCAGAGAGTCCTCTGAACTCGGCCTCCAGTCCCCCGCCCTGTCCCACCCTGTCCTGGGGAGACGCCGCCCACGTGCCCTCTCACACACCAGCCTCCTCTCTGCCCCTCGGCAGCACTCCTCACCCCGACCCTGACGCACGGGGCAGCTGCACCCCCCACCTAAACCTGGAGCCCATGTCCCCTAACACCCCACACATGATGGGCCCTTACCCTCGACCCACCCCAAGCCTGTCCCCCACCTCCTGGCCCTGGGGCATCCTGTCCAGGCTCAGACGCTGGGCATCAGGGGCTCGTCTGCTCACGTGAACCCCACAGCCCCTGGTGAGTGGACCCTGACTGAACGCTGTGCCGCCTCCTGGCTTGCTGGGAGCAGCTCGCACACCATCGCTCACCTGCCGCACACCAAAGTGAGAGCACGTGGACCGTGCTCCTCCATGGCCAGAAACACGGGGCAAGAAGATGACACTTGTCAAAGGAAATCATTATGGAAATCAGAAAATAGAGGAGGACACACAGAACTCAGAGGGGACGTGCGCCTCCCTGCCCGCATCACGAGGGAGGGAAGAGTGGGATGAATGACCGGGACACCCACAGACCACGGAGCAGCCAGTGCACCCCAAAAGCCGAGAGAGAGCGACGGCAAGGAGGCGAGAAGCCGAGAGAAGAGGAGGCTGAGCCCCATCTGAAAGTCCGGAGGACCATGCAGGCCCTCGGGCGGGTGACGGCGACATGCCCATGAAACGGAGCCTTCCCAGAAGCAGGAACTCCAAATGGGCACCATTAAGGGAACGGGGTCTTTGACTGGAGTTTGTGGGGCAGTAAGTGCGCTCCTGCAGACCCTCAAGGGGCAAGTAATTCCTGTCTTCAATGGACTTTCTAGAGAACAGGGAAGGAGGGGCGCTCCCACCCCCGATTCATGGGGTAGGTTCACCTGGACACTGGGGACGGACAGCAGACACAAAACCTCACAGAAACCACAAGCACAGTGACCCGGCCGGGCACATCAAAGACCTGCGAGGACCGTTGATGTTAGACCTGTTAATGCAATTTGCCATGGTCGTGTGGTCCTAACCTCAAAGCCATGGAGGACAGAAACTAAAGTTTTTGGGTTTTGCAAAAACTTGGGATTTCTCCAACAGATGGCTGGGTCTGGCTGCTCACTCGCTGCAGAGCCCAGATGTGTGGGCAGCCTGGCGGCGCACGCCCACCTCCTGGGCTCAGACACTCTGTCTGCACAGCCTGAGGCCCTGCTCTGGACTCCTGCCCCAACAAGCTTGCCCCAGGTCTGGGCACTCTGCCCACCCTCGCCTGGCACCAGAGGATGGGGCCTTGTCCCTCCAGTCACTTGTGGGCCCTGTGGCCTGGGCAGCAGTGGCTTCTGTGTCCCCCCAGGAGCAAGTGCAGGGCAGGAGAGGCTGAGGTCAGGCGGTGCCCCACCCCCAGGGCTGAGGCGAAGCCGCCCCCCAGCACAGGCCGTAGTGGGGCACGTTCTGGAGGCGGCAGCTGCCACCGCAGGGCCCCCAAGCCGTGGGAGACCAGGCAGCCTCCCAGCCATGGCAGCCTCCTCCTGTGGGACCTCACACGGCCCCAGTGCCCAGAAAGGCTGTTGCGCCGCCCTTGTAGGAGAGGCCGGTGGGTGCGGCCTGCTGCCAGATCCCCTGTGCTCCACAGAATCGGGGTGGTGACTCCAGACTCTGGCCCCCCACTCTGAGCCTCAGCACCAAGCAGGGCCAGGGGTGTCCCAGGGCTCCACCCGATGTGTCGGCCAGCACACTCCCTGTGGCCAGCGGGCTCCCACAGCCCCCCATGCTCACCTGCTGCCACTCCCGCGTGGACCACAGCGTCCTCAGGGCCTGCAGGAACAGGAGCGGGTCCTGGCCTGGGGGACAAGGGCCATGGCAGGGACTCTGTTGTGGGATGGGGCCCCTGCAGAGACCACTGACCCCTCCTCAGCCAACCCCCAGGGCTCCCCATGGCCTCTCCTTCACTCTCTGGCCAGAGCACCCCACCGCCCCTTCCCGGGACCCTTGGCCCTGCCATCCAGTGGCGCTGGGCCTGCCCTACAGTGCTCACTGGGGTGGGCTTCCACCTCACAGCTCAGTAGGGAGCCCTGGCCCCACATTTTGGCCACAGTGGGCTAACGGTCTCAGAGTGGCCCTGCTGCGAGTAGGGCGGGGGCATCAGACAGCCAGGCCCTGCCCGGGCCAGCCGACCTGCAAGAGCACACCCACAGGACACAACACCCGGCAGGTGTCTCCTCACAGCCCACGCTCACCCCCTGCCCACGTCTGGCCTCTAGCACCTCCTGAGGCCCCCACGTGGTCCCAGCTCTGCCTCCCCTGTCCCCAGCCTCCGTCCTGGCCCCCATCCTGCCCCCACGGGCTGGCTGCTCCCCAGCTTTCCCCACGGTGGTCGACTGGGGCCACTGCTCCAAGAGCCCCCACCCACAAGCCCTGACCCTTTACTGCTCCCTGCACCCCACACCCACTGCAGAGCAGGGCAAGGTCAATGCCAAGGAGGTGGCCGGCCGGAAGAGGTCACTGCTGCTTGCTGTCGCTTGGGGGAAGAGAGCCCCTCCCGAGGACAGGGGACCCAGCCTGGGGGTCACCCACAGCTGCCAGCACCCCTGGCCGCCTTGGATGGCCTGCCCCGCACCCCCCCGGCCTCCGCCTGCCCCTTTACCTGCCTATGCCCAAGCAGAGCTCCGGCACAGCCGGTCCTGGCTTCCCGCTGCCCCTCAGCGGCACCCCCATCCTCACAGGCACCTCCCCCACCCTGCCCCCGCCCCGCCGCCCACAGCCCAGCCGGGGAAGGCCAACCCAGGCTGCTGTCCGGCTGGGAGCCTTCCCAGCCCTGTGGAGCAGAACAGGTCCTGGGCCCAGAGGCAACACCAGGTAACCTGCTTGTCCTTTTGTCAAGAACCACCAGGGGCCGCAGCTCAGAGCCTGGGAGGACATGAGGGAAGGCAGCTAAGGCGCCTGGGCCCCAGCCAGGAAGATGGGAGAAGCCCCCAGCACTGGCGCAGGACCCTGGCCATGCCCTTCATATGGTGGGGCTCAGGAGTCATGCCCTCACATGGTGGGGGTTGGGGTCAGGCATCGGTCAGGGTCAGGTCCTGGCTGTGAGCCCACACCCTGCGGGGGCAGAGGTCTGACACGCTCCCCATGTCAAGTCAGGGGGCTCAGGGGCTCCGGTGACTTCATTAGCAAATCTACCCAGGAATCAAGGGGGCAGTGGCTCCTTTGGGAGACAGGACTTGAAGGGAAAGGTGGGGGATGCCTGACCAAGTCCTGGAGGGCAGCCCACCTGAGGACACGGACAGGAACCAGACAAGACACAGCGGTCAGACTTGCCCACGCAGGCCACAGGAGGTGCCACGCTATGTCCGGTCCAGGAAGCAGGTAGACCGAGCCCCGTCCCCCGCCCCTCACCCTCCCCACTGTGTACCCGCATGGCTCGTGAATGGCATAGAGGAGAAAAATCACAACACCCTTTCGGTAGGTGCAGAACAGGCATTTCATAAGAGCGAATTCTATTCACGATTCAAGAAATAATTCAGCAATCAGAGTAGAGGAAACTTCCTTAACCAGGTACCAGGTGTCTATAAAAATCCTCTGTAAGCACAGGACTTAACGCTGAAAGTTCTCCCGCTGAGACGGAGCCTCAGGAGCTTCCCTTTCAACACGCCCTGGAGGTCCCTGCACAGTGCAGGAGAAAGGAAAATTAAAGGCATAAAACTTGGGAAGGAATAAAAAAGAATCATTGCCCTGACAGACTCTGGCACATCTATAAACACAGTATATTCAATGCTAAAAAGAAATAAGCTTCCAAAAAATAGAGGAGGAGGGGATACTCCCAAACTCATTCTATGAAGCTAACATCACCCTAATACCAAAACCAGGCAAAGACCCCACCAAAAAAGAAAACTACAGACCAATATCCCTGATGAATGTAGATGCAAAAATACTCAACAAAATATTAGCAAACCGAATTCAAAAACACATGAAAAGGATCATACACCATGACCAAGTGGGATTCATCCCAGGGATGCAAGGATGGTACAACATTCGAAAGTCCATCAACATCATCCACCACATCAACAAAAAGAAGGACAAAAACCACATGATCATCTCCATAGATGCTGAAAAAGCATTTGACAAAGTTCAACATCCATTCATGATAAAAACTCTCAGCAAAATGGGAATAGAGGGCAAGTACCTCAACATAATAAAGGCCATATATGATAAACCCACAGCCAACATTATATTGAACAACGAGAAGCTGAAAGCATTTCCGCTGAGATCGGGAACTAGACAGGGATGCCCACTCTCTCCACTGTTATTTAACATAGTACTGGAGGTCCTGGCCACGGCAATCAGACAAAACAAAGAAATACAAGGAATCCAGATTGGTAAAGAAGAAGTTAAACTGTCACTATTTGCAGATGACATGATACTGTACATAAAAAACCCTAAAGACTCCACCCCAAAACTACTAGAACTGATATCGGAATACAGCAAAGTTGCAGGATACAAAATCAACACACAGAAATCTGTGGCTTTCCTATACACTAACAATGAACCAACAGAAAGAGAAATCAGGAAAACAACTCCATTCACAATTGCATCAAAAAAAATAAAATACCTAGGAATAAACCTAACCAAGGAAGTGAAAGACTTATACTCTGAAAACTACAAGACACTCTTAAGAGAAATTAAAGGGGACACTAACAGATGGAAACTCATCCCATGCTCGTGGCTAGGAAGAATTAATATCGTCAAAATGGCCATCCTGCCCAAAGCAATATACATATTTGATGCAATCCCTATGAAACTACCAGCAACATTCTTCAATGAACTGGAACAAATAATTCAAAAATTCATATGGAACCACCAAAGACCCCGAATAGCCAAAGCAATCCTGAGAAAGAAGAATAAAGTAGGGGGGATCTCACTCCCCAACTTCAAGCTCTACTATAAAGCCATAGTAATCAAGACAATTTGGTACTGGCACAAGAGCAGAGCCACAGACCAATGGAACAGACTAGAGAATCCAGACATTAACTCAGACATATATGGTCAATTAATATTTGATAAAGGAGCCATGGACATACAATGGCGAAATGACAGTCTCTTCAACAGGTGGTGCTGGCAAAACTGGACAGCTACATGTAGGAGAATGAAACTGGACCATTGTCTAACCCCATATACAAAAGTAAACTCAAAATGGATCAAAGACCTGAATGTAAGCCATGAAACCATTAAACTCTTGGAAGAAAACATAGGCAAAAACCTCTTAGACATAAACATGAGTGACCTCTTCTTGAACATATCTCCCCGGGCAAGGAAAACAACAGCAAAAATGAGTAAGTGGGACTATATTAAGCCGAAAAGCTTCTGTACAGCAAAAGACACCATCAATAGAACAAAAAGGATCCCTACAGTATGGGAGAATATCTTTGAAAATGACACATCCGATAAAGGCTTGACGTCCAGAATATATAAAGAGCTCACACGCCTCAACAAACAAAAAACAAATAACCCAATTAAAAAATGGGCAGAGGAACTGAACAGACAGTTCTCCAAAAAAGAAATACAGATGGCCAACAGACACATGAAAAGATGTTCCACATCGCTAATTATCAGAGAAATGCAAATTAAAACTACAATGAGGTATCACCTCACACCAGTAAGGATGGCTGCCATCCAAAAGACAAACAACAACAAATGTTGGCGAGGCTGTGGAGAAAGGGGAACCCTCCTACACTGCTGGTGGGAATGTAAGTTAGTTCAACCATTGTGGAAAGCAGTATGGAGGTACATCAAAATGCTCAAAACAGACCTACCATTTGACCCAGGAATTGCACTCCTAGGAATTTACCCTAAGAATGCAGCAATCAAGTATGAGAAAGATCAGTGCACCCCTATGTTTATCGCAGCACTATTTACAATAGCCAAGAATTGGAAGCAACCTAAATGTCCGTCGATAGATGAATGGATAAAGAAGATGTGGTACATATACACAATGGAATACTACTCAGCCATAAGAAAAGGGCAAATCCAAACATTTGCAGCAACATGGATGGAGCTGGAGGGTATTATGCTCAGTGAAACAAGCCAAGCGGAGAAAGAGAAATACCAAATGATTTCACTTATCTGTGGAATATAAGAACAAAGGAAAAACTGAAGGAACAAAACAGCAGCAGAATCACAGAACTCAAGAATGGACTAACAGGTACCAAAGGGAAAGGGACTGGGGAGGATGGGTGGGTAGGGAGGGATAAGGGGGGGGAGAAGTAGGGGGGTATTAAGATTAGCATACATGGGGGGTAGGAGAAAAGGGAGGGCTGTACAACACAGAGAAGGCAAGTAGTGATTCTACAACATTTTGCTATGCTGATGGACAGTGACTGTAAAGGGGTTTATAGGGGAGACCTGGTATAGGGGAGGGCCTAGTAAACATAATATTCGTCATGTAAGTGTAGATTAATGACACACACACACACAAAAAAAGGGCAGTTCCTGTGTGGTAACCTCCAATGAGTTCTACACAAGGGTATAAAGGGCATATAAAAGTGTAGGCAAAGGGTCTGTTTGTGTTTATACAGAGGATCAAAGCCTAATTGGGCTACCCCGAAAATGAACTAAGATACGATATGAAAGAGAACTTCCAACATCTGCACTATCTGGAAGACTCATGCCAGAAGATGATCATCAAAAAACCCCAACAAAGATCCACGCACTGCTACAGCTGTAGATGCACTCATCCCACCAGTTCCTGGACTTGCCATGGGAATGAAGGAGATATCTAAGCTGGCCTGTGCATACAGTAAAACAACAAATTTGACTGGATCTATACTGTTGGAACTCAACCAAGAATTAGGAGAAGTGCAAATTGTAGCGCTCCAAAGTCTTACAACTACAGACTATTTACTGTTAAAAGAACATATGGGATGTGAACAGTGCCC